>NC_133576.1:12994375-13674375 GCF_964106895.1 Numenius arquata | reverse complement strand
AGCGGGTGTGCGGTGGCCGCGGCTTCCTGCTGACTGAGCCGTTGCTCCGGATCACCTCCTGAGGGGACGGCGCTGTGCTGGCCGTCACCACCAGCGTCTTAGGGGGAGCCGGGGACGGGTGGCCGCCGTTGGCATAGATGGGGCGGGTGCTCGTGCTCCCTGAGCGGGAGAAGGGGGGCTGGTGGGCATCATTGCTGTTGCTGAAGCGGGTGAAGGAGTCTGTGGCGTGGTTGGCTTTGGGGTCATTCCAGTAGCGGCTGTTGTAGGTGTTGGAGGAAGTGAGGGTGTCGTTCTCTGATGAGGATGCATCGGCATGGAATGTCTTTGCGGCGGAGGAGCATTTAGGTGGCAGGTCATCCTCCCTGGGAAGGAGAGGGTGTGAGGGCACACGGAGGATGCCGTCCATGTGCCCAACACCAATCCCCACCCCCCGCCACACCCTACTGGGATCAACACCATCAATTCAAGGTGAAGGACAACACCAACGTAAACCAGCATTGCTGCTTGGCCCTTTGTTCATCCCTCTTTGTAGGACCCAGTTCTGTGCACATTAATTGCTCCATGTGCCTAGCACTGAGGCAAACAGCCCATGATTATGTGTCTAAGGGGGGCAAAACTAGTGGTTGTCACAGCCACTGGCACTTTGCAGGCAGTCAGTATTATTGTACAACCAATGAAGCTGATCCTCAGGGAAGATGCAGGAAGCTACCAGAGGGAAACACTGTGGCTGTAACACCAGAGAAGATCACAATTGTATCTCCAGAGCTTTTCAGCTGTAACTGTCCAGCATCATGGTCAAGGTCCCCACCATGCCACTCTCCTACAGAGCTAACAACATCAAATCAAAGCTCTCAATAAAGGCAATACTGAAAAAAAATATATCTGTTGTTACCACTCTTAATTGTTCCCTCCATTTTCTGGACACATGTGGACATCTTCCCCTGGCCCAGGGGAGCACAAACAGGATTAGCAAGAGTGAGATTTCTGATTGCCTTCCTTTCAGCCGCTGCTTTTTCTGGGCAATCAGAGGTCCCTTACCACTAGCTTTCCCTGACCCTTACCTTATCTCATTTGGAATCTCCTCCTCTTCTTCTTCTTTGTGTTTATTTTTCCAGTAAAACAGTGCCACGGCCACCAACACAATGCAAACAACAAGCACAACGGCACCTGTGGCTACCGCTCCTGCAATCAGGCCAATACTCCGGGGGTGGGCTGTGGGGACAATTGAACAGAGAATGGAGAAGAAATCAGGGCTGGTCTGTGGCCGTCTATAAGCATTTGAAGCTACCGTGGCTTGGGAGGGGGGAAAAGGCAATGTTGCCATTCCAGGGCACAATGATCTTCTGATAGAGAGGCATATGTGGCTAACAGCAAACATGGTTACACACTTTACTGTCACAAGACAGAAGCAGGTGACCAAGCCTCCCTCAGCAAAATACTTACGTGCAATAACTTGCAGGTCCAGAAGGCAAGTGCTGGTTCCAATGGCATTTGAAGCCACACATTGGTAAAGACCTGAGGACACAGTGCTGATATTTCGGAGAGTGACAGTGCCCTGGACTTGGTCTAGTTAGAGAGAAAAGAAGGGTTTAAATCCCTCCCCCTGCTTGAGAAAAATCATGAAAAGGCAAAGCCAACAAATAGAGAATTTTGGTGTGAGACTCTCTTAAGAGAGAAATAAATTAGGAAGTAACCTTGAGATGGAAGCATTGTGCACGCGTGCACACACACACAAGATTAGGTCTTAAGGAGCTTACACTAGATGTTTCTTTTTCTTCTTATAGATTAATTTCTGCAAATGAAAGCTTGGGAGTCTCAGCATTGTGTGAGAAAAGGGAGGAAAAAAGAGATGTGCTATACCCAGATCTACCTGCTAATTCAGTCCTGCCCTGCAGAACCCCTGCTCTCCCATTCCTGGGCTCTCCACCCCCTGGCTCTGCAAATTTTCCTCATACCTGAATTATGTAAATGATTGCATATTATTAAAATACAGCAAGATAAAGGGCAAAAGTACAGTTATCACTACTTGGTCAGGACACCTAGGCTAAGAAATCTTGTGGATAGGACTTGGGGTTGGGCAATACCCAGTCTTACCAGAGCCTTGCTTTTATACACATCTGAAAGGCAGCTCTGGCAGTAACTTATTGGAGAACAGTGACCTCAGTGTGAGAAGCTGGCAGTATTTTCCTGGGATGATTCTGCCTCCCTTCTCCCAGTTTCCAACCTATGAGCCTTTCATTTGGTTTAAAATGCAGGTGAATTGGCAGCTGAAATCTCTAGCCACATGCCAACATCTGGCAACCTTGTTCTCTCTCTTCCATTCAAACAGACCCTTGTTGTTCAATGGGCAACATGTTTCTGTACCAAAACCCCATGAAAATTCAAGTGGCCACTGGAGGGTACCTAGTCCACCATGGGCTCTAGGAATCTTCGTTCCAATAAAGTGATCATGCAAGTGGTGGCAGACACTCAGTGAACCATGCCACCTCTGGTGGCTCAGACAAAGGAAAGCCCAGGCTGTTACCTGGGAAATAATAGGATAATCGACAGAACGAGCACCTTGTGTGGCAGTTGGGGGCAACTTGGGAACATTGTCCAGTTTCTCCCAGAGGTATGTTGGCCGGGGGATGCCTTCTTCCGAGCTGCAGGTCAGTGTGATATCGCTGCCCACGTCCAGGGACCCCTGGATTCTGCAAAGCGGGGCAGAAGGAGGAACTGCGAGAGAAGAGGGGAAGGTGACAGCAGATCAGGAAATATGACCAAACAGTGGAGTGCAGGCTCTTTCTGGACACGTGCTTCTGGGGAAAGCAAGGACACTGGCATGAGCTGACAAGGGGACAAAAGGGAGACAGCAGACAAGAACCCATTAAGGTTTGGGGGGGGTGAAAATTCACAAAGATTCCTGGCCCGCCAGCCCATCAAGATTACAGACTACTGCTGGCTTTCACAGGACCCAGTTCTCTTAAATCCCTCCTTAGAGAAGAAGAGGGGGAACATTTCTGTCTTTGAGACAGCAAGGGTGGTGAAAGCTAACAGAGCTGGAGACAGAATTTGCTTTGGTTGGGTTTTGTTTTCATATCCCTATAATGGCACACACTCTGGAGAATTTAACATCCCAGGGAGCATCCAGTACTAATTTCTTTCATGAAAAGGAAGCAAAGATCTAAAGTCATTCTCTTCTGTTGCTATGCACAAAACTCTTATGGTCCCTTCAGCTCTCCAGGAGGCCCTCATACTTTATTCATGCTTCTTTGCACGTACATCACAATGCTGCCACAAAAGCTTTCTCTCCACCATATTTTAAAACTCCATTATATGCTACCTGCATGTGAAGGCTATTTGCCTACAAACTCCCACAAGACCCACAAGGCAGCCCATCCCTCACCACAGGATGTCTATGGGCTCCAGTACACTAACGTAAACTACCATATTGCTCTGCTATGGTGCACTATCATGCACAGAAGATCCCCTTGACCCCATTCCACCCCTCTCCCCCATAATCCAAATAAACACACCCAGGACAGTAAGTCCAATGACTCCAATATTCCTGACGCCTCGGTCGGGAAGGTTGTTGACCAAACACTGGTATGTGCCAGTATCCGATAGCTGAGTGTTGTTGATGAAGATGGAGGCACTGGTGGTTGGCATTGTCACAGCAAACCCCACTCGCCCATAGAACTGAGGTGCACCACCAAAGATCTGACCCCCTTGGTAGAGAATAACCTGGAAAAGAAAGGAAGGCTCATACAACACTCTGCAGGAGCTGAGCAAGGAGGAAGAACAGCAAGCAAAACATGGGCTTCTAAAGTTCCTAAAGCATCTCTAAATAACCAGACCTCAATATACAGTTGTACCAGGCAGACCCATCATAGTGGAGGAACACAGTCTGTAGCCTTATTTATGTCAACAAAAATGTTCACAGAGGTAACAGGCCAGATAGATACCCAAGTCTTCTGGCATAGCTGAATTGCCAATACCAGCCTGCTTCATATAATAGTCATTACCCATCCGGAAGGATCGATCTAAAGAAGCAGAGTTTCTGCAGGTCAGTGAGTACTTTATGGGAGAGCATCCTCCAAGTGGACAGTATCATTCTGAGTCTCAGCCAGTAAGATCCTTCCATGATTTGACACTCTTACTGAAGATCATTGGGATGAACTGAATGACAGGCAATGCAACTTTTGAACCTGCACAGCCTCCACCAATCAGATGGCTTATATAGCACTTTGTACTCAAACCAAATCCCTGAGGAACAAGTACTCTTCAGTGAAGGTTCTCACAACTGAATACCAAATGTGATGGGGGCAATGTGACCCAAGACAGATACATTTCAGAGCAATGGCACTATTCTGCTCAGAGTACGTGGGCAAAAACCAGGCCAGCAGATCTCAGGTTATGATTCTTGTGCCCACCATGACAGACTCTCACTTGCTAATGGACTTGCATAAGCAACAGACAGTGAAAAAGTAAGAGGGGAATTAAAAGGGGAGATGAGTCTATATATGGGAGGCCATGTGTTCTGGGCACATTTTACATAGATTTCACAGGTTTAAGGCTGCAGCTGCTCCCAGATCCTCCAAATCCCATACCCAGAGCACCAAAACCTGGATTACATCTCCTATGCTCTTTTAAACACACAAAGCACCAGAGATCCAGGGCAGCTGTACAGTATCATGTATGCCTGCTCCAACTGCATTTCTAGCCAAGGACACAATGCGTATCAGTTAACAAAGCATTGAAGAAATCAGATTCATGTAGGATCCAGAGGGTATATCAACAATGAAGGGAATATTCTGGGACAACAAGGGACTCAGCATTGCAAAGGGACTACATCCAAATCAGTGTGAAAAGGGTGAGGAAAAGGAAAGTCTCAAAGAAATGCATGCTCCAGTGAGAAAGGACCTACCTGTTGAGGCTGGTTGGCATTAGAAAGAGGAATGACCATCCATATGACATTAAGGTTAGTGAGAGCAGCGTTAGTGGTGAAGGTGCAGGGCAATACTGCTGTTTGGCCTCGGGCAACCTGGATACTCCCTGAACTGACTGACACCTCCAGAGGACACACCAGACCTGAAAAGAGAAGGACACACAGTTCAAGCATTTCAGGAGAAGGACATATAGTTTCAAGCATTTCAGGTGGTCCCATACACATGCAGGTCATGACAGCAGCATCCTGTTGTTAAAAAATTGTCTCTTACCAATCACTTCAGGCTAAAAAGAATTATATTCTTCCCTCAACAGATCACACTGCTCTCCTGCAGACCCTTTTCACAGGCAAGTGCAGACAGGTAGCCCTTTTAAGTGAGAGCACTCTAGTTCCAGAGCCTCTGAAAACAACAGGTTTTGTTTTGGTGAGGGGAAAGAGCAGTAAGAGCAGCCAAGCTGTGCCTAAGAGATAATGAAGTGTGTTTTCGAACCCATCAATCTTAATGATACTCAACATTACTGAAACAGAAAAGGAAACTACATTCTAAAAGTATTCACCAAGGTCTAAGAAGAGAGAGCTTGTATCATTAAAGAAGAAACACAGTTCTCCCCACACCTCTACCCCTCATGAAGTCTAGTATGAACAGAAACATTTTAGCACTATTTTTAATTAGGCTTTTCCAGTCCAGGTATTTCTATCTAGCTGATGAAAAACGACTACTGATAATGGAGGAACTCATCAAAGCTCATTTATTCTCCAGTATTTCCACCATTCACTTCTTTGCATTCTACACAGGCTGGACAGGGCTGAAAGCCTGATAAGCCCCAGCTTCCCACTGCAGCAGCTCAAGGCTGCAGTTTTTAAACTGCAAGTCACACAGGGAAATATCTCTGTTCCTACTGCCAAAATCTTGTCAAATTAAACTAACCAAGGGGTCACCTCCACCATTTTGAGTAGCACTAAAATTCCTTAAATCATTTTTCCCTACAAAATCAAAATATTGACTACAAAAAAAAGCATCTCTCTATATGACAGCTCACTATCTTCTTGTTCAGTGCATGTGGGAGGCTGCTGGAGGAGAAGGCAAGGAATTTCCAAGCTCCAAGGCAGTATCAGAATATTGCTAGCACCCAGGCGTAGTCTGGGGACTGTCCTGTGCTCTTGCAACTCCAGGAAGGGCTGCCAGCAAAGTTTCTATTTTCTGCCAAGAGACACTGGTTGGCTGAAAGTGAAATGCTCCATGAGAATAGGTTTCTATCTGAACTACAAAGAAATAGAACAGGCTAATTTCTGAGAAAAAGGTGAGTGGTCTCCTGCACACTTGTCTGCCAGGATCCTTCCCAGCTTGCCTAATGGAGAGATGGGGCACTCAGAGCCTGGAAGCGCTGAACTTCAGATGCTACAGATCCAAAGTTTCTAGCACGTGAACAGCCTATGATGAGTTCCTGGGTTTGGACTGGCTGCTCCGGAGCTGCAATATCCCAGGACCTTGCAAATCTTCAGCAATCTGTTCTGGACTTCTCTTCCCTCCTCCATATCTCCCACCTCCAAAGCCCTAGGTAGTCCAGGGAGGCTCAGAAGTACTTCAGAACAGAGCCAGGGAAAATGCCATTTTAATCTCCAAGTGAAATTCATTAGTTTCTTACTTTGCAGGAAAAAAAAAAAAAAAGAAAAAGAAAAAAAAAAACCAAAGCAAAAAAACCAACCAACAAACAAACAAAAAAAAAAAAACCCCACACTGCCAAGTCTGATATTCCTCACAGGCTTGGAACATATTTAAAAAAATAGAACATTTTGGAAATTCCTAGGGAAACAGTTCATCTCTTCTGCTAACATCTCAGGGAATTAGGAGCCTGGATGAGGAACAGCTGGTGAAAGTTTAATCCATCAAACTCCTATACAGGGCTGTCAGCAGCAAGCAGAAGTAAACAATTTGAAGAGCCAGTAATAAGCATCACCTTTATTACAAGGAATCTGGCTTCCAGTTGCATCTGTTGTCAATAGACTGGGAATGGTTTTGGAATCCTCATTTGCTTATGGCTGTCCAGGCAGTGGTAGTAGCCCAAAAACCAGGAGTAATCTATGTTAACTTCTTACTGAATATGACCCTGACAAGGGATCATCTTTTCTGCAGGCCTTATTTTGAAGGCTACCTTGCCATGACTATGCATCCAGCCTAGCATCATCCATGTGCTAACAGTGTGCAGGGAGTCACAATAATTTGGACATCTGTCAGATTAACCTCTCTCTCCAACATGGTGCAGAAAGGTTTTCTGCCATGTTCAGCATAGATTTAATGAGATGCTCTCCAGGAAAGGAAAGCAGCTACTCATCTGATTTGGAATAGCAACATGTGTGCTTCAGCCCCATCCCTTATCCCCTCCACTTTCCCCTCTGCAAAACCGCCCCCCTATTCAAATTTTTGTCATTCAGGAAAAGTAATACTTAACTGTGAGTATTCACTAATAGCAAATTTACTGGAAAAGTTAGAGTTTACAGTTCGCATTGCAAAGTTAGTTACATCAATCAGTCAGTCATCAAGATGATGTGATTTTCATACCTAACCACCCTCTTGCTAATCCTAATATTTACTATTAGTTGATTGCAAACATCCTGCAGAATAACAAAAACACTAAAATAGAACATGCATAATTTCTTCACTGTAAAAATAATTTTCAATACATTTGAGAATTTCCCAATCTACTTATGAACAATTTTAAAAAAGAAAGAAAACACATAATATTCCCTTTGCTCTCCCACAGCCCTCATAATCTCCTCCCCTTTTCAAGGCACCATAGCATCCCTTTTAATTTGAATGTCATGGAGTAGTTGCTGTGAGCAGGGGACACTAAGGAAGAGATGATGTCCCAGTCCATTTCTCTTCTCAAGGGGAGCCGCTTTGAACCTGGACATGCAAGATGAGCACCTGTCCCCACCATGCTGTCCTTTCTCTGTCTTGTTAAACCACAGGAGAAGCTTCTCAGACTTGCCTTTGCCTCATGCATCCCAGGGCCTGTCAGCTGCTCTTTGGCCCGGGATGCATACAAGGCCGGCGGCACTTAAAGACAAGGATTCATTTTGTTAAGCTAAGTGGCACCTGCAGGGCTACAGCTGGGGAAAACACACACAACCGCTTCTGACAAGTAAGCTTAAACAAGGCGACAGGGAAGTCAGGAGACCAAATGTAGGCAAAGTTCTCTTCCACCACCATAAACAGGAAGGTAGGCTGGTGTGTTAACACAGCACCAGGAGGGCATTACTACAACGTGACTCCTCTCCCAGGGAGACAGCTGAAAGAGCAAAGATCAAATCCTCTTCAGAAACTACGGCATCTTTATAGCTCAGACTTCTACAAAATGTAACAAACTTACACATGCATTTGCCCATCTATGCAAGTGTCTACGTGACTGCTTCCTTCCACACCAATACTCACTGCCCAAAACACAGGTGGAGGCACACAAAAACTCATACACTTATAAACCTGTATGCCAAGGAAGAAATCTAGTAGGAAAACTCAACCAAACGATACATGTTTAAACATTTCAAAATTAGGAGTTGCAAAAATGTGGCTTTGCATTAATGCAAAAGGAAGGAAGCAGGGGAAAGAGGGAGGAAGAGATTTCAAATTTAGCATATCTATTGGGATAAGGATTTTTCAATGCAGCCTAAGGAATGAGGACTTGAATTCCCTTAGGTAGATATAAATGCAAATATAGATATATGCACACACATACAGCCCAGTCTAAGTCAAATTATACAGAAAAAATCAAGGGAAAGATATTGTAAAGGGTCTCCTTTTGCAAAGGTACACAATCCAGATATTTTCTAAGCATTCAGAGAAGCTTAATGACTTGTGAGAGACAACAAGAATCAATCACCATCAAATCCTGTCTTAGAATTGGATTACAATGGCCATTACACGCTTACATCCTCACACCCTCTCTTGTACGTGCAGCCTCTGCCTTACTTAGTAATTAAGCATCCCTGAAAGCAGCAAGCCTGGAGGAAGAGCAGGGTACACCACTGTCAGCAGAAAGAGGAACGGGCCCTTCCTGTGCATAGGACACTTTGATCTTAGCTTGATTCTGCAAACAGCTTTCTACTTTGATCCTGATGCAGCAAGCTACCATAACTAATTAGAACGGATGCTCCATGGTTTTTTTTTTTGTCCCCTATCAGAGAACCAGCCAGCAAAATGATGTTTTGGCTACAGAGGCTCTTTTAGAGTTTCTTCATATTTCCAGGACCAAGTAATTATTCTGGCAACAGATCAGTCTTGATTTTGGTTTTGATGGGTCACTACTGCTTTTTCAAGTAGCACACTCAGCTCCCCCTCCTGCATCCATGAAGGAGTCCATATAGATAGTCCATACAGCATGACAAGCATGTAGGGCCCAGTCCCGCAACCAGCATTTGACTCCCTGCTGGATATGAGGAGGTGGAAGATGCTGCCACATGCTACAAGGGCTGCAAGCCTGAGAGGCCTCAGAATATACCAGATGCAGTAAAGCTAAAAGACATGAGCACATCTTAACACTTTGACTCATACTAAGTTGACTCAAGATGTTCCCAGCTCCAGCTCATTGCCACACCTCTCTGCCAGAGGTCACCAGCAAAACCAGCAAATCACCTTCGCCGACAGCCCTGTGAGTGAAATGAGGACTTCCACCACCATCACTTCACATCAATAGGCCAGATTATAACATTAACAGTTGATGCAGAAATCACCAGTCTATATCACCATGATGACAGATGGTGACAGACCACAAGGCCCCCAAAGGCTGTGCCTTCAGGAAGCACTGTGGTCATGCCGTTGAAGTTGTGTTAAGGGCATGTCCTTCTCTACTTCTGGATCATCCCCAGCACCTGGTTTGCAGAGGCAACCATGTTCAGTTTTGGTATTACTGTCTGGGTTACAGTACAGTGCACAGAGAGGATCTTTCCCCACTGTATTTATCTTAGGAGTGTTGATCTCCCAGGACCACAGAAAAATAAAAGTTTATTTGGAGGGTCATTCATACCACAGAAGTCAAGCTCCTGTCCTGCCTCACCTTCTGAAGGACATACTCTACTTTGCAAGTACTCTACTTAGCAAGTATGCCCAAAAACCGTTAGCAAGTCAGCAGCATTTGCCAACTGCTAGCAGCAACCTCTTGATACTCAGTGGCGTGGGCAGCTGGGCTAGCATAGCTTTGCATATGCAGAGGCCAGGGTACAGGTTCACTTTGCAGTGTTGGCAAGCCAGGGAAGCAAGTGGCCAAGGGAGAAAGGAGGGAGGCAGGTGTGAAAGGGATGAAAAAGCCCTCAGCTGCGTGCATTCTGCATCTCCAGACCTCCAGGGAAAACGTGCAGAAATGTGTGTAGCTGGGGGAAAATGAGAATAAAGCTTGAAGCTGTATCAGCTTGCATCCAAAACCCAGGGAATGGCTCCCCTCAAACCAGTGCAATTAGCAATCCTGTTGCCATGTGCCGGGGAAGATGCCTTTGGCAGTATGACATTTTGGGTCCCTCGTCAGAAAGGAAAAGATGAGGTCATTCAAAAGTTTCAAGAACAGGGTAGGAACACAATGTTCGATCTGGCGACCGCAGGCAACAGAGGGAGAAACTGCAGAGCAGTCTTTTTCCTGAGATGAAAGGAAAACACAAGTTTCTGTGCCTTTGGCTCACCTCACATCTCTGAGTCTGGGACCAAACCTGCCTTCTGTGCTGAAGAAGAGAAATGTCTCACCCCAAATGATCTGACTTACATTGCCGACTCAACATACTGAGCAGCAGCAAAACCCACAGACCAGGAAGGAGTGACTCACAGCTGGAGGAGACAGTAACAGATGCAGGGAGTACATCTTCCACAGGACCTGCTAGTGCAGCAACCATTCGAAAGCCCCTGAAGGAGCTTGACTTGCAGTTGTAAGCACCGATAACATTGAAGTTATCCGGCATGATATGACAGCGCCAAAACAGGCTGCTCAACTAGCTAACTGAATACTAGTCTTGCCCATTCTCACCAGGGCCTGAGTATCCTCCTGCCACTCTAGATGTGCTACACTTACTAGTTCAGAATCCATCTAACCAAAAGCAGTATTTATCCAGCTTAGTGTCTGGAGGCAGCTTCCAGTAGACTCCATCCTGCTTGTAGAACCAGCATCACCAACCACTCCAAAGTACCACAAGTCTGAGTTAATGCCCACTGTTTTAAAGGTAAAGACCTACTTGAAAAATTATACTGTGAGCTGGGAGCAATACTGAAAAGAAGGGAGGGCTCCACCACACTATAGCCCTTCTGCCAACTCACAGCCCCAGCTTGTGGGCACGTTATACAGGTGCTACGGGGAGCCTTCTCAGAGAGCCTGCGGGGCATACTGAGGACACCCAAGAAAATGTCATTCCTCTGTGAGAAAAGAGAGACAGAGACTTTCTAGCATAGCTCCTCCTCAAGACACAATCAACACTGCCTAAACCACTCCCAACAGTTTGTCTAATTTAGTCTTTAAAGGCCCAGGCAATGTCTGTACTGTGCAGCACAGCTTAGTAGATGGCACCAGTACCGAGCAGCTCCTGCTTTCTTCTAACTCCCAGAGCTCTCACCAGTGGTGCCTCTGGGCCCCTGCTCTTTCCTCTCTGCAACCCAGCCATGCAAGTCACACTTGCCAACCTTGTCCCTTCCCCTCACCCTATCCAGTTTTTTCTGTGTATCCTTCACTATTCTCATCAGAATGATGGGCAAATATATAGCTCAGAGCTAAAAAGAGAAGTTGCGATTGAAGAGAGTTTGGCCATTTTGTTCTGAGAAACAGCTGCATCAAACTTTGAATACCTCAGATACCATAATTTATTGGGAGTAAGCCCATTCCCTTTATTTGGATAGGCTAAATATCCCAAAACAAGGCTCATGCTGGTTCTTTCTGGCTCACAGGTCTAGCAATGTGATAGTAACCTAACAGCGTATAAGGCAAAATGATTTCCAACTCTTTCCTTCCTATCTTTGCTGGCTCTGCAGGACAGACTGGAACAAACAGCAGGAAAAATATCACATCTAGCATGGTTTTAGTGAAAGATCTCTGTAACACAGGTGTTAAACCTACACTGACATTAACTTTTCCTCTGAGGTCTATACAGTGTTACTGTCTCTGTTAAATGCAGGTCAAAAGCCAATTTAACCTCTAAGCACCTTTATCCCTGGAGAAATCATCAGACACAACTGCTGGTATCTAGTCATCCCTCCAGCACAGAGCCTCCCAAGTAAATAGATTCATTTTACCACAGTAAGAGCACTCTCAGAATTGCCACCCACACTGCAGGATATGGGGGCTAGCAGACACTAACCCAGGGAGAAAACACACTGTCAGGGTCTTGAACTTGAGCCCTGCAGTGTTTCTTGCCAAGAACTCCATCAGCTGATCAGGGACATTGGCTACCTGTAAATCTCCACTGATCACACCAAGCCTTCCCCCTTATCATTTATAACTTCATCTGAACTAGACAGAAAGATAACAGTGAAACTTCCTGCTGACCCACTCTGCTCTGGCCTCAGCTGTTGGCCTGGCGAAGAACAGTGACTACCACCCCTGCCATCCTCCTTTTTAGAAATAGTTCTTTCTCTGCAGGCCAGCTGGAAGGAGGATTTCAAACAACTCTCTGGCTGAGATGACATGGAGCACGTCTCCCTGCCCCTGACCTCCTCAACTTGCAGCCGTAGGGGAGATGAAAACTGGACTTCAAGATCAAAAAAAGGCAGGAAAGCTTTCAGCTATACATACCTCAGAAATGGTGTCAGTTCCCTCCCATGTCCTTGTCAGAGGAGCTGGACTAGCTCTTGCAGGGTTAGAAAAAGAGCTCTCATAACACATGGGACAGCTGAACATCATGGAGGAATTAGATTCCTTCCTCATTTCTGCCACAGACTCTCTGGGTCCTGCTGAGCAAGTCAGTCAGCTCCGGGTATCCTCAGAGGGTCCCTATTAGTGTGAGGTCCTCCTTTGCTCAGGTTTAGACCTCAAGGGTTTGATTTGCTGAACTGCTGAGCATTCAAACCTGCTAGGGAAATCGAGAGGGTCTGCACTTTCCATGTAGCAGGGATCACATTATGTTAAGCTCTCTGTGTAACATGAACAGTGCTCTTCCAACAGATCTTAACTCTTGTGTTTAATTAGTCACAGTCTTGAAATGCAAAAGAGGTTTTTGAACTGTGAGAAGAGCATAGTGCTAGAGCAGCTTTCTAACATGTACAAATGTGGAACAAGAACCCCAATGGGGTTTACAGATGCCATGGTGATAACAGGGTCGGGGCCCAAATGACTCAAACAGTTCTTTCCAGTTCTGGACTCCTGCTGTGCTCCCAGTGCTGGATTCTCTCCTGTGTCTCCATCCAGCCTGGCTGGAACTTCCAGGAGAGCCACCTTCTTCACAGCTCCTGCTAGCTGGCATGGTTGCCTTCCATCTCTGCTGCCTAGGATGCAGTGTGCATGCAAGTTAGCGATAAAAAAAAACTGCATTGTATTATAGCAAGATTATAAAAATAGGAAGGGACATCGATAGGAGCAAAAATAGCATCTACAATGACATTAGCTAGGATAAAACTAATCAATCACTGTGCTCTGGGGCATGCGTTAATCCCCTGCCCATGGTATAGTGTTGCACAATTAGGTACATTATGGAAGGTTTAACACTTCCCTTCGATGCATGCGGCATTGGCTGGAAACAGAGACTGCTGCGATCTGAGCTGGCAGTCCTTGAATTCACAGCATTTGCAGAGGACTCAAGGAGCAGCTGCACTACTGAGGTTGGGGAATTTTTTGCTTTAGCAGATAAGCAAGACTAGAGGGGACCCAGAAGGGATCAGGAACTCACTCAAGTGCTCACTCATTGCTCCCCTGAACTGAAAGAGGGAAAGGGTGGGTAAGCCTAATTCAGTCCACTCTGTGGGACCACTTGGTGCTAACTTTGCCCATTCCTGGCTGTGCCCAGTATCAGAGTCATCAATGACTCATCTCTCCAGGACTCAGGTGGGCAAATCAGGAGCAGGCAATCTGTCTACAGAAGGTGGCTGAAGGCCACCTGCCACAATGAGGCAGCATAGCCAAGGTACAAACAGGATGGTGTGTCCTTGCAACAGGGTGCCAGTCATTTCTTTCCCTCCTAAGGTCCCCCAGAGGTGCTTGAAGCATCCAAATCACAGGCACAGACAAGGAGGAAAGTAGAAGTTTAGCTGGACACAGAAAGGCATCTCCCTATTCTTTGTCTTCTACAAAGCTGAGACTGGCAAGCACGGTCCCTCCTTCTTCACCCCTAGTCCTGTGATAGATCAGGTCTGTGGAATCCTGCTGCAGTAACTTAAGATATTGTCATCCTCTGCTGCTTGCCTTGTCACTCAGCACAAGGGTATTGTTCCCAAACCAGCAGAAGCAGAACTGAAGCTGTGCCTCCACCTCATAGCCAGACATTAATTAGCATAACCTGCTGAGGAAGGTGTAAGGGCAGGCTAACTTTCTTTGCTGTGAAAGGGGAAAGCTGCATTGCAGATGCTCTGTCCTGTTCTGCTCACTGTTACAGTGGAGGCATCATCCAACAGTAATGAATGTCTTGGGGTGGGAACATTTTAAATCACCATGGCCAGTTACTTTAGCTGAAGTGACTTGGGAATGAAAGCTTAGCAAATGTTCATGCAAGCACATTTAAAGTGGGAAGCTCAGCTTGAGTTTGCAAAGAGCCTGCAACAACAGCTCAGAGCTGCAGACTTTTCCATTCATTGAGCTCAGATGCCAACATAAACCTCCCACATCCCTCCTCTTAATTATCTTACTGCTTGTCACAGGACATCATAAAATAAAATGCACTTTTACAGCAAAGATTTGTACCTATGTTCCCTAAAAGAGGGAAAAGGCACAGAGTTGACTGAGGGCAACGAAGGCATAGGTTGGCTTCATTTTCCTGAAGCAGGTTGCAAAACCTCACAGGAGCCAGCTCTTAACATTTGGGAAGCACCACCATGGCCAGTCACTGTCTCTGAAAGCATCTTCAAGCACCCCTATGGGTATCTGTAACCATACCTGAGGCTAGCTGAGCCCGCAACATGCAAAGTACAGGGTTGGGCTTCATCATATGAGACGAGAGCTCTATGTAACTTGCTTACCCCAGAGCAGGAGTCTAATTAGAATTCTTCCCAGGACCTAAAGGAAAAACAGCCTCAAGTTCTCCCCCGCCCAGCCCATTTATTTTCTAGTATTCTCCCAGCACAGCCCAGTCAGCAGAGATGTGTCGCGCTGTGGATCAGTGCCAAGTGCTGGCAACAGCACGTGACATTGCTGACACAGCAAAGTGACCTCCTTCGGGAGAAGGTATCCACTGGTGCCTCTGCAAGAGAAATGTATCTGCTCCCAAGACTGGGGAACAGAGAGTCAGTGTTAGGAAGCTGAAATTAAAACAGGTCGGCAAAGCTCTACTAAGACACTCACTCCTATTTTCTGTTTGCCGAGCCATAAAAAATACATTAACGGCCCAGCAGCTTTGTAAATGATTTATGGTGAAAAGAATAAATTTCTTCCTTCTTTTCTGGTTAAAAAAAAAAAAAAGCACAACATAGTGATAAACTGCTTAATAAGGGAAAACAGCTCGAGGTTTAAGTATGTTCAATAGTATATTGAGTAGGAAGGACAGAACCCATAAGGAATAAGATTAAAGTCCAGTAAGGGGAGCTGGCATGGGGGAAGGCAGGATGGGTGGGTGGGCAGGCTGACAGGACTTGTGGGTGGGTGGGGAGAGGCAGGAGCATGAGGTGCATGTGCATGGGAAAACAGGTGGGGTTGGGGAAAGGAGAACCAGCTCATTAGTGACTTTTCAAACTTTAACACAGAATGCATAGAGAGATATGCAGAACACATATCCCTCCATCTCCTGCGCCCATTACAGTAAAAATACCATTGAAACACAGATTGCAAACTCACATCTGAGTGGCTTTTTCACCTACCCTGACACAACCATCATAAGGTCTAACTCTAGTGAAAATAGCCCCAACCTATGGTTCAACTATGCTTCAACTACTTTTACCCAAAGCACCAAAAGCAATGTCCATCCTCCCAAAAAAAGCGGAAAAGCAGAGGGTGACCGGGACACCCAGAAAAGGGACAGCGCCTGCCCTATTAGGCACAGGGTGGGTGAAGATGCAGGGACATGCTGCTGCATGGCTCCCTCTCTGCACACACCACTGACATCCTCTGGGAGTCCTCCCAGAACCTCAGGTGGCCATGTGAAACCCAGGCCTTGGTGGTGCTGCTGCATCTTCCAGAAATGACGCGGCAGCAAGATAACAGGAACACCGTGCATTCACCCACCCAGATGTTGATGGGCTGCACCCATGCATGCACATATGACACAAAGCCCCAGAGGCCACATCAGGGCTTGGGTCAGCAATGAGGACTCCAGGGAGCTGGGAATTCCTGTGTGAGAAAGCTTCCCTGTAAAGGAGAGAGCAAAATCCAGGCCAGGCTGGGCCAGACCTGGATCAGGCTGGAGAGGGGCTGAGGGCAGCCCCAGAGGGAGAGGTCTGGGGATAGGAATGAGGGGCTGTGGCAGTAGTGTGGGAGCTGGGATCAGGGTTAAGGAAGTGCAGGGAACCTTGAACAATGGGGCCTGGAGGAGGAATAACTCCCCAAGAAATGGCCCCACATCTTCAAGCCAAATGCAGGTGTTCTCCCCCAGTGCCTCCTACGGTAGCCACCTTACCTGCCCTCCCCCATTACCAGTATACTCCAGCACCATCATTACCCCATAGTTGGTTACAATGGCCCATGGGGGCCTATGATGGGCTGGTCCCTCAACAAAGGTGTGCCTAAGGCAAAACAAAATAAAATTAAATAATTTAAAATGAAAGTGACCCCTGAAGAGACAGAAACTAGCTATTTCTGAGAAAAAAAAAAAAAAAAAAAGATTTCATTTATAGACTGGTCCCAGTTTCCTTGAAGTCAGGAAGGACTGTCACCGGGATGAGTATCAGACTCTTAAGGATCTGGTCCAGCAACCCACAATTTTTGGCTGAGGCAATGCCAACAAGTTGACGATCTGCTTTACACCCCAGTTTTGTGTCTCATGTATGAAATGTCCTCATCCTATGGAGTACACAAGCTTTGCAAGTGAAAGGATATTTGGCAGATGCTCTTCAGTGTTCACAGTGCCTTTGAGGTCCCCTAAAATTTTTCCTGCTCTGTGACTCAGCTGTGAGTCCTAGCTCACCTATGCTGCTGCCAGCATGGCCAGCAGAGTGCCCACAGCCACTCGGCCAGACACTGATGCCTGGTCTGATTTGATATGTCCTAGCAATTCCACTAAAGGCAGTTAAGTCACTGGAAATACACTTGATGTTTAAAAATTAAGCACATGTTTAAGTATGTTGCCAAACCGGAGCTTAAGGGTCTAATCACATTTGCATCCATGCTGATAACAAAACTCCTGTGGTCTGCTGCTATGAGAGAGAGCCTTTAAGTGAGAACACGCACAACCACAGTGAAACTTCCCTGTCTCATACGTGATGCTGAAAAAAAGCCTGATAAAACCATAAAAGCATAACTCAGTCTCCAAAAGCATTCAGACTGAAACTAGCTTTCACAGGGATGCTCAAAGACATTAGACTTCCAAATCTTAAACTTTGTTAATCCCAAACTGCTTTGGATTAAAAAATATTAAAAATATTAAAAACAAACAAACAGAAAAGAAATAAAAAGCAGGTTCTTTTTCATTTAAATTGAAAAGAAAGGAAAACACAAATTTGTCTTTTGATCTGGCAAACGTCAGGTCAGTAATTGAATGTTCCAGATTATGAGTTGAGCTGTCTGAAAGAGGATGTAAAAGGACAATTTTCCACTGGGAAAAAAAGAGTTTTCATTAAAATCAAAATAGGTTGTAAGAATATCAACTTTGATGACATTTTCAGTAAATGAAGACAAAATGAATTGCTTCAACTTTCCCATTTAATTATGGTAATATTAGCACTTCAGTTCAATAAAGTAAAAACACTTTATTTCAATCCATTTAAACTTTTGGCATATATTTAGATATTACATAAATTCTAACTTTGTATAGTTTTATTCAGTAACAGTACAGTGTTGTATGCACACATACTTACTATGCTATGGCCTTTCAACAACATATGAACAGTGTGTTTTCCCAATGGAAATTTCTCCTGATTTTTGTTCCACTGACCAAAAAATCTGGACTCCCACTGCCATGTGAAACGAAACAGAGAGGACATATTAAGACTTCCCTAGGACAGATGGACCAGTCTATTACTAGCTTTAGCTATGAACAGCCCCAGCCCAATATTCTCATGGGAACACACAGAGTTCAGGAGCTGTAGGTGTTCCCATGTGAAGTTTGGTCCTGATGTTGCTCAAGTGGACAGTGTCAGGCACAGACATTTCCACATATGAGCTACATGAACACATCTACTTAAGCACTTTGCTATCCTTTCCCTGAATGAGACTTGCTCCCTCCTCCCCATCCTCAGGGAGCGATGTCTTCCCCACCTCTCTACTCCCAAACCCAAAGCTTTGGTGCAAGTGTTGCTGACTATAAATCAATACCCTGCTCTGCAGCCTTTTGGGCTAATCACTCCCACATTGCATGGTGGAAGCAGGACCAATAGAGAAAATGTGCATAGCCAGATTAATGCAAATCTGCTCTCCATCTGCTGTGTGTCCTTTTGTCATGCGGGTACGTGCCAGCACAGGGCATAGAGAGAAACACATCGTAATGCTGGGAGGCCCTCCCTGCTCACAGTGTACCCAAGATTGAGGCATCTGCAGCTCTAAGCATCCAAGCTAAGACCACTGAGCCTGTTTTTTTCACAAATGCTGAGAATATTCACCTCCAGATGGTGCCAGCCCTCCTGCACTTTAGTTGGGTACCCAGCATCATGCTGAAAAAACTCAAGCGCAGAAAGTTGCAGTGGTAGCTCTAAAATGTGCCTGAAGGTAAGGCACTGGGGCAATGCAGAGAATCTCCATTTTGCAGTGAGGAAAACCAGGATGGAGAGGTTATAACTCACGTAAACACCACGCAGCAGGTCAATGGCAAGACAAGAATAGGACTTCGGCACCTGATTCATGGGCCTTGCTCTGCCAATTAATCATGCTCTCCACCACTGTGCCAAGTATTAGTATTGATTTCAAATTAACACACACATTTCTTATCAAGGAGAAAAAAATAACCCAGAAGGTTCACTATGTTCAGTTCTGTTGGAGGCCAACATGATTGTAACGGCAAACACCCTGCCCCAAAGCACTCCAGGCTCGGAGGCACACAGCACCACCCTCAAGGAACTGTCAGATGCTCACAAAATGCTCCAAATCTCTTAAGGGGGTTTTAAAAAAAAACATAGAGTATCATCATAACATGCTTGAAACGTAGGAAAGAGGCTTTGTGAATGCAGCTGCTGCTGTTATTGTGCATGACAATGTGCCTCCCTTCCTACCACCTTCTTTTCTGATGCCAAGTCCTAAGAGTTAACCCTGGGTGACCAAGCCTCACAGTGCTGTTCTGATTTTATGCTTGCCCTCACTTCTTCCCTAAATGTCCTAAATTCCCTTTTACAAGAGCTGCTAACTTTTGCAAGCATAAAGCTGCTACAGGCTTCCCTTGTCTTTTAGAGTTACAGTCTCAGGAACAGACTTTGCAAATTTTCCCTCCATAACAGATGCGAGGAGCTGCCTATGCCCAAGCAGCAAAGTACACAACTGCTCTGAACTAGGAAAGATTTTTTTCTGCACAGCTGGCTTATTTTTTCACACAGATGTTGTCACTCCTGCCAAGTCTAACAGCATACAGAGTAGCATTAATATGAAAGAGCCCAATCAGACACCAGTTTAACAAGAAGTTGAAAATTCCCCAAGCACAGCCTGCATGCTGGGTTTCCCTTTTCCTTTGGTTTTTTGCTTTAATGCACCCAGGGGAAAAAAAAAAAAAGTAAAATATAACAAAACCATAAGAAGCCACTGAAGGAAGTCTTAGCCTTTTGGGGGTAAATTCCCTTTTTGAAATTCAAAACACACATGTTAATCTTTAATGTTAAACCCTGGATTAAAAATTCATTCAAAAATCTCACAGTTTGGAACACTTACAAGTCCATTGCATTATTAAAAGCTCAGATCAGTGCTACTCTGCATAAAGAAGTCCCTCCAAACTCTTCCCTTTCTCTTGAAGCCAAGAGCAGGTACTCACTGCTCTCCCCATTTATCCTTTAAGCTCAAAGAAGCCTTGTTGTGATTCCTAAGAGCTGGGAAAGGCTTGCACTGGGGGTCTCCAGGTCCTGTTTCAGGTCTCCAGGTCCTGCCACTCAGTCTGTGGTCCTGAGAAACAAACCTGGAGCCACTAGGAACAAGCGGAATGCTTCCAAATGGCCGTCCCCTGTTTAGCAGGGGTTAGCGGTGATGCAAGGTCACAGATTGACTCAACCTGTCCACTTTTGTCTTTTTGAAGCCAGATCCTATGCACAGGCATCAAAACCACCACTGGCCTCAACCTTTATCCAAGTTCCTTGGCAATGCTGGGGAAGACTCACACCAAATTCTGCAGGTCAGCCCCAGCATTGAGCCTGCAAACACCCCCAGTTTAATGAAATGATGTGAGGGGGGACAGCCCCAAGGAAAGAACTGTCTGTACCTGACATGGTCCAGGCTGTCACAACTCACTGTGGCAGAGGACCTTTTCCAGAGGACTCACCAAAATATTTTGCATCTTGGAATGAAGAATTGTTCCCAAACTGCCCTGTGCCATCTTGTTATAAAGTTTCTCATTTAGAAACATAAAACATGAGGCTGAACCCTCAGTTCTACTTTTTTTTATGCTTCCTTTTTATTTGCCTAGGGAGAGGGGACCAAGGACCAGGCAGCATGTGTAGAGTTGCTGCGGTTTTTTACAAGTATTTTTGAAGCTATTTGCTCCCTTACAAGCTGCAGTCTTACAATGCTGCAGCAGGCTGAGCAGAAGGTTTCCACCTCTAGAGTCTGTGGTATCACATCGTTTACTGTAAGGGCTAAAACTTTCTTTTTAAGCATCAATGCTTTTAACAACCATCTCAGCACAGTTGCGTTAGCAGTTACCATCACGAAGCGGTCTCTCTCCTATCCCCTTTCCTGTACTCACAGGCTTGTTTCCTTTCAAATCCTCCACCTGAGACCATCCCCAGGAGGCTGCCCTCACCTGCAGCCAGCTGGGCCCACGCCAGATGCACCACCATGCCAGCCAAGGCAAGCGCTTCCCATGCACCTCCCAGGTGAGGAAGGTGCACAGGCAGCGAGCACAACTCTTGGAGGGGGTGTCCCTCTTGGGGAGGTGCTGATGCCTCTCTGACCCTCCAGATGCCATCGGAGGAGAGGATGTCTCAACTTCAATCAAGACCACTACCTGCTGTGCAAAAGGTGCTGTGTGAGACCGAATGCGCTGTGCTGCACCATGCAATGGGCAACCCTGATGTCACCAGACTCCAGGCAAAAATCATGCAATCTGTCCCTAGCTTTAAAGCAGTTCTTGTCAACAGGGAGGAAAACAAAAACAAAACAAAACAAAAAAAAACCCAAACAAAAAAAAAAAAAACGAACAAAAAAAAAACAAACAGAGGAGATTAAACACGTACAAAACGCACTTATCTCTCCCTTGTTTATCATAACTTTTCCTGCCTTAATTGCTAATGGCAATAATAATAATCACTGTAGTAGAATCACGCTTTGGCTTCTTTCCCAGATTCTCCTATTGTTCATCAGGCAGTGAAGTCATCATATCACCAAAACTTCACAGAGACCTGGTTTTGCAGGAGGGGTGCCACTGAGAAAGGTTTTGACAGCTTTCCATGAAAGCTGAGAAAACAGAAGAGGAGTGGAGGAGAGCCCTTGTCTCAGGGACAGGGGAGTGATAGGCAGGAGGGAAAAAAGGTGGCAAATCTCCACTATATTTGCCAGGAGTGGAAAGTAAGGAAAACAACAGTTATGAATGAACATGTAATCCAGCACACAAACAGTCCTGCTCAGGATGTAGATGTGTTCCCACCGCAGGATCTGAGCACCCCTGAGACCCAGGGGAGGCAAGGACCAATAAGTCCTTGTGCAGAGCTAGACGTGAACCCTCACTCTCCAGAGCCCAGCTTGGTAGTTCATCTCCCAGATCATCTCTCGTTCCATAAATTCAGTCTTCTAAACTCATATGCCCATCAAGTCAGATTACAATTAAGACTCTGCAAGTCAGGCAAAATATATTCATGAACATCTGTTTGAATAATAAGCCTGAATTTGCTTCGACAGTGTTCACCCGACCTGGTTTCCTTGCCTTCTGCGAGTGCTCACGCCAGCTCTCCCGTGTTCAAAGATGACGCCAAGAAGGAGAGGCTGCTGCACACACTCACGTAAACATGAAGATGTTTTTGGCTGGTGGAGGAGGGGTTTCCAGCCTCTGGTGGACAGACCTTTCAGAGATTGCAGGCTACTTCTTGGATTCCATAGAAAATAGCTAAGATAAACAAGTCTAAAGTCAGAAAGCTAAAATTTACTACACCAAGGCCTGGTCTACCATCTATATGTGGGTTTGAATCCTGGGCTCTGCAGTTTGGACTTGCTGGGAGAAGAGGTGTAGTCACTTATGCTGAGGCCACACCTGTTCCTCCGGCTGGTTGCCCCAGAGTTGCAGTTAAGCATCCCTCCCGCTCCTCATCCCACTGTATCCCCCTCAGATCTGCCAGCATAACTGCTGCTGTAATAGCTCTCCCACACAGTTCTGGCAAAAAGATCCTTGTTAGTGGGTAAGAGCTAAATTTTTTCTACCGTAGATCATGCTGAGAAGCTCAGGTTAAAGAACAAGAATGCAGGCAGGTGTGCTGGCAATCTGAACTGATGGCAACCTCTGGCAGGGGAAGGGGAGCAGGGACAGCCTCTAACCTCTCCATCCACCTCAGCAGCAGTCAGGGCAGTACATCTGACCGCAGCCTTGCTCCCTGCCTCCATTTGCCTGGCTGTGAACTGGGACGGTGTCCCTTCACCCTACCAGTGCTTTGTGCTGCTTGGGCACGCGGTATTGAGGGAAGGCAGGAAAACAAGCAGAGAGACTGATGGAAGGAGCAGAAATCATACCCTGAGTTCTACTTGCAGGTTAAAAGTAATAAATAATCAAAGCAATAGATTGCAAGCTAGAATATGACCCTGGGAAGAACATTTCATGAAAAGCAGAGAGGAGTAAACTCAACTGTATACACTTGATGGCCAGCTGGAGAGAGATCGTGGAGTTAAATCATCATGGCTTAAAACACACACCCCACATACATAGATGGAAAGGCTGCCCACTGGATGCCTCTGCAAGAGCCTAGTATCTGCACAGATATTTTGGCTATCTTTAGGTAGGATATGGAACAGCTAAAGAACAATACAGCAGCACAAGAGTAGTCCTGAGCAGGAGGAACCAAGAGTTTGAGAAAGATCAGCACTACACTGGATAAATCCTAGAACAACAGAAGCTCAGAAGGAAATGTCCTTTGAGGCTGCCACAGGGATGCTATTTATGTTCACAGTAAACACAGGCAACAGGGAAGGAATTTCAGCTCTAATGACAAGGTAGTATTGTGGGAGGCTGTGATGTACTGAGACTGGCACAAGGCTGCTGCCCATCCAGGGCCGACTTCTATCAAAGGAACAGCTTTTTATAACTGCTTGCCCAGCTCTCATTTACAGTAGGACCTACTGATATGTATTTCCACACTCATGTCACAAAATGTTAAAGTCTTTTCCAAGCTCTAGGAAGCAATACAGCAGTGGAGGAAAGCACTTCTTCTAGGCTGGAAGACAGCATTTCTTCAGACAGCACATGCAGCAACAATCCATAACCACAGAGGACAGATGAAGAAAATACAGCTACCTTTGGATAGTAAAAGTCTGACAAATGAAAACAAGCTTCCATTAGTCTTTTGGCATGAACATCCCTAGCTCAAAGTAATTAAATGGGTTTGGTTCATACTTTTTCATTTAATTGACTAAGAGGAATGGTGATGCTGCCTCCACATCCCCATTAGATCTAAAATGATGACTAGCAGCTGAGAAGTTCCCTAGCAGAGAGAGAAGAGCCTTGGGCATCCACTCACCTGCCCTCTTTCCTGCAGCCCTGTTAATGACCATCCCAAATCTCCTCTCTCCAACACCAACATTGCCCCCCACCAATAAGACCTAAGATGACATGGTTCAAAGCAGTGTTGTTGTGCCCACCACCACAACAGCACTACTGGCTGTGGCTGTGAGAACCACAGGAAGGGGCTGAGGGGAAAAATCGTGCCCCAGAATTGAAGGCAGGTCCCCAGGACCTGCGCTCACTTTGCAGGCCATATCTCCAGCCCTGTGCCAGTGAGATGGCAAACATGGGGATTTGGGACTTGGGGGTGGAAGGGTGCAAGCTCCCTGCCATGACAGCACCTTCCTCCCCAGGGCAATGGAGTCAGGGTGCTCACTGGAGCTGACAAGGCCATGCAGCACCGACTCGGTGTTTTGCATCCTCTGAGAAGCGAAAAACAGGAGGTGGCAGGGTGATTTTCCCCCTGCTTTCTGGATGCTTGGGTTTCTGACAGATTTCTCTGCGAGGGGCTACCCAAAAGCTCCACGAAGCTGGAGTGTCAAACGTTAACACTCAGCACTTAATTTGTGGTGCAAATCCTGTCAAACCCAATTGCATCTCTTTGCCCCTCCGAGGCATCCCAGGCCCTCTCCACTTCTGCAGGGGGCTGAGGCTTTAAGGAATGACCAACTGTTAAAGCAACCCTGCAAACTGGCAGGATGCACAGCGTATGCTCCAGTGCCAGGCATGCCCTCTCCCCTCTCCTCCCCTCCACCAGCTCCACGTAGGTACACAGTGGCCAGGAGGCTTAGCTAATGAACATATTTGAAAGCTCCAGGCATCATCAGGCCAGAAGAAAAGAGTGATAATATTAGCATCTAAGCATGAGCTGCTTGCATTAAGAGAGGAGGGAGACAGGGCCAGAAGCGCTGGCTGGCTGGCTGGGAAGCATCCCAAAAACACAGGACCCCTCTGCAGGGATCTGTCAAACTCGTCTGTACCTGACACAAAGGTACCAGAGGGGAAACAGCCTTCTAAAAATGGGGGATCAGGCAGGATTAAGTGGGAACCCATAAAACACGACAGATGCTTCTTTCTGCTCCCTGTGAAAGGAGAAAGTGATCATTGTGGAGGAAGGCAGGTAGGAAATGAGATAGCGATAGGGAGATACATCAAAGGGACAGAAAAGAAACAGAGAAAAATAGATAGAAAAATGCTAAAAGATAAATGTAGTATGTTTTTAATTTGCATGAGAAAAATAGTTCTCTTTTCCCCACCGATCATCTTTATTAGCAACAAAATTTGCAGCGAGATCTCAGAGTAGCTATCTAGCTATGACAACAGCAAAGCTCTGAAACAAACTGCTCTGTAGAGGCTGTGAAAACTCCACCTCAGGCAGCTTTTAAAGGCAGGGTATAGGGCTGGCTGAGACTTAACCAGGTACTTTGCCTGGGCAGCACACAGACCAGGTCAGTGGTGCCTGAACTTTTTGCCCGCTATCCACTGTTTAATTTTTGGAGAGCAGCTACATGAAATCACTGAGTTTCTAAAAGCTCCTGTTTAATAGACTTTACCTACGTAGTGCTCACCCCAGTCTCCCTAGAGCACATTCCACTTATCACTGGCCTAAAAAATTGCCCCAAGATCTTCTCAAGCTTTTCCAGCTCTACCTTTGTACATGCTTCAACAGCAGGGACAGGCTGCAGGTGACGTGAAGGAGGCCATAGAAAAAAGAGGATGTGTAGGAAACCCACTTTGCCTCAGGGACCTACTGCTTGCTCAGCAATAGGGCATGTGTTGTAGGTAGCCACACTGGGAGGGGCAATCTCCTTAGTGCTTCCAACCCTCTTTCTCAGTCCAACAACCCACTGCCCACCATCCACACCAACATACAACACTGAGCCTGGAGATGGAGCACATCAGGCTCAAAATGTGTCATTTTAGGTCTTAGCTATGAGCAAGGAAGCCAGCGGCTTCCCCCTGGGCAGGGGAAGAGTTTAGCAGCAAGCAACTCTTCCTTCATCGCTCTCTTCATGACACTCCAGAAAGAAGGTACATGGAAAAAGATGCCTCCTTGAGTATCTTTCTCTGAGTATCTGCTGTAATCCAAATTCCAACCCACTGCTGTTAAGAGAACAGAAAAAGCAGAGGCTGATCTCAGACAGAGAACAATCATGGCTAAGAAACCTCCTGCTGGGAGCACTGGAGCACGACAAGAGGTCTTAAATCTCCCTGCCTGGAACCATTCCCATTTAAAATCCTTCTCACTTCTCAAGCCAGCAGACCTGATAGGAGAAGACCACCTTCCTCCACATGCAGTAAGGAAAAGAAAGGGGAAGATCTCCTGCTTTTTCCAGGAGAGGTGGGTCAGCTCTGCTTGCTCAAGCTTGCCCACTTATAGAAAGTGAGCAGCTGGGGGGCGATGCTCTCACTGGCTTTGGCTTATCAGGCTGACACCAGCACAAAGTCCATGCACCAGCTCTACGTTCAGCAGCTTGCCAGACTGGTGACTAGGTTCAGTGCTGAAAAAGAGGTCACCACCTTAGCTTGCAGGGCTGATACCAAGTCACATTTCTACCCAAGTCACTGTGTTTTCCTGCAAGTTTCCTTTCCAACCTTCCATGCAAATATCAGCACTCGTGGCTATTTATGTTCTTGGGAAAGTGACTGGCTGGGATGACAAAGGAACACAAGAAATAAGGAGATGAAGAAGAGAATAAGGAGAAAGGTAGATAAGAGGTTTCCAGCACCAAACTTAGATCAAAAGGCAACAAAAAGAGTTACCTTTCCTCCCTTGACTTCTTTTCAGTCCTCTTTTCCCTGACTTTTCTTCTCAGTGAAAATTGAAAGCTGTCACAAAAAATTAAAAAACACCTGTCCCACTTCCTCCTCTTACCCTGACCATTTTCCATAGAAAAAAAATGAAATGAAGACAAGAATGTGATGGAAGCTTCTGTGAAAAACAGTCTTTGATTAAAAAAGCCATTTTTCATCAACACGTACAGCTGAAGGAGAAACTTGGACCAGCTCCACACAACATTTTGGAGATATGGGCTAGCCCCAAAACCACAAGTACTTGTCTTCAGCAAAAGGAAGATTCAGACACAGCATGATTACATGTGTCTATGCTAGGTTTAATCCAGCTAGCATGCTAAAACTGGAAGGGACACCATGCTGAAAAGGATATTGTGTACTTTCCAGATCCTCCCTCGGACTCTTACTCATGCTGAATGGAACAGATGCAGCAATGCCATCACACCCTTCTTTACCCAGGCAAACCTAAATGCACCGATTCAGTGCTATATCCTCATCCAGCAGGTATCAGAGCCCCAGCTCCTGGTCAGGAGCAATTGAGCAGCTCATGTACATGGGGCTGCTCTCAAAAGCACACATCTCTGTGAGGTTTATTGGCTCCCTATTTCCCACTTACTGGGAGGAACCCAAGATGCAGGAATTTGTGAACTTGCTAACTCAGCATTTCTGCATTTCTGGCACAATGTCTGGACATGGCCTTCTGGAAAGTCTTATGACCACTTGTTGGTTGCAGGGCCAATGCTCAAGACCAGGTCTTTTGAAGCTGTTGCCCCAGAGCATCAAAGCTTCACACTATAGTACAGGTCACAAGATCAGCACTACAAATTCATGAGGGAAAGGAGGCCTGTGGAGGTCTTGCAGTGCACAGCCAGCAGTCACCGCTGGCCACCCAGGCAGTCACACTTAGACACCAGGCAGCTGGGTCACAGTGCATCACAGTGGCTGGGGGATTACAGGAGGCATGCTGAGTGCATCTGGGGAATGGCACTGTTTCCTCTGGATCTTCCTCTAAAGCAGATTGAGGAGAACCAGAGCTGAGTTCTCACTTTGTCTTCACTGCAGTGGTCCAGCAGGAGGGAGCAGAGGAAGGGAACTGGCACAAGGACACAGCTTCCTGTGGAAGGGGTGACGCAATGAGAACTCTCTGGGCAAAGCACTTTGCTTTTCCCATTTGGGGCAAGTACTGCTGCACCCTTAGGCAGCAGCCTTGTATTTCCCTCATGGCTCCTCCTCCCCCACAAAAAAAATTCCTCCTGTAAAAACATTTACCCACCTCAATTTCTTTCTTAGCCAGCCTGTACGTCACCCATGAAAGCACAAAGAGAAGCTGAGCTCTGATACTGCACTGCATCTTCCCCTTTATCCCCATCCTTTCCTCAGCACAATTTGAAGAGTAATGACCTGAACCAACCCCAGCTTAAGACAATGGGTGTCTGTGTACTGACTTCAATGGAATTTGGATTAACATGGGATTGCAAAATCTTCAAAATTAATGCAACTGTAATGCTGTTAAAACAATGGCTCAAAGGTTAGGAGATCCCTGAAGTTAAAGGTTTCCCTTGAAATTAAGTAAGCCACACTGCACATCCTGCATTGCCTATTATACCCTCATACAGAGAATGAAACGGAGTGCTGCACCTCTAAGAACAAACCCCAGGAATTTAAAACACTGTGCGTGCAAAGCAAACATTAAGAGTAGATAGCAGTAGCTATCTACTTCTTTCTTTATCCCCGAGTTGGTACTGATATCTTGTTCACTGCAATGCTTTTTCTTCTTGTGCTTTTCTTGAAAAATTAATAAAACAAAAATGTTAGAAGAAGACAGTGCATGTAGAACAAATACTCCTCTGACAACAGTTATTCTACAACAACAGAGCTCAGAGAGCAGCAAACTTGACCTCAACCTCAGCTCCATGTAGCCACAGGATGCCATCTTGGAACCTCCTTTCCAATTCACCAGGCAAGAAAGCAACAAGATGTTGAAGAATATGCCACTAACAGTGACACCTTCTTTCAGAGCTTCTCTCCCCATACAGGTAATGTCCTCATGCGTATTATTATCCCAACAGCACAAAAGAGAAACTGAACTGCCTGGATCCAGTTTTAATCAGAGCACCCACTAAATTGTTACTGCTGAGGATTACAGATACCCATCTTTAGGCAAGAGACGTTAGCCAGAAGCCAAGTACCCACAGCTCTTGCTGAAGGCAAAGAGGGCTGGCAGTTTGGAGCACTCCTTCCTCCAGTCACTGTGATAACGCCCGAATAATGCCACATCTCAGTGTGGCCCCACAGCTTTTTCTGCAGGCTTCAGCGGAAGTAGGAGGAGATGGATGGAGTCGGGGGGGGGGGAAAGCAGGCAGCCACTATATCCACTATTTGCTCATCTTTTGGGACCTGCCGATTTTCCCCAGAACTTTCCAGGGAAATCCGGGCTACATTTAGTTTGGCTGGGGTACAAGGCTATTTTTAGGGAAACAAATAAACAGCTGAAGATCCATTTTTAATTTTCATTTAGATCTAGGATTTATATTTTATTTGTTAATTTTGCTTTAATCTCCTTGTCCTTCATTACTCCCTGACTTTCACAGCAGGGGAGAGGAAGGACACAGGGAGGAGGGTAGTGGAGTAGGACCCAGTGGGAGTGGTGATGAGGAAGGTACTGAAAGAGGGAAGAGAGTGAGGGAGAAAGAGTATTGTTGACAGCATCTGATCCTCTGATTAATGTATTTCTAAGCAGATTAACCGAATCCCAACTGCTCTGTGCCAGGTTTCTTCTCTAAGCTTCTCTCTCCCCCATGTAAACAAAAAGGCATTTCCTCTGAGCAAACATCGAACGTGCTGACCAGAGCTCCGGCAGTCTCCCTACTCTCACATAGCACAACACTATGGGGCACAGGAGAAGGGGGAAAGTACCTGTCTATGGAAGTAACTTCTATTTTTAAGCATATTTTGTGCTCTTTCTTTCACCTCCTCAGGACTTTGCATGACTTCTGACTTGTCCATCTTCAGGAAGTGTGGAAGGATGCCCATAGTGATAGGGAAAGATGAAAAAGCAATGGCTGGTACTATTCTGATCCTAGAGGCACATGAAAACTCATGATCTCATTACGCTTTGCTGATACATAGCTGCTTTCCATAGTATCCACACAGGGAGGAAGAGAGGGAGAAAGCTGGGTAAGAGCAGCCCCAAAAGAGGTGGTGAGAGCCACTAAATAACAATCTACTTCTTCCTGCCCTGCTCCACCAAAAACTTCTCAATGACTCACTACAAGAAAGAAACATTTTTGTTTCAACCCAGGTTCTTGGAGCATTTCGTAGTCAGTAGTCAGCCAAACCCGTACAACCCTGTATCACTGTCCCGATTTTGTAGATGGGGAAACTGAACATAGGAGAGTTTTCTCTGAGGTCAGAGGGCAGGTCAGCGGCACAGTTCCATTCACATGAGCTGAGTTACAGGCATCTTTCCAGGTCACAAGATCAGCCTTGGATGAATAGGGGTTCTCTAATGAGTCTCTGTATTTAGCCTCCAAGTTTATTTGTTTCCGGACCTTGTGAAGCAATCTCTCTGACAGCCAGCCTTGCTCCCCAAGGGCAGGTTTGCCATCTCTGCTAGAAACAGCCACGGTGGTTATGGGACTTTTCTGCCTGCCTAACATTCTGGTGGAGCTCAAAGACCATGCCTGCCTTCAAGCATTGAAGTCTTGCCAAACTGTCTTGAAAGGGAGCCTGGGAAGATAGAAAGACCTCCTGTCCCATCTCCTCTCTTACAGCCACTCATTTTTTTCGGTCCAGGTTTCCTCCTGGCACTCTGCCTTCACCTGAGCAACAAGTAGCTGAAACTCTCACAGACCCTCATCACACTCTTTGGTTTAGAAGAGCTCCCCTTAAAAAGGGAGGTTTTTCTGTATCTTCTACAAGAGAAGGAGAGCAGCTCTCATAATGAACAGCAGAGTTGATGAAACCACTCAGAAAGAAGAGGAATTCCCATTTGCTCAGCTGCCCGTCTTGCCCTACTCAAATCATGATAAGAGTTTTAAAAATTAAGCCAAACACATGCTGAAACCAAAATGCTGGCTTTGCCACACAGTGACTGTTCCTAACATAAATTCTCCCTGAGAAGATTCCGCCACACACAACTTTTAAATGGAACACTTCAGATCTTATTGCACTGTACAGCACGGTGTTTTCCTACTGATGCCTTTTCATTAAGAAAATCACAAGAAAAGTCCTGCGCTGCAAACAGAAGTGGAGATTGTGACTAAAAAAGAATATACAGAGTCAGTTAAGGCTGCAGGGAAAAGATAAGGGCAAGGGGAAAAAAGCAAATGAATTTATGTTGCCTAAGGCACTGAGGGGAATAAGAAGGGATTTACAAATTCATCAGGAGGAGAAGAAACACCAGAAAGAAGGTAGGTTCATTAATAAATGAGGATGAGGATAAAATTAATGGTTCAGAAATGGCTGAGCAGCTTTTTTCAATCTGTCCTTAACCAGAAGAATAACGACAGGAAGTTTAGGCTAGAAAGGAGGAAAAAAGCAAGTTTAAAAAAAGCAGAAGCATAAAGAACTTGAAGAATGATACGTCCACAAACCAAATAAAGGAAACGACATCTTAGAACTTAATCCAGAAAAGACAGAAACATTTTTAAAAAGTATTTTTCACTTCAACAGAATTAATATAGGGCCAAAAGTTAAGCAATCTATACATATAAGCACCTACATAAATGTATGCAGGATCAGGAGCCTAATTTGTTATAGCAAGGCATTGACAAACGTATTATCCCAGTGACAAATAATCTGACAATTTACATTGAGCTAGGGAGGCTCCACAAAATCAACCAGAAAGCAAACATAATAAAGATTTTCAATAAGGAATAGAGCTGGAATTGTTTAATTCCAAGCCGATATCTATCCCTAGTGAAATAATGAAACAAATATGAAGGGTCATTTAGAATCTAAAGAATAAAAACACATGCAACACAGAAGTGAAAATATTTTGCTTTTTAATACATGTGCACAACTAGCAGTAAGGGGAATTTGAAGCTTTAGGAATTCGAGGGATTTGACATTGCCCCACTGCAGCAGTTTGACCAGAACCAAGAGCACATGGATCAGAAAACTGGCCAGAGGTACCAAAAGAAAATATGCTTTGTTGTACAGGGAAATGACAAATGATGTGCTAAAGGGTTTACATCCACGTTGGTCTTATTAAACCAGTGTCACAGGAAACCAACACTAACTGTCCATGAAATTTGTAGCTGATGCCCTACAAAGAAATTGCAAGTATAATGGAAGACAAAGAAACAGACCCTCGACTAATACAGAGCTCCTTAAAATTAAGCATGTGTGGGCAATGGTCCCAAAGTTAAAGCAGAGAGTAGCATGAGTGGGACAGAGGATGATTGAATCTAGACTCATCAAAGCCACAAGCTGAACCCAACAAAATAGAAAAATGCAGGTAATGTCCCTGGAGAGCAATAAACCAAAAGATGGATACTCAGCAGGAGGGAGAAAACACAGAAGCTATTTTGTTCTCTGAGACTTGCGGTTACAGAAAATAGCAAATAAAAAATCTTGATGTGCTATATTAGCAAAACAGGTTCTTGCAATTTTGGGTGGGAAACAGAGGGGCACCCCGTCACAGCAAAGGGATGGAGAAAAGAGTTTCTGCACCATTTCAATGCAACCAGACAAAGGATTCAATTTTGTTCATTCCATTAGTTTTTCCTCATCAGTAATAAATGAGCAGCAAACTAGAAAAAAATCAGAGATGATTGATAAACAGACCTGGAAGAATTTATGAAGAAAACTAAGAGGCGTTAAGTTAGTACAGTTTATTAAGGAATAACCCAAGGAAGCAAACTGTAAAATATACTTGAAGTGTGTGAATATTGCAGAGTGGGAGGAGGTAATAACTAGGAGTTATAAGATTAAATAAGAAAAAAAATAAAAAAAAAAGAGAATTGACCTTATATCAGGAAATAAGTTGGCTTGGTTCTGCTTCTGTATCAGTGAAAATTAGAAGTAATTCAACAGAAAGCAAAGAAGGGGCACAGAAAACAAGTACTGTGAGCACATCCAGAGAGAGAATTTTGGAGATTCTTTCCCTCTCTCCCAGTCTTTGCACTGCCTGAGATCTCAGGTCCCAAGCTCCAGCAGCACTTTTGGTTGCATTGATTTGTTCCTTCCCTTTAGGAAAAGCAGACACTTTACCCAGCATACGAGCACTGGGCAGAATTCAAACCACTGCTGAGGCAAAACAGCACTGCTGGCTGTTTCAGCAGCTCTGGCTAATCTTATGCCCATTAGCAACATGCGTAGTTACGTAAAAGAGATACTAAGGCGCTAATTCTACAATTCATTACCATTATTAATACCGTTTCATACAAATACATAATAAAGACCTCCTCTCCCTAGGGAGGTCATGTTTCCAGATGCCTGCTGACCACAAGCAGAGCTGGGAGAGGGGCACAGTTTCTGAATTCGTCTAAGCACTACCATGCTGCATAAACAGACCTGGCCTCTTCTCCTGGACAATGACAAAAATGAACATTTTTATCTCTTTGTGAAATTTAAGTCAGCCTAAACTGCAGGTAGGCCACAGAGTACTAAATCCAGGGATAAACATCCTCGGGGTCCTACCTATTTTCAAAAAGACAAATCCATTCCCCAAGTCAGGAGATGTCCATGTCTGTTACTTAAGAGCCAACGAAGGAGAAAACAACAATAATAGTGCTCAGCAGCCCCAAGGGCCTTCATCTAAGCTGCTGCAAAAGGTCTGCACCTCTGCAGGCACAGGGAAGGACAGAGAACACCGGAGAGGAAAATACTGGAAAGCACCACTGCTTGGTGGTAACTCATGTGACAAATTTGGCCACCCATCACACCTCTTACCACAGCATGAAGTAATGCTGTGATAGAGGCTTTCAGAGTCTTTGTGCACTTACTGAAATAAATTGGCATCGCCTGTCTGAGAGGTGTATTCTGGAGGTTAATACACTTAATGTCCTTATTGTATTCATTCCTCATTTTCTGATGGCTAAATCCTGGCTTGCCCTCACTTCATATGCTGTAGTCTCAAGCAGATGGGATGCCTATATGCATTCCCCACCATGTATTTTGTGCAGGGCCAGATGCAGCACAGTGTTAAGTGTTCCCAGGTCACCCAGCAGCAGCAGTGCTCAGTTGCACCCCATGGTCCCAGAGAAGTAAGCTCAGCTGTTTGGGGGCTAGGACTGGAGACCTGCCTTCCTCTTGAAATCTGGAAGAAGCACTTCAGAAACTGCAATGCTTTTATCCAGCAAGCATAAAAACTTCTATATAGCTCACTTGCCCCACCCAGAGGCATTTTGCTCTGCGTTTTGCAAATACCAAAGTTCTGCAGCCTCCAAGTTCCACAGGAGGTGGGGGCAGATAACAGCCGTATCACTGAATTAAACCCAAGAAGCAGCAATGATGGTAGTGAGGGAATCCTACAGACCTTGACAATTATCAAGTTCAGGCCCTCTGGAGCCATTCTTCAGTCTCTCAGAGTTGTGGAATTGATCTGGAAACCACTCTATTAATGTTCTTTCTTTTCCTCCCCTTCTCCCCAAGCAGCATCATCATTTATTAATTTATGATTAAATGAATTATTGATTCTCACTGCACCTGCAGTATTTGCCATTGTCCTTCTCCTCCAGAGACATCTTTGACTGATGTGAGGATGGCAAGATGTCAGAGAGACAAAGAGGGAGAGAAAACTCACTGCGTACTGGACCTCAAACAAGTGTGCTCCCCCCTGAAGCGCCGAGCTGCAGAGGATGGATGCACCAGGGCACAGCAATGGTGCCACCCTCTCAGATAGCAACGAAAAAAAAAAAGAAAGTGCAAAGTCAAATTGCTTCTGATAAGGAGGGAATGAGATGCAGAGCTATTCATAGGCACTCAGCATGTGGGGAGGTATTAAAAAAAAAAAAAAAAAGAAAAAAAAGGTCTGACCCAAAGCAGAAGCTTCTGTTTTTATTCAGAAAAGTCAAGCTACAGTTCTTTGAATACATCACTGAAAAGACCTTCCAGGCTTTTGGCTTTTGCCTTGCGATTACAATCAACAGATGGTGATTATTTCACAGGCTGGGGCATCTGGTCAGCTCCTAGCCAAACATAAATAAAGAACTTTGCGTGATTTTATTGGGCATTCTGGTCCAGACACAAAACCAAGGTTGGGAATAAAAGAAAAAGGTGAAAGAGAAGAGGTATTTAAAGTTCCCTGGGTTTGGAGATATATTCTTTCCAAGAGAAAAGATAAGTAAGGCTGGGGACACACACACACACACAAATACAGCATCTTTACAGAAATGTGCACCTTGCACAGATGATCAGAGCTCAGCACTCCTGAAACTAATGGACATTTCTGAGCCAGAATCTCCCTGTCACGAATTAAACCTAAACCTTGACCCTTTATCTGGGCCTTGCTGGCCAGATAAACCTTCACAGTCTTTTATAGCATCCTTCACGCAAGCATTGTAATGTGCCTCCCCTAAAAACCCAAGCAAGTTTTACTACATCTGAGAATGGGAAGTGTGTGTCAAGGTATTGCTCCTGCTTTTGATCAGGGATAAAGGACAACCAAACCACAACAGCGAAACATCCTCTCTGCATGCATCTTGCCTGGCCAGAAAAGCTGCAACATTTTCCTTAAACTAACACATAGAAAACATGCCTCCTGATTTTTGTCCTTCCTGCAGCCCTCACCTCCCTGTGAATCACTGCTCGTCCCGACACCAAGTGGTGCATGCTGGCTCTGTGTGCCTGCCCACTGCCCACTGCCCACAGAGGGGCTGAGCCCGCAACAGTAAGGGAAGACCTAACGGCAGCAGACAAATTACTCTGTTAGCTGGGAGGCACAGGGCTGTGTTTTGGGGAAGGGAATTCCCAGATGGCAGAGGCTTCAGGTGTGCACACCTGTAAACACCCCCAGAAGAAATGCAATGACCACATCTGTTGTCCACGCACCCCGATTTTGTTATGCTCTGTAAACCCACGACTCTGTTTCACCCCAAGCACACATGCAAGGATAAAAAGGATCACAGGTTTTACCTCCGAGCAGCACAGGCACCACAAACCTCAGGGAGATAAAAAGAAGTTACTGCTTATTACCTGCACCTCACCCAGCACCCCGAAGGAGTTCCCCACTGCTTTGCGGCATGTGAAAGCAGCTCTTTACCACCTCCCTGCTCTCCCCTTTGCTGTTGGTGGCACTGCAGGCCTGCCTCGCCTGATCTGCAGAGAAGCTTCAGAACCCTCATTGCTATTTTATACTACAAGACTATGGCTGAAAATCTGGAAGGCACTCAGCCAGAGAGCAATTTTGTTAGGAAAACAAGGCACTTTCTGCTCCTGCCTCACACATGCCTCTGGGTTACTCAGCCATTATCTGATAAATTAAGGCCAGCACGGCTGGACTTAAGAGCCTGTCCTATACCAAAGTCACGGCCAACTGTGACTTCTTAGCCATCGCCACAGGGTACACATGGCTGTCTTGAACTCTCCAGCAGCTTGTGCAGAATCCTCACCCGCTGCTTGCGAACACAAAAGCCCTGCTCTCATGGGCAGTGGGAGGAAAGAAATGAGGATCTCCTCCATGTTCCCCACCATCGCAGCTCGCCTTACGACATACTGCTGAATGGTTTCTTACTCCTTCACAGGGAGAATTGTCGGAATTTGGCCATTTCATTATATGCTCAGCAGGACTACAGGCGAGAATGGAATTAGATGCCTACTCTCTAGCTGAGGAGGAGTGCAAGGAACACCCTCCGGCCCAATTTATACAGCGGCATCATAAGGCAATGGCAAAACAGTGCCCAAGGTGGGGCAGGGGGCATGGATAGGTAATATAGGAGTGAAATCTTTGCAGAGAACACACATACGTCATGGGATGAAGGAAGGAAATTACATTACACTCTACACGTACAGGGAACAAGCTTGGCTCTGAAATAAAAGAGCAGCATGCTACCCCACCGCCTCCTATTAAATTGATGGACTACATGGCTGTGCCCAGGGTTTCTCAAGATAAAAAGGTTCATTTCCTTAGAGAACAAGGTTTTGACCTTCACGACCTTACCGGGCCTGTGTGCGTTTACCCATTTTAATTTCAGATTAGCATCTCGCATTTTCAGTACCTAGGGGATTACTGTTTTCGCCTGTGCAGCAACAGCAGTTCATAAAAGTATCGGTTACCCTCCCCCTTGTTCACAAAATCAAGGCAGATCTGACCAGATGGCACATGCTCCTGCGCTCTGTGTCAGGCTGCATTAATTCAGGGGAAATGAACTCTCCTCCAAAACTATATTTATTTCAGATACCGCCATGCCCAGTTGCTGGGCTGTCCTCAGGAAAACCTAGAGCCAGCTCTTTTCCATGAGCTTAGCGGGGAGAAAAGGATGGCAAAGGCCTTGCTGGAAGCCTCGGATGCCAGGAAGGAGTACCCACAGGCTCCCAGGTGGCTGGAAGTATTTCAGTGCCCCTTCCCCAGGACTTTGAGGTAGTAGCTGTTTCCCTAATGCTCAAAGCATCATGAAGCAGAAAGTGCTCCCACACCTTGTTAGACCAGCCCAGTAACATCTTAAGGCAATGCTACTGGAACAGATCAGCCTTTTTGGGAAGGTTGCATTACATGGCCTTGCTAGGATCAGGAATGGGATTCCTCCAAGCAACGGAGAAAGGTGAAATCTGTCCTGGTATGGTGGAGAGTGTGCAACTTGAGTTACTACCTTGATCCAGTGCTTTGACAGGCTCACTTCTACGGGGTTTAGGCAAGGCATTTCACTTATTTATAGCTCTGGCCATGCTGTTTGTTGAGGGCCCATTTCCTCCACCTTCTGCTGGAATAATTCTCCCCATTGCTGGAGACGGTATAGTGTGAGTGCTGGAAAGAGAGTCCGATTGGGTAAGAAATGCCCTTTGTTCCTCTTTGTAAAATGTTATTTACCGTCTTATATAGCACATATAACAACACCTAAGTGCTATACTATAATTAGTAAAATCATGCAGAGAAACCGTTCATGTGGATAATGATACTTTGCGTCCTCCCATGTGGGTAGTTTAAGGTTGAATTAATTCATGTTTGCCCAGCTTTGCAAGATCTATGGAAGAAAGGCTATTGTTATGCAAATAATTATTAATAATCACTCCTCCTGAGCTGCTCCCCATTAAATGTGCCCAATTTATAAGTCAAAGGGTGTTTTTCTCCTTGCTGCAAGACAAACTGGGTTCCACAAATGGAAATGTTAGTGTCAGTGTACCTGGCAAGGGAGGACAGCTCTGAAATGAGGGTGCTTTTCTGAGATTGAAGGCTCAGCTTCTAGATGATCCTTTCTGTGCCACAAGCAATATATGTGATCATGGAAGTCACTTGGAAGAGCAGTCACACTGCCTACTCAAGGGATCAAATGCAGGCACAGTTCAGAGGATCTCAACACAGAGACAAGCCCATGCAGAGGAAAATTCAGTTGCCCAAATACCATATAATTTGCCAAGAGGTGAATATTTATGTTCATTTCACAGACTGAAGCACAAATACTTCTGAAAATAAAGCAACACTGCAAGCTATGGTGAGTATAAATACACCATACATACACACATACAATGATCAAATCCTTCATTAAATAAGGACAGATGTCTAACAAAGACAATTTTTGAAACACCAAGGTCTCAATACAATGCAGGTTTGGTATCATGGCCACAGTCCTTTGGAACAGATGTGCGAAACTGCTCCACAGCTGGTTGCTAAGGTTCCCGAGAGGTCTTCCGGTGTGGGTGAAAGCAGAACCATAGCGAGTAAGTAGATAAGGAATTTCATGTTGGACAAGGCTTCTCCCAGCTTGCAGAGTATACTGTGAGCCACACAGGGCTCACACCAACACAATACCCATAGGCCTGTTGTATCACTGGGTGTTCCTCAACAAATTCACTTTTTTTCATCCAGTAAAACTGTGAGGATAGACAAAGAGAAATTTGGCTATTACCATAGTCTTTTTAGAGCTTCATCAGCCCTGCACAGGAACGCTCTCATGACTTATAAAAAGAACCGTTTTGTCCACATGCTGTGCAAGGCTGCTTGCAGTTTGGACACGTCAGCTTTACTGTGTTACTTCCACACAGGAAACAGCCATCAGTGCAGCAGGTCTGATGCACCCCAAGCCCTCAAGCACACTTAGTTTTTTGAGGGATTTCTCAAGCAGCAACACAGAGAAACAAAAATTGTTATACCTTTCGCTCCCAAGGCAGTAGCTTGTGTGCACAGGGCTCCTGGGCGGGATAGGCTCTGACAGGGGCTAACAGCCCCCTCCCGCCAAGGTGGTCACCCTCCATCACTGGCAAACATTTTTGCAGGGTTCCCACTGCACTGAAGTTTGCAGATGCCTTAGGTATGACACAAGGTAGTAAGGTTTGAGATGGATGTCTTCCTGCATCTTCAACAGCTGCGGCCACTAGAGAATCTGCAGTCAGAACTTAGCTCATGGGAGTTTGAGGACCGTAAGAGATAGAAATGATGCCTGCTCATCTCCCTGTAGTTCTGCAGATGCCATCCAGCTAAGCATTGAGGAAAACTGATTTCTGCCACATGAATGAGCAAGTATGAGGTGAAGGCACTCCTGGAACTGCTGCAGTAGAAAGAAGGTCCCTCTCCATTTTATTTATCTGCTGCCCTGCTTTAACAGTAGCTGTGATAAACAGATACTAGTCATTGCCACAGACGCTCCAGTGTTCAGATGTATGCCCCTCCCTGAGGCTCCTGGAAGAATGCATATTGTGTGTATTTGCATGAGAAATACAGCCATTCCCACTGCTTGCACAGGCCCGCCAGTTTGCTCATTCAGTTATCAGTCTAAGGCACAAATATTTGCAGTCCACCTGCAATTACCTAAAATCTTCAAGAAGCAGACCAAGGTGTTGTACTGTATGAATGCTGGTGTAGCTGCCAGGAAGAAAAGTGCATGCCCTAAGCCCTGCAGAGCAGTGTGTCTCGGATCTGATGTTTAAAGGATTCCCTAGTGATTTCAGCAAGCTGATAAGAAACATCCTAGAACAAGTCTTTTTTGAACTGTAGCAAATTTAACCTAAGAAAGCCCTTCCTAGCTGTCTTGTTTTCAGTTGAGGAGAAGTCAGATCTCTGGGTAAGGTTTCCAGCCACTGGGAATAATGGCTTCATGTTCTAACACATGAATTCCTTCAGTGTTAACTCCACAAGCAGCAGTAAACAGGGTAGGCAGTAAGAACATGTACTATCAACACTTTAGATAGTTTTTAGTAGTTCTGTCAACAACGTATGGCTTTTTATTCCAGCCTGAACAGCATTTTCTTAGGCTGTTTCCCACAAACAGATTCATGTCACTAGAGTCTGCTGCAGTAGCCCACTTTGGCTAGGATAAGACATCTTTGATTATGGAGGACTTCTGTAAATAGACTTCTCTAAGCACTGAGATAATTTTTAAAAACATCACACCTGGTCTCCCCTACAGAAAGTAAAGATCACAGGGCACTTTCTGTTGGCCAACCAGTGTCCTAGGACTGGATGAGGAATCCAGCTAAAAATATTTAAAGTTCCAAAACTTTTATACGTGTGAGCAAAGTATTTTGTTACCTACACAGCCACAAGTCTTTAGCTAGAAACTTGCGTCTCTCAGAGGATTTAAAGGCTTTAAGGCCTTTTTGTTGAGAAGAAAACATGAGATTGACCCAGGAGAGGACATAAGGGTGGTAAATCCAGGCAGGTCACAAAGATGAGAAATTAACAACTTCTTTTCTTTTTCCCCTCTCTTGGCCCCACTTGTCTAGAGTAGCAAAGAGAATATTCACAGGCAAGAAATATACTTCATTTTTTGTAATGGCAGCAGAGGTGTAAAAACTCAGGTCCAATTAGCCTACAGGTAAAGCTCAAGGTCTTCGGTTTACCATCCCAAGTAGGGATGCTATTAATGAACAAGTATTGTGCTGGTAAATCACAGAAATTATGCGATTGCCAGGGTCACAACAGCACAGCTACATCCTCAGCACTCTGGTTAAACATTCTTTCAAAGAGGAATTCTTGAGCAGCAGAATATCTGAAGCCTGATTGCTGACAACTCTCCGATATGTGACTTCTCAGGTGTCCAGTAACTCATCTGAGTTCCCACTGCAGCCATTCCCACCCTACCTCCAACGTCCACAAGTTCCCTGTCTTTCTTCAACAGGTTACTCATGAATGACTGATCCTCAGTGACTTTTTGGTTAGATCTTGCTCTTCCTGTAGAAAGTGTCTCTTCTGCAGAGGCCACTTTTGCCACTGGAGTATATTTGCTACCTGGAGCCTGTGGGTTTCACTGGTGGGGGAGAGGCTTTCACATGCAGCTCCCATCAGGGAACAGGCCTGAACAGAAGCATTCAAGAAGCAGAGCGGCAGGCTCTTTCTTGGATGTGGTTAGCTGTCTGATTGCTCTCTTGTAAGACTGGCCCTGGGGGATAGTTGTGACATATGACTGCAGTGCAAACATTGCAGGTGTTCCCTAAGCTGGGAGTTACGCAGGATCTAGTACAACTTTCATGTTGCAGGTAACACATGAGCAGCATCAGGAGAAGAAACACTAATTAGATGACTTGTGAGCCCTGAAAAGACCAGGCAAGAGGTGAAACACAAGTCTCCCTTTCAGATCTGGAGACTAGTCACTGACCAGTAAACTGGCATCTGTCTTGGCAGTCGTGCCTATCAACTCCACTGTCAGCTCCGCACAATGCAGCTCGAGACTCATGATGAACCACTTCATGTAACGGACACCGCCAGCACAGATGAAGGCCAAAAATTTCCCATACCATGTCTGCCAGGCTGTGAGAAATGCCAATACTTTGTGCTGTAGCAGAGGCACAGCCAAGAGGAGGAAACTGGTTTCCAGATTTCACAGTTCAGCGATCACCTAGACCTGCTGAGGAACAACATCTCTGCTCTCTGCAAGTTATGAGGAAAAGGAGGAAGACCCAAAATATCTCCTTCTAGTATATCTGCAGAGGAGATCCCACCACAGCCCATTTACAGCACTCGTCAGAAATGCAGAACACAAATACATGGCAAGATGCTTTTCCAAGGGAGGAATGTGCAATTTCACTTATTTACAGCAATGCTCCACACTCCTTTCCTACTCTACTGGCAGCTGAAAAGACTCCCAGCCAGCATGAGAAAGCTGTTTCAGGATCAGCCTTTGTCACAGAAAAGATGCTGTGAATAAATCATACGCTTGTGAGTTACTCTGGCCAACAGGATACCCCAGTATAATTAAACCCCACATTTTACAGACTGCTAAATTGAGACACAAAGCATTGACCTGACCTGCCATGATCCCACAGGCAATGAATGACCAAGGTAGGAGCAGCAGCTCTCCCTAACCTCCCAAGAAGGCACACAGACAAGCAGGAATAAAGAAGACACAGCTGCTTTCTTGCTGCTCTGCATTGTCTTTTCAAAATCCCTCCTGTCTGCAGGCTTGCAATGCAGTCTTGGCACTCGTGTCAGCTCTCCACATACACCATTGACCACAGACCAGCCTTCACAGGACACTTGCTGCTTGTTTGTTTGCTAATGAATATTATTTTTAAAAAGTAAGAAGGTGGGGGGGAGGAAGGATGAGGGAGCCCGGAGTGAAGGCTTCCGCTGTGCTCAGTCTCTATGGAAATAATCCACAATGCTAATACGTCCTAAAATGGTAATAAAGCCTGTGTTCTCTTATGTAATCCCATAGTAAGAGAGAGCTCTGTCGGCTTGCCTGACAAATGATATCTCTGTAACCTTGGAGGGGATTATTGCTAAAAAACACAGGGTGGAAAAACAAAGCGACACACACAGAGGCGCACGCAAATCCATCGGATGCAGCAAAAGGACAAACAGCTCCAGCTGGGCTCCTGTGCATTGGCCACACAATATTATGCCCCTGCCACCAAACCAGGAAAAGACCTCCTGACAAAGCAGCAGCCCTGCCCTGACTCCTCCTCTGCTCGCAGGCTCCCCTCCCTCCCCAGGCACCTCAGCACCAGGAGCAGGCAGAGGGTAGGTTTTCCCCTCTTCTGTCCTCCTTTCCTCCCCCAAAATGAACATTCAAAGCCCCGGCAGCTGGCCAAATCCAGTTTGCCTGCGTCACCAATGCACGTGGATTCACATCTGTCCTGCCCAGCGGTGATGAAGCCAGGGCTACGTGCATCCCCGTGGAGGATTCATGCCCCCAAATCCATCAAGTTGTGTTAGCAAGGGGGGAACTGCACTTTTTCTGGGCACAGTTGAGCAGCACTGTAAGGCTATGCAGTTTGCATTAGAGGCATAGGGAGACAGGTTTGGAGGCAGGGGTACACTTATTTTGGAGCTAACTCTAAGTTTGGCTGGTGAACCATAAACCAAAGCCAGGCAGCTCTTTGCTCTTGTGCCTCAGGTGCAGAACAGAAATAAGGCACCATCACATTAAAGCCATGCTTCATGAGGGAAACCACAGTACCTGCATGCAGGTAGCCCTTTCACTACCTCCCCCTACTCCTCTCTCCCCTCCACATACTGCGCCCCTCTGCGAACATGGGAAGGGATCCACCAGGCCACCCTGGAAACCCATCAGAGGCACAAATCTAACACAGTTATTGCTTGAGCAAACCCTTCTGTCCTCATGCGGATCAGCCAGCCCCAAGCTCCCTCCTCCAGGACACAGCAACCGGACAGTCATGAGGCTGACCCCAGAAGACAGCTCACATGTGATAATATGAGGACCAAGCTCCTATCTCAGTGCCAGCAAAGGATGGTGACTACGCCAGTATCTCTTTCCCACAGATGAAAGCATGGGAACTCTCAGTGGAACACCAGAAAACTTTCTTTGGAACAAGAGATGACATCAGGCGGGTTTCCATGCCTGATTGAACATTCACCCTTTCATGATGGGCTGCATTTAAGAGACTTTTAATGTTTTCTCAGGCAGCAGAAGATGAATGAATAGGGCGGTTCAAGTCAGAGAAGATTCCTGAAGGCAGGAGAAAGACAATTCTGAAGAAAAAAAAAATCAGTCCTAACACTTAAAAAGCTATTATTATGACACAAGACATGTTTAAGGTAGCACAGCCTTTACCAGTCAATACATGTAGAGAGCTCTAATTCACCCTGGATGTATGCAATGTGACTGCCTGGAAAATAAAGGGTTACAATCATTATTCACAGCAGTCACATTATTTTAATTAATAACCTTGTAATTGGTATCGACTTAAACCAACTGATGACAGTCTTATGATGAGCCATTCCCAGCCAAGCTTCCTACCCAATTGCCCTCAGGTCAGGAAAACAGTGAACTTCATTATCAGGCAGAAGCTCTCTGCCCTGCACCAGTCCCCTTCCTGGGCCATAGAGAGGTCACCCCACGCATGAGATGCAGCGGCCAGCCACCTCCACAGCCTGCCACCAGCCCTTGCTCATCTGCACCATGGCTGCACTGGTCCTCCACCATGCTGCAGCCTGGCTTCCACAGGCCAGCATCTAAAACACCGTCACTTTCTGGCCCACTGATTTTCCTACGGGGAACTCTGAATAGAAAAGGTGATTCCACAGTCAGGGCCACCAGCGCCCCTTCCCAATGCCACCCTGGTGAAGCAAGCAAAGGTTAATCGACCTCCAGGCATTCATTTCTAGGAAGCAGAAGGAACAATTCTTGCTCCTCTATTCAGACACAGGCTCAAGCAACGGAAGTGTCCCCCCCCCAAAATCTACAAGGTATGGTAATTTTGGACATCTCTGACATAATGATAATACGCAGCTTGGACATGCATCTCTGAAGCACAGAGAAAGGAAAAAGGGCAGCGCTGACAAAGGGCAGTGTTGTCTCTTCAGCAGCTCAAGCCACAGCCTCACAGCTAAAAAGAAAGCTCTGGGGCAATATTTCTGGCCTGAAGCTCATTTACTGCAAATTTCAACAGAAGGTTACTTACAAAAAGAAAAGCACAAGTCACCTGGGTATAGAAGGCACCACAGCAGCCCCTCTTATAAGGCTTTTCCCTGCTGCAGCATCAGGCATACCAAGGGAATGGAGAGGTGAAACTACTGGTCTGGCATTAAGGCTGGGCTCCAGGCGTTCCCCAAAACAGTGCCCTGCTTTCCCCCTCTCCCCAGCGGGACCCAAAAAAGTCCCTTTTCTCCCCTAAGCCTCGACCGGGCGCCCACGGGGCTTCCTCCAACCCGGCATCCTCCGGAGGGCTTCCCCCCCGTCCACTACCAGGGAGTAGCATTAGAGGGCAGTGCGCTGCCTTCAAAGCGGGATGCCTGTACCCCCCACGCCGGGGACAGGGCCACGGGCACCCCCCCGGGCAGGGTGTCCCCCCGCGGCTGCCCTCAGCATCACCGAAGGAGGGGGCCACCCCTAGCCCCCAGCCCAGGTCCCCCTGTGGCCGCTGCGGCGAGCCCTTCCCGTCGCCTCCCCCTTCACAGGCGGCAACCGGGAAATTCTGCAGGGGCTGCGTTTTAATTAGAAAATGCCGGGTTTTAATTAAATAAATGTGAAGCTGAATAATGCAATCAGGAGAATTGCTTGTGCTCTTTTATTCTGCAATTCAATTTATTTTGTGCTGTCCCTACACTTTCAGTTTTCATATGCCAAAGACTTTTGCATTGATCACTCGGAGCTGCATTGCAGAATTTGCCAGGGACAAAGCTGGAAGCGCTGGCTGTTGATAAAGGGCAGTTGGAACTTTTCACAGCTGGGGACGCATCGGCGGCAACCTGCATCTGCAGCAAAGGAACTGATTTTTCTAGATTTTTCAGTGCCAAAGTTCCCACTGACGGTAAGTGGAGTTCAACAACGCTCCTGAAAATCAGGTGCAAAAGAAGAGAACAAAAAATAATATGCTGTCCCACCTATAACTAGGGAGAGCTAGCAAGTGAGCATGCACACACGCATGCATGCAAGAACATAAAACGACAGGGTATCTTCATTCTGCAACCCTGCAAACACTTCATTGATTTCCTGAGCACGCAATTGTTAATTTTAAGGTTCTAGAAACCAAAATTACAAAACAAAAACAAGATTTTTGCTTTCAAAAGCCGCTTCTGGTTGCTAAGTGACTACAATATACTTCTCTATCACATCAATTGAAAAGCCCACGCACAAAGAGCAAGGAAATTGCTAGGTTAGGACATCAGGAATGTGCCCTAGCAAGATGATGAATTTTATATATGGATTTGTACTACAGTAGTGCTTAGAGACCCCAGGGAGTCTTTGGTAACATTAAAAGATGGTTCCATGGAGGCCTTAAACAAGCTAAAACAGGGCACAACAAGTTGGTGAAAGAAACCATAGCACAGACCTGAAAAAAAAGGAGGGCAAGGGAGCAGCTCTATTAAGACTGAAAAGAAAACCCACCATGAGCAGAAGAAACCGTAAAGGGAGATATCTACGGGCAGAAGTGGTGACTGAGACTGAATAAACTATGTTTGGATGGAGAGCTTGGGGGAGGCTTGGGGGAAAGAACACAAAAAGGTAAAACAATGAATAAGGGGCTAAAGTAGGAAAGTTTTAAAACTAGTGACAGAAGCTTAAGAGAACAAGGGACACCAGAGGAGCACCCTGCAGGAAAAAAAGCTCATAGTGAGGGTACAAACATAGTCATAGGTGAAAATCTGGAAGAAAAAATATGATACTTTGATAGACTGTAGCAAAGAGCTGAACCTACCAGTTGAAGCAGCATAATCAGTAGTAGCTTTAAGACAGCAGGCACTAGTTCTGGTTACTGTAGGAATATATGCAAAAATGCTCACACTGAGAGAATATGATTCCTCTGTTCTTTATCAAGCATCACGTAATGAAAAGTATGAAGCAACTTTACTTCCCTTCCCTAATAGCTCTGGAATTTTTAAAAAGGACTATTGATTTTTATTTCCTAAATACTGTTTTCCAGAATGCTTGTCCATAAGAATTATAGTCAGCGAATAAATTAATCAGCTGACTATGCCTGTGAATAGCCTGTCTGCTTGCTGATTCTTAGGAATGCTGGCATCACTGTCTGGTATAAAGTCTGCATGTAGCTATAACAAACCCTGTTGTTTTGTAAATACCCTTTTATTCATGAAACAGTGCTATGCTTTCCCATACAGCTCTCCTACATCCTTCTCAACCAGGAATTTCACATGCAGTGCCAAGCAGGGAACAAAGACAAGCAGGCGCAGACATCCTGCCATGGACTTCAGAATATCCACACACAGGCTATATGCCTGGGAAATGGGTAGGGGGCTGGCCCATCAGGACTCTACCTACATACAGACATGACGCCTGCGTTCTTCTCCAAGCCAGAGGACCACAGCAGTACTGAGACCTGGGACTCTGTTCCAAGCATAACTGCTCACTAAACATCCACCACAGAAAAGCTCAGAAAAAGCCAAGAGAGTTTGTATGGAAAATTCAGAAGAAGAAATGAAAAAACTTGATTGGTAATGAAATTAGAGAGGTGGGCTTGCTTTCAAACCAAAAAGCTATGATTACTGTCTATATATACAACACTTATGTCATTTATTGAGATCACACTGTGAGTTTGTGTGGGTGTACGTCATGTACTTGTCACCCACACAGTTTTCAAACCTGCTGGTCAGAAAATTTAACAGAGCTGCAGACACCTCCAAGATTTAGGTTCCTGTAAGTTTTTGTGACTTTGAGGATGAGTAAATTTGTGTTGTGACAAACTGTTGTAACAACTCAACAGACAGCTGCCTGGTTTTGCCTGCCAGGCAGTCAATCACCACACATAGATCACAAAACAAGTACTTGCCAGATAAGTACCTGGTCAAGCAAATAAGGAGAAGAGAAAGTAAAGATATTTACAAAGGTCACAAGAGATGTAGGAGGGAGCTGAGTGTTACCAGTTGGTGGGGGAGGAGGTCATGGAAGGATTTGGCAGGGCACGCAGTGCCTGAAGATGTGTGGATTCTTTGAAAATGTTGTGGTGCTTGATCTTGGGGATGTCAGCAGAAGAACATAGTGTTGCAGGAGCGTTGGAGATGTAGGACAGGAACCTGCAGGCAGCCAAGTTCCCAAATGAGCTTTTCTTTTTTTGGCAGCAGGTGAAAATACCATTTTCTTTAAAGGTCTATTAGAGGTAAGTACCAGGTACCAGCTAGGTACAGACGCAAAACAGTGTAAGCAAGCTCCTTCTAGGCATGCCCACACACTGTACAGGGATGTTAGCTACACGTGTATGTGCAGCACTGTCCTCATTCATCCAAATGTTGCAGAGAAATCAGAGCAAGCCCATTTGCTTACCACATCCCGGCCTCATGTCCTGTCCCAGAGGTCATGAAGTCTCTATTTCCAAACTGTGCTTCCAAACACAGGGGCTTATAAAGTGTGTTGAACAGCACTTTGCGTCTGAATAATGCTTGATAATTATCTGTAGAGATATTCAGAACAACTACAGAATATCTACAAGCAACCTCTGCAATGTGTTACTGTCTAGCAGGTAAGTTACAGACCTACCAGGCCATCTGTGACTGAGGCTTTGGTCATCCCTCTGCCACAAACCCCACACATCCTCAGACAAGTAACTTCACCATGGCTATCCACACAAAAAACCCGTATCTGTATCCTCTCCCTCATTCCTAAGGAGGCACAGTAGTGGAGAGTTCAAGGGGAGGAATAATTTAAGGTTAATAGATGAACTGCTGTAAGCTCTTTCAGTGTCACTGCTTCCTGGTCTTAAACTGACACATTTTACCTCTGTAATCATCTGGGTATAAAAATGTCTCATGCAGCCCTGTAGGTCCTTGGCCATCCTCTCCTGCTCCCATCTTGCAGTTCCTGCCCCCCTGCCCTGGTACCACAGGGCTCCCTGCCAGCGATACACAAGCGTCTCTGGCATGCCGCAGGATCAGAGCGGTAACCAAACACGGCTCCTCAGAATAGACACACTCCCCCCACCGCTCCCACTCCCAGCATCTTCAGTAACCTTACCCTACCAGGGCAGGGGCTGGAGGCAGGAAACTAGGCGGGCCAGCAAAACAGGAGATGCTCAAGACTCCAGGGATTAACTCTATCCACCAGGCGCAACTGCTGCCTGAGTTCTTCTCCCCACCCCATCCCCAAAGCTTCATAACAGGTGGAGAGGAGGGGGTGACCACCACCCTCACAAGAATCCCTGCACACATGCCTAAGGGCTGGATATAACCAGGTACAGCCAGAGGCATCCTGGCAGAGGGATGAAGATGGCAAGCCAAATAAAGACATGGAATTCAGCACCGAAGTGGAGATAAAAATACACGGACTTCACCCCTGCCCTACGCAGAAGGAAGGGCTGAGAGAGCTTGCCACCAAACCCGGCAAATTTCATCCTGCCCTTCCCAAAAGGTTTCAGAAGACACAGCAAATAAGGACTCAACTACAACATGCAAGCCAGGAGCCCTTCAATAGCACTGGCAGGCACTGCTCACACGTGTTGCCTGCTGTGCGCTCATGGGGTAGCTGGCATCGACCTGCCGCAGGGGCTCCTCTCAGGCCCACAGCCAGCAGAGCCAGCGTTACTCCTAGGACATGGCTCCCAAAGGGTGAGACTGGTGCCACATCACAGGTAAAGTGAAACTGGGTCTACAAGCTCTGCCAGGTCCATGTGGGCTCGGAGGCTGGGTATCTGCATGGCACCCTGGAAGCCACTGTCCAGAGGGAAGAGCTGTCCAGGACTCACGGAAGGCAAGGTGGAGAGGGCAGTCTGGGGCTGGTGGATGAATGTTATGAAGCCTGGGAGATGGCCAGGCTTCTCACACAGGCATGAGTTGGAAATAAGGAGCTACTCTCCTCGAGCATCCTGCCCTGGACACTGGGTGAAGTCCCATGACCAAGCAACTGGCGGGTCTGCGTGTAAGCCCAAGGAGGAGCAGGAAGGGAAGCTGTAACCGAAATGCAGGAGCAAGGGTAAGAGCTCCTGGTTGTGCACCACTTGGAGTAGGAGGAATTGGGAGACTGGGTGGGACACAGGGGAGGAATGAATCTCGGAGAAAACTAAAATGAAGCAACAGCCACTAGACAGAAAACAGACTCCATTTTTCTGCACCACTGAACTGAGTCACTTAGTCTAAGACCAATGATGTACTAGAAAGAGAAGAAACCCACCCTCTGCCTGAGCAGATGAGGCATTTCTAGTGCAAGGCACACATGAGAACAGGTCAGAGGTCTACCCTATGTGCATCTCTCACAGCACAGTGCAGCATGGTGGTGAGCAAGGCACACAGCATGGGCAGGATGACAGCACAGTGTGCAAGGTGGCAGGACTACCAAGGTGATGAGACCAACCAGACCTGATACACTGCGGAGGGCTGGTGAAGATGTCTATTTGGTGGGCTGGAGCCCTCAATCCAGGAGCCTTGGGGGAGTTCAGTCTCAGATCTGGGCTTTGCTGCTTCACCTTTCACAGGAAGCTCCAGGTATGGCACTACACTCCATCACAGTTCAGACCAGTATCCTGTGTTTCATCTGCTCTGTGTGAGACAGAGCTCACTTGTGGTTGCAGCCCTTTTGATCCAGCTGCTCTACATTACCATGGAACAGACCACTGCTGAAGAAACTCAATGAGACCATGAACAGAGGTAAAAAAAACCAAACCTATAAAGCTGAAAAGCTATAATAAAGTAACTCTAGATATAATTTGTGTGTGATGTAACAGACTCAGCAGAGCAATGGATCTGCTCCACTACCCAGCAGCCGGTGCAGATCTAACATAATGGAAGGCACTTTCACATGTGTAACAGAGCAATCAAGAAATACGGGGTAACAGGAGAAGGACAAAACCTGCCAGTAACCTGGAACCGCACAACCAAGGTGTCACTTGTGCAGTGCATCTTTGAGACACAGAGAATAAGACATGCATCATTTGGTAGAAGGTGGTATACATTTAGGTAGAGCTATTCAGGGGAAAAAAAGCAACCTTTGCTAATGTGGCAATATGGCAATAAATGCAATCAATACAGATTGCTGGAGCAATTAAGTTGTCTAGAGAAACCGATACCTATGGATATCATGATCAATAATGCAGAATTCTTTAAATTACCTCAAGAACAAGAAATTTTAGTGCCTAAACTGAGCACCTTTGTTTGCTGGCCCTGCCTTACATTGGAGAAACACAGCCCTTTTCATAGATAGGTTTATGGCAAGCAGGATTATGTCTACATTGCACCAGCAGCTCTCCACAGATGTCTTCCCTCCCTCCCCCTCCCCAGAAAGCTTCAAAGCTTCACCAAACTTATGGCTTAGAGGTGCCAAACTGGATTGGGCAGACCCAGCATACTCTGTAGCAACTGAGAGCCAGACACTGACACGCTGACAGGGGCAGCAGCTGTGTCACCTATGCGCAAGTTTTTAGCAAATTGAATGCAATGTGAATCACACACTCAGGGATGCAGTATCTATGTTAACTGATTTTACATAAAATGCACTTTAATCCATCTCCTTCCTGTATTTCTCCACCCCGTAACTATCGGCGACTTCACAAGAAGACTCTGAAGTGGAGGAGCTGTCAGGAGGCTGTAGCAACTGAGCATGAGACGACAGGGCTCTTCACACATCAGCAATACATTGGAGGCAGTTAAGAATTGCCGTATTCACACATTTGCTAGATATTATTGCTCAGTGATTAAGGAGTTAACTGCACCAGCAGTTATGTTTTTGGGTTTAGCTCACCCCTCTCTAGACTAACTGGTCTGCCTGCCCCTCCCAGAGCAATCACTGAAAACAACTTTTGCAACTCATTGCAGAAAACCTGAAGCAAACTTGGGAGCCCCCCACCACACCCTAGAACATCCAGCTCTGTCTCTGAGGTATGCTTGAAAGGAAAGGGAAAAATCTAACAGAAGCTGAGATTTGTCAGTATTGCTGAAATTCTACGAGCCTGGCAGCAGCTAGAGTCATAAGGATGGCAGTGGCACTAGGAGAGAGGAGATCAGGTAATGGCCTAATAGGAGGGGAAGAAGGAAGAAGACAGCTGATCTGAGAGGAGATAAAGAGGGGTAAAACAGAGCACAAAACAGAATATAGTAACAGATCTTTTCCGGAAATATCACCTGGACAGGTGATGGTAAACCCAGAAGGAGATAAAAAAAGGTGTCCTGGAAAAAGTGTGCAGAAATGCTGTATTTGGTAAAGGAGTTTCTCCAAATAAAATAATTTCCATCTTCAACCCACTCTGACCACAGAATAATCACCCAGCTTCAGCAACAAACTGGGGCAGCAACCCAGCTGGAAGGACTGATGATGAGAAACAGACGACATGCACAAATCAACACATACATATATGCATGCACACAAATGTATGGAGGAAATTCCATAGTAATTCACTGTTGCCTGTCTTAGGCTGCTTCAAAATCATCTCCAAGGCAGACAAAGAAAGCTTCACCCTCTGTGTCTATCCTGTGACATGCAGACAAGTGGGAGTGGTGAGGGGGCCTGACGCTACAAAGTGTCAGGCTCTGGCCATTTTTCTGGAGGCAGGAAAATGCTCTCACATAAAGGAGCACAAGCCCCTGTTTCTACCCAGTTCTGACTGTGAACTCTCCCTGGACAGGGGACAGTCATCCCCCTTTCTTGGGAGTGAAATATTGATAAGCTTTGTGCAAAGCAAACCGCCTGAGGATACGACTCCAAGAGGTTGAAGTGCAAGAAAGCGGCCCTATAAAGGGACAGCAGCAGAGAGCAAAGAGCTCTTACCATCACCAACATGCAATGCTGCATGTTGGACTACTCAGCTCCCTATTCCGGTGCCTCAGGCTCAGTAGCCCAGCTGCTTAGCGGAGCCCGGTGTTCCTTACCTCCCCCCAGATGAGTACCTTCTCTGCAGGGCTATCGTCAGCACTTCTGTGGCTGTTGTCCTGGCTTATACACACATTTTGAACCTGGCATGTGAGCTCAGTCCTTGCTAGATGCCCAGGTTACAACCCAAGTGCAGGTTCCACTTCTGCAGATAACCCTTACCTACTCAGCAGCGTGGGCAAAGGTATCCTCCTCGTCCTGCCCATAACTCTACCAAGATGACACCTCCGTGCCTTACCTACACACTCCTGACATGCCCATCATCCCTTACAAGCCTGTCTTCCCCAGACCAGCCTTTAAGGACCACATTTTGCCATGCTGCCCCCTGCACCAACACTCCACTTCTAGAGGAGCAAGCAAAGGAAGATGATGGAAAATCATTCACTTCCTCCACCAGCACCTTACCATGTGTCAGGGCCAGGGACCTGCTGGACCCCCAGCTTATGGCCAGGAGGACCTTGAGTTTGGAGATCTGCACTCCATTTTGCCACTGTAAGATGACCTTGCACAAACCAGGCTTCCAGCAGGATTTTAGGCCAGGAAAAATTCAAAGCCCTCAAATGATATATCAGAAAGATGAAAGATCATATCCTTCATCCTCAGCATTTGCAAAAATGTCTAGCAGACCCAGCAGCAACTTCCAGCTGAGAGACTGACTGATAACCTGCAACGAGCACAAAGGCACCTGAGAAATCACCCAGAGCACAAGCCACAACATGCAGCCATCTCTCAACTGCTTTTGATTCAGGAAAACCATCATTTGGGGTAAGTAAGCTTCATATAAGTAAACTTCCCTGTACTATGGGAAATCTCCATAGCAGGACTGCAGCAGGTACTGATTTACACAAGTTTTCACTGAAGTTTTTTTTCAGTGAAATCCTGGTCTGGCATTCAGATCAACTGTCCATGTGGCTCTTTAGGACTATTTATGTTGCACTGTGTGTGCAGACAGGATCTGGGAATGTAACCTCTTCTGCTCCTCATACCTCTCTCAGTACAATATACAGCTTCCCTGCTGCCCACGCTGCCGCACAGACAGTGGCAAAACCACTTGGCTAGTGGTCCTCCAAAGCCCAAGTGCCTGAAAGAGCAGCTCTATAACCTGCAGCACATAGACAACAGTGCAATAAGAAATGCCACACTGAGGGAGAGGTTACAAGGCCACCTAATGTAGCTGGGAAAAGGTACACATCCCCTTGCAAAGCAGAAAGGGCAAAAGCTGCAAGGTACACACAGGGCGAGAGCCGTGCTTCCGAGGCTCAGCACTCACCAGAGTGCCAGTCCCCGCTGCACGGGGCTGCTGGGTTCGAGCTGTACAGGTGCTTTCCTGTGGCAATAGCTTTGAAGACTGCCCATTCATCTGATTTGGGAGTTACGTAATCACTGGAGGAAAATAGAGATTTTTTTGTTTGCTTTTTGTTTTAATAGAAGTCATGTAATCACTTTAGGTTTAAGCTCCAATCCAAATCGGACTATTTTTACATTTCAGGCTTGATCTCTCTGGAAAGAGGATGAGTCCATTTGCCTGGCTTACAAAGAATGAGTTGTGATAACACAGTGACTGCCGGAGGACTACATGGAGAGCAGCGTGTCCCTTCTCATCCTGCGCCGTGGGGTTCACTCACTGGTTGCTCACCTCACAGCTCCCAGGTAGAGATCCCTGGGAGCTGGTGTTGTAACCCAAACTGCATGGCCTGGGCAAACCTGGAATACTCTTGCATTTCCTGATTCTTGCTCTAACTTTCTTGCACCTATACATCCCACTGCCATCTCCCCAGAAGTAATTAATTCTCAATTTCATCCCAGGTTTTGAGCTCCTCACTTTGTTCAGCATTTCTGTCTAAAATTCAGCAGCCCTTGCTTGTATGATACTTCCCTTGACATTAGCTGTTGCTGTGCATGCTGCCTACCACCCAAACATTGAGGTGCTAAGCTTCAACCACAGGAACTGGCAAAAGATTTGCATGCTGTAACAAATCATACCTTCCATTACACAGGTGCTACTCTGCACACAGACCAAGCCTTAATCATCGGGAATAAAACAGGATTCCCCACTACGCTATGCTTGTTCCCCACTATCACCCCATTTCCCCACATTTGCAGCAGAGACTACCTTCTGCTGAAGACAGTCCACACTTTAGAGGTGCTTAGACCTTGGCCCGAGCCATCATAGAAAGAAAATCTGTTTATACACCTTACTCAAAGTGCAGAGTGTTTACAAACTGATTTATTGCCCCAGGCCCCATCAGTAGCTGTTTTTGCTCCTTGTCAAATGATTTGGATTTCACTCAACACTTCTTCTCAGGCAGAAACGCCCATCATGTCGGCAGCAGGATTAAAATGGCATGTGAGCCAGCCAGGGTGAAAATGTCCCCATTAATTTTTCATCTTTCCTCAGGCAACTCTGCTGATAGATCTACACAGGTATTAAGACAGCCTTGTCAACTAAAACCGTTAGCTCGTCTTCCTCCTGTGTCCCTGGTGCATAGCCAGCAGAGATGCCAGCAACCCTTTCAGAATGGCTGTGCCTCTGCCATACCAGGGCGTCTGGGACACCAACTGAGGGCAGGTCCCCATGGACTGAATGCATGACTTAAGTCACCCCCCCTTCCACAGCATCCCCAGGGACAGCCGAGCCAGATGGTGGCATTTTCCATGGGGTTTAATGCCAGGTAGTCTTTTGCGCTAGCTACCACTGGGCAACAATCACTTTGAATCAAAAGTGTTTGCACTGGCTAGAGCATCCTGCTGCTGCACACCCTCAGCCCTTTCAGTGGAGCCCACAGAGGTCAGACCACGCTAGGGAATCATGTATCTGTGAATGGGCATCTCACCAGGAGACACCAAGGTGCTGCAAATGAAATCTTCCCGTGCTCTGCCCCAAAGCTCTTATGACATCCGCAAGGGTCACCCCAACTCCCAAGTTCACAGAGCTTCCTCGCTCCAACCCATACTTGGTCTCCTCTTCTCTGACACCATGTTTCCCTTCAGCCTTCCCCAAACAGAGGGGCACCACAAGAGATGTCAAAAGCAATCACCCCTGTAAACATGAGAAACCTGCAGCCACCTTTCCTTAACAGCCCTGATACAGCCAGGCCTCCCACTGGCTCTGCTCCTGCACTCACTGAGCCTGAACAGGCAAAAGCCTATAGCAAAGCAAGGAAACCTTCATGATAAAAAAAATAAAATGCTGCCAAAGGTGAGTTGTTAGCAGGTTGTTCTCTCTGCTGAGGCGAGGCTGGGAGAGCAGCCTCTCCCACAGGGCACCCATGCTGTCAGAGACCCGGGCTCTCAGGCCAGAGGTAGAGCTGAGGACCAGACCACTTCTAGCCACTATAGATCCTGTGGTCCTGTTTTTATAAGATTAAAAGTGATAAGCCCAGTGTCATGGCTAAATTCCAGCTCAGGTGATTACATGCTCCCTATCTTAATCCCCTGCCACCCCTCCACAGGTCTGACTGGATGGAGTAATAGCAAGCCAATACTTGCTCAATAATTTACATTCATCTTACAGAGGATGCGTAACAAAACCAGCAACCAGGCTCACGGAAGGCTCTGTTCAAAGCTATTTGAAGCCAAAAAGACTTTGACAAGTGCAGATAAGCAAAAAAGCGCTTTAACTGTCTAGCAGGCAGAATGCTTTCTTAAAAAGCTGATGAGGAATTTAGAGATTTGTGTGCATTTGATTGCATGTCTGATCATATGTCCTATTGCTATAGATCCAGCCTTAAAATATTGCTAAGGATGCAGCCTTACAATACATACTTGATGTGAGGACCATTAACAGCAAGAACTACGTAAGTACTGGGCTTGACCAGATGGCAGAAAGATTTTTGCATTTTCTCATCATACAGTTACCGATGGCTCTGCACTATCATCATAATAGCTTTGTCCTCCAGCTGTATTGTCATAATTGCATTTTATTTTTGTATTTCTTTGCAATTTAGTGCTAAGCGCAGCTCTCAAAATGGCTGCTTTTGTTCCATGTAGGACTCTTCCCTCCCCGTGCTGGCTGGCTCTAACTTCTGTTGTGACAATATGTTTATCTTCTCTAATATTTGTTTACCCTTTTTTATTCCATCTATTTTCTTTGACATACATTTTTAATTAGATGCACTCTTCTGCTTTCATTGCCTGCTAACACATTCATTTAGAAAGCGCAGTGCTCACTATTGCTGCAAATCTCTGTTGTACGCTTAAAAGGTCAAGTCTATTTCCTGCAATAACCTTTGTCTGGCCAAGTTATCAGTCATACATCACAGATAAGATGATCCCTAAGGAGAAGACTTGTATTCAAAAATGTATTTAAATCTTTTTCCTTTGGCAACAATGATTCATAAATATGAGGGGTAACAGTATCACACCACTAAAGTAATAATTATTTTTTACTTTTAGAGAGAATATACCTTTCACAAGGGACACTCTTCCTTCAGGGTGCACTTTAAATCTCTGGAGATTTTGTTCAACACGGTGCCATTCTTTTTGAACTGGCACCTGCTGCTGAGCCCCTGACCCTTCAAGCCTCCTATGGGTAGTAGGTTTGAAGCTTGCTTGCCCTGTGTGCATTTCTCTGAAACTTCTCAGAAAACTGGGAAGCACTGGAGCCACCTCATTCAATCCACCACCAGAGAGAGTAACCTTCCATTTGTTTTCCCCAAGCTGGTACAGGAGAGAGGTGCAGGATGAGGTGTGGGAGAAAAAGCGACAGTGCTGAAAGACGAGCACTCATCCTACTTCTCCAGCCCCACGAGCGGGACAGGGGACCACAGCATGGCTGGAGCATGCCAGGGACAGCTTCAGCTTTGCAAAACAAAGGTATCAGTCTTGTGCAGTCAACTGGAAAGCATCTGGGGATACTGACCACAACAGCAGTTTGCCCTTTGTCCTTCCCCAGGATGGTCATGAGCAGTCCTGAGTGTCTCCACATGGCTGTACAGGGAGGCAGCACTTCTAGGGTAAGGAGACCACTCTGAGGCAAGGAGAGCTGACCTGCCTTCACCCAGGTCAGTAGCAGAGCTAGAACTGGGATTTGAGCTGGGAACAGGAATCAAAACAGACTGAAATCACTGCTTTGCTGATGTCCCGACTTGGCCTATACCTTGTCGCTACTTCCTTCACATCAGCCTCAGAAACTGTGCAGCTCTAAAGAGTCAGCTCAGGGGTGCAATTGCATATGCCAGGACAGAGGAAGTGGTAGGAAGTCATGGACAGGTGGGCAGAGGGCTGCAGCATGGGTGTAAAAACAGCTTACACCAACCACAGACCCATGCCTTGAGCAGCCCTGACTCTCAACTTTGTGCATTTGTTACCTCCCCAGGTGTACAACAGTTGAACATCTATCTCAAGCCAAGTAACTGAACCACTTCCAAGGCAAGCCAGGCTCTCCTCAGCACTGCTTCAGCACTGTAATTAATTCACCAGCTTTTCCCTTTCCCCTCCCAGGGCCAGGTCAGCAAATTCACTGTTAGGCCAGTTACTAAAACAGTATCATGCTCGCTCTGGCAGTTTATCAATTTTATTGGCATGAATATGTCTTCCCCAGACGGCCTTCTGAAGTAAACGTATGGTAGAAAACAAACATCTGAAAGCATGCAGGACAGACAGATCAAAAAGCTTGCATGATACATGGGGCAGGAGGCTGGGAGAGTGAGATGGAGCCTGTGCGTGAGGTGGAGACGAAAGCACACCTGAGCAGAAGAGAGAAATCGCCTGTACCCAAAAAAGCCGTGAGGCTGTTCCTCTGGGATCAGCAGTGGGCAACACTGGCATTGCTTGTACTCATAGCCACATAGTGGTTCACAAGACCCAAGGCAAGACATGCAACCCAGGGCCGGCTTTCAGCTGGCCTCTGCAATGCCTCTCAAAGCACTTGCTTTCGCAGCGAGACATTTCTGGTTTCTGGGATGCCGCGGGAAGGCTACTGTGAAACACAGCAAACTAAGTTGCATCCCGGCTGCCTGTAAATTATCAGGTACAAGGAGCACTCCTGTATGATGGAAAACAAGTTGCTAAAATAAAGATATCAGCTCTCCAGCTGTGTAACCAGGGGTCCACACTGTGAAGACACATGCATACCAGCCTTCTCCACTTTCAAAACGCTCCTCAGATTTCATTGCTGTCTCAAAGCTGATTATATTTACCCTCCAGGTATTGTCTGCATTGTATTTTAATAATCTGCCCACCTGTTATTATTTTCTCTCCCAAATCTGTCGCTCTTCAGCAGTGCTGTAATTTAACTCCAGCTGAAGGCTGCTTGAGTTGGGATGACAATGTTTTCTGTATTAGTACCTGCCAGAGACAAAGCTGAAGCTCATCAAATGATAAATGATCATAACCGCCTTTCGCTCGCCAAGATTTATTTAGATCATGATGCAGAGAAAAAAAAAAAAAAAAAGCTGAAACGCATTTGGTCATCACAGCCCCACTGCGGGCAAATGTTGGTCCCCAATCATGACATGACCTACCAGTCAGGGGTGTCTGCTGGCCTCAAAAGCTTTCTGATGACAGTTGTGGCACCACCACACGTGTCCAGTGTGCTATTTTCTCCCATCTCTTCTCTTCCAGGGGAAGGAAGAAGTTTTTTGGCAGTGTGGTAAAAGGGGAAGGGAGAGATGGTCACCACATGGTCTCCATCTCCATGGAATCCAGGCTGTATTAAAAGAGTGGGCAACACCCTGCCATCTTACACCAAAGTAAATCTGATCCTGGTGAAAATACACCACCACCACCACCCGGTATCAAATGTAGATATACATGGAAGGAGGGGGTAGGGAAAACTCCTTCCTGAACTTTGTGGGTAACCAGCAGAAGTCCCAGAGGACTTGGACTCCTTTTGCAAAATCAAGAGAATCTCTAAAACAGGCTGTGTCCAGAAAGCCAAGGCTCTGCTACCCTTCAAATGCACATTCAAGCTAGCTCTTCTGTGCAGGTCTTGTATTTCCCTTGGCCGGTGTCTTTCAACTGTGCAACATGACATTTTACATACCCAGCAATACCAGTCAAGATCTGTAGCATCTCCTCCCTGAGAGAAAAGCAGAGGGAAAAAAATAATGTATCATTGCACTAAAGTAATTCTGATCTGGCCTGGGGGTATATTATGATGAGGCTTCACTCCCTGGTATGCTTCCAGAGGTTTCCATTTCCTCACTGTCACTTCCTCTCGAGTAAGTTCGCCTGCACTGTTTGCACAGCTGTCAAGTCCACTGGAGATGCCAGGAGACTGACAGCCGCTCGCACAACCGCGTTGTCCTGCAACACAACTCTCCCGCCCAGCCACACAGCCCTGCCAGTTCTGCCACCTCCCTCTAGCCCGACACCAGCCACCCGTGCAGGAGCCAGACACCTGCTCCCTGCATCTCAAGCTGCCTGTGAGAAGGACTAAGGCAGTCAAAGAGCTGCCTCATTGCCTGGCAGGGAGCAGGTGGAAAGAAGAACAGGACTGTCTCTGTGCACAGGTTTGTTCCCAGGTGCAGAGTCAGTGCAGGGTTGCTCCCTGCTGGCACACACATCCTCGCCACCGTGCAATTGCCCTGACCGGCCTCACCAAAGAGGGCAGCGCATGGCTCCCTCTTTGGTTGGGAGGTTTGAGTTGACATTGGGATTAGACACAGAGGGAGGAGGACTACTCTTATTCTGTACCATCTGTCAGTCAGGAAGCTGCTGTCTCACACTGTCCCACAAGATCTTGTGGGTTTGGGATGCTTTCAAGGAAGGGTCTTGACCTTTGCCTGGACAAGCACTTCAGACTTTTGTGGGGTGCCAGGATCCTTTTCTCTTTAGACAACCATCTCATAGCCTTCTCTCATAGACACATGATGACCATGACACGATGACAAGCAAGCTGCTTTTCAGCAGACCTTGGCAGACAAGGAAGGCAAGACCTACCCAAATTTTATCCAGGCCAGTTGATTGGCAGGTTCATTGAGCGTTGCTGAAACCAGGACTCAATCGCACGTCATGAAGCAAGATAAGACCAGACTGCACCAGAAGTGGGCCATAACACGGAGAGATGGAGCCTCCCAGCCCAAAAGGCTAGCTGCAAGTAAGCAAACATTACAATATCTACCCAGTATGTATTGGCTGTGAAATAGCCGATACAACTCTGCTTGAGAGAAAAATGCCTTCAGTTCCTCAAGACACTGGATCTCAAAACTTGGTTGTCTGCATCAACATCATGCTACAGACCCTGATTTTCTGCATTCTGTCATAGACTGTGGCTATTCAGAGCTGACTTCCTATGGGAAGGAGGCGAAGGATCAATCCTGCAGCTCCTGTTGGTTGCATTATTTGGTTCTACGGTCCGTGTCTGTCAGTGGCAGGATTTTCCTCTCTAGAGGTGTCTGGAACATTTCCAGGATGAAAGCTTCTATTGCTTAGCTGGTGCTGTTACCTCCCTGGAAAGACAAGGCTTTTCACCGCTTCATTGGTGATTTCTGAGGTGACAGCAGCTGTCAGACCCTAGCAGAGAAGGTGAACATAACAGTTGAAAGAAACTTGGTATTATTCTGTCAGGTAAAATGTCTATGTGGATGCTGAAACATCCCAGGCAAGTGCAGCTTGACTGCTCTCCTATCAGTCTTGTTAGGAGCTCAGTTTATTACATTTTGTTATTGCTAGGCTGAGTTCATTTTGGGGCCTCTTAATTACAATGCAGTCTGCTTTGGAAATAAAACCTGCAACAGTGTCTGCAAGCAGTCACAGAGGAGAGAATTATACCAGCAAGCTAAAAAAAAGATGTTAGAGGCAAACCTTCAGCTGTAAAGGTCTCCAATTTACAGCCAGGCATGTTACTGCAGGGGCATTTGAAGCAAGTCACTCTGTGTTAGGATGATGAAGATGGGGAGCAGCCGCCCGGGGTAAGAGCCGCGGCAGAGCACAGGCACCACGTCACAGCGTTCACCGTGCTAGCACCTGGCACCACGGCCTTTGGACAGCCGATGCACAAAACAGAACAGGAATGCATTCGGGGGGGAGCATCATGCAGGTTTGGGGACAAAGGCAGAAAGGATCAGGAGAACAGATAAGGTACAAGGTGAGGAATTTGCGTACATTAAAGAGAAGTTCCCACGGGTGGCTGTAAACTTGGTAAATGCATTATGTTTTGGAGATTAATGAGGTGAGATGCTTGCAACGGGAACCCATTCTAGGCAGTGCTTTCTGTCAGCAAAAACTCTGCAAACTCTATGGAAAACATGCAGGCAACTGAGGCGGGGGCGGGATGTAAGCATATGGAGAGGATCAACCATATACAAGAAGCAGTCCTCAGCAATGTACAGGCAGACTTAATATTGGGCAGGGTGATGGGGTGTATTTTTAACTAGTAAGAAGGCTGCAGCTCAGCCATCACTTGAAGCACTCAAATAGATGCTTCATCTGTCTGTCAGGAGACTGACACCACTTTTTCTGCATGGGCACAATCATGGGACAAAGGACTAACGCGTTTTGTGGCTGCCACTGTGCTCCAGCTGTGGTCCCTCCAAATGCCTCCAAGAGCACAGACTTGGGTGTACAAACCTCTCGTAAGAAAACTCAGATCCCTCCTACCCAAGGTAAGGGAGAAGCTCTCTACACTGCGACTAGGGCTCTGCCATCCCAAAAAGACAAGTCTGCAATTTTTAAGCCTCATCGAAAGGCGGAGTGTAAGCCCAGCAGCATGATGGGCACACCGATTTGGCAGTGCAAACCAAGCAGCACGTACAAAATCAACACAGGCATGGTCTGAGGCTTTTCTGTCTCCAAGTAACTGGCCACCACCAGGACTCTCCCCATTTCACCCAGGAAAACTGCTCTCAGCAGAGTTTGGGGATGTGTGGTGCCGCCAACATCCACCAAATCCTTCCCAGACCTTATCAAAGAGACATGAGGACTGACACCCAACTACAGTTTGACAGCAGACAGATTTACCAGTGACAGTGTGGGGTAAAGTGCTACTGAAAAATGTAACATTTGCAACTTGTCACCACTGAAAATTACAAGAAGTGCTGCTGCTGTTTGTTTCTTTGTTTAATGGAGAAGGGGACAAAACACATGTGTGGTCTCAGGCAGTCCAGCCCTGGCTGTGCAGAATAATTTACTACTATGGGGTCTCCTCCTCCATCGTTTTCGTATCTGTATACACGTGCCTCAAAGAGTGATGTTCTTACCATTGTCACTCATAAGCCAGACCAAAAAATGTCTATTAGGAGCTTTTCTTGATATTCCACCTACATTTCTTTCTCTAAGATTTATCACATCACTCCTACTTATATACTCCTGCTACCCTTCTGAGCAGCTCCTCTGCCTGAAGTTCACACCCTTCAGATTACAGGAAGACAGTTACGTTTCCCCTCTTAATCACCAATTACCCATAATAAACACACTTAGTTGCTTTAATCTTTCCTCATACCTCGGCTCCCCTCCAGCACCCTAATCATTGTTATTCTTTGAACTCCTTCTAACTTGCCCGCCACTGTGACAATGAGATGTCTGGAGCTGAGCACCAAGGTTTGGGTGGGATCTGACCAAAGTTGCACACTAATTTCATCATTAGCAAGATTAGGTGTTTCTGGCAGGATGCGGGTGTTTGTTCATTTGCACATCTCATTGCTTGTGGCACGGCTGTCCTCCAGCCGTCTGCAGTTTCCTACTCCCACTATCATTTGTTGGTTTTATTTAACCAAGGGATTAAAAGCTTTCAGGATGGTAATTACAATGATCGTTTGAGTGCTGGCTCTGAAGCCTGATGGCATGCCAGACGTCCTCCAGTCCTGCGTGGCATGTCCTCTGGCATGGGAAGAGCCCGCAGCGGTGTGTCAGAGAGTGCTCCCACACTCTTAGCCTCTACAAGCAGTCTCCATCCATGGCAAATGGAGCCCAGAACAAATATGTATGGCTTGAATGCATAGGTAGGAGAGCCTCAGGGGGCGTATGCAGGGACTTGGTGCCCTATGAAACTTAGGGCATTGCCTTGTCATCACTGGCCCTGCCAAGGAAGACTGCCTGTGCACGAGTCCAACAGCACTATCCACAAACACAGACTGAATCTAGGGCAGGAAAGGCAGCTAGGAATGCTCTGAAGTAGCAACTGCAATCTTTTACTGTCAAGGAAAAGGCAGCATAAAAGCCACCCACACATGGTTGTAGAGTCACATTAGCTTTGGCATACTAAACCAGAATGAAAAGTGTATCTGGTGATACATGACCACAGTATTGAACGATAATAGCCTGTCACTGAACTACTTGTATCCAGAGCACAGACTGGAAAGTGTCCTTCAGGTAGACCTATGCTCACTGGGCAGAAATGCAGGGATGTCATATATTTTCAATTTGTTAGCTTTCTGCATAAGTTCCAGGAACAAATTTCCATAAAATGGAGCTAATGAGTCTTGCCTGGTCTGAGACAGAGCTGAAAATCCCTCCATGTAAGGAACAGGCAGTATTAATAATATATTAGACTTCTCTGCAATACCGTTCTCATAGCTGAGAACATATGTGACCCTGTACAAGCTTCATCATCTCTCGTCTCTGTGCCTTGGGGGCTTCAGGGTAGTTTCAAACTTTGAAAGCCTTTCTCTCCACTTGCTCCAATTTCTGTTGTTCCTAGAGAGCTGTCCAAATTTCACAACATCACCTGAGCAGTAGATAAGTAAAAATTGCTTCAGCCGTAGAGGAGAAATCTAGGTTAATTATGTTGATAACTTAACCCCCAGGCTAATCTCTAGTCCATTAAGGTAAGCAGATGGTCAGCTCACTGCAGGGAAGAGGAAGAGAGGATGGAGTAGCAGCTCCCATTCACAACACACAGGACCAGACATGTCTCCAAGAGGCTGGGCATTCCCAGCCTGCTCCCTTCCCCCACAGACGGGTTTTCTTTGCACCCCTGGCTGTCGAGGCAATCCGAGAAGGGAAGCATAAAGCCACCAGGAGACAAACAAAAGCCCACACAAGGTGGCGTTTTTTTGTGTGATTTGAGTAATCGGTGCACTGGCATAGATTGAAAACAGGGAGGGATAGGGAGGCATTTATGGATGGGTCTTGCGGGCTGGCATATCTGAAGCGGAGTGGTTAAACAATGTATCCATAAGAAATAAAAGTCAGACACAATGTGTCATTGCATGAATGGAGGAGAAGCATTCCCAAAGGAGTCTCCTGATCAAAGTAGATATTGAAAGACACCACCCCCCCGGAGCACTACTGTATGGGCTATATCCCTCCCAAGGTGACAGAGAGGGAGGAATCTGTGGTCAGTGCACAGGGCTAGGAAAGGCTGTCCCAGCTCCTGTTCCCAGTTCTTTCAGTGAGGAGTGGATTGAGCAGGCACAAGGCATTTTTTTCTCAGTTTCTCCATCTGTAAAGAATTCCTTCTACACTTTGCAGGGGGATTTTGTAAAGCTTAAATGCCTGTAAAGTGCTTTCTGACCCCTGGACAAAACGAGACAGTGACATTTCATATCTCTGTTAGCATTCTCCCCATTTCTTGGGAAGAGAGACAGGGATGCCAGGAACTGCTCTGCGTGCCTAAGAGCTCCCTGGCTTCCACTGAAATTGCAGAAGAGTCTTCATCTGCTCTCCTCCACAGAAAGAGCAAATCCCAGGTGGAGAATAGGATGAATAGAGATCTGTCTGCAAACAACTGCAATGTACAGAAGGGACTCTCCAAACTAGCCATTTGGGGGATCATTTCTCAGGCCAAAACTGCCCCATCCCAACTTAATCCTCTGATTACTGTAGCAAGTGACTTCCCAAACACTGGCACTCTGCAGACCACACTCTAGGACACCAATGGTGTCCACAGCATGGGAATATTCAACCTTAGAGAGAAACAGAAATTGGTAGCTTCACATTAATTATTATTTTTAAAGGTACAGTTCAAGATTAATGGTCATGTTGCAATGTTGCATTGCGATATTTGAGATCCCTGTGTGCACTCATCACAGGATTAAACCACAACATAACTGTCAAGTTGCCAATCTGAGACTAACGTGCAACCCTACATTAAACAACTATATCTGAAGAAGATGGGACCAGCCAGTGCACATTAGAGCCATTTTACTCATTTAGGGGACAGCCTAGGCAGCCTTGGAGGTGAACCACACTTTGGGAAAAGAAGAGATTATAGTAAGAAGACAGCATCAATGAAGCCATGGGTACATCTACCTAGTGTACTGCAGGCAGAAGCAAGCCCTAACCATCCTTTGAGCTGATAAAGCTGCATAGCTGTGGTTAGTGTGCTGAGATGCAAGATGCATTAGCTCATACTGAGTGCTGCACTGAAGCAGTCTCATGGCTTTCAGGCCAGCGCTGGCTTGCATCCACCGGCTCAGAGGGCATGTCAGGGGAGCTTGGTTCTGCCTGCAATATATCATGTAGGCATCACCCATGTCACCTGCCTGTGAGCCTATAAATCTCCTTCTTATCTTTCCTTTTCGCCCTCTCTCTGTTCCCTTTCTATAATGCAAGTTCTTTTGGGAGGTGGGGATGGATGACACTGAGTGACATCTCATCCCACTAACAATCACACATGCCGAGGGGTGGTTCACAAAAGAAACCACTGCTTCCCCAAGGAAACCACACACAGCTTCACCTCCCAGAAGCACCCTCTGGGCAGCCATCCTTTCCCCGCTGCACCTCATAGAAGAGGCAATGAAAGTGCAGCTTCTGTCAGAAAAATGACTGTTACTGAAGGACCTCTTCTTGCTGATGAGACCCTTTGCCTCTGTGTGTGCCTGCACACCCAGCTCTGCTCACCCAGATACATTTTAATGGCTCCTTATTCCCGCTGGTACTGCACAACCAACTGAGCTACTCCTCTTTTGGTTCAAATTTCCACATTAATAAAACACGTATTAAAATAATGCCGATAACCAGCAGCACCAGCCCCTTACACGATACCGCTGGCTCAGGCACTGGCATGAGGAGCCAGCCATCTCCCTGGGTCCTCCAACTGAGATACCTCACCTCCTTCTTCCCCACCATCCCAGCCAGCATGCTGACTTCTCCAGCCCAAGGGACCCCAGACACATGCCGTGCCCCTTGGCATGGCAGCACTTCTATGGGCAGGCAAGGGGCATAACCTCAGTGTCACTGACACATGCTTAAGCCACAGGTCCCTAAATCCTCTTCCAGACACAACTGTGAAATGCCAAGATAGCAGCACTCACCCTGCTGAAACTGGCAGTACCAGCAGTGGGGTGAGAGCAGGAAGGATGCCTTCTTGCATCTCAGAGCCCTGCATGAGTTGGTGGCACAAAGGCACTAAGTCTGCTCTGGTGGCTGGGCAACATCAGCAGCACCATGCACCAACTGCTCTGCACTGAGCCTTGTTGCCCCATTTTGCATCCCCTGCAGAAAGATTGCCATCAGCACTAGAAAAAGGGGGAAGGTTTTTTAAGAAGCAAAGAAACATCTGACAATAATAGGTTTGTCACAGCGATACCACGGATGTTGGGTATAGTGTATGGGAAGAGAGCAATTTGTCTCCCTCTTCAATATATTTGGTCTTGCAAAAAGGTATAGGGCAGATCAATTTCTCCTTCAGTTCTTGAGAGTCAGATTGAAAACAAGCAAGGGCAGGACTCAGAAATTCTCCCACATGCACACCGGCATTGAGCACACTGTTTGGCAAGCCGAGGTCAGAGGAGAAACAAGCGGTTGTTCTCCCCTCCCTGCACTGGTCCCCCTGAGCCCCAAGTGCCATCTCCTCCACACCTCAACATAGCATTGGAAGAAGATACCAAGGTCCAAAGCAGAAACCCAGCCCTACCACTCCAGGATGCCCCATGCTGGGAAGGTGACAACCTTGTGGGACCCTGAGGAGGAGCGGGAAGACATCCCGTTTCAGCGAGGCTTCCCTTTCCTGAGTCACTCAAAGGAGGAGTCCTGCTTCAGATTCAGCTCAGCCCCACCTAGCGATAATTTCTAATCCATCATCTGAAGGATTACAGAAAGTTAGAAGAGACAGATGGTGTTGCAAAGACAGAGAAGTCTTACTGCTTGGCTGCAGCCTGTACTTCCCGAGGTTACGGTGGGGATTTCAGAAAGCTCCACCCTCTGTGTAAGCCGCCGCTCGCCCAGGGCCAGACAGCCCTGCTGTACCAGCGAGATGCTGGCTCAGTGCAGGAACAGCAGAGGCTGCCAGCAGGACAATTTGCAGATGGGCTGCAAGGAAGAGGGATCCCTCCTCTACACTGTCTCACAGGGCTTTCGGTATGGGGCCGGACAGGGAAGAAGGATGTTTTGAATCCATGAAGCACTTCGTAGAGGCTCGAGCACAACTCCCGTTAATTTGCACATTGCCTCCCTGCACCACAAGCAACTGTCACCCTTCCCGGTTTCACCTGCTGGAAAATGAGGCACCAAAGTTTTGCAGCGAGTCAGTGGCAGAGCCTGGGACAAAGTCACAGGGGCTGTCCCCTCGGCTCCCTGCAGCCTGCTCTGCTCCCCTCCAGGAGAACCAGCACCCATCTCACTCTGCCCCTGCCCTCAGCCCAGCCGGGGCACAGTGGTCACCCGGAGAAAGGTGACCATCACGTGCCAACTAGCACCAGCCTTGCTCCCGGCTAGGCTGCAGGAAAAGGATGCTTCGGCCTTTGGATTTTGGTTCTTACGAATTTGCAACAGTCTGGGGCTTAGGTGAAAATTTATGTATGTATGGATTTTCTACATCTGCTTTTCTCTTCTCTTTCAGATGCATTAGAAATATTAGGTCTCAGCTTCCTAATTTTTGCCAAGGACATCTCCAGTGAGCTAATGAAACAATAACATCACAAGAAACAGAACTGATACCTGAGCCAGGAAACTGGAAGATCCATTGAAATCTCACCCTCTGCTTTATGTTAACACTTATTTAAACCAGTTACCTGACAAATGCTTGTGAGAAAAAGCTTTTTTCCTGAAAGCCAGTGCAAATTTCAGACAAGGATAAAGAAACTTCATGATATTCCTTTCCAATGTTCCCAGAAGCCCTCCAGGAAAACAGCTTCCTGGTATTTCTTTTGGGAATAACAAGTAGAGAAAAGAAGCAGAACATTCTCCAGGGGATTTCAGACACCCCTGGATAACAGCACAGTCATCAGCAGCACTGCAGTAACCTCCACAAAGCAGCAACAGATCAGTGAAACATGCAGAAGTCTGACAAAAGAAACACCTCTGCTTCTAATGACAGCATATTTTTCTTTTTATGAGACACCTTTAAAACAAGACTAAGTGAACAAACCTGAGTCACAGCACTTGGTTCTGCTCTTGGCTCCTTTCAGGCTGTGCGAACCTCAGTGAAACCTCTCCCTTTCCTACCCCTTAAGTCTTGCCTGCTGCCAAACAAGGATCTCAGGGACATTTTTGAGGCCTACAGATGAAAATTTATTTTGACAGGCCCATGAGGAATAAGTGGCACCCCCTAATTCTGCACTGGTGTAGCCAGGACACAGGATCCCCTTCCTGCTTACCCTGTGATGTTACCAGTTGCAAACTGAACTCCAAGCAGTTGCAAACTGAACATGCACCCATGACCTTGATTTAATTAATAAATAAAACTTTAGAAAGCCCACGCAGCACTCACTCCCCCACCTCCTTCAAAAAAAAAAAAACACCTAAAGCTCAGTGGACCAAAAACCCAAGTGGTGAATCTGAGCGTGGTCTGAGGGCAGACAGCGCTTTGTACCTCCATCTTCTGCTTCAGTGGAATGTGCTGAGGGCGTTATTTACAGCAGGGGCATTGTTGCACACCAGTTACTCTTTCTTTGGGAGCTGTGGAGGCTGCAGGAATAATGAGATAATTATCCCTGTTATTCCCAGCAATGGTGGGAATGAGACCGCCTTTGTCCCATCGCTCCAGACTGCACCAGATCAGGAGGTTTTGTTCTACCAGCAGAATCACCTTTGCGGGTGACATTTCAGCTGAGGCAGCGCCTGGTTGCACATGTTGGGGCACGAAGACCACAACAGACCCTGGATATCCCCACACAGCAGAAATCCTCCCCCTGGGACATTTCAGGTTACCAAGAGCCCAGCATGTCCTCTCTCCCCTCAAAACACACAACATGCCCTACTTGGGTGAGGATCGTCGGGAAATGCAGACAGCAGATGGGAGGGAATTAAATGCAGATTGAGGAAAGACTCTGGCCCCCCAGAATTGAGACTTATTCCTGGCAACACACAGCTGAAAAGCACTTAGATATCAGCAGTCCTTGTTAATTCACCAGAGGGTATTATCCAAGCTTGTTACAAGATTGATGTTCACTGTGGTACAGTCATTAATAGTTACCCTCAGCACTTGGCCTGGATAGGGATGCAGAATCTAGTAGCCAGAAGTTGTTTCTCTTCCTCGCTTGATCATTTTGCTGATCTCTTGGCCTGAGCATAATGATCAGATTAGAAAGCTTGGATTTTTTTGTGAGGTGTTTTTTGTTTGGTTTTGGTTGGTTGGTTGGTTGGTTTTTTGCTTCTTAGTCTCCTCTCCTTAAACTAGATTCACACTTTTGTGGGCCCCTTGTCATCACTGCCAGGACCATTAATTAGAGCCAATGAGAACCTGCATGACCTGCTGTGGCACAAAAATGGCATCATGGAGGAGCAGCGACTCCAGCAGAAGGTTTGAACTGGGAGCTCAACAGAACAGCCACCCTCACCTGATGGCCCAACACATGCAATGGCTCTGCATGCATTCAGGCAGTCAAGGAACTGCTGGAAGGTGAGAGAAAGGTGACACAGTCACCAAGCCCAACAGCAAGAGCACAGCTGAAAGCCCTTAATGGAAAGTTAGGAGCTGCAGGTGGGCTAGACCCTCCCTCCCTAATCCTTTTCACCATCCTGAAGATGCAGGACTGTGGGCTTCACAGACTGCAAAGCAACCATCATTAGGCAACACCTTTCCACAATATTCCTTTTATTTCAACAAGCACCACAAGCACAATGGCTCAGTGCTCTCTTACAGCTGAAAATTTCAGCAGCAGCGTCTACACCTCGCACTCGGTGACCCCTGCAGCTGCGAGGCCATTTGCAAAGGATCACTGCCCTTTGCCTCCTCTCCACCATGTCTGCTGGCTCCCAACAACCCCTGGCTCAGAGGAGCCGCTCTGGGCCTGACAGCCATGTGGGAACCAACACAAGGGAGCCGGTCATGGTGGGGTTGCGCACAACAGTTGCATTTACCGAGGTGGTGCCTGTGACTTGTCGAAGCTGTTTCAGTTGGAAAACAAAAAGCCTTTTTTCCCCCCCTCCCCTTGTTTTTAAATGGGCACCAGACATGTGAGAATGATGCTGGCTTTGTACGCAGCTGTAGCACTCGTGCCCTGTACTACCGGCAGCAGGAAAAGAGCTCACTGCCGGACCCGCTGTTACGGGCACTTATCTATGGGGGCACAAACCCCATTTACACCCTCAACCATCCAGAAGGTCAAATATCCTCTTGAGGGCTCCTGCCTCTTCTCAGGGGAAAGCTGCCAGGTACCAGGGTCCCACACATCCCATTACAGGGGCAGCAGAAGAACAGAGGCAAGGAGGGACTCTGCACTGCAGCAAAGGTGAAACAGGACAAAGTGCAAAGATGACCAAAGGGAAATTAATTTTAAAAGAAAAGGCACATCTACTAGCAAGCACCGAAGTATTCTCTTCTGGTACACCCAGGTTTCTCTGTTCCCCTCCTACAAAATAACTCAGGACAGAATAAAAATCTGTTCTTTAGGAAATCCAGGTAGTAATTAGTTCATGAAGGAGGAAGAGGCATGGAAGTTATGGATGACAGGGATGAAACAGGGGTTGAAACTCAGAGCTTTGTTTTCACTCCACTTTTTCCCTCCTCTCTGCCAGCAGCCGATGCCTAGGTAAAGCAACAGCCTGCACATCCCCTCCCCAGCCTGCCTTTTGTCTCTCTTTCAAACGAGGTGACAGTTGTCAGCCATCCAGTTTGATCCGTGCAGGAAAATCCAGCCCCTGTGCCAGGAAAGGGTTGGCCAGGTGTCTCTTCCCCTCTGAAACCCCCTGCCACCCCAGCCCGTGGCCATGCTAGCCATGCGAAGCTGGGCTTCTGACCTTTTCCTGGCACAAGCCTCTCTGTATATTTCATAAAGGGATTGTTGTTTTCTTGTGGGTTATACATTTAAGAACATTGTATTTGGAGCATGGGTAGAAAGGATCTATTTATCCAGATCTTTTATTCTCTCTCACCCACACGTACACACTTGCTGCTCCCCCACAAGCAGCTCTCTGTGCACACACACACCATGCATGCATTTTGGCTGCCTCCATCACACTGGGTTTAATTAAACACCCTGGAGGTTTGTTTCTAAACCCAGATTATCAATAGAGGGGTTTGGGGTTTTTTTGGGGATGTTTTTGTTTGGTTTTGTTTTTTTAATTTAATGCATTGACTGCTGCAATTCAGAACTAAATCAGGTGAACAAAAAGATTCAAATGGGAGAGAGGGAGACGGACCCCAGCACTGCCCAGATCTGAGCAGGACGAGGACATAGGCTGCACTTGCAGCAGGGTGCAGGAAAACACAGCTGCATTCCCCACCATGGACTGCAAGCATCCTACAGTCCTCATACGAATCACATCCCAGTCACTAGGAAGGAGAGACTGGAACGGACCATCAGGGTCACCAAATGCAGTATCGTGCAATTGCAGGCAGTCTGGCAATGGACGTTTTGATACAGAAAGGTCCCAGAAAGAGTAACTTCACTCTCCTCCCAATGCCCCGTGCCTCTGGACAGTAGAAGACCCAAAGCTGTAACTACTGAGTGCCCAGGGACAGGAGGGCAGATGAAGTGCTACACTAACACCCTGCAAGGCTTTCCTGTGTGTCTTCACTGTCAGGAGGAATTTATTGGGCAAAAATGCCCAAGAATTTGAAAGAGTGGAGCATGCCCCAAAGTACAGAGGAGGTGAAAAAAAACCAACCAGATTACAGCAGATTCTGCTGTGCTGATCCGAGGGAGAAATGCCCTTCTGACCCTGCAGATACCAACAGTCTGAAACATGAGATTAAAGCATGTGTAAGAAAGGCTAAGGTTATGAGTATTGTCCAGGTAAACTGAGAAAGCCTAGAAGGAAATCCCTCCAGGGATGCCAGTACTCAGGCTGGAAAGATCCTTTTATCTCCAGTTGGTGCAGGCTTTCCTGCCTAACTGAGGCTCTGGTTTCCAAGACACTAGTGCAAATGACACAGTGAGATGAATTGGGTATGTTATTTACTCCAAAAACCCTGGCTGCTCATCTTCACGCTGGATCTAAATCCAATGCCCCTACTGTTGCCAACACTGAAACAAGAAAAAGGTTTTACTTCGTGAGAAGGCAGGAAAAAGAAACCACAATAAATCACGTGCCACTGCTGAATATCTCTAGGAGAGCTCACACCATCCCTGCAAAGACACAGAGGAACAAGGATACTGGGGTGGGGGAGAAAGAGAGAAACTCCAGCCTAATTTAGCAGCACTGGATATTAGCGTAGCAGGAAGAGCGCTTCATTCCCAAACAGCAGCTGCTGCTGCACAGGCCGGTGGGGGGGGGCAGGTGAGGAGGAAGCTGCAGCTTGGAGTGGCCAAGCCAACATGCAATGAGTGCCAGTAGCCTGAACGCTGTAAAGAGAGGGAGACTGACAGGAGGCTGCCCTTGCTCTGCCCACCCCGTGACTCCACAAGTGTGACTACATGTGCTGCCCCAGCTTGCCCTAGCTTGTAGCATACTTGACCTACCTCCTGGGTTTCTTGCCAGGCTTAACTCAGCATCTGCAACAGCCCATGATGAAAAGCTCTGTCTAAAGCAGTGCAAAGTACTGCATGCGCTGGTTTCTGACAACACTTGCCAACTGTTTCACTCCATCGCGAGGCAGACAAAGGCTCACCACATGCAGCACTGAGACTCAGGCTCAGCCCAGCACCCATGGCAACAGAAGTCCCATGCCTGAGTTGACACTCGTTTTAGCGACACAGCACAAACTCCAGTTTATGCTTTAGCTAGAGAAATGAAAAAGTCTTTCGTACCAGACTGCACCTTATCCTCAGACAGCCTTCTTGTTCCTCCCACTCCTCCGGAGAACACGCCTCTGCTGTGCGAAGTTTTATGCCTTGAAATCAATGGGATGGCTTCGCTGAGCACAGGCGCAAGTCAGAAGCAGCATCGACCCACGGTATGGGCTGAGCAGCACCTGCGGGACCTGTGCCGGGGCCAGAGGGAGCATCTCATGTTACCCCTCAAAGGAGGGCAGAGGATCTCTCATTGCCATGGGGGCTGCCCAGGGGATTAGCCCACAGTTGTTCGTCTTTGATGAGAGGGGAGGCAGGCATGTGAGCCCCATCCAGCGTGCAGAGTACCCTCTGTCAATCAAAGGACTGAAAGTTGCAGCAATCAAGGCCAGAAAGTGCCTCAGCTGAGCAGAGCTATAACTGGCAACTATAAAACACAGCAACATTCCTGCTTTGTAGTCTTGTACAAGATCAGAGAGACACCTTAAGCTTTCCACACACACCCTTATCCCAAATACTCAAGGAATCCCTGAATAGCAGGACTGAAGCCTGGATTACTGCAACCTGCTGGCTTGGGTTTTCTTATGCCTAATAATCTACCTAAATTTACATTATACGGACCACCTCCTTTCCCACAGTGGGATTCTTAATTTGGTTTCCTTTCTTAATCTCGTTATATGTTTTGATGAATTCTGGCAAATGCAGTGGTTTGGAGACTCCTGACAAACAGGGCTGAAATTGGCCACCACCGTACAAACCTGTAAGAGTGAAGTAGTGCAACTTCACAGTCCTTTTCTCCCAGTAAAATTGGGCTAAAAATGGATCCTGCAAGTGCACTGTTTAGTCACTGCACCAAGAAAAACCCAAGAGCTTCAAATCCTGTCTGAAACACACAGTTTGGGCTAAACAGCCTTTTCTATTCTTGGGTTCTTTTAGGCAATGGATTATTCAGGGCTTTTAAATACTTCAAACATTTGAAGAGAACTGTATAAGAGCTTATTGATGCCTCTTTCCTTACCCGACTTAACTCCTGAACCCTTCTTGCCTGTCCTAGGATAGACACAGCCATTAGGAGGTGGGAGCACAGGTGAGAATGGAAGCACTGCAGTGGCATACCAAAGTACCACTCCCCACCAAAACCCTCAGAACAAGCTCAGGTTTAGGTTGAGGCTGGTGCTTGGGCTGTAAATGCCAGCTGCTTCACTGAGCAAGCCTGTGCCATCAGGCTCATTCCCTCACCCCATTGTCCCTCCTCAGCTGCACTGGGTTTGTGCCAGATTGCCCCTGTGGCCACCACGCAGCCAGGGATCAGCTCCCGTGATAGCTACACAGAGTGCACGCTTAAGCTTCTTCCACTGCAGTTCTGGGGCCTGCAGAGGGTGAGCTGGGATTCAGGGTCAAAGTATCAGTAATGCCTTGGTAAGCACTCAAGTGCTCCAGGAGGGTCAGTAACTCGACATGTGGAGCCTGATGCCACTCCTCCACTCTGCCCAGCCGCCACTCCTCGATCCCCAGCCACTTTGTAAGCCCCACCAATCTTTAGCAAGGCAAAAACCTGAAGGACAGAGGCTTAGTGAGCTGAAGGTCAGAGCTAAACACACCTGTGCCTGACTCCATGGGGGCTGAGAGCAACCTCGTGTTATAGCCCAAGGACACCACTCCATGGGGCAACAGGGGGGAGAAAGGAGCAATCAAAGCTCCCTGATGGGGAGCAGGAGCTTCAGCCCAAAACCCCACAGTGCCCTCTTGCCCTCTGGAGATCAGGTATTAGAGCACAGGCACCGCAACCCGGTCGCTATATAGGCACGAGAGCCAGAGGTTAAGGCAAAGAGCAGAAACTATTTCAGGTTACGTGACCCCAACTCCACCAAATAGGATTGTCATACACAATCCAATTGGCCGAGGCGGGTCACAGCGCTGAAAATAGTTCTGTACTCTTGCCCTCTTAGCTGGTAAATAGCTTTCAGCCCCCAAAAGTGCTGAGCTGCACTATGCATTGGTGGAAACAGCTTGCGCAAAAGTGAGATGGCTTGAGGAGGGGGAAGGGGAAACCTGGGCAGCGGGTGAAATGCTGCTGCGGCATATTCAGGTCAAAAGGATACCCTGAAAGGAGCCATTAAAAAAATTTTAAAAACTGCAACAAAACCCTCACAATAAATGAGTTTAAAGATGCACACCACTTAAAGTTTCATCTGTGATTTCTATTTAGGCACATCTCATACATAAAGCCTGCATGGTTAGTGTGGGACGAAGAACATAGGAAGTGGCATAGGACAGATTCTATTAGCCCGCAGAACCTGGCCCTCGTCATATAATCCCTTTCACAGACAGATCAAGACTCATCTTCAAGATTGTATGTGTATTTTGCTCCTGTTACTCTACCTGGAAGCTTCTTCCCAAACTTCCTTGACTTAGCGGTTTGAAATTTTGCTTTAATATCCTGATTAGATTACCACAACTGATTTATAGGAGCCTATACTGTTGCCAGCACCTTCCCTTAGCCTTAAAAAGCTCTTTCCCCATCACAGTGTTTACCTGCTGACATATTTACAGAGCTCTCCCATACTCCCCCTACCATTTTCCTCAGGCTAAACAGTCCAAGCTCTTCTAATCTCCCCTTGTAGGACAATCTTTCCATTGCCTCATCATCCTGACAGGCACCTGCTTCAGCACAAGTGCAACTTCTGCTTAGCAAGATCAGCTAAGAGCAGCTCCCTCTGCCCAAAGGAAGAGACAAGGTTTTGGGAGGTTGCTTTTTTGTTGTTGTTGATTGGTTTTTGTTGGTTTGTATGTTGTTGTGGTTTTTTTTTTAAACAAACTTTCTCCCTTTGGATTTTGGTCACTAGGTTTTTCAATGTCAACATTTCAATGTCTTCTCCGATCCCAGGGGAGTTGCATTCTTTAAGCCCTTTTAAAGCTCCCTGCACTCAGCTGTCAGGACAGCCCCATGGGCAGCCCATGGCTTTCCTGTCCCCACCATGGGCATTGGGATGATGGCAAGGAGGGGCTGATGCTGGAACAATGTAATTTCTGCTCTCTGGCACAGGCAATTCAAACAGGAATGACATTCCTAGCTGTTAGTACAGGGCAAAAGAAAAGTGTGCACTTGGCAATACCGAGCAGGAGCCTTTATCCACCAAACCCCCCAGGCTGGAGGAGTGAGCAGGGCTCAGCAGGGTTGTCTCCTTCCTCCTGCCCCTGCCCTTACAGGACACTCACTCCCTCCTGCTCCATGTCCATTAGCATGGGATGATGCAACTAGACTTTTACTGCAATTCGCTGAGGAGCGCTGCTGTCCAAACTGATGAAACAGCAATTCGGCAGAGGATGCAGGAGGCACTTTAGAGAAGTGGCAGTGACACCAGACAAGCTTTCACCACATTTATCAAAGTGCCTGCAGATTCCATTTCAGGGTGGTAGCAACACTTATAAATAATGAGCAGAGCTCCTCTGCATCTAGAGCATTTTAATAAATAAAAATGTAAAAAAGAAGCCTAAACAGCACAGTTAGTTCTGCTTCTGCGATCTTTTTAGTCTTCTGGCAATATATATCAATGTTTTTCTCCTTTGCAGTCCCTGAAAGCACGATTCTCCCTGGGTGATGTCCCTTTAGCACAGGCATGATCTTTCACATACAGAGGCCGTGCTACTACACTGTTAGTGACAAATGCAGAGCTCTATGTTTGTATGTGTGCACACACGTGTGCGCATGTGTATGATTTCACTCACCAGCTGCTTGCTTGGGCTTCAGGCACACAATAAACCATCCCAGCCCCTTCCCTGCACACTAACTTTATGCATACCCTCTTCCTTCCAATAACTACTGGGTTTGAGGATGGCATTGGCGGGAGTGAGGGGGGTGTGGAGGGAGAGGTGTCTGTTTCCTATTTCATCATTCAATTTTAAGTCCTCATGAAGAATGACAAAGGAAAAAGCAGGAAAATATTTCCTGAGACCCAGCTCAGCCGATGTCCCACCTTCCCACCCCACAGCATCCCCACTGCCCTACCCATGAGCCAATTTACAGCACAGATTATAAAATGCTTAGTGATCCTCCAATATGGGCTCAAAGGGCAATGTGGAGCCCACCCACACCATCAAAGCAACCTTTCCAATACCACATTTTCTTATACACCATTAACTACATCCTGACCTAGTAGGACAGCTGGACCATAGCACAGGTACACACAGCAGCACAGGCACACACGCACACTGCCCAAAACACATCCCACTCTGCAAGAATGCTCTGCCAGAGCACTCACATCTCTGGAGGTTCTGCACAGTTCTGGTGGTGCATCCTGTGACCAGGCTTGAACAAGGTGTGCCACTATGAGCCTTGAGCTTTATCCAGCTTTTACAAGTCTCGGGGAGCAAAGTCAGGATGGCTCAGTCTCTGCCGCACACCCTGCGGTGCCTGCCCTTTCACGCCCAGCTTGAGTGATGTCCACCGTATGGCACAGTAAGTATGCCCTCTCCACTAATGTAATTCACAGCCTAATTAAACCCCTGCAGAAAGAAGACATTTTCTCTGCGACTTGCTGCGAGTTATCTGCACAGACTTGCCGAGGTGCAGCAGTGGCTGCTGCCACAGCATCCTCTCTGCAAAAGAGACAGAAAGGTGCCATGGGGAGGGAAATGGCTTCTACTGGAACAATTTACTTCGCTGAGGAATACTTGGGAGGGCCAGTTCACCGGAGCTTCCTAGTTTCCCCCTCCAGCATGGCAGACAGCATGAGCCAGGAGCCAGCCTGCTGCAGCTGCTGCCAGGGTCCCAGGTTTGCCAAAAAAATACACCTGCTGTGCTGGTGGGAACCCACCTCTCCTGCCCAGGCTGTTCAGGCAAACGTATCTGAATCTAAAACAAGGGGCATACTGTTACCAAAACCACGAAACCCTAACAAGCATAAGAAGTTTTTTCTCCTCTCGCTGCCCGCTCACAATGGTAGTCCCTGTGGGTCACGCGGGAAAGCATAAGAGGGCAGACAAACAGTTCCCAGGACCCTTTCACTTTGTGGGTCCAAAAGAAACAAAAAAACCTCCAAAAACCAGAGCAAATAAGATACAAATGTGACAAAAAAAAATATTTTTTTAAATGGGGGGAGAAAAATAAGTAATCTGAGTTCAACTGCCCAAGTATCACTATGGAGCTGAAGAGTCTGCTCCTCTTGGGAAGGGCTTCCTTTCTTTGTAAATGTGTCCTGCTGAATTACACAGAGATGCCAGCGAAGGAAAGCTCCCTTCCCAGCAGGCAAAGGGCAAATTCAAAGACGTAAGAATGCAGATTGCAGCTGTCAAAGAAAACACTGAGCTGTTTCCAGGACCGTATTTATAGCTGGATTTAGAGGGCTTTATACAGTATTTAGAGCTACTGTTAGGTTTGGGGTGGGGTTTTTTGGGGGGGGGAGGGACAGGGGAGAGGGGGGCAGGTGACTCCTGCATTTCCTTTTCCTTAATTGGGAGTCATCTAGGTGATAACCATGTGCAGATTGGTTAATAAAACTGAAACGCAACAAGCTGAACTATCATCACAGTCTCGTAGTTAAACACTCCTACTCTGGAAATGAAATGCTGAAGGTTCTCATAGTAACATTATCTCAGCATTTTACATACCCAACATCCAGCAAAACAGTCTTTGAAAAAAACCACAAAGAAATACTCATACTGAAAAGACAATCTTCTCTAAGCACAATAAAGACAAGATAACATTTCCCAAATGTCACAATTTAGAAACCTATTCATCTGAGACATTAATGTTACAGTAACACAAGCATCTGTATTTTTCTCTCCCTGAACTGCCTGAAACCTTCCCCATTAAAAAAAATAAAGGATCAGCTCAGTTATGTATTACCAGTTATGTATAACTGGAGCTGCTCGGCCTGAACAAATTCCACAGGCTTCACCAGCATCAAATCTGTAAGAGGGAGTGCAGCATTTAAAAGCTACCTGGTAAGAAGGTCCCCTTCTGCAGAGTATATACACTCCATAGAAGTACAAAGATTTCAACAATTTGTAGGCTGTGTTAAAACTTGCCTAAAGTTTCCATGCTGAAAATTGTCACAAGAGCTCAAGAATTCCAGTAGGACTCAAACTTAGCTTCTTTTGGGCCCTTTACATTAACATTACCAGCTGAGGAAGTGCAAGGTCTGATCCTGCCTGGCTCTGAGTATCCACAACGCTCCTTGGGTACTTCCACAGGGGCTGTCAGCTATCATAGCTCCATTGCAGTGCTGAGCATAACAGCACATCAGCCCCTATAAACTCCAACAGCACCGAGTGCTTAGCTTCCTTGAAATGCATGAACATTTTTTGTTCAGTTTGTTTTCTATTCCTTTTTTCTTCCTCACAGCAAAGAGCAAGAAGGCCTCTTCTAATAAAGCAAATGTGACTGAGTTTCTACATACTTTAATTTTGACCATTTCACATTACAAATAACCTTTCCCAAAAGATCAAAATAAAGCCACAATCCTTCACAACTCCACAGCACCTTCTTCTTTTCAGAGCGCAGTGACACCACTCCATCATAAAGACACACGCACACATGAAACTGCCACATCAACATCTGGAAATCCCCTCCTCTAGGCTGAGACCAAATTGGTAGACTCCATCCCAGTAAGAAAGCCCTTCTTACCAGTCACGAGTGTATGAAAGCTGAGAGTGCAATGAGATTTCCAGTGCCGACACAGGCTGCTCACAGGAGGAAGAATTATCCTGCAGTTATGCTGCCTGGCTGGGAAGGTAACTTGGTACCTTGTCCCATGTACTGCCACCAATTTACTCAAAGTCTCCACTAATTGTTTATGTCCAGGCGCTGGGAATTTTTCAGTGCCTAATTTCCAGTGAAGTCAGTGGACACCAGGATAGCAGTGTGGAGCCAGGTGCTTTCATACCTCTGTATGCCTGCCTCTTACTCTCCCTTCTGTCGCTTTACCCATGGGCATGGGCAGGCAGCCACAACAACCCATCCTTCACACAGGGCTGACTCCACCACATGAGCGTTGGGGTTACCAAAGAGCATCACCGGGTTGCCAACCCCCAGAGCTTGGGGAATAGGAAATGATGAATTTCCAGGGCTTCTGCTGGCAGAAGAGAAGCAGTCGCCTATCTGTTCCAGGCCTCCTCCACCAACCTGAGTGAGCCTCATAAGCGCTTGCAAGCTTCAGTGCCACCCTCACACCACCAGTCCTACCCTGCTGCCACAGCTGGGGTGGAAACACAGGAGGTGAAGGCAAGAAGACCTCTGAGACCCTGCACACCCTCCAGCACTCGCTTGCTGCAGAGGAGGGTCGCTCACTTGAATTAATGTCTCCATGAACAAGGGGAGAACAGGACTGCAAGATCTCAGCACACAAGAGGGCATCAGCAGAGGACAAATGAAAAGTATTCGGTGGAAAAACCAGAGACAGACAAAAAGAAGCGCAGCTAAATTAAAACGTTAAGAAGTGACCAGAAGCAATCATTACCTTTCCTTATCAGCAGTTTACCCATACTGACAGAAGAGAAAGGTTTCTCATTTTCATCTGCTGTCAACTAGCGATTTAACACATTGTAACCGGTTTTAGTGGGCTTTGTTTGCTGCCAGCCTTGGCAGAGGTCTGCCTGGCCTCATCACTGTCCCCACGCTCCAGCTGGCTCTTCCTACAGCAGCAGAGAGGGAAGCCTGCTCTGCTGCTGCCCCTTCTGTGCCTGCTCTGCAGAATTTGAATGTCATCAGTGTGATACTATTTGGGGAAAAACACAAACAAACCCAGAGTCCCCTGCCTCTACTCACAGAGAATTAAAAAAATGAAAAAGGAAAATGGTTCAGAAAAACAGCGCCTACAGCCACCCTAGCACGTCACAATGCCAAGAGCTCCTTTGTGGCTTTGAACTTGGTTCTCCTTATGCCACCAAAAGCTCCTGGAAGCTGAAGGCAGCAGAAGTAGCCGCCAACCTCCTTCACACCTTGCTGGGGAGAGGAGCTTCCCGTGGCAGAGACCAATCCTTTGTGACACCTGCATCAGCATCATCTGGGGGCTAAACTCCAAAAATATTACTAGAGGAGACTATTAGCCCTTATACATATCTGGCTGCAGTAATGAGACTCCAGCACTTCAAACCCAGCCGGCTCGCTGAGGGGTCCTGCATGGAGACATACTCAGTGTGGTGGGATGGGGCAGGAGGGTTTGGTTTGCCCAGGCTCAGAATTCCCAGACCAAGGGATTAGATGATGCTCCTCTATCCTGCCTTGACCCTGAATTCCTGGACATGGGAAGCCACAGCTGCGTGTCTGGGAACAAACACCAATACAGAAAGCTACCTGTTGGGCAAGATGTGGTTTTTAGAAGAAAACCTCAGGGATGAGGCACAGGTCTGCCTCTGACCTGAAGCATCAGTGTGGACTCATGAGGCAGGCGCCCTGGACACAGTGCAAGCTCACCCCCTGTGTCATTCAAGCCTTTGGCAGAGGACCCTATCTCATCCCTCATCCCTTGCTGCCACTCCAGTTTAACTTATCCCTCCCTTTTTTATTACCTCCGCACCACACGAAAACCAGCTGCGAGTCAAACAAACCTCTGACAGACCATAAAGCCCTAAGTGGCGACAGGCTGGGGCTGCTTAAAATGAGTGGCGTGTTGCCCGGGGCCGGGAGCCTGCCCCCCACCAACCCGGCGCCCGGGCTTCAGCCGAGGGGCTGAAAAGCCCCATTGAGGACAGCAGGGACGTCAGGGCTGGCTGAACATCCCCTCGGCGAACAGTGGGCTCCTTGTTTGCCCGCCTAGGCAGTGAGGAAGCCTCAGCAGAAAGCCTGCTATTGAAATGGAAATCAGGGCCTTGCACCCAGCCAGGAGGAGGAGGAGAAGGAGGAGGAGAAGGAGGAGGGTCGCTGGTTCCTTCTGAACAACAAGGGCTCTGGGAGACTTGGGATGGGGGAAAGGATAGAGGAGAAGGGGATGGAGGAGGGGAAGACACTCTCCAGCACACACACTGCACAAGTGGATGCTGGAAGGGGAGAGAACAAAAAACCTTTGGGGGAAACGAAGGGAATCCAGCCTCTCCCGCAAGGGTGAGGGAGGCGCTGGGTGTAACCACCTGGCTCTCTTGCTCTGTGAGAAGCAAATTTGGTAAGGCTGGGCATCTAACATGCCCGTGATCCCCAAAGCACATCTCAAACACAAATGACCCACATTACACACAGAGAAATAACAGCCCCACGGAGTGAGGCCACGTGCCCACAGACTTGTAGCAGGCCTGGTGCAGAGACATGCTGATAAACCCATGCAAAAATTGTTATCACATCCTAAGAAATTTGTCTCTCCAAACAGCAAAACCTGTGAATCCATCCCTTCCTTCTCACTTTTTTTGTTTTGTTGGGTTTTTTTGGTGGTTTTTTGGGGTTTTGTTTTTTGTTTTTTGTTTGGGTTTTTTTTTTGGTTTGTTTTTTGTTTTTTTTTCCTCCTGGTAGAGGAGTGGAACAAGGTGAGAGGATGGGGGTAGTGTCATCAGTAACTTGTGCTGGATCATTACATGATAACACGCCTTTCCAGGCTGCAAGAAAATGCCGTGACTCTTCACACAAGCCGTCTGAGCAAGCAATTCAACAATGGAATAAATCAAGGCAAACCCTCCATAAATTAAACCTGAATTAAATTAATTAAGAGGAGACATTATGACTTCAATCACAGGAAATCCTACAAGCCAACCTGTGGTTTTAATTTCACAGCTGTGCTTGTGCTATCCTATGGTGCTATCAGTCTAAATTAATGCTAGGTACTCACCCAACAACAGCCTAGGAGACAGTGGTTGCCCTACAGAGCCAAACAACCGAGGTCCAGATCTCTCTCCTCATCCTAGTCTTCGACCTGGCTGGGTTTGACCAAGCAGGGAAACATCTCTTCCCCCAGTCTCGATGGCACCCCTTTCCCATGCACAATTTCTCTGAGCAGGGCACTGGGAAAAGACAGAGCCTGAAAATGACCTTTAGTTTGCACATTCCTTTCTCTGGCAGGAACAAAAACAAAGTTGGGAGGTGACTTTTTTTTTGGTTGGGTTTTTTTTTGTCATCAGTGTTGGTAATGGGATAACAGAGAGGCAGTTTCAGAGTAATTCACTGGGACTTATTCCAAAGTTCAATTATTACAGGACACGAACACAGGCCACAAGAAAAAAAGAAATGGTACACTGAACTCTGGTCTATAATCGGACTTACCAGGAACTCCCTGCATCATCCACAGGAAAGATACTCAAAAAGGGAAGAGTAGAAAGCAAGAATCAAAGGAACAAATGAAAAATGTGTGTGTCCTGCTCGCCTTCACCCTTCACTTTAGAAAGTAATTGCTCCCAGTATTTCTAATTTGCTCTGTTTCTTAACTACTTAGTAGACAACAGGAACATACTTGGAAATAAAACTATGGATAAACAAAGGGAAGGCTTCATTTGCACAGAAACCTGGCAGTCTCCAGACTCCCCCAGTAGGTAAGAAAGACTTTCTCTAAACCATTAAGATGAAGCACAAAGCGCCACGGACAGACAAGACAGAAATACATCTTTTCAACGCTCACTGAGGTGGGAGGAAGATTGCTTTGATTAAAAAGCTACACTTCCACATTGGGAAAGACTAATGTGTTCTGCAGAGCAATGGAAACTCTCTCCGTATCTGTATCCCTCCTAAGAATTAAAAGCCACTATCTGTGGACTTCCCACAGCACCAGTCCCTGTCATACTTTCAATAGCAATTCGCGCAGCTGTAACACCTGAAGTCTGGAGGGCAAGGAAGGGGAGGATGCTCTCTTGTTGCCGTTGATTTTTTGTAGGAGAAAGTGGTTCAGTTACTCTCCAGGTAATTCCTGGTGCCCATTTTATCCATGATTCTTTTACAACACATGGTTTAAAAAATTATTTACTCTCAATTCACAATCAGTTTGAAAATGATTTACCCTTGATTTGCAATCACTTGGTGAATTATTTAAGAAAAAAAGAAAAAAAAAGAGCTTTCCATCTGAGAGAGGGAGAGAGTTTGCTTGCACCAGCTTTTTTTGGCTGTGACTGGTAATCTTGATCACAGGGTGCTGGGTCTTGACACAGTCTGAGAGCAACAGACCAGGAAAGCTAAATAGAAAATTTTCTTGCTTGCTCCCTGGCATGTCCGTGCAGCCAACAGCCGTCTCCCAAACACTCTTGCAACTGAACCTGCCCATACGAAGACTTTGGCAGACAAGGACAGCCAAACCCCACAGCATCCCCACACAATAAGGAGTATTTACAGACCTGCTCGACAGCGGGAGGCCAGCTTGTTGGAGCTGATAAGGTGTGGTGATCTCAGCATACATTCCACCTGCCTTAGCACCTCTTCTCCATGATGGACAAGTGGGAGCAGGGAGGGAGGGAGAATACCATGCCAGCAACTGTTATCAGCACTGCGTTTGATCAGCTTCCCCTCTTGCTTCCAATGGACCTGCTGCAGCCCCAGGCACCATGTGAGGCAGGAGGAAGATGCTCCAGGAACTTCGGTCTCCCTCCTGTTTGCTCCCTCGTGCTCTACAACTTGCTCTCTGCCCGAACCCTGAAAAACACCACCATTTATCTTGCTTCTGAATGGGGGCTTCTGAGCAAAAACCTGCTAAGTTAGTGTAGGTGATTGTCTAAGCTCAGGTAGTAGCAGTCGTTTCCATGTGAATCAGACCAACCCTTTCATGCTTTTGAGGTCATAATGGAAAGTATTCTTAGCCCCTTAGGGGGTCCAGGTCTAGTCTTCAGCAGGACCTGCTTTGGGACTAAAGCTCAGCCTCCCAAGAAGGCAGCTCACCACTTTGAAGAGAAGGTGACTCTTCCTCACATGCCTCAATACAAATGGAGGTGTCCAGCTTTAGGCACCCAAGTGTGGTATATTTGGCCTAATTGAACTGGCAGGAGTCCCGCTGTCCGCCTTTGCAAAAGGCTGGGTTAGAGAGCCTCCACAAAATACACGTCACATTCAGCCAAGAGATCATTTTGTCCTCAATCTCCACTCTTCTGAATAAAAATAAAAGCAGGGAAGAGCACTAATGCCCAAAGAGCATCTTTCAACCACTGTCAGGGAAAACAGCATCCCTGCTTCACTCAGTGGCTCCTCTTCCCCAGATGCTGCGACACTGGGGGAGAGACTAGAAGTGCAGGTAAGATGGCATATGTGAGCTCACCCACCACTTTTGGCAGTCCTTGCTGCCCCAGACCCCAGGCATGATTCCTCCACTTGGGTTACAAACACATGCTGCCCACCACCTGCAGCTCCTGGGGAAATTCAGTGCCTATCCCTTTCACATCCACCAGCCTCTCTGCATTTTCAATCATCATCTGAAGGCATTACTTTACACTAGAGTCATCTCTCTCCTTTTCCTTCCCATTTTTCTTCCTGAAGGAAGAAACAGACTCTGCCCATACTGCCAGCAACGATGATGAAATACTTGTACTGCAGAAGTCCCACAACATGTTTTGCTTTATGGTCCCTGCACCAAAACTTTTCTCCTGTTAAATGGAAGAGAAGCAAACCTCAAACAGGCAGTGAATGACCACCACATGAGTGAGTTCTCAGCACAGAAGTGACAGGAGAAATTTCAGGAAAATAATATGCCTGCAGGAAATGGATGAAAGGGGCAATCTATTTTCCAGAGATTTAAGCTCTCCAAATTTTTTTAATTTGTTGCTGCTTATTGTTACTAATATAACAATTATTAATAGTTATTACCTTACTATTATGTTAATTCATCTCCCTTTTAACCCCTGTTGTGCAAGTACCAGCCTTCACCAAGGTAGTTTATAAGCAAACTCTTGAATCACTCAACTATCAACACAGCTCAGGTATTTAGCCCGGGTGCTGCTAGAAAAGGAACAGCACTGGATGCCATATCCACTGGTACTGCTAAAATATAGCTGACCATGTACTAAGAAAACCAAACAAATAAAATTTTCACATACTTTTGTTTGTTCCTGTTTCTTTCAGCCTCCAGGATAGACAGAAACCGAGCAGATATTTAATCCTCTGTTTTACTGACTTTACACAAAATGTGTTATCACAGCTTTTATTTGTGGTATACTCTCAAGTCCCAGCCAGAAGATCGAATCGCTGAGTCCCTGTGGAGATTTTTAGGGTGCTCAGTGGTGTAGTATCCCACACCCTTCACGAGCAAATTCTTCCAGTTTTTCAGTTCCTCTGGTATGGGATGCTGGTCTTCTTGCCCAGCCCATCCTAGACTCACCCTGCCCCACTCCTCCAAGCCTCATCAGGCCACAGGGTCCCTTGCAAAGCACAGTCTCATTCCCAGTCTCAATCCCTCTGTGCAACTATTGTCTCCCAGAGGAAAAGCTGAGAGAGCTAGGACAGCCCGAAGCAGAGAAAGCTTTGGGAGCCCCCCATCAGTGTGACTCACCCCCACTGAGTCCCTGTCTCCATCCAGTCCCATTCGGTTCCACTTCCTCCCTTCTTCCCACCATCACTTGGTACAGTCCCACCCTCACCATGCTCCTTTGTCCCCAGGCACCCCCTGCCTCGGTCACCTCCCTGACCAGGTTCCTCTCTCCTTGAGCAGGGTGGCTTGCTCCTCCATCACCTCCAAGTATGAGAAAGGAAGTCCCCCATGCAGGTAAGCAAGACACGGACATTCACCCTGCTCCTACTGCCAGAGACCAGCATTAGGTCAGCTCACAGCATCTCTAGGGGAGGTCTGGGTTTGTCCCAGTACCAGCTCAACATGGTCTGCATGCTGGGTGGGAGCACAAGGCACAGCCCCATCACACACAGCAGCTGCAAGGGGCTGGAAACTCGGGGGCTTTTTCCTCACTAAATTCTATGATGCCTCTGCTAGGCACATGGATGATCAGATTTGGTTTTTCAAAGGCTCTTTACCTAGCTGAATTCAGGTAGCTTTTCTCAAAGGTGGCAGAAAGCACACCTGTGTCACACAGACCACCCTTCTGCTGCACTTCAAGGTTTCACTGCACAACATGGTGGAAAGGCAGCATCCAGAATAAAACATTTTCATTTTCAAGCACGCAGGAACGCTAATCAAAAGAAGTTGTAGATGCCCCTTCCCTGGAAGTGTTCAAGGCCAGGCTGAATGGGGCTTTGAGCAACCTGGTCTAGGGGAAGGTGTCCCTGCCCATGGCAGGGGGTTTGGAACTAGATGATCTTTAAGGTCCCTTCCAACCTCAACCATTCTATGATTATTCTCAAGAATAGGACAAAGGTGGCTAATATTTTCCGTACAAAGTCAGTCTGAGCTAGAAACTGAGGTTGGGAAAGTTTCAGACCATCTTTTTAAAACCTGGCAAGATAGTTAAGTGTCTCAAAGCAAAGACAAGATAACAATAATGACCATCACAGTTACTCAGGAGGAAACAATTATAATCAGGGGGATTGTTAGCCCCATTTACCTGGAGTGAAACTGAGGCAAGAAAAGGTGAAAACTATAACTGAAAATACCAAGCATCCTTAAACACAAGCAGCACAACCAGCCTCCTTGATTGCAGTATTATTTTTTTTTTTTAATTCCTAAAAACACCATTATCATCTCCAGAGATGATCTAACCAGGTTACAGATTAACTGTGCTGTTGGTGCAGAAATACAGTGGTGGCTCCCATCAGGGTTACCGGGGGTCCGGCTGGCCGAATAGCCCTGGCTCTGCGCAGTGTGAATGAGGTGAAGCTGTGGCGAGAGGCGGATGAAGCGCTCAGGCTGCGAGCCGCTGCGCGAGGCAGCTCTGCCGAGCTGGGCAGGAGTACTCAAGTGCACAGCGCAGAGATGCTTGAGTGACCTCCGTGTGCTGTGCCAGCCAGGTTCGATATAGCCACTCGTGAATCAGAGTGAAAAAAAAAAAATCCCGTGCCAAAGCTCCTCTCCTGCAAAGCCAATTAAGTGTCCGTCTGCTGTGATCCCTTATACGCACTCTCTGGGAGAGCTTATCCTGAGTCCTGAGCAGACGTGTGGAAGCCAGCTCAGGTATGGTGCTGCAACCAAGTTGCAAAGTCCTCTCCTGACCCAGGTTCTAGGGAACACAGTGCAAACATGAGCACGGCCCCAGTAGGGCTTATTATCAATGGAATGACCCCCAGTGTGCCAAACACACTGTTTCCAGGGGGACCTTCCAGATGCATTTGCTTTCACCGTGCTGCCCAGTATCTATAGCGTCTGGGTGCTTCATGGTCCAGACAATGCTACTCTGCATGACCTCAGCGTAACAGGAGCAGCACTCTGCCCTGAAAAGACCAGAAGTAATAACTCCTTATGCAGTAACCCTCAGGAAACCACCAGCTTCATCCTTCTGCCTGAAGGCAGGATTTCCTACCGCTCTGTCACCCTGCCAGCTGCTGGCTGAACCTATTCTTAGAGGCCTTCTTCTGCAGGGGAAACTCCACATCTTCCCCAGCCAGCCTCCTCCAACGGTTGTCAACCCCTCCTCCATGTAGGAGACCTCCAAGGAAGATACAGATCCTACAGAAGCCAATGATACGTACAGCTCTCTGGCACCTGTGATTAAGTTTGCAACTGTTTGGGTTTCTGCAGGAGAGCATGAGCACACAAGCAAAATGAGCCCTGGGAGTTTTAATAAACCATGCGCTATCCTTACATGGAGAGCAGCCCATAAGATAAAGAATCTCTTCACAGAGTCTCTGAAGTTTTATTCACGATCTATTCGTATATCTGTGCTGATGCTAACGTAGATACATCCACAGAGCACAACACACCCTTGTACATAATGACAAGGGAAAAACATTGCAGTGCTGCTGGGCTGAGCACCAAGTCAGGGCAGTTTTACTGCAAACCTTTGTCCCCATTATATGTCTTAAGTCATGGTAGGGTGATAATAATAATACAGCACCAACATAATGTTTTCCCCTGCCAGCATCTTCAGAAACAATCACTTTCAAGAGGTGAGGAGAGCAAGGCCCAGGTGTGTGCACCCAACATGGCAGAAGTAACCAACAGGGCAGAGGCAAGACATGTGGACTCACTCCACGTTCCTCTACCACGTTCTCCAGGCAGAATTTCCTTCTACCTCTTCCTTGCTTCCTGCTCCTGTGGCTGGTCAGGGAACAAAAGCCTGAAGACAAGTATGAAATTCAGACCCAGGGCAAGAAAAAGCAGGAAAAAAAAAGAGTAATCTGGAAGATGAATGGAAAACACAGCATTGGTGAGGTGCCGTGTTCCCCCACTGGAAGGAAAAAAAAAACAAACCACACATTAGATTTTCCCTACCCAAGTCCTCAGTACAGCAAAAGTACTCCAAAAAATCACATAAAAACACTACCTTGCTGCTGCTTTACTGGTGTCAATCAATGCAGGGCTAAAGGGATGATGGTGTTCAGGCATGGCCACCCTGCCCAATGCCAGCAGTCATCCCTTCAATCTCTCTGCTTGTTGCATAAAAACACGAGTGGGGGCAGGATAAAAGCAGACCTCGCACCTCTCTGCCCTACACCTATCAGAGCCTTGTGCAAGGACGACCAAATAGCTGTGAACTCCTCTCCAGTGATTCAAAGTACAGCTGCCCCATCTACTTCGCAAACCATCTGCAGGAGGAGGCAAGGACATGCAGTTCTCACCCATTTTCTTTGGTACTTACTTACTCTGTATCTGCATAAGTACGGACAGGATTTGAAATAAAAGCCTGCTCATTCACACATACATATTCCCCTGCCCCACAGAGAGGACAGCTTCAGCCCCTGTCAGTCCCCACACATCCAATGGAAAAAGTGTGTGTGGGCAGGGTGGGGGGAATAGTTATGAGCAGAAGCCATGATCTGACTCTGTCAGCAGATGACTTCTATTTGCACTCGTTAGCACTGCCCTAGCGTGAGCTAACACCACCCCCTCGGGTAATTTAAATTTATAAAAAAAAAATAGAGGAGAGAAAAAAAAAACCAGCCCATATTTCTATATTTAGGACGTTAGGATAATCGGGGTGGAAGAGCCCATCTGTTTGACGTTCACTCCAGCTGCTGTGGATGCAGAAATTTGTCTATTTTCTTTCCTTTTGCCTGTTTCAACTTGTCCTGGCTGCCTGTGACAGACACACAGAGAGGCTGATGTACAGCCACAGCCATCTAGGTCTGAAACCATGCACCGTCCCATAGGAGTCACCACAGAACTGGTTAGCACAACCGAGATCCAAGGGAGTAGAAAACAGTTAATAATAATAATAGTAATTTATTGCTACTATTAACAAATCTATGTATATAACACTGAAAAGGGAGCAACACAGGAAGGTAAAAACAAAATAAGACACACCTCAGATGTCTGTAAAAGTCAGTTTTCGGAAGGCAGCTTCCCCTTCTGCCACATCCTCCTTTCGGGAGATCATAGAATCATATGATCATAGAATGGTTTGGGTTGGAAGGGACGTTAAAGATCATCTAGTTCCAGCCCCCCTGCCATGGGCAGGGACACCTCCCACTAGACCAGGTTGCTCAAAGCCCCATCCAGCCTGGCCTTGAACACTTCCAGGGATGGGGGAATCTCTCCCCATATAAAGCTGAATTTCTATGGGATGCCAAATCATCATCAGTGGCACTAGCCACTGGATGGAGACATAGCCACACTTCTTTTCAAACTAACCTATTCTGCCATATTCATCCCAAGGCTCTATGAAAGTGAGCCCAAGCTAAATTCAGAAGTGGCCTTTGATCTCCCACCTTCCTCAGCTGACCAGGCTCTGGTCCCAAAATAACAAGGATGCAATTGCCTCAAGCAGTTTCTTGATGCTGTTCCTGTCATAGATACAAGTGCCCACAGCCCTTGCAGGATATAGCATCATTACCCCTGTAAACATAATGCAGTGCTACTTATTTTGCTGCTGAAGGCATTGCTGTAGTCTGTAAGGACATGTGGCAGACCGCTGGGACCATTTGCTGTTTATCTTGTTTGGTATAGGTGATTGCTTTTTAATTTCACAATGTTCATCGCTGGGGTCATTAAAGGTGCCGGGGATGAGCAGTAAGCCTGGATAAATTTTATGCGATTAATGTTCTAAAAGCCCTACGAAGAGGAGAGGAGACTGCCAGTGCAAAATTCAGAATTCCACTGCCAGCTTTTCTTTGGAGGGTCCTCTCCAGCCCAAGAGCTAGAATCACATGACAGGACATGGAGGTAGGCAAGGAGCACAGATTGATCAATAGAAATATAGATGGGGAAACACGTCATTCCAGGGACTCCCCAGTCCTCCCTGCAGCATATACTGCTAGTCCAGCGCCAGCACTCCTTTCTTCTGTCCAACAATGTTCCCTCACCTTCCCAGCCACACAGAGCCAAAACTGCCCTGTTGATTTCCATGTGTGCAAGATCAAGATGTAGGTCATCACCTAATGGGCAATAAATGCATCCAGAAGTCCAAAAACTTTCATTTGTAAAAATTTTTCCTCTCATGTATGTTGTGTAAGCCTCTTGCATACAAGGAATTGATGGACAGTCTTCCAGTACCTAAAGGGAACCTACAGGAGAGATGGGGAGGGACCCTTTATGAGGGAGTGTAGTGATAGGACGAAGGGTAATGGTTTTAAACTGAAAGAGGGGAGATTTAGATTAGATATTAGGGAGAAATTCTTTACTGTGAGAGCAGTGAGGCACTAGAACAGGTTTCCCAGAGAAGTTGTGGATGCCCCATCCCTGGGAGTGTTCAAGGCCAGGCTGGATGGGGCTTTGAGCAATCTGGCCCAGTGGGAAGTGTCCCTGCCCATGTCAGGGGGGTTGAAACAAGATGATCTTTAAGGTCCCTTCCAACCCAAACCATTCTATGATTCTATGACACTGATGACCACATTTTGCCCGTTTATCCTTGTGATATATCTGGTCTGGGTTTTGGTACAGAGCATGACTTGGATGCATTTCTGATCACGTGACATAAGAAACAACACCTTACTCCTTTCAGTGTCTGCTCCAAAGAGGTCATTTTGGCTCTTGCGTATCAGCAGAAGCAGTCACTCTTCCTCACCCAAAAGTCACTGCCAACTTCTGCAGCTGCCTCCCATACATGGAATCATAGAATCATCTAGGTTGGAAGGGACCTTTAAGATCATCGAGTCCAACCATTAACCTAACACTGCCAAAACCATCACTAAACCATGACTTTTTCTCTTCCCAGACCACACTGTCCTGAGCTGTCTGTGGTCTTCTGCTAGCTACTCCATTTAATATGCCCATGAGCATCGTGGCCCACAAACAATTGTTTCCTTGGGATATCAGGCCCCTGCACCCATCCCTCCTCTGACAGAAGAGTAAAGGCCTCAAAGACATTACTTTTATTTCCATAAAATTCATGAAATTAGGCAGGCAGGTGCAGGTGAGGTACTCGCCGCCTGGGGGAAAGACTAGTCCACGCTCAACCCTTTACTAGACATAAGAGACTCCACACATGCCAGCCTAAAGGCACAAATGGGAAGGCGATGAGGTCTCAATGGTTCACAAATCCACAAAACTGGTTATTTAACTCTGCTTTTCAGGCAGGCCAACAAAACACCATCTGAGTTACAGAGCTGAAGGACACATCACATAACTTCAAAAGCTGCTTTCCACAATGTGTAGCCTCCAAAAGATGCACAGAAAAATGTAGACCTTTCCAGATTTATATAGTTACAACAGCCCTCTAAGATGCTAAAGTAACTCATACCTATTCCTTGCAGACCCAGAGAAATTTCTGCTCTCTGCGAGGGTCACTTCTGTCAAGCATCATCTAATATTTCTGAATTAACTTTTTTTTTTTTCTTAGAGGCATGATAAGCCAATAAAAGCACATGGAAAATAGTCTGAAGTCTGACAAATCTTGAAAGATGAAAATATAAATAAAAAAGCAAAACTAATAGCTGGGGGTTTTTTTCAATTCATCATGTTATTTCTCCCAAGATTTAAGGGGGAAAAAAGTGCAGAATTATACTGTCTCATATTTGATGAAATCAGAAATACTGCAAGCTAGTGTAATATTTATATCATCGCCTCCCCACCACCATCTGAAAGATGCACTACCCCATAATTGCAGATGAGGAAACAAAATTCTCTCCTACGTTCACTTTCATGAAAGATAAATTTGCTTTGTTCCATATTTTGGGCCCTAATTCAGCAAACCACTTAAACATATGCTGAAGTTCATCATTTGCCACTCTAACACTTATGCATCTACTCAGGAATATGCCTAAAGTCAAGCATATGCACAGCACGCTGCTGACTGTGGACCTTATATCTTTCTGTTCCTTTCTGCAACTATTCTAATTTAGTGACGTGAACATACAAGGAAGTAACACATTTTAAGCAATTTTAGCACACACTGGCAAAAGTGAAATTTGAACTTGCCTATCCACATAAATAATCTGAGTAATTATTAAAAAGTAATATCTAATTCTTGATACCTTTCAGAAACAGTTTAATTCTAACAATTACTTTAAGATGTCAGGATAGTGAAATACTACGGCGTGAACTTCTGCTCTGTATCTGTGCTGAACAACAAAACCTGGAGCTGAAATACTGCTCCCCCAGAAAGAAAACAGAAAAAAAAAAAACCTGCTCATAAGCACGCAGTATGTCAAATATTATTTGTAGAAGCTATTCAGTAAGTAATTTCAAATAAGTAAAATGCAAAGAAACCGCAGGATGTTCACAAACAATTTGCAAATAGAAATGGAAGAGGAATTCATTAAATAAATTATTTGCTATAAATTATTCACCTACTTCTAATCTTACTACCACTTAGACTATAAAATTCATGCTATAAAAGATACAGGATACATAACAAGGCATCATTAACTTATGCATTTCCCAGTGCTGCTTTATTTTGACTGTCCAGTTATATTATTGCATTAAGACAGCCTTTTGTCTTTAATGTACTTTGAGTGTAATACTTTTTTTTTTTTTTTTTAAACTGAGCTAAGGAGACCTGGTCAGATTTTAGACTGTGATTTCATTTTGAGTTCCAAGGCTGAATAACTCTTCAAATCTGAGAAAAGAATCCAAGCTGTTCTCTGAGCAAAACCAAAACAAAAAAAGGAAATCTTACACAGTTGGCTAGCTTCATGAGATTTCCACAATTTGGGTCCATTTCACATTAATTCACAGTGAGGTGGAGACATCTTTTTTGTGTCCATCAAGCCACATAGTGAACATTTTCATCAAGGTGAGAGATGCAGGAGGCATGTGCCAGAGAGCCAAGGGGCAAGGGGGAGCTAGAAGCAGATCACAGCCTGGGGATGGCAGTGGCTCTCCGGGACCCACTGACTCTGCACCAGATCACAGGGTCAGCAGCATCCCCACCTGAGTCACTTTTCCCCACCTGCAGCTGCAAGCCAAGCTGCCAGCTTTGCCCTGGCTATAGGGTCAGACAAAGAAATTCCAGAAAGAAAATACAGTATGCAATGCTTTTTAGCCATGAAAATAAAATACCAGAAAGGGTTCTCACTCATAAGCCAGGGCGAAGGCAGCTTTTTCATCTTGTTTGTGTCCTGACTTGTTCTAAGTGACAGCCATACTCCGCTACTTGTTTGGTCTCTCAGCAGTTGTTTGATGTTTTTTTTATACCATATTTGTTTACTTTTAATTAAAATGATGATTGTCATTGAATTTCTCTGCTGAAAACCGATGCAAACTGTGGTTATTTAGTTATGGAAGAAAGCGAAAAAAGGTTCTTGCAGTTGTCAAAATAATCTCCCATTCATCTCCAGAGTGAATGCTATCACTGCTGTTGGCAATGGGCTGCGATTAAATGCCACACCTCATCACCCATACACATTTTTACTCCTTGGGAATGAAAGAAAAGTTGGTTTTGCAGAGCTTCGTCATCCTGGACCGACTCATAGCAGGCTTAGTCCTTGGCCCAGTGGACATCAGGTGCATTTATCATGCCCCAGCACAGAGTCACTACATACAGTGTTATTACAAAGTAGTATTTCCACAGTTTTTGTGAGTGCTTTAAAAGACCCTCAACACAGGGCCAGAGAAGGCAAAGGACACAGACTCTGGTCCCAGCTTCTGACACACAGACTTTAAAATCTAAATAAGCTTTACCGTGGCAGTTGCTATATCAAGCACGGGGAGAATACCTATGGCACTGCTGACAGGATTGCTTCCTCTTCTTGCTTATTTTCAACATAAATTCACATCAGCTCAGCTGTTCAAAAGGAACCTGAGGGAATTGAGTGCTTAATTCCCATAGGTACGTTATAAAATCCCAATTGTAACAGACAACGCTCTTTCCCCCCCACCACCCCCCCAGAGTGAAGCTACAGCACGAGTAGAGAGTGGATAAGGAGGAAGGGCTGTGTTTGGCCAGATGGAGACTAAGGTTCCTTTGAGCAATGAAGACAATCCTTCAAAACGTAGGCAGACCAGGTCCACTCTTTTCTCCGTAGTAGTGCCCTTGCTAGCACATCTACACCATCCATGGCAAAACTCACACAGAAAGACAAACTGAAGGCAGGTCAGTCATGCAGCAGCCCGTCCTGAGCCTCTCAAGCCAAGCCTGAGAACTAAGTTATCCCCAGTTGATCTTGCAGCAGAATCCAGCAGGGCAAGGCTTCCTCAAAAATGTCCTCAAGCTACAGATGGCTTAAGACTGCCACCAGCGTCACAGACTGTACGCAGTATGTGAACAGGCAGCGAGATGGAGGCAAGGAGAACAGACGTCACGCATACACTCCCCACTCCCCAGTGCCACCTCTCCAGTGGTCCCATGCATGACTTGAGTTATTGAGGTGGCCAAGGCAATGATGAAAGAACCACCACATGCAGATTTTCTTTAAAGACTCAAAAAATCAATAACCATCCAGGAGCCACCACCATGAAAATTCAGGAGTGAAAGCATTCAGCAGGCCACTGATGAAATCAGTGGGAAGGCAGCATGCTCCTGTGGAGAAGGCACGGGGCTGGCACTCAGGAGATGCAGGCTCCAACCCCAGATTGGCCATGGGAATCCTGCATGACTGTGGGCAGGGCACTTCCTGCCTCTGGGCCTCAGTTTTCCCATTGGTTGCACGACGTTCTAGATAGTAGGGCCGTTATCTTAGTCAGTGGAGAGAAAGATTATACAAAGATTAGCATTAAAAATGTGGGTGGGTGGAGCACAGCATAGATATGAAAGGTCCTGAAAAATACATGGGCCTCCCTCTTCATGCTCCTCACCTCCTTCTACAAAGTGGTCAATCAAAGCAAAAATAATATACCCTATAAAAAGGCAGCACATATCAGACATATGTATTTAGATTACTGTGCAAAAAACTACCAAGTTTTGTCCAAGGTAGAAAAAGGGTACTCTGTGCTACAGAGGAGGAGAAAGAAAAAGACACCTGAAGTCAGCCTGGAGCAAGGAAAAGGAGAGGATCCAGATCTCTGGGACAGATTCAGCTGTGATAACAAATACTGATGCTAGCCCCATTCAGGAAGGTCAGGAGTAAGTGGCAAAGCTCCAGCGGAGGTCCATCAGGTGCTAGATGCATATAGGGCAAGCACTCATTTTCCTGTATGTCAAACAACTCATTTAAAACCCTTAAACAAACAGCAGGACACTGCAGCAGAAGCAACCCCCAGGAAGGACAAGACAAAACACCTTTTCAGTCATTTTATTTTGCATCTTTTTTGGCTTCCTAAGCTATTCTCCTTGCCTGGCTGAGGGTGCTACATGCTCCTTTTCCTCCCCCAGGCGACATCAATCTATCACTAGGGCCACTTACTTGTCTCTGACCCCCACACCATGGGGTCTGCTTGCTTGGAGCACTGAAATGACAGCACAGAGACCCACTGGCAGCAGGTAGGAATGGAGCCAGCATCTCCTAATCCCCAGTGCTCACAGTGAAAGAAAAAAAAAAGCTCCCCCCTCCCTAGCACCTGGTTTCTCCCTTACGTGCATAGCATTGCTGCCACTGAATTGCAGCCTTGGAAAAAGGAAAGAAAGAGTCCCAAAAGTCAGCCAGGAAACCCACCGTCCATTGGCTTCCATCCACGCAAAGCGAGCAGGCTCCTTCTGCTGCAGTGACTTGGCAAGCACACCTCACTCTGACTCAGCACCTCACCGGCACCTCCTGTCAATTATTCCCACAAACTGCTGACGCCAGAAGGGCTATTTGCAATTAGGATGCAACACAAGCCGGTGGTGGCTGTGGGATGCCTCAGCTCCCCTTCTTTACCTGCAGCAGTCCCCTCCACTTCAGCCCTCTGGCTCAGGGCTGGAGCTCCTAGGGAGGGTGAAGGGGGTGGGGGTTAGTGCTGGAGGATGGGGACCAAGTTGGGTGGGGGAAGCCTGCTTGCATTGTACCTTTTCTGTGGGTAAACAGACTACTGCCATCAATGTGGCAGCCAAAATGCAGTCTTACAGGGAAGAAGAAAAAAAAAAAAAACAGCAGCCACTGGGAATAGGGACGAGAGCAGCAAGAACAGATGAGACTATGCAAAAAAGCTACTGAAGAACTAACTAATACAGAGCGTTCCCCAAAGAACAAGCAAAACGCAGCCTTGCTGCAACTCCACACAGCTTAGAAACACAAGCCTAGACTCAGTGTCCGAGGCGTTTTCAGCACAGGACAGGGAGGCACTGATTGCGGATGAGTCCCGTAATAGGGGCCCACGGCACACCAGCTGTTTCAGCGGCAAAAGAAAGGGCTGCCCTTGACAAGCCAAGGACATTACGATTCTGCAGACAGACTGAGGCTATTCTGTCCCTCTGCCAAGTAGCCAAGGTCCTCTCAACCTCTCCGAGCCACTAGCTCCCAACACACAGCCAGAAAACCAAGCAGGCTTGCAGCCTAGCAGCTCCACAACCAACAGATATGATCAGACATCAAACCCTGTCAAAGAGCAAAGCTCAAACACACGCTCAGCTATAGAAGCAGCCCAGCAGCCACATAAGCCCAGCAGCGCCCTGCAGAAGCCCTCTGGCACCTTCTCTCACACGGCTTCACTAAAACAACAGGGTCTGCCACCCACCCCTCTCTCCTTCCCAAGGGGTCACAGGGAGCTTCAAGCCCCCCCTTGCTGGCACAGATGGTGAGAGGCAGCAGAGCAAGCGATGCACAGGAGCTGGGGAGACCCAAAGACCTTTTAACCAAAAAGCAGGACTGTATTTTCTGAGATATCACTTCAAAACCAAACATTTCATAGGGTGTGGCTGATGCTGATAGACTGCACAGGAACATAGGATGGTGCAGGCAGGTGTGAAGCTGGAGCAAAAGGTTCCAAGGAGCACTTATAGTTTGATGCTGAAGCCTGCAGTGAATTGTTCCCTACAACATGATGCAACTACAGCTTTATACAGTGCAGGAAAGGGATGAAATAGCCATGCTAACCAATAGTTAAAGTGTCCAACACATCTCGTAGTCCAGCTGCAGAATTCATCACATAGCAGCGTCCTGCCTGGAAATCCCAAGTGGGCAAAAGGGCAGAGACATCAAACTGCAAGATGAGTAATTCACAGATCCAATCTAGATAGCCAAGGCTGAAGAGGGAGAAAATTTAAAAAACAAATCTCACTATAGCAACCTGGATTTACCAATGGCCTCCTGATCAGGATATCTACTGCATAGTGCAGAGGGAAAGCGAAGAAACAAAGACAAAGAAAACAGAAAAAAACAGTGAATTCAGCAACATGCACAGGAATCGGCTAAGTGTCACAGCAGCTTACAATTTTGCAGTGTCTTAAAGAGCGTAGGTAGGGCTTGGAACAGCCAGTCCAAGGGCACTCAGAAGCTAAACCAACTGATGCAAAGAGCGACCTGAGTCACAAAGTAACAGTGACTGCTACATAATCAAATTTAACAACCCTGTACCAAAAACAGCACCAGACTTTTGCATGACACCTCTTACACATTAGAAAAGACAATTACAAGCAAAACGGTCAAAACACCCTAGTTCTAAAAGCAGGGGAATTAAAGTTGCTTCAATGAACCACCATACAGAGTGTAACAATCTCAGTACGTCACTGAAAAGGTACTTGGTGCCCCTGAACAAAAAAAAAAAAAAAAAAAAACACAAACCTGCTGAGAAGCAAGAAAGCACATTGTATGGTCAAACAAAAGGAACAAGAAGTCATTCAGTCCAAGAAATTGCTTCATAAGATGGTAGCTAGGAAGGCTGAGAATAAAATTGAAGGCCAAATATCAAAAGTCAAAAACTAAACAATCATTTCAGTATATTCAAAGGACAAGTCCAGAACTGCTGAGCAGCAGGAGAATGACATTTCTCAAGTGGCTGGGCCGCTAGCAAAGTCATACAAGCTCTTGCTAAGTCAAGTGTTTCTTGAAGTTAGCAATGCTTTCCTTAAGAGAGGGTACAGGCTAACCTGGAAGTTGCAACAGGGATCAGTTAAACCGATCAAATTCCCTAAGCCCCTAAAAGTACTCAACAGGAGACAAAAAAGCTCGATCTCTGCTCAGAGGATCTTGAGCCCCTTCAATCCACTCAAATTTTGGAAGGAAAGGGACAGGACTAAGTGATTAATTTTCAGTCACTTCAAAGCACGCCTACTAAACTGTTCTGGGCAGGATGCCAATTTGGTGCCAGCCCCATCACCTGCTTGCCTGGGGTGGGACACCTCCTCCCTTGCCTTCCCCCTGGTGGGGTTCATGCCACCCAGGTTCAGGCTGAATTCAGAGCTGCTGCCCCACTGTTCAGTGCCCACGCTCAGAGGGGCAGAAGCCCCTCTCCCCCTACCCTTGCTCTGGCCCTGATTACAAGGGATTACCCCCAGGTTTCATACCAGCTCTGGGGTTGTTTAATCTATTCCTTAATATCTGGAATACAGACAGGGAGCTGGCAAAGCTATTTGGGCTGGCTGAGAAAAAGAAGATTGAGAGAGACTTCCAAGGGATCTGACAAAGCTCGGCAAGTGGGCAGCATAATGCAAGATAAAACTCAACATTACCAAGCGGACAGTAATAAGAATTTGAGAGAATAATCTGAACTACTCTTATACTATGGGGCTCTAATTCAAATGTAATCACTTGAGGAAAATATCTTGGTATCACTGTGAACGGCTCAATGAAAACATCTGTTCAACATACAATAGTGGTCAAAAAAGCAAGCAAGCTGTTAGGGTCTAAAGGCAAGAAGCTGAAAAGGATGCTGGAAGTATTAAAATGCCACTGAACACTGACAGTGCACCCTCAGCTGGAATTGCTGTGGTTACTTCTGGATGGCACACCTGAAAACACAGAAGGGGCAGAGAAGTTTCATCATGCACCAGTCAATAATGCTTACTGGTCAAGCATGGTTAAAATTGGGAGATAGAAAGAAATTATCAAATGGGTATGAAGAAGTGAAACAAGTGCTTTTATGTTTTTGGTTTGGTTTTTTTCTAAGAGAAAGACAAAAGGTCATTCAAAACAACTGAAGAACAGGAAATGTGTCCAGACACAAGGAAACCATTATGATTTTCCTTTACTTTTCTGCTTTTACTTTTTATGCTTGTTCCAAACACAGCCCATAATTAACTACCAGGAGTGATTAGCCCATGTTATTGAAAAGTCAAGAGCTCAGCAGAAAACACAGAGGCCTGTGCATTTTTAAGGATACTGAGAACATCCATAGTTACATCAGACAGAATGAAAAAAAAAGAAGGAAAAAAAAAAAGGAAAGAAAAGAAATAGTATAGCAGCACTATACCTCATGCTTCTAGGCATTAGCCAACTTCTAATTAACGAGGATTAGGAAGTAATCTCCCCAGTGGGCATGCAGAGAGAGTGTACCAACTCACTTGCTCCTGGCAGATGCCACTTATATGCCATGCAGAGGAAGAGCTGAGCCTGGACAGCCCACCCACAGCAGCCCATGTCCTTTGGGATGCTGAGGTCTGGGTGCGCAGGGGACTGCACATCAGCCCCCCAATAACTGAAAAGACTGCAAGAGGGGGCTCGGTCACCCCAGCTCAACTTCACTCCTGGCAAGGGAGGAAGTTTTGCATCTGTTGCTTTGCAAGTGGAAGGGGCTTCCCTGAGGAAAGGAGAGGGGATAGACATGTTTTTCACTCTGCATTGGTAGGAGGAATACATATGACTTAGTTCATTTTATGGCAAGGAAGTGGATTGTAGGCACCTCCTGAAATTAAGAGAAAATTGGCTTAAGTAAGCTTTGAAGTCCAGAGCAATACATACACCAACAGCCTCTTCGGGAAACCTGTAGCACTGGCATGACACCAAACTCCTCTTTCCTAAATGTTTGATACGAATTGCTCCCGTGGGGATTTTGGCAGCCCCCATTGAAGCATCTAGTATTGGTCATGCTACCGCAGACCAGTGGTCTGACCTGGCCCAGTGCTGCTTAGACAGGTTGCTGCAGAAACACACGAGGCATAGCAAACAGTGTGTCATCCCCTGCCCCCAAAACTACATTCCTAGCTTTAACATTTTGAGTAAAACTGAAGCCCAGATGTAACCGAGTGGAGCTCAGGCATCACCTTTCTCCTGCTGATGCTTGTGAAACACTATCTAGCTCATGTTCTCATAGCTAGGTTGACTCATGAGGATGCGAGAAAAAAAAATGCGCAAGTTTTTATCCCTAAGCAAGAAATCTGATCAAGCCAATACTGAAATTACACTTGAAATTAACTTCACGCAGGTATGCAAATGCACAAGTACTGCTGTGCTGCCAGGGAGAGCTGTGGCTCTGCACGTGCACAAGTGATAAGAGGCTGAGCTCGATCTCCTAGTCCTGCTCCAACTTCTCCAGCGACTGCTCCAGAAGGGTAAACAAAGATTAATGAGGAGGCTGTATTTCTTAAATAGAAACTCATCTTGTTTCATACGCCAAATTCTACTTCTTTTGGTGCAAATAGTGTTCTACTGCATGATGAATAAGGAAAGGACAAGAGCAACGCAACATGTACGTGGCATTTGCATACTTGTATCAAGACGGCAAAAATAATGGACAGAGACTGTGCACAGATATCACCAATTTCTGCAAGTTGGTTTTAATCACTGTTGTTTCTAAATGCCCTGTAGAAATAAAAAATAGCAGCCACTAGGGCTTTGACTGTAGATACTTCCACTAAAGCATACCTTATCAAACATGGGATGTTTTGTAAAATCATAAATTTGTTTCAAAAGAAACACAGGGGAAAATTGTCAGAAATATAGAAACATTCAACTTAAGCATCTTTGGGATGAAAAGTCTTGACTTTTCACATAAAAATATCTTTTTGTTTAGGGTATTTTTGGTATTATAATAATACAATTCCACAAAGAAACACAGTATTTGTTGTCCTAAAATGGAATTCTTCTCAAAAGTTCCCTTTCAAAACCATCAAAGCATTTAAGTTCTATTTCAATTCAGAATGAAGCCAAATTCCTCAATTCTGATGAAACAGAGCGTTTGCCCTTAGCGTAGATCAAGCAATGAGGAAAAAAAGGCAGAAGCCAGAACAGACACAAATGACCTCCAAAATCAAAGAGATGAAAACATAATAAAAAAAAAAAACAGAAAACCCACAACAGTTCACTGTGCATAATTAATAATAGTGTGCTCTCTCCTTGATGCATAAGACATGAAACATTTGTGATAGAAAAGTGGGGTAGTATATGACTAGGAGCCCTGTAATTGTGACTTCTCTAAAGGAGAGGCTGGGCAGATGTCCTACTTGACAGCAAGCAAATCATTCCGTCTTTGTACACTTCAGTTTTCCACCCTATAAATCAAACTGGCTGCCCTCACAAAGTAAGTTTGGAGACTCTCAATTAGTTAATGTTCGTAAATGACTGTGCAAACACAAGGTAGTATTAACCAGGGAACTGTCTTTGTTACACTACTGTCTGTTAAACGACCAGGAGCTAAATTTCTCTCTGAACATTTACAAAAGGGAAGGCAGCATTAATGCTCCACAACAAGAAAACTACAAAGAACAGATTTTCAGTGCATGCACTTCTCCTTGAAATAAACTGTGTTAAAAGCACTTTACTTAAAAAGCACAATGATAGTAGCATCCTGCTAAATATAGATGACTCACCACAATTTAGTAGTGAACATCCCTAAAGAGTACCATTTCAGTATTGCTTAACCTGCTGCATAAATTTAAGCATTCTCCTGTGGTTACAGTTTGGACCAAGACACTCAAGACTACTACCAGCACCTGCTGACCTTCAGTGGGTCACGAAGCCTCTCTGAGCCTCACTTTCTCCATCTCCCCAATGAAGGCAGGAAAAGTGTTTTCTAAGTTTCTTAATGAGTTGTTTATACCATATTTTGTATACCCATATTACTACTGAGCAGCTAAATATAGCAGTTCTCAAGGCACTTTGAGATCCCTTGGAGAAGATAATCTTACAAAAGAAAATTGGGTTTTAGGTAATACTGAAGAAATAGAGATAAACAATCAGTTTCCACAATAAGGGAAGGATGCCCACTTGAGACCAAGAAGTAGTTAATGCATCTGTGCCCACCACTGGGGACCAAGGTCAGGTCACAAGCAAAATGATTGATCTACACGTCACAAAACCACACAGCTTGACACAAATGGCCATCTGTTCCAAAAATAATAATAATAATATGTAAAAGCACAGAAAAACAAGGGACTGCCATGGTCCTCTCTTGCTAGGGCTGAGGAGCTGGTACAGGGCTGGGAAGGATGTGTGGGCTAGCATAAGGGTGCTGCAAGGCCAAAACTTAAGCCCTCAGTTTCAGCTGTGCTAACCTCAGACTGGCAGGAGGGTGACTTCAGGTGAGGACTGGAAAGACCAATCTGTGTGAAAAGTTGCAGAACAGCTGTTGCGTTGATGCAATGCTGCCAGGCACACGCGCGCACACACACCCCTACCCTGATCTTGCAAGATCCAGCTGCAATGGGCCCTAACGTGCTGACATCTCACCTGTTGCAAAACTATGTCACAGGATCCAAACACCACACAGTTGAAAAAAAAAGTTGGTTCTGCAGTGTAGCTGTACCCGATGTGTGATTTCTAACGCATTTGACAACGTGCGGTATGCTATTTCTGGCTATGTAGCGGGATTGATTTGCAATCACAGGTTTGGTTTCAAAGCTCTAAACAGAATTCCCTGCTATCTTTCCTTAAACTTCTCTAGGGAGCCTGAAAAAATATTATTCCCACAAAAGTTATTATGCTTATAATGCTTTAGAGGGAAAACGTAGATCCCACCCCTGCCCCAGGTGTGTTAAACATGGGTATTATAGGCCCAAAGAAAGCAGTCATCTAGCTTCAGTTAAAAAGAATCATTGCCATTCTACAAATTGCAAAACAACATAAGAAAATGGGACTATAATACTTGATTGACATTTCTCTACAAAGTTGGATATTTTATCATAGGCATAAAGCACAAGAATGACGACCTCCAGGAACCTTTTTCTCCACCACTTTTCGTTTGTTTGGCATTAAGCAGTTCCTCTGTAGATACACTCTTACAGCTTCTGACCCTTTAACTTTTAAACCTTTCACCTTTCATTTAGGTATCACTTTGCATATGACCCCATTGTTTTTCTTCTCTATTCCCTAAACCAATCTAAAGCCTCTAAAAGGAAAAAAAAAAGTCACTCTTCCTAACCAGACTTGGCAATCTAGAACAGAAATACACTTACTGATCTTCTGCAAATGTTGTTTAGAAGAAACTCTCTCAATTTTATTTCAGCTTTCATGAGTGTAAGTCTGTTCCTTGTACTTTACCAGGGTTTTCTTTTCAAATTCAAGAACCACCAAAAACATAGCCATACTGTGTAACACAGAAGTAACAGTGTATTACAGTTATTTTCATCTACCACCATCTTCTACAGACTTTTCCTAAGACAAAAAGACAAAAACAAGCTTGAGACACAGGTGGTTCATTCAGGTAATCTTTAAGCCTTAAAAGAAAGTGCAAGGAAAAGCATTATACTATTGGAGATTAATGTTTCATGGAAAGGTATGAGTTTTGCCTAGTTGTTTCTATTGTCATTGTCCCCTCAACCAAAAAAAAAAAAAGAAAATTAAATAGAGTCAATCTTTTTCCCTAAAGAGATAATTAAATGCCCCTTTAATTTTAGCCTTAAATCTGGTTACTGTTACATGTTTTTGCAGGGATATAACATAACAGAAACAACTCGTCACTTACATGCCTCTAACTGCAGTAGGCACAGTAACTTTCAAGACAGTTACACTTTTGAAATGTCTGCCAACAAAAAAAATGTGGCATTGAGAACCTGAAAGTCACGGAACTCACTTTTCAAACTGGGGAAAAGTTTCAAAAGTTAACAAATATCATGAAGTGTGAAACAGCCGAGATTATTTCTTTCAATTAAATGCTAATAAGCTTTTTTTTCCCCCCCCCGTAATTCATCTCTTTGAAGTCAGCAGGTGCAATTTCCATTTAATGCATGCGACAGACTCCTGCATGTTTTCTGAGGATGGAGCTCAATGTGCTTTTGGGGCTGAGGCATTTGCGAAAATTTCACCTTGTCCATCACGAGACTTGTTTCTCAGTGGGTCCCAGGCAGAGAGGAATGTCCTGCTGCGCCTCACAGGGCAGTGAGAGCCAAGAACTGCTACCCAAGCAGCAGACTCCATTCAGATCCAGACTGTGAGGAAGTTCCATCCAGACCTTGCTGAGATGTCTCTTGTGGGAGAGCCTGTCATTTCTTACTGTCCTCCCACTCTCTCAGGGATCACTTGCAGTAGGTTTCCCAGTTTCCCAGACATGAAAATGGCCAAGCATCAGTGGCCAGCTGGCTCACCAGAGCTGTGCGTCGCTCACTGATAAGCAGACCGCCGCAAAAATATTTAGTGGACCTCTGCATAAATGAGCAGACCTTAAGAAAATTACCTTGTCGACCTCAGTAAAACATAACTGAGCAGGCCTACTCTAAAGTTTGACATTACTTGAAAGAAGGCATTACCACCTGATCAACAGATGAGTCTGAACATTTTGCACTTTGTAGTTTCTACTGTTACCCTTATCGCAGCACCTTCTGGTGCTCACCAGCAATGCACAAAGTGATGTGAGTAGCATCTGTCACATGCAATTTGTTCCCTCTCCACACAGAGGACCGGGGTATACACCTTATTTCGGAAGGGCTTATGGGAGCAGGAGGTGATAGAGTGGTTTGGGTCTCTCTACACCTCCAGGGGTAGGCACTTATTTTAGAGCAGAAGGAGCCTGCCATGAGCCTGGGAGGAGGAGGCAGAGGGAGGACCCCCGGGGGACACAGAGGGCTCCGGGCAGCCTGTCACCATCTCTGCAGAAAGTTCCCTGCTGCCTCAGGGCCTGAGTTTTCCTCCCAGGTGAGCTTATCAAGAGGCTAGGCCCAGATAACTCCGCATGACGTGAAGCCCAGTCTACAGCAAGTTTTACAGCGCCATAAAAAAAAAATAAAATAATGAAAAATATAATAACAGGAAGGCTGGTGGTGCAGGGAGGCAGCAAAAGGAGCCGAGCGGAGCAGCGCTCCTTCCCCACGCCTGCCTGCAAAAGCACTCACCCACCGCCGCATTTCCGAGCATCACCGGCGGGACCGCAACCAGAAAACTTCCCCACCGGCTCGGGGGACGGGGCATCGCGGTGGGGTCGGCACCGGGGATGGTCGGCGCGGGGAACCCCGTCCGCCCCATCCCCGGCGCCGACCCCACGGCGATGCCCCGTCCGTGGGTACCGCGCCCCGCTCCACCCGTGCAGCACTCACCTCGCAGGGCCAGGAGCGCGGCCAGGGCTACCGGCACCCACCTCCCGCCGCCGCCGGGGCGCCGCCGAGTCATGCCGGGCCGGGCGAGGGGCGCAGAGCGGGCCGCCGAGCCCCTGCCTTTCCCCGCAGGTGCCGCCGCCGCTGGTGGTGCCGCCGCCGCCGCCGTCCCGGGACCGCCCGCTCCCGGCGAGGCTCCGCCGTGCCCCAAGCCCCGGTAGCCCGGGGAGGGCGGCAGGCGCGGCGGCCGGCCCAAGAGCGCAGCCTGGCGGCCCCGAGCCGCCCCCGCAACCCGCCGGGCTGCGGCTGTCACCCCCCGCACGTCCCGTCCCAGCACACGGCGGCACATCCCACCACCTTCCTTCTCTGCGCGGGACACATATAAATTGGGGGTTCCAACGCTCTGCCGCCAACCCGGTGCCGCTGCATCCGAAGGGATGCTACACGGGGCAGGGTGAGGGGCGGCAGTCCGGCACAGGTTGGAGACTGCACCCCCACAGCTTCTCAGTACCATCGCGGCAGCGTGGGGGCTTCTACTCGCCAGGACCTGCCTATAGCTGCATGGAAGAAGAGGGTGGCAGCACACAGCGAATGATTTGGGATGGGCTGCATGGGAGCAGGCACTGCTGCAGTGCACAGTATAAACATTGCTGGCTTGTTGTTCAAAGGTATGAGCCGCCCTAACTACTATGCTATTATTCAAGAGAGCGGGAGACACGAGTGTTCAGCGCCCCTAAAAAAATCAGACCAAGATATCCCTGATGGGAGTAAGGCAGCTCTTGGAGTTGGGGCCCTGCAATACTACATAAGCGGAAGAATCACCAAGAAGTTGTGTCATTTAGGGTCATGGGTACTTGCAGTCCTTAAGGCTACACAGAAAAATCAATCAATTGAAATCCAGCATGCTAGACATCAAGTGTGCATGTAAAGGGTGGGAAGGGAGGAAAGGAGCCCGTTAGAAATTTAGGGCAGTCATCCGGGGAAAGGATCAAAGCAGTGAGCTTGCATAGATTGACTCCTTCCATATGCCCAGCTCCCTGTCTAAGTCTGAGCATGTTAGATTTGCTTTGTGAAAATAAGCAGTTTGGTTAGGAAAATCCTAACAATTCAGCAAAATGTGTGATTCCTTCATTCCCCTACTCAAAGTTTCCTCCCCACCAAAGCATAGCTGTGCAACCTGTGCATCCTGCAGGAAGCCAAGTCACCTTATGAAGCTTTTCCCTACCTCCTTCCCAACCAGAGGCCCTGGGAGCATCCCCATGTCCAGCCTACCCTATTGCTCAGCGCCTATCAGGTTTCTGCCCCCTCAGCTGCCTCAAAAGCTGCATTGACCCTTTATGTGGCTGCATTTCCACTGAGAAGGGGGCTCTCCACCTGGGAGTGAGGAAGACAAGAAGAAGTGTTCGGAGTAGCAGAGCAGAAATGACTAAGCAACAGGAAAAAGGTAAGTTGGCACCTCTGGAAAAAGTAAGCGGAAAACTAGCTACCATCTAACCAGCTTAGGTTAAACTCTGCTCTGCCCAGCATCAAGCTTTGGTGCCCTTCTACCAGAGGACTAGGTAGACATGTCACCCCAGCAGTCCAGATTTACTGATTTTCTTGGTTCCAGAAAAAAAGCCCACTAACTCTATTTATAAGGAGCAATGGCTGACCTGCCCTTATCAGGCAGTGAAACTCCTGCTGACCCCTATGTGGGCTGGGATGTCATTCAGTGAGTGGTGGTACAATGGATTGAAAAGGCACCACATGGGGATTCAGGGCATGTAGCCTCAATCTCTTTCCAGATCTGTCAGGTGCCTGCTGCACGTCCTCAGGCATCAAATCTGATAATGTGGACAGTCTCATAGGTCTTGCACTCTTGCAAAAAACCCTCCACTGTAGCCCTGACATGGGCAGGCGGGCTAAGAGATAGTTTTGCTCCATTAAGGAGCCAGCTCTTGGCAAAGGCTCAAGCAGCTGAAGCACAACACTTCAGAAGAGCACCGAAGGGAGAGTCACAGCCCAGCTGTTTCCCACATTCTCCAGCAACACAGGGACTGAATTTTTCTCAGGCTCCCTCAGCTTCTCCTTCCTTCAGCTGACCCACTGTATTTTTCATCTAGAAAAAGGGTAGAGGAATATGATGTTCTTATTGATCAGCAGCAGCTCCAGGGGGCCTCCATGCTTGTGGGTATGTGCAGCGACCACCTGGAGGAATGCAGTGGCTATGTCCATGCTCCTAACTACAATGAAAGCCCATGAATGTTTCTTGCCAAACAAACTCTTTCACCAAAGTAAAGGGCAGGGAGCACAGAGCACGTTGGGCACAGTGGCCTGCCACTAACCAAACTCCTTCAGGTAAGTTCCAGGGATTAAAAGATGCAAAGACAAATCAAGTGAAAACAAGGAAAGTTGCATATTCTCCCTAGGTCTGCCACACTGCTTTCCTGATCTGCCAAGACTTGGAAGCTTTCTTGACCTAAAGGAAATAAGGGTGTTTTTTTTAGTATAAGGACACACTGCATTTGGCAAATGCCATCCCGGCTCGCCTTGGACTGTTCCTTGCATCCTGCTGTGCATCAGCTGGCAGGTAAACAGCAAAGATCAGTTTGCCCTGTACAGTGGCTGAATTAATGTGCTTCCTAAAGAGCGCAGTGAGCATAATGTGAACCAAGAGCCCGGTGGTCAGAGAAAGCATTTCTGCCCACAATAGACCCAGATGACTCCCTTCTGTCCCAAGCTGGTAGGAGCAGGGAGTATTTTAATTACCTTCAGGATCTGATCACCACAGCAGATACTATGTCATACCTGCATAACACAGTGACACAGCAAGTGACTTTAAGCTGCTTTGTGCAGCAATTGCAAGAACAATCTGTGGCCCCGCTCCAGAAGGATGGAGCGGCCACAGGGAATAACAATCTTCAGATGCACCAGTCAGTCCTCTCACCCTGGCTCCCTCTCCACCTTACCACCACTTCCAAAAATAGCTTGCAGATTGTACAGAAAGGACGTGGACAAGAAGATATTGCTCCTGGAACTCTGAATTTCTACTTGAGTTGCCCTTGAGCCTTCCCCAAAATATTAGGCTTATGCCAACCATTTATTCAGTCGGTGCAGCACACTCTGACTGGTTGTGTGCTAGAGCTACAAGCAGATATATATTTGCTGCTCCAGGAGTCTATTTTTCCCACTAGTGAGCATCTATACCTCTTCCTTGGCATTGATGGAACAGCACATCGTGGACAGAGGAGATAAGTTTGAAATATCCCAAAGCATCAGATGCTGACAGGTGACCACCGCAGGACTCAGTTGTGTTACATTGCTCACAAGAACAGACATGGGATTCTTAAACTGAATGGCAAAGATATTTGCCAAGACTGTACACGCTAGGCTGGACAAGGACAGAAAGAGAAAAATTAAACCACTCCTATCTGCTTTTTCTTTTGAAAGAATTATGATAAGTAATGCAATTCTCATGTCTCAGGGAAAAACATCTTTCTGAATTAAATTTGAAAAGAAGGGGTTTTTTTTTCCAGGATGATGTTCCCCACCCCCCTCCATTTCCCTTAACAAGGCTCTAAAAAAAACAGGGGGGATGCAGTTGGGTTAAAGAGCTGCAATAGATGCCAAGTCTTACATCACCTTTGCTGTCTCCCAGCTTGTTACCAGGTTATCTATCGTCAGATGGGAATGTATTGAAGGTGACATTGCTTACAAATTGATCAAAATCAGCTTCAGTGAAGTGTCCTTCCAAGATATAAAGAGATGGATAAAATTTACCCAGTTGATCATTAATAACCAATTCCACAGACTGAAGTTATCTCCTTTTGACAGAGGAAATAGAGTTTGCAGATTGAACTGTTTTAATCCTATCTGAGGAGAAATATGACAGACCTTCAGAGATACACCCAATTAACTATCTCTGTACCTTTTCAATAAAAAAAAAAAAAATTAAAACAAAACCCTAGACTTATTCTGCTGAGCACCTGTGTATACAAAACTGATGTCACTAACCAGAAGAAGAAACAGCAATACTCCTGTCAACTCATCTATCCCAGGAGATCCTTTTCTCCTTGCCACAGGAATGGTGATCATGGAATCACGGAATTGTTGGAGTTGGAAGGGGCCTTCTAGAGATCATCTAGTCCAACTCCCCTGCCAAAGCAGGATTGCCTATAGCACATTACTCAGGACTGCATCCAGGCAGGTCTTGAAAATCTCCAGAGAAGGGGAATACTGTCCCAAGTACAAAGGTTTGTGTTTTTGAAAGCCCACTTACTGGAATCGGCAGGAGCCTCAGGTCTGTGAGAGGTGGGTGTTTACGAGTTTACTCTCATCTGCTCTCTCTGCCCAGAGTCAGGTGCAGTCCAACACAGGCACTGTGAGTCCAATGTATTGCCAATGTAGGCTTTTGGGCAAGCACTCCCATGTGCCAGTCAGGATAACCTCATCCCTGCCACAGCAATGACATGTGCTCGTATGTCAGCCAGGTAGTGAGACCTCAGGAATATTTGAACAAAACCAGCCCTGAAAGAACAAACAAATTCCCACACTCCTTCGGTGCCAGATGGCAGGAGCGGATGTGTCCATGGAAACCCAGGTGGATCAGGTGTACTTTCAAACTTCTCAGCACTGAAGTCGACCACCACGCTGTTTCTTTCCCCAAGGCCACTTTGACCCACACCTTGAGCAGTCTTTCTCTGCCTGTCCCCACTTCATGGGGAAAGGAGGCATACAGCCAAGCTTCACAAGCACCCAGGAGCTGGGTTTCCCTAGAGCTTTTCTGCTTCTCCTATACCTTTTCACCCTTGTGAGCATGCTGGTTTGTCTGGTTTCCTCACCGCAGGCATGCAGTACCTTTGCTTAGCATACTGCAAGGTGTTCTTTTCCTCAGTACCATGGAGAACAAGTGCATTTCTACACCCTCTACCCCTCTGGTTTCTAACTGCCCTGGAACATCTCAGTGTGCTTTGAGCTAACCCACAGTCTTGTCAAGTCTCTACATCTTTTCTACAACCCCTAATTTTTCCCTGGCTGCTCCCACAATAGAAACAAGCCTCCTCAGCTACAAAATCCTCTCCTCTCCCCTCCTCCTGCCCAGAGACCCCTGTGTTTCAGTGTACATCTACAAAAATCAAAGGTTTTTATTCAGCATTTTGAAATCCTTCATCTCTTTCTCACTCCACTCCCCCAAACCCCATCCACACAGACACGTTTGGAACAGATTGCTCCCCAAGGTCTCAACTAAATCTTTTCTTTGGACACGCTGTTCTTGCTGTGGTTAACAACTGTCCATTGTACCCTGGCAGACACACGCTGCCACCCCTGTTAGGAAATGGTGGATGCTGCATCCACATAAAAGCATTTCATAATACTGCCATTTACATAATAACTTTCTAAATTGTACATCGACAGATTTCCCCAAATCGTTACAGTAGGTGAATTAAATCTTCCACTAAACACCAGCAAATGGTGGTAATGACAAGTCTTCTAAGTAGCACACCCCATAAAGCTCAGAAAATGGAAATCAATCACTCTTCCATTTTTTTCTCCAGAACTGCTGAAAGAATTTATTACACACAGCTGTGACAGAAAATAAATAGATGACAAAATTGAGAAGAAATACACTAAAGTTAGGACTTATGTGGACATATTCCTGCAGTTGTGATACAAAATGGGTCTTCTTGTTTAGTAGCAGTGTTGGTGTGGCTGTGATGGTCTAAAGATATGTGAGGTGCAATAACTTCTACAGAGAAGAAATAACTTTTACTAGACTAACTGATGTAGCTGAAAAATACCAACACACTTTTGGGCACATTGACCCAGAGAAGGTCTTCCATGACTAAAAACTTATCTTGCATCTGCTGGTCTAATAAGAGAGATTGCAGCTTTCTGCATTTCCTAACTGTTTGATGCTCATTGGCAACTAGTAACCATGCATAACATTCTTCAGTCACTGACTTGCTTTTTCCTATGAGGACTAAAAACAAATAAAGAGGAAAACAAAGAGGCTAAAATATGTATGCCAGTGGACACATGGGCACTTTGCTTAATCTTGGTGTCACTAATGGTGCCTGTATCAATAACTTACTGGATTAAAAGTTATTTTTGCAAATTATCTAAAAAGGCCAGGAATATCCCAGGTAATAGTGAAAACCCCCATGATATACACAACAGTCTGGAGAGTGCACGGCAGACGCTTCCACATTCAGCAAACACCAACTTTGCCAAAGCCCATAGAGCAATGCAGGTATCTCTAGCACCCTTATGGCTACTCCCAGTTCAGGAGGGTTGCTTAGTTCAGGGACTACAATATTGTCTATGTTACTCTGCAGCTGAGCAAAGCATCTCTGTTGGACTAAGGTGGGAGAGAGCTCAGAGCTTTGGTTTCTACAGTGCAATGTATCCATAGATGAGATCCGTGGCCCATGCAGTGATGCTACTTACTATAACCACAAAGTGACTGAATTTTGGAGAGCATACACCTCACCTCTGTCTATCAGGGCTTTCATGGGACAAGCGCCCAGCATCTTCTGGGTCTGACTTGATCCTCCAACACAGGGAGCCAACCACATCCCAAGGGTGACTCCTCCAAAATCTAGACAGCCTTGTGGCAACAAATGAAGTTTTCCATTTAGAGGAAATGTAAGAATAAAGTCATATATGGACAAAACATAAGCTTGTACTTTGACACAACCTGCTGGTTAACATCGCCCATGCTCCACTCCAGACTCAAAAAACCTTCCTTGTAGCAGCATTTGCTGTGCTACTGGGAAGCTGCCTTGAGCCCATGCCACCTGACCTTCCTTTCACCTGTTCTGGAAGGAGACTAAACCACCCTATAAATCACTGCTGACAGGAATGCAAGTTTCCAAGTTATTATTGACACTACTGCCTGCAATTCCTCAGTATTAGCCATGGGCCACGTGGTATTTGTCAGCATACATGGTGTCTGAGGAGTTAATAGTATCTCGGATGTCTACAAATTTAGCTCTGCTGAACATACTGCTTTGGCACAATATGCCATGGCTTCCTATGCAGGGCAAAATGTGCAGAATTCACATTAGCCTGGGCCAGAGAGAGTTTGTTTCACAGCAAAGAGCAGAGTTGCCTTTTCTAGAGACCTTACAACAGTCTTCAGGTGGGGGCCCCGTCTGGGCCAGGATTTAAGCTAGAGGAGGAAGTCATCAGGGCTGACTTAAAGACAGAAGGAAGAATTAAACTCCTCCCTCACCAGACTCCAGAGCCAGGAGTTCCTAAGAGCCTAGATCAGCAGCTGCTGTTGGGGAGGAGAGGAATAGCTCCAGGTATAACACAAGGCAGATTTGCACCTCCCACCACAGTCGCACAACAAAAGGTGAATTTTCAAAACATGTTCATCAATGCTCTTTCAAATGCCCATTTAGGAATTATAAATCCAGGGTCCACATCAATTAACTAACATGGGGCAGAGTACAGCCTCTCTCTCCAGTTTGCACTAGGACTTTCAAATAATTTGGCAAGTAGGATTTGTAAGCACCTTTTTGATGCTTGCATAGATAGCCCAAACACTGTAGTCCCAAGCAAAGACAATGCTAATTGCCAGAAGGTTTTGTTGCTGAATCTACTCCCAACCAATTTTTGCTTTCCTTTATGTATACAGAAAATATCTTGCTTCTCCCTCCACTGTGCAAAACTGTCATTATAGCTGGCGATTACAGCACCAACACTAAAACTCAACAGGCTGATAGAAGGTAGTGTCCTCTCAGTCCAAATCATGTTTTGTCCAGGTTGACACAGGAATGCAGCTATAGTCCTGCTATCTGCCTTTAACTGTAAATGTAGGACTCCAGTCTCCCGAGCAGAGTAGTTAGCTCTGCACCTTCCCTCACCCCCGCCTTTGTTTAGTGGTATTTAAAAAATGTATGCTTAAAAAGCAAAGTTGAGTTGTCTAAGTGCAAAGGAAAGCCTCTTAATTAGCACTCAAATCAAAAGAAGAGGGGAAAATGAAGGAAAAGCGTAAAGTGATTTAACATTTTCAAGTGAATTTCCTGGACCTTTTCCCACTCCCTCCACCTTTTTTTTTTTTCCTGACTCTACCAAGACGACAGCCCCATTGGGCCAGCTGCCTGAAGAGCACTGTCTGTAAAGCACGACATTGGGACTGCCAGTTCATTTCACTCTGATGGCACTGATTTATACCAGTGCCTGGTCAAGGATTAAACCGTCCATCAAATTTTAACAGTCCCTTGTCCCTTTAACAGTCCGATTTTGAGCAGGAACCCTTCTTAGACCCTGAATGTCTCTATGGTAACACAACAAGATCGTTTTGTTCTCTCTCACAGCATTGTGTGCATATTGAAAAGCACAGTTAAGATATTTTGAAGTGGAGAGTCCAGATCAGCCAATTCTGAAGCCTTGCAAGAAAAATGATTATGCAAATTAAACTCCTAAAGGTGAATGGCAATGAATGCTTTCAACAACAATACGGTTACAGTATGAGAAATGAGAGCAGCAGTCTCAGCGAGGTGCCTCACTCAGCAGTACAAAACCCGCTACACCAGTTGCCTTACTTTTTGCTTATCTTAGCAAAATGGCCTGGGACAGAACAGGTCGCCCTGGCAAAAGCATTTCTGGGGTTTATAGCTGTTGCTGCAGCACAGCCTAGACTGAGAATAGCCACTACATGCAGAAGTTAAGTCTCCAGGAATCTTAACGGGGTCCTCTCACATTAACAGAAAGGAAAAAGATGCTGGAAGTAGAGCCCTGAGTTCAGGACACGACTGGCAGAGGCAGTAATTTAAATGTCTGTTCGCCCCAACCCTTAGAGGAAAACTGCATCTCACCTGTTTCCCTAGTGCCATCTGACTTGCATTTGGCAGCAGTCTGGTATCTCTCACTTTCCCTGGTTGCCCCAGAAAAGCGTGGTCTCATGGAATACTGCAAGCTGGAACATCTCATGCCAGAGGGCACAAAGCTGAGCCCGAGGAAGTTATTACATCTTCTGGTCATTGTTTCTTATATGTTTTTTCATGGCTATCACTCACCTGCTGAGTGCCAGTGTTGCACTCAAAGTCTTGCTATAGACAATACAGAAATAGACCTTTTATGCAAACCCAAGAATTTACTGTCAGTGTAACTGAAATCTTAACAGCCAAATCAAAGAAATATTATTTGCCTAGATGTAATTATTAGAGGAAAGGAATAAAGATAGAATATTATCTGGAAAAAGTCTGAGTGATACTACAGTTTAAATTATTTCATGCACTTCCTGGCAAACATCCCATCTTTCTCTTCACAAGGAGGAGGATGATATTGATGTGTTCTTCCTCCTCCATCTAAGGTCCATATGGAGTTGGATTTATACATTTTCTAGCAATATTTAGCATCTTACTCCTCCTTCCTTGGTCTGCAAGTCCACACTGCATCCAGATTTACTACATATGGAGAACTTTTACATATATTGGATTTTGTTCTTTTTTCTCTTTAATACTGGTTCTGCCCAGCTCCCGTGTCCACATTTTTTTATCTGATCACTAGTGAAATGTTTATAAACTCGGTGCATACAGTGGTATCCTGCATCTCTATTCTCCCCATGCCTGTTCTCCTCTGCACTGCATCTTCTGTTAGCACACCATGCCTGCATTTCTCTATACTGTGTCAGTATGAGGAGCAGGGAGTGTGACCTCTGCTGAGGCTGTCCTTTTGAAACAGGGGCTCCCAAAAATATGAGGTAGTAGCAGTTGGATGTTGGTCAGCCAGAGGGAGCATGTTCTGCGGGGGGAAGACATAGTACTTTAAAACCAGCTGGAGAACTATGGAGGATCAGACTTCTAGGATACCAACTGGAGTTTTCAGTTTGGTAGCACAGATTCAACTCAATTTAGCTAAATTAAGCCCTTAATAATAAATTCACTTTTTTCTTCATCTGCACGTTCTTCAAAGGGATGCGCTGGCCCAACCTATGGGGGGCTTCATTACCAGTGGGCCCTTGGGTGCAACTGGAATATGAATATGAAATAATTGAGAAGTCCTAGTTACCACCCCCAGTGTTATTCACTCTGTCTAGACACATCAAAAACTGAGCATAGACCAGGTCCAAGTTTTTTGACTGAATTTTTACCAAAAGTGTTTTTCTTCAGATTACATTTTTTCATGGAGAGATTCCAGTCTTAGCATTTCTCAATTGTGGAACGGGTTCAAAAGATTTTTTTTTCTTAAAGCTTTGAACTAAAATATTGCCTATGAGGTTACTAAGTTGAGCAAAAAAAAAGTAATGGAAAAACCTTACTTCAAAAATAATGAGCAAATTAACAATTTCAGCAGGGTCAACATTCAATTCAGACTAGGTTGCCTGACTTTGACCAGTCAGTTCTTCAAAACCTCCAAGGACACAGACTCCACAACCTCTCTGATCTACCTATTCCATTAATTAATTATCCTCAGTAAAGAGCTTGCCTCCATCTCCTTAATGGCCTCCACCTGTGCATTGGAAGACAGGTGTTTGTTCGCCAACCCTGCTCTTCTCCAGGCTGAAGAAGACCAGCTCCTTCAGCTTCTGCCTGATTTCACATGTGGTAGTAAATCAAAAACATCACCACAACAGTACTTAATCTCAATTCAATCTCAAATCTCAATCCAATTTAATCAGCAGAGAATCACAGCAAGCGCATACTGATATGGGGCATGCGAACCAACTCAGTTGTTCTCAGAGTGGTATTACTCTGGTAACAATTTAAAATTTATGTAGGACAGGTGAGGTCTAAGTGACTTCCCTGAACTTCACTGTTCGAAAGATTATGCAGGTACTACAGAATTTGGGTCTGGGTTTACACTTGTGCATGAGGTTGTGTTTGGACACCTCACATGGACTCCTGATTCCAACTCCAGTGGCTCAGAGCAGCTACTTCTGAAGTTATCCTCCCTCCACCCCATTCAACTCTCAGTTTAACATGGCACAGATTTCTTCTGCGTAGGGAAGTATCAGCTCCAGTTACCAGGGATACTATGTTCTATAACGCTTTCCAGAAGGTGTCATCTCCAAGGATGAATCCTTCTCCCAAAAGGGAAGAAATCAGCTCTAGGAAGGCAAAGGCAAGCAGCTACAAACCAGATTTTTCAGAAGAGTCTCATAAAACAGATCTTGACTTTGTGAAAAGACAAGAGCATAGACCTTACTTTACCTGTACCAGAAGAAGTTCAGAGCCACAGAACAGATCTTGACCCTCCTCAGATAAAACAACACTGTTGATCCTTTCCTTACTATCCCCATTCCTCATTACTCACATGTTGCTAATAAGAAAATTAAAGGACTGTGCAATGATGCATTTGTTTTGTTGGATTGAAAATTCAAAGCCTTCCCCGTTGGATTAACTAAATGTAGTGAGTAACATGCAATCAAGGGCCAGAGTATGCTTTGGCCTGCAGCCCAATAAATGAATCCTTGAGGAGCTGGCATCTCACTGCCACACAAATATAGCTCTCTGCTCATTACCGATCCAGCCTGAAATACCGGGGAAGACTACAGGAAAACAGACACCTGGCAGAGATGCGAAGTTATTTCCCTGCATACTGATTTATGCAGCGATACTTCCTAAATCACTAGCAAGGGGAGCACAAGATGTGCAAAGAACAGTAGCCCCAAGGTGTGTGGCAGAGCTCCTACAACAGCTTTGCATGTCCAACAGGTAGAGGTATAACAGCAAGGTCTTCAGTACAGCAACACCAATGAGTGGTTTTGGCTGACATCCTGCAATCATTTGGCAGGGGGTCCTCCCCCCTCCCCTCAGCATAAAGGGGCAGCAGTTCAATTTAAGCCTGCTTTCCCTGGGCTGCTTGATGTTGAGAGATGGGCCCGCAGCAAGGGTAGCTAATGCCCTGACAGGAACCAGCAGCTCCAGCCTAGCTAGCTTTCCTCATTGCCTTGGTCATGCTTATAATGAGGCACAGGGACCTACTTCTGCCTGGGAGAGACCACTTCCTTTACAGGCAAATTTCCCTTCTTTTCTGTAGCCCGGTGTTACAGTTTCAGAAGGCAGGAACCCACACATTTCTCATGAGCAAAACCTCGACCTCTGGTGGCCCTGGCACCCAAAACCCACATCATCTACAGCATCACCAGACATGCACCTTTGCAATGCTTCTCCCTTAAATAGCCTTCCTCAGCTTATTTCTCCTTGGAATCAAAGTTGGCCCCCATGAGGGAACAATTGCAAAGACAGAAACTGGGACATTTATGGAAATAGTCAGGAATTCATTAAGCATGAAAGCTTCAATAGTCTAATATTTCAGTAGTGAGCAACACTGTCTTCCAAAATAGTCTCAGTATTTTCCAGGTGCACACTCTCTCTCACATCCCATATTTATTTCTTTTTGTACAGCACCAAGCACGCTAAGGCTGACATTCAGGTATGGTATTCCTAGGCTCTACAGCTGTAGAAATAAAGAATGTGATATGCCTAATTGAAGGTGTGATCCAGGCTATAAGTTATGCAGTCCTGTCAAAACTGAATTAATCATGTACCTTTCACCAGCTCAGCTGTACTCTACCCATTAATCCATCTTCACTGAGATGTATTCTAGTGTTACAAATAACACATCAGTTTCAAAGGCATTTCTCCCCAAACTATCCCCACTCAGGACAGACAAGACTCAGATTCAGCCTTAGGCGAGTGATGCTTTTCTAGGCATAAAAACTCCGTACAACAAAAACCCTCTTATCTTTAATGCCTGATGGTTGTGAAAGGATAGAAATGGGAGCTTCATTCTATTAGGGAAGGGCAATTCCCAGATGCACAAAGGGGACATATGTCCTGAAAAGACTTGAAATTTTAATGCTATGACTTTTTGTGCATAGAAATGCATTTGAGTCATTTTTAAGTCGTTGCACAGCTAATTCCCTTTGAGTTCTGCACAGTTGGATTCATTGAAATGGAGGCAACTTTGTTCACAGTAGTAGCATTGTTGTAGCTGTGAAGGCTTTAGGCTGTAGCTGAGACAAAGTTTGTAGGGAAAGGAATTAATTTTTATTAGATCAACTAAGAGACGGAAAAAAAAAATCAGACAATCTTTTAGGCATGCAAAGCCTTCAAGACCAAAAAAAAAAATCTTTGGATCTGAACACTAGGGAGCCAAGGAGGAGAGAATTCTTCCAATAAACATTTTAAGCTCACTAAATTATTCGAGACAGGTTTTTTTTTTTTTTGCAATAGCAGTTGACATGCAATGGTCTAAAAAGTTATCAGGGCTCCTTCAGGATGAGCCACCTAAATGCACTATATTTCAAGACACATGAGAAACAACTCCATCTCCACCTCATTCCAAAAAAGCTTCTCTGGCACACAACTTGCCCTCGTCCACATATCACACTACAGCAAAGACCTTCCCTCTCCAGGTGACAGCAGGAACCAGCACATCACTTTCAGCTGAGAGAACAAATGGTTATACCCAAACAAAACCTCTTCTGCTGGAGTTTAGTTAATTTGTTTGGTTGTTTTGTGTTTTTTTTCTCCCTAGCTGTTTCTAAAAATAAAATATATAAAAAAAAAAAAAAGAAATACAACAAGTAATGACATGAAGGGAAGTATTATGTACTGAGGAAGTTAGAAAAGAAGCTAAAGTAGCAGAATGCCACAGCTTCAGCTGGGAGCAAGCCAGGATTGCGAACCCTAACTTTTACAGCAGTTGGAAAGTCCATAACATACACAATATAATGTTTCTCCAAAGGAGGGTAAACTTAGCACTCCCTAACCCTTTGCAAGAAGCAAAAGGGATTGCTTCTCAGGGTCAGTAATGGTAGGAAGAGCAACACTTGTTACAGAAATAATACACCTTTAGGAGGAGAAGGCAAGAGGAGTTAACTTGAGAAGATCATGTATTAAGCATAGCCATCAGCAACCTCAGCCAGAAGTTTTTTGGCCTCTTCCAAATGTAAGACATTAGCAGTCCCTGCTAACTTTGCGTCCCTTGGGCTCTCTATGCCTTTTATGCCACAAAGAGGGGAGGGAAGTCTCTCTTTCAATATCACTTTTGAGCTGAATTAAGCTCTTAAGAGGCCCACTGGAGATAGACAAAGGTAGTGACAAAAAGTCACCTCCCCTAGTGCTCTAGACACCACAAAACATTTTCAGGCTGACTGGGAAAGCATGGCCTCAACTTGGGGTTCAGACAGGTCTGCAACAGGGTGGTACAGACTGGTCACCAGTGAGTGCCAAACAGGTACAGTGAAATGAGGCAGAGCAGAGCCCCTACCAACTAATCCAGAGACAAAACACTTACCTACCCTTTCCAGAAACAGATGGTGCAATGAAGCTTATGTGGTATGAAACAGCATCAAAACTCCACCAAAAGAGCCAAACCAAGCCTTTTTTATTTTTTTTTTTTTTTTCTGCTATTTAAGCTGACCCACTGACACCAGGGGATGACCCAACCCAACTTCACAGGTGGCCCTCTTTACCATCAGCAAGACTGCAAAGGAAGATTTTTGAGGCTCTGATGCTTGCCTCTATTAACAGCATTTCCTCATTTAGCTCTCACAAGTTTCCTAGCAACATCCTTGCGTGTACATTAACACATATATTAGACATTGCACAGGCACCTGTAGAACTGTCAGGGTTGAAAAACTTTGCTTTCATGTTGACTCTGAGGGGAAATCAATTTGCTTCAAGAAGCAAACTCCTTCAAGGCAGCAAAGGCTACCAACGTGCTCACGTCACATTCGTAAAACCACAGAGCTCTTAGTGAAGGGAGAACCCAATGCATCCAATTTCATTATTGGCATTTTACATGTAAGAAGGCAGTGGGTTATCCTCTCCCTGCAGATTTCAAAGAAGACAAATGTCAATATACAGAGTAATGCTCTGAATAACACATAAAGAAGTCCAAGTAGCCAGACAGGCAGACGCTGGACAAAGAGTCAAAAGGAGCAATAATTCACTTCTACACAACCTGTGTCAAACCCTCTGTCTCTCTAACATCTGACTGTTCTAGCAGCTGGATCTTACCCTTATTTCTCACTGCCTGATATCATGGCTTTCCTGCCCAAACCAGCTAGCAGATGGGTTCACCTTTCCCAGCGCCATCTCAGTGAATCCATCATGGAGGAAGGACTTGTCCCAGTCTGCTGGGTGCATTCAAACTTCATGCTTCATGCACCAATACTGTCTGCACACCAGGGAGATGAGGATTTACCAAGAGCCCAGAGCAAAATCTCAGTAACTAGCAGGAATGAGAAACTCTTCTTTGTTAAATCTCACTTGCAGCAGTGACACAGGGATAAATAACACCCCGGGCTGGGGCAGGGCAGAAATTGTTCCAAGTTCCTCATACCATTAATGTGTACCAACACCTCCCAGAAGCAGCAGATCAGCAGCATTTACCTACCACATTTGCTGTGTGAATAACAGAGAGCTGCATAACTGGCATGGACTGAAATCACTTGGAGGCTCCTAGATAAACAGGGAGCATTTGGGACACCCCTCAAGGTGATCAAGGCAATCTTGAGGGCTTGGAGGTCACAACACTCCCAGTCCTCCTCACCTTGTGCTCCATTTCCCTTCCCTGCAGGAGTAATTTGAACTGCAATTTTTCATTTGGCTGGAAAGGGATTTGGAGCACGCTTTGAAGCCCAAGTGTACCCTGCATCTTGCCGTGCCTAAGCTTCATGCAGTAGAGACCTGTACGGTGCAAGAAAATTGCCTTGAGCTGAAATGCACGCTTTGGGGAGACTGCTTTGCTTTTGAGGCAAAGACAGCCTTGTCTTGCCTGTTGCCTAAAAAGGGGGTCATGAGAAACATCCTGATTTGCTGCTGCCTTTCAAATGGGGTACCCAGCCCTGGGAAAGGCTAGTGCTGGTGTGCAGGGCTCCTCCAGGCGTGGGGGGAAGCCGGTGCCTTGCAGAGCCGTGCCCAGCAGCGGGGAACTGGAGCGGAGCCACAGCCGGGATGCGTGCACCTCTGATTAATGCTCTCAGGCTGCCTGTTGACAAAAGCAGCAAGAGGATTTGTTAATGCCTAAGCTTATCATCATCACGCTTGGAGAAAATCCCTCTCCAAGAAACAGTGTAAATAAGTAAAGTTTTACAAGTTAGCGGACTCTCCTAATTGAGTAACCCTTGTAAATTAATAACATTGAAGCAAATGTGCAAAGACTCTGCTGACTTTCTGGAAGATGTCTAATAAGGTTCAGGTTTACTAACGTGCCCAGAGGAGCTGGTCCCCATACCTTATTGTAATTTGTTGAGACACTAATGATAGCTAACTTCCAGAGGTTTATGCAAAAGCATGGGTATAAGGACAGGAGAACCATCAGTAGGTCTTCCCTCCCGACCCAGCCAGGTGCTAGTCATTCCAGTCCTACTACCTTGCAGTCCCACAGTGAATGGAGGGAAGGGGTGTGTGTGTCTCCTTCCTTCGAGGAGGTCCTGTGGTACAACAGTGAAAAAACATCCTTGGAGCATCCTTCAGAGCCAACGTGGAAAGTCTCAGGGGTACCTCTGTGTGTCACTGTTCCTGCCTGAGCGCTCCACGTCCTCCCACCCTGAGCAAATGCATTTAATAGTTTAGCACCAATAGGTGAAACAAGAAAAAAATGCTTAGTTTCTATTGCCATTTTTGTTGCACCTTTTGCTTTGCCTTCCCCCATTCCAACCATTACCAGCTTGGTCTCCCTGAGGAGAAGCTGTGGTTGGGTGAATAATGCAGAGTGAATATACCTTTTTTTTTCTTTGGATGAACTTTGTATTTCTTTGCTCATGGACACTGACAGCAGTTCCTGCTACAGCATTCACTGTTTGAATCTATTAGGCCACCCGCAATGTATTTACTTTGACTTTAATGGCTGTGAATACTCACATGCCTTCAGTCACGTTGCTCAGAGCTTGCCCACCCATAAAATTGTGCTGATGTTACATGCATTTAGTTGAAGGTCCCTCCAGCTTCGCTCGCACTCTATAGGATTGGAAACAGCTTATGATGATCCAAGTTAAGTCTGTAAGGAAATTATGAATTAAAAAGCAGATGTAAGCCACTTTTATACTGACATTAGAGAGCTCAGGGAGGAGATTGTACTGCTTTAACTAACCCAGGTCAGGGCCATGGGTAAGAAGGGCCTCAGGTGATGGCGAAGTGCCTTCTCTCAGAATCAGCTATGCCTGTGGAAGAGATGTACCTCACCTTGTTCTCGCTGCCCTTGCAACAGTGGAGGGCCTATACAGCACTGCTAGGAGACCAGTTCACAGGAGCCTTCCCAAATCCAATCCATGGAAAAAATAAACAGATTAGTTGAAACCATCAAAATGGTTGACATGAACTAAGCTTGAGGATTTTGCACAACTTGGACAAGGGAATGAAACTTCCACAGCTTCCCCAGCAGATTGGTCAGGGCTGGCAACTACCAACTAGGCAGCAGCACCAGCAAACTGGGGCAGCCATCATTTCCATCACTACAGCTACCTCCCTGCACCTGTGGAGGCTTGGCATAAAGGCAACTGGCATCACCCCCAAACCAAAACCTGTTTGGATGCCAGTGCAGCCCACAACACTTGTGGCAGTGACCTGCTGTGACCAACCCAACAGCAGTGAAGGGAAGGAGGAGGGCCTCCATCAGGAGCAGTGCCCAGCTCTTGAGCCAGGTAGGCTAGACCAAGGGTTGCAAAGTATGGGACAATGACCACACTGCTTGCTTTACCTAAGCCAAGTCGTTGAGGAAGACTAGCTACTGCTGTGCTCAAGCAGGCAGAGGACTTGTAGGACATGGATTTGTAGACATGAAGGGCATGAGAACAAGGCACCAATACAGGTTAGGTGCGGACCTGCTGGAGTCAAGTTCTGAAGAGAAAGATCTGGGGGTCCTGGTAGACAGAAAAATGACAATGAGCAAGCAGTGTGCTCTTGTGGCCAGGAAGGCCAATGGAATCCTGGGCTGCATAGGGAAGAGTGTGGCTAGTAGGTCGAGGGAAGTCATTCTCTCCCCCTCTACTCTGCACTGGTGAGGCCACAACTGGAATACTACATCCAGTTCTGGGCTCCCCAATTCAAGAGGGATAGGGAACTACTGGAAAGAGTCCAGCGAAGGGCAACGAGGATGATTCAAGGATTGGAGCATGTCCCTTATGAAGAAAGGCTGAGAGAGCTGGGACTCTTTAGCCTGGAGAAGAGAAGGCTGAGGGGAGACCTTATCAATGCTTATAAGTATCTGAAGGGTGGGTTGAAGGAGGAGGGAGCCAGACTCTTTTCAGTGGTTGCCAGTGAGAGGACGAGGGGCAACGGGCACAAGCTGGAACATAGGAGGTTCCACTCAAATATGAGAAGAAACTTCTTTACGGTGAGGGTGACAGAGCACTGGAACAGGCTGCCCAGGGAGGTTGTGGAGTCCCCTTCTTTGGAGATTTTCAAGAGCCGCCTGGATGCAATCCTGAGTAACATGCTCTGACATGCTCTGGGCAATCCTGCTTCAGCAGGGGAGTTGGACTAGATGATCTCTATGGTCCCTTCCAACTCTAAAAATTCAGTGAAATTCAGTGAAATTCAGTGAAATTCAGTGAGAAGAGGAATGCTTCCAGTGGTCCACCAATGGCAGCTCCTCCCGAAAGTGTTGACCTAACCTCAGTTCTTCAGCCCTGAAGCAGTCAATATTACTGACACAGCTGAGAAGTCCTAACATAGCTCTGAGTGCACAAAAGGGCTCCAGAGCTCCCAGGATTTCTGCATCTCACCTGCCTGGATGCAAAATTCTCGATACACAAGACAGAGTCCAATTCAAGAGCACCAAGGGGCTCTGTGTCCACTTGTGTCAAAATGCCTTAAACCGTCAGCTCTAGCACAGCCCCTTTCTAAGTCATGGGCAGTTTTGGTCACTGAAACACACCTGATTTGTCCAGCAAAGCAGCCATGCTGCGTGGCAGCCCTGATGTGTGCACCTCTCCCAGGCAGAGCAGCTGAAGGCAGCCCCACCTCAGGCAGTGGCCTGATGGGAACAGACACAGGCAGAGGTGCATTCCCACCTCATGCAGCGTGATCAGCACCACACAAACACATCCACCCCTTCACAGAGGGCTATGAGGCTGCTCCCCACACTCATAGCTCCTGAAGCTCTCCCAGCAAGGAAATGAATGTTAGGATCTAGGGAGCAGTGATACCTACCAAGTACAGGTCTCCTTCTACAAATTCATTGGAAACTCAGAGGACAGGCAGACCTGCTGTGACCACAGGCAGCAAGTGTTTTGTGCAGCCTGATGAGAGTAGAGTGAAGGGAGAAATGAACAGATGTGGGATCAGGGACTGGTATCTGAGCCATGTTTCTCATAGCCCCGTATCCCATTCCCTTTTCCCTCTTACACCTTGGACGTGTGCGGTAAGGTTCAGATCAAGCCCAAAGTGAGAGGGGAGGGCTTGTCCCCACTAACTAGGTCTCCTAGAGCACAATAGAGCACCTTTCTTTGCCCTGCAATGCTGTAATCTTTTAAGGAACATAGAATGAGATGGGGATGAGGGACACAATGCACAAGACCGTGGGACTGCTCTCACAGGGGTGAGATGAGCCTTTGTCTGACACAGAGAAACTAGGATGCGCTGATTGCTGCAGATTAGAGGGGCCATCACCAGCCCCTGATGAGCAATGAGCAATAGCTCAGCTTTCCTCTGCACACAGAGGTATAGTGAGTAAGATACCATGACTGTCTTGCTGCCTCCTCTAACCTCCTTCACTCGTAAACCTGTGCCTAGACTGACCCCCTGAGCAGCCCCAGGGCCTGTAGCTCACCGGTGCAGAGAAAGAGACCTGACAGGGCAGAGCAGCTACTGCCATCATGGCTACCAAAGCCAGCACCTCTGCTGCAGACAGGCCTTTTTTCCCTGTGAAGTGGCATGGCCCTCACAAAACCATCCTTCTTTTTCCTCCTCTCTTTGCTCCTCTCTGAGTACCTGATTGCTCCTCTGCTTCTTGGTGCAATGCAGCTCATGCTCCACTCCCCTGAGGTGTCCCAGAGAAGCATTCCTGCACTCAGCCCAGTGCAGACAGCAGGAGCAAGACCTCCTATGCCTGCAACAGGACATGCAGTCTGTGGGTTCAAAAGGGGAGAAATATATTCCTTCTGCACTACTAGAAGCCAAACTTACTTCTGAGCTTGGCAAGCCAGAGAAACCGTGCCATGGCAAGGCCTTGTTCTTAATATTCAAATATGAGTAACATCCCTTCGGCAAGTAGGCGCCTGTCTGTGGTAGAACAAAGAGACTTTTTTGCCAATGCATCAAGCAGAGCGAAATTTTACTTGCTTGCATCCCCAAGATGCACAGCACAAAATAGGCTCCTGAACTTTGGGCGATATTTAAGTGTCAAAGGCAGTTCTCCATAAGTGCAATCTATTCCAGGCTTGTGACATCTGCAGACTTACAAGCTACGTGTCCCGCAGGAGAGCACAGCAGACATGTTCATATAGAGGGAAATATGTATTACAATGCATCCGCGTTGTGCAGCTGCGCTGTGCATTATTACACCAGCTTCTCATTTTTTTAAATCAGATCACTGCAGAAAGGAAAGAGCTCAAATGTTATGGTCTAATGGAACATCAAAATATGAAGGTTGTTTGCTTTAAGAAAAAAAAAAAAAGCATGAAAGCTGCTGATAAATCCAGCAAAATTGATCGGTGTATGAAATCATTCAAGTCAATATATATAAGGTGAAGGAAGTGGTGAGAAACAGCAGCTGAAGGTGCTCATAGATAGAATAAAAGAAGATAAAGAAGCAATTCAGCAGTGCTTCTCCCAGAGGAGCTCAACTCAGCCTTACACTTCAGGGAACAGGGACCCTAAGCCAAGCTGAATCCCAGTGCTGTCCAGGCTCTCGTGAAAGCCCATCCAGGCCAGTTGCTGCTGGCTAGATCTCCTGCTGGGCTTGTTTGGGGAACGGTCCCCTCAGTGGGTCTTGGTGCAAGGGCACTGTACCAAGAGCAGGTGACATAGGTCAGCCTCTTCTGCTCCCAGCCATCCAGTTCCCCGCCAACCCCATCAGGAAAGCAAATCAAACTTCTCCAGGAAAGTGAGGCATCACGCAGTCCTGACTTCCCTGGTTTTCATGCTACCAGCTGGTCTAATTTCTCTTGACATTTCTTCTGTAACAAGCAACTGCATCATGTCAGGATTAATTAAGCCAAACAGTGGGTGAGTCTCAAAGGAGAACACACATCTGCCGTGATCTGCCCCCACCTAAAAGCCAAGGAGCCTTTCCTGCCATGGGGAGAGGAAAAGGGATAAGGAAGCAGGAACAGTGGGGAATCTTCTAGCGGAAAGAGAGCAGTGAGCAGCCTTGAGCTGGCAGGGTTCAGATGAACACCAGCAAAGCTACAACACTCCATCCTGACAGCAAGCGCCTTGCACCTTGCTATTTAGCCCTTCAGACTCCAGTAGTTTTTGCAAGGCATGCATTAGAGGTCTAGCAGGCAATTAAGGCCACTTCTCTCCAAATCTGACCATGGGACAGAGTTTGTTGGAAGATCTGAAGCGAGAGGGTCAGAGATCTATGCATGTCTGTTCTCCAGAGACAGGGTTGACCCTCCATTCACAGCCCCTAGCGCTGAGTGATGACAACACTAGACATTAAGTGCATAGCAGCTGCTTTTTCGGAGTCATCTGTCCCCTTCCTGACTGTGTCCAGGAGAGGGGGTTTGCACAAGAACATGTGCAGCAGTAAAGGATGCTCATACCTCCTGACAGTTGAAATAGCCAACTGGTGGAACAATATTTCCCCAGGGTTTCCTTCCCAGCTAGAAGGTGAGACTTGGACTGGCCCCTCAACTTAGCAGATCTTGGTGGCACTCAGTGCAGAGGCGCCTGTAGAAGCAGCAGTCGAAACAGGAGAAAGGGCACTCAGTGATCCTGCAGTATTTGGTCACTAACACAAGAAGATGACCGTTAGAAATGCCTGGGATGTTCTCACTTCCCCTCCTCTTTTCAGTCGCTTCTCTCAGTTCCAACCCTGCTGCTAAACCTTTAATTCTTCCAGCGGTCAGATGAGGAGCCATGGGTAGTCTCCTCTGAGATGAGCTTCCAGCTCAGCATTAATTCACACAAGTTGAGCCCTGTCGCTTTCACCAAGGTGGCATGGGACTCAGTAATAAGAGGAATTCCCACAACTGTCGTAATATTTTAAGGCAGGAAAGGTATATTTTAGTAATAAAAAGAAGCTGTCTTGGTAACTGGCAATCCATGTAGGATAGATATGTCATAACATCCTGTACAGACATAATTACCAAAATACTAGTGTTGGTTGATTATAAAAAATCCTGATCCATGAATCAGTCTTCTGCTTGACTCACTCTGCTGATGTTGTTGTATGTCAGTATCTGGATAACCACGGAAATGCTAGGCTGAATGTCTTCTAATTTTAGCAAAGATTTACATTTGTCCAAAAGACTTCAACAACAGTACATTTATTATCATGCTCTTAAAATTAATCCTCTCATCAGAGATGAGAGAGAGATCACTGCATAACCAAGGAGGCCAACTACAGACAGAGTGACAAAAAATTCACTGCAAAACCTGTAACTTATTAGTTAAAACTGTTTATTAATAACTTTTGAGAAAATCTACTGGGAGAAAAACAGGATTGAGACACAGTTCACATACAGAGAAAAGAGCATTACATGAGCATTGAATGATTGAGCCCACTTTACTAGGTAGTAATACTAGAACAACAATCTCTAAGCTGTGATGTACAGATGTTACCATTCAGGGTGTTAAAGGGTTTGACTTTATTTGTCATGCTCTGTATTCTTCAGGAGCTAAGACAAAATCTCAGATGAGATACCCAGCCATATATCTGGTCCCTATCAAAATAAGCGTCGCTATTTGGCAGAAGGTACACCTACCAAATCAAGCTGGGTGTAGAAGAGGATGGAGGATGCTTACAGGTCTGTGGTCTTTTCTATATATGACATCCTTGCAAATGCCCAGAGCTGTGGTTTCTCTCCCTGGCGCAATCTTGATGTATATTGGTCTATGTATTACGCATACAGGTATTACAATGGTCCATACAACCAATTCCAGTAAATCTCTTGTGCTCAGACATCTCTAGATATACCTGGATCACAAAATTCAAGCCTGACTCCAAATTCAAGTCCTTCTTTGACCCACCACTGATGAAGAGCTCCATCTCTGTCAGGGTCCATAATGAAGAAGCACTATGTCTCCAGAGACACGGCATACAATTCTCAAGGTCAGTGTATGTCCTTAGGCATACTCCATCTGCATCCACATCCCACAGCTTATTGCACTTTAAGCCTGTCCACATGGTAAGTGGTTTTCTAATACCAGCCATAATTTTGCACCCAGTTGGCATGTGGAAGGCTATATTAAGCCCAGACGATTAATGCTGTCTTTGCTGAGAAGCAAGAAAATAGTCTCTGTGCTATTATACTCTGTCAGCTTTCCCAAACACTTCAGGCAACTAATTCTGAGGACTTTTTGACTGAATTGACGTAAAATGCATCCTTCCCCTCTTGTTGCTTTTTAAATGCTTTAGGTTATTTTTATACTGCAGTCTCAGAGGTCGTTGGCAAGAGCATGTTCTGCCTCCCACTAGGCACTCGAGGAAATTTATGAAGATAGTCAGGTCCCATTTGTTCTGGTCATCCTTGGTGGGTTTATGTGTCAGCATAATGTGAACGAGCATCAAATTGTTGTTTGTCTTCAGAAGCCCCCTGGGTCTTTCCATGGGGAGGTGTTTTCGAACAGATACAGTGGTTACCACTCTCAATAGATACAGGATGAAAATGTGGTCATGGGTAGATGTGAAACTGGGGAGAGGCCACCTGGAAAGAATTAAGAAAGCACTAGGAAATCCATCAGAGCAAAACCAGAAGTAGCTGTGATTTATAAGATAGGCAAGGTGGGTGAAAGGCTTGAGAGAAATACATACTTACATATTCTTGACTTTTGGGACTGAATGTTTTGTGAACACACCATTCAGAAGACATTCCAGCTCAGGACTCAGTTTCCAGATACTTTTTACACCCTCATGGTGTGAAATGAAGTGGAAGGACTGGTCTTAAATATGAAGCTGATATTACTGGGGAATCGGAGATTATGCTTTGGTAACCACTTTTTACAGGAACTTGCTATTGTTATTAACTGACAAGGTGCACACCAAGGTGAGGTTTTCAGCTCAGGCGTGAGTTAAACTCTGCACTTTTACAGCCAATATGTGATGTAGGTGTCTGGACTGCTAAATACCTACACGTGAACCAGGGGCCAAACATCTGCTTACAGTCAAGATAAAACGAGTCAATGCAGGCTGCAGAGTCTGGACCAACTGTGTCTACTTTAGCGAGAGCAGCCTAGCTCTTCAAACTGCACCCCCTGCGTTGACTGGTTCTCTGTTGACTACAAGGTCATAGCTTCCCACACACCCACATCCATTGCTCAACGGAGTGGGAGCTAAATCCTGCTGTCAGTAAGAAGTTTTGGAAATTCACTCACTGCCAGAGGCCAAGGTGAAACTGCACGTCCAGCTGGCCTTGCCTTACCATTGTGTCCTGTTTTTCTTGTAGGTTGCTCTGACCTATTAAGTATCTGCCTTCCAAGTGTCAACTGTAAACACAGCATGCCCTGATATCAAATACATAGGTTATTCTTTTGCAGACTTAGGCTGCTTTATAACATCATAATCAGTGAAACTTATTTCTCTGACTCATGTTATCCAGGTAATGGAGCTTCAGCAATTTCGAACAAAAATCAGTCTGAGGGCAATCAATCAGACCATTGATTTGTATGCACAAAATGAGATGTTGCTCAACTGCAACATTTTGACATCCACTAACCAGGAGGTATAGTTCTATAGAAGTGAGAACTGGATGTTTAAACTCCCCACTGTAGATAAATTGTCTCAGTAGCATTTCTCCTTTCCAAAGACTTGCCATCTCTTAACCAATAAGCACTTTCCATATGGATGCTGTATTTTGCTGGCTGTATTCCCATGAGCTTTGTGAATAGGCAGTTCCAGTGGTGCAAGCTCCTCACTTGGAACGGAGAGGGTGCTGATGAAAACTGCTTTCAAGTCAGTTCAATCCCTCCTGCATCAAATGATGTTTGGGAGACAGAGGACCTTCTGTTGCAGCAGTTAGAACAAAGTTACTTCTTTTACTGTGGTTTACGATGTCAGCGCAGTCAACGTGCAGAACCCAGCCAACAAAAATGGCTTGTACCACTGCTGTTGTGCACTACCATTTCAGCAGGAATCCTAGAATCTGGGTTAGTTTCTTGGTGTCTGACCTTCAAAAAGACCAAAGAATAGGGTATTTAAATCTGGTATCTCTGCATCTGCTCCTAAGAATTTTTTCTTATGCAGAAAGCTAGCAGCATACTTTCTACAGCATCCAATTGGCTGAATTTTCCAGTCTTGGACAATATAATTTCTGATAAGGCTAGGTTGCCCATGCAGAAAACAAGAAAAAAGCAGTAAAGATATTATTCACTTGCTGTCCAAGGTGTCCTAACTTCAGAAGTAATCATGTGCCCAAGTCTTTCTCATTCCTGACAAATTCTGATTGGGATTGCAGGGCTACCTTCTCAGCTCAGCAGCTTACTGGTGAAAGCTCCTAGAGGATCAGGTATTTTATGTTCAAAGACTATTGCCTTTACCATTCTCATAAATAACACAATAGAAACTTCTATATGATAGATTGCATCTTTTTTTTTTTTTTCAGGCAGAAGATCACACCCATTTTCATGATTTATACCAATGCAGAGTAACCATTTGCCTTGTAAGACAGATGAACATTATGGAGATCTTTTCTCGCGTGTTGTTGGAAAGCTGAGAGGCAGTCTATTACAAAATCGATACTAAGGCTTTGGCAAAGAGGGAGGAAATAATCTGTACTCCATATCCTGGCTGGATAGGACAATATAATGACAAGGTGGTTAATGACAATGAAACACTGGAACGGTTGCTCATTTTGGGGGGTGCAGAGCCTCTATTGCTTGGATGCTCTGAGGACAGGTTATACAGCTGTCGGAAAGAACAGCAGCGTAGCTGCTCCTGCCTTTTGGAGAGGAATTGATTAGGATAACTTCCCAAAGTCTGTTAAGGCCTACAGTTCAGTAAAAACTACAGGATCTGGTCAGGATAAAAGTCCCACAAGCAAGCATTGGTAACCCAGACCAGATACAATGGCATTAGTATGGCACCCGCGGTCCACGCTGCACTGATTTCTGCATTCTGAAACAACTGCTAGAGACAGCAGGAGTTTGGATGTGTGAGAAAGCAGGACTGGTCGTCGATATTCAAGCAGTGAGAAGCTCCTAGGATCTGAGCTGAAAAGAGTTCTCTGCTTCATGCAAAAGCATTGCAAAATTCTTCACTTAAGTTCCTTGATGCAAAGTATCTTTGCTCATTGGTGCTGGAGCTGCTAAATTAAGTGTGTTACTTTCTATAAATCCTTTCTGTTGTCAGTGGGTTGCCTCTTACTTATGGCCATTGTCCCTTTTGTTGCTACCAAGGAAAGAAACATAGTAGAGAGTTTTTGTTTAATGAGCCATCACATTTAAACATCATTTGTCTCAGTTGTTTTCCTTTTCTCATCTACCTTTGCTCATTAAACTCCACCCTGCTTGGCTGTTAACAGCATAATCATGGGGAGCAATAGCATCACGAGATTCCTTGTACCAGCATGATGCTGCTGCCCCCGCTGCTTTCCCCCTATTTACCAGGTCTGATGGGTCTGTGCTTGCCTAGCATTAAAGCCAGGGTAGCAGCAGCTTCAGAGCCAGCTTACTTCTAACGCTGAACAGCTGGAACTGTGCTTTCCCATATGGAGCAGGGTTTCGGATGGATTTTCTTGGTGCTGCCTGTGATGTTCACCTTGTCCTTTTGCATGTCTCTTGCAGCCAGTCGCCAGCCCTTTGCCTCTGCAGAGGGTGGGGGTCGAGGGAAAGAAATGTCAGTCTGTTCTGTAGAGCTGGCACATCAGCTGCGGCAACACTTAATGAGGACAGGGGTCAAAAACAGAAATAGTGAGGTAGAGGAGTAGTGTTTGCACCCCTCTGCAGAGGTGCTGTGGGACATCCCCCAGGATAAGGGTTCTCCTGTGCTTCCTTCCCTGGCCAGGAACTTCAGCAGTCCTAAGCCAGGCAACCGGAGGAAGCAGCAGCCTCACTAACAGGGCAAGGCTTTGGGATAAGGGAGCTGCTCGCTCCAGTTACTCTAAGGCTGCAGATCCTATCCAGAGCTGGAGAGAGCAAAGGCAGTTGTGAGCTCCACAGTTCTCACCTTCATGTGCATGCTTGAATCTGAGACAAAAAATTGCCCTTGCATGCCTGAACCTCTTGCTGAGTCAGTTTTGCAGGGGAAGAGTACACCCATTGACTCTTACCGTGATTCACTTTTAGCATGAAGAACTATAACGAAAACTCAGAGTCAGCGTCTGTTATCTACCTCCATGGATTAGGCTGCCCACATCTTCTCAGCCGTCCAGCATGGGGACATTCAGATCCTGCGGACGGCACTTTTCACCTGTGAGGGCAGTGCTACGTCTGGGAAGCTGCAGCAGTACCCAGCAGTACCTGTTGCTTCCCGTGTTGTCTGAGTGAAGGAACACATGTGATGAGTTTCATCTGCAGTTCACAGCAGCTGCGTAAATCAGGGCTGCAGCGGTGGGAGATGCCAATTTTGGAGCTGATACTCCTCTGGCTTATAGGCAAACAGATGAGTCTGAGATAACCATGAGTGGACCAGTGACCCTGGAGTGCTAACAGAGGACCTTGTTAACCCTGCTAGAAAGGCAGGTCCTCAAAGGAAGTGGCCATGTCCTTCCATCTGCAGCACTATTATCTGGCTCTGAATGTTTCTCGCCTGTACCAGCCAGACTGAGTATTTGTGTGGGATCTCATCAGAGGATGAATCAAAGACCCTAAGTTCAACAAAACAGGGAAGATCAGCCATGAGGAAGACATTTCTGAGAACGTATCGCAGCCTCAAATCCCTGTAGAGATGATCAAACTTGAGGCATCTTTCCAGACTGCTAGGAATACTCAGCAGACACCATGACCTCCTACCTGTGGGGAGGTTAACATCAACCTCAAATAAAGTCCACATGCTATTTCTCCATTCAACCTTCCTGTGAGTTGAAGGCAGCCAGGTCAGAAGATACGAACACATTTGGTGTGTGAATATACCCTCTCTTTGCCAACCCAGTGTACAGCAACCCTGCCTTGATCAATGGATAAATCTGACCCCCTTTTCTTGAGCTTTATTTGCCATCACAACTACAAGGCTCACAAGCAAAAGTATGCCTCTGGCAGAATGAGGAGCCAAGAAGCAGCACTTCTCTAATGGGTGGCATATGTGCTTCTTTGTCACCACCCATATCGCCCCACACACACATCCACACACGGCGCTGAACCCATATTTCCCAAGGCAGACAGGTTGTGGTTACTTTCTGCAGGCAGCTCAGCCTCAGAAAATCACAGCTGAACACCTGCTTCTCCAAGTCTTAACCCAGTGAGCTCTACAAGTGGAGTTCAACCTCTTCCATAGTGCAACCCTACCCCAGTCTTACAGAGAGGCAGAAGAGTGGCAGCTCACTAGATGTTCCTGATCTTCATCTTATCTTCTTCCACCCACCTAGGCTGGAAAACACTCTTCCAGCCTTGTTAATTATGCTGTGTACCTTTCCTTCACAGGGAAAAAAGGCACATTCATAACATCATGTCCAACACTGGCACAGCAGAGCTGATTCCTCTTTTATGAAAGGCTTGATTCAGAGCCAGGGAAGTCTCTCTTGCTTCTCTTTAATTCTTGTTGTCCACATCCAACATTCTTTTAAAGCTACACTCTCTATTCAGCAATATCTTCTAGATTTTGTCAGTGTGGGGAAATTTTACCAGTGTAAACTAGGTTATGTGACTGAAAACTAAGTAGTTTTACTGGCGAATATGTGGACAGAAATTCCTTTCTTCCTTTGTTTTAGTGGTGTTTTGGAAGAGGCTTAAATTAAACCAAAAAGACATTTATTCTAAAAGAATGCCTGCAGGGGACATAAACCAATAGCGCCTTAATTATGCTTGTATGCTCATTTTGATTGCTTTAATGTTTCTAATTACAGTGGTAACACTTCTCCCGTTTGACAAGCCGGGAAGATAATTTGGCTCAACCAAGGAAGCTGGAGCATGGGTTATAGGAGATGTACATCACCTTCCAAAATGGCTTGCTCCTGCCAGCTTGGAAAGAAAGGATGCTCTCATTGGCATTCTGTTATTTCAGCCTGTTTTTCCTCTGGAGCACTGATGGGGTAGCATTTTCAATGACAATGCAGTGGCAATGAAAATGCTGCTATTGCCATTTTTGGCAAGAAAACTTTGCGGGCATATGCAGAATCATAGAAAATAAAGTTGAAAGAAACCGCAAAGAACCATCTCTGCTTTTCTTCGGGGAGAAGACAAGATCATTTCAGTGTCTTCATCCAAACTTCTCTATAGGCAGAAGGCCCCCAGCCATTTATTCTTGTGCTTTATTACTGTACCATTAGTAAAGGCTTCTTAATGTCTAACCAGATCTTCCTTCTGTTTAAGCCAATTATGTATTTTCCTATCCCCCAGGAGACAAAACACTGATTATTGCTTCAAAGCATGTTAAGGCCAATACAAATTTAACAGTAAACACTGGACTGTGAGTGAGGTATCTAAAGACTGATACTTATGTACATCTGGATGGAAGCCACTGCCTGGACAATTTTTAAGGGGTCTCCATAGACAGTTTATACCATCTACTGTGCTAAAAAACTTCACTGCAGAAAATTTTAATCCAATTTGCTTAGATGGAAGAGAAGGATGAGAGCTTTTTCCTAATGCCTGCAAAGATGTGTTTCTCAAATCCAGAAGAATGTTAATTCAGATCCCTTAATAACATAGTCTGAACTATAATTTAATTGGTAAGCAATATATGGTATTTATATCTTAGTAAATGTAATCCTAAGTATCTGATTGCATTTGAATGCTAGAAAGGTCTGAGTTCAGTGCTACCTAGCATCCTCTAGAGACACGCTGAGTAGCAGAATGACCTCTACTGGTGTTCTTTTCCAGCAGATCCTATGAAATGGTACCTCCAGTCTCCAAAGAAAAGGTCAGTGGGAAGACATTACTCCCTGAGCTAACAGCATACCATGCTAAAATGTACTCCTAATTTAAGAGCTGGTCGGGGGCTAACGAACTAGAGTGTTCCACTCCATACCATCCATAGTGAAGCAGATGAGATCTCCCAAACAGTGTCCCATTTCCAAAAGTCAGTCTCTGAAAAGCCAACATCTCCTCCAGCTGACAATCCTACTTATCCCTCTCTCTCCTCTATGGCACAGATACTGCTCCTGTGTATTTAAATTTGTGTATTACATATGTCCACACACACATTCCTCCCCATTATGTTAATTCTACAGGGAGTATTGTGTTGTTCTGTCTCAACTTGTTAACCACCACACCTTTCAGGAACATATCTTTGGTGAAGGGCAGAATATGGCTGTAATTCCCTTCTTTGCCACCCCAGCCTCCAGCAACGTGTGAGAAAAAGCTTGAATCAGAGCTAGCATCTTCATATTTAAAAACACCTCAGTGGATTGTCTTCCAGGAATCGGATGTGGGAAGAATTTCTAGTCTCTCAGCTCCAAGAGAGCAGTGCCTGAGATTTAGGCACATGTTCATGGCCAGACAAGGGTTTTGTCACCATGTTTATTCACTGCTGAGCCAAGACAGTCCATTTAAAACAGCCACAAGGGCAAGGGAAGGGAAAAAAACACAGAAGTTAACAGAGTAATACTTCAGATAAGTGTATCACTCTTTTTGTAATCACTTCAACCCCATTTTCAGTCTTAGACCCTGACCGTGGATGTGCTCAGGTCCAAACACAGAAACCCCTTTATTTCCTTCTGAAAACAATGAACCCTGTCTTTAAGGGTCAGTCAGCAAACTCCTCTGGAGTCAGTGCTCTCCTCTCCTGGTTCATTCTCTAATGCTGTCTTTGATCACATCCCAAGAAACTTGGCGGTGTCCATCCTGCCTGCTTCCACCTACCATCTTAGAAGACCCCCCCTTCCTAGGCCTCTGTAGGCACCAGACCGCTCCTGGTTCTGCAGAGAACAGTAGTTATTCCCAATCAGTCAGAACACACGCTTGTCCAAGCCCTGCAGGTTAGGACATTCATGAAAGTTAAGGTAAATTAACCAAAGATGTGAAATGAATGCACATGAATTAAATCATGTTAAGCCCTGCATGGACGTTCAGGGATAAAGTGACCTTGCTTCACTTTTGTTTAATTGTCACCATAGTGAACTGAGGCCATTTTCCTTCTATGTCAGAGCACCCACACAAAGCTTTAATGCACTTCCAATTCTGTGCATTAACTCACACCTCACACTAATTTGTCTTAACTCCCCATGTAAACAAGCCCTTAGAGGACTGGGTTTTTTTCCTCTCTCATGTGACGGTTCACTTTATCACGAAGTGAAATGTGTTGGAGAAAACTATTTGCGGTGAATTTTCCCTCAGTTGTGCCTGCAGTGACATCTTTGTTGTGAATTGCTGCAGAACTTCTCCCTCTGCCTAAGCTTGTCTGTTTTTTTTCTCTTTAAAACAGCTATATCGGAACAGCTTATAATTAGTAAAGCAGCATCCCTCTACCAGGCAGATAGGGAACCATTGGCCTGGTCTACAGGTGGGGTACAGTGGTGATCCAGGGAGATAAACTGGATATCTGACCCAGGATACCTGCAGCTGAGCATAGAAATTGTCTAAACCCAGGCCTCTTTTGACCCTGGAAATGTCTTTTCCCATCTCTTCAGTGGACTTTTCCTCATTAGAAATAGTCAACAAGCTTCTTCAAACCTCAGGATCATGCCAGTTGCGTGGGAAAGAAAAAGAGAAAAATTACTGCTATCTGCATGACTCCCATGCAGGGACAAATCTTTCCCTCTCCCTCTTTTCCTCCATCCCCCCTTTTTACTTAAGAGCAGTAGGAGACCTTCACATTAAGATACTGAACCCGTCACAGTTGGAACAGACAAAGCCAAAGTGAGAAGGGAGGTGATGGAGGCTGAGACAATGTATTTTTAGTCCTTTCGATGAATTATGGAGACGTGAAGTTGATAATTTATTGAAGAAGGGAAACGGGGGACTCTATGTAAATGTTTTCAGATGAATAATTAATGTGGCTTTCTAGCATCAGGGGGTCTTTAATTAAAGTCTCTGTTAAACAAGGCAAGGCAGACGAGCCCGGCTCCTTGCAGCAGCTAATTGCACCTTTCCCATGTACAGCTACGATTCAGAGACGAAGCATCATTTGCATCAATAAAGAAGGACAGATCCTACCTCGGGTGAGTGGCAGGAGGCTGTGCAGACCAGCTCAGTGACCCCAGGGCCGAGGTGGTTTGCATCCCATTTTAAATTAGCCTGGCATACACGCCAAATGAGGGGGTGTGGGGAAGTGAGGATGGAGGGGGCACTCCAGCCACAAGGCTTTGAGGAATGCAGAAAGCCACTCGCAACCATCTGTGGATTACAGCCTCTTCAAGAGGGACCTAGTGACAGGGTTATCCAGAGTCTTGCTGTCACTGCGTGATATATTTGCCTTCCAAAAGCCTGCCCCGTACCATGGCTGCCTCTCTGTCCCATGGCAAAAGATGGGTTCACAGCAGCAGGGAGCACAGCACTAAGGCAGAGTTCTCGGGGTGGATGAGGAGCCAAACCTGTGCCTTCCCATCACCCAGCTGCTGTCCTTGTCCCCAGCATCCTCCACCGGCACCGCTCCCTCAAGCAAACACCCCGACTGGACTCTTCCTTCCTTCAGGGGTTTCACAGCTGATGTGGAGAGGATGTGATGAAGGTTCACTGGGGACTTCAGTCAGAACCAAGCATCCCCTCCCTCTCCTGCCTTGTGATGGTGAGACCAAACTGAAGCCTTCTCCCTCACAAGGACTTGGCCTCCCAGAAAGGTCTATGATTATTTCACAAGGGAATGTACAAAACCGTAACAGTTTCAGGAATTAGAATGGGGCAATTAAGGGATGACAGAAGCTACTCCAGTTAATACCTCTGAGGAGCTTCCAGTATAATCCCAAATTTGGCTTATTTAAACTCCCAGGGAATAGCAGGTAAGTTTCCAAAAAGGGGAAAAAGCCTTGTTTTTCTGGAGAATGTTGTCTAAATTAGACACAGTTTAATTAGTTCTGACACCTTGGCAAAGGAAGTGGTATCTCACATTTTTCATTCATCTTTACTGCCATTAACATTCATGATAACTTTACAAAATGAGGGAACAAGAAAGAGACCGCTGAAACTTTATTTTTAATAGAAAGAGTTAAATCTACAGTAGGCGAAAAAGGTTCCCAAAGCAAATATTTCCAAACACAGAGGCTAATAACATGTTTCTTTCCTGCATTACCAACTTTGGGGCTGAAGGATACCCCAAAGGGTTACCTAGTCCATGCCAGTCATGTCTGTGAGAAAGACATTTGTTTAACCTGCTACAGGTATCTTCTCACTTTCTGAAGCCACACTTGAGGGACTCCCTTTTGGCACTGAGCACAAAGACAACCTGGAGAGCATCCCCTCAAGAAAGGTTTCTCTGATTTTCTGCCAACACCTTGTTTTTCAGGAAAGCACTGAAACTTCAGGATTGCAAGCATGTGTTTTCTGTTTGCCCACACCAATGCTCTTGACAGGTCTGATGTGCCTGCGAGCTCAGCGAAGGTTTACTGCTGCGTTTTGTGGAGGCAAGCGCCGCAAGAAGGTCTTGGAGGATGCACTCAGAGCCCCTGCGAGCAGCTACAAGGCTCTGCTGCTCTCTGCTGGGAAAATGCGGGCAGAGGCTGTATTGGGGGAAGAGCTGGATTTGCCAGCGTGTTCTGGCTTGGGCTCTGCACACACTCAGAGCCGCCTGTACCAAAGCAGAGACCTGGTTGCAGTCTCCTCCTCAATGTCGCAGTGGGAAGCGAGCCCACATCAAGGGCTGCTGGTGTAGGAGCACTCTGGGTGCAAGTCAGCAGCCCCAGCCTCTCACATCTCAACCCCCTCTACCTCATGCAGGAGCCGGCTTTCTCCACATAGCTCTGTTGTGCTTACGCCTCCTCTCCTCCGAGCCTGTAGTGCAGTTACTTTCTCAAAAACCCTCCGGATGGATGGCAGAGCAATCACCCCACCGTACATCAGAGCAATCATCCCCACCAACACACAGGGCAACAGCACGACCCACCCAGAGTCACAGGCTGGCACGCGGATGAGCAGAGATTTCTCTCCAAAGACCCCAGCCTCTTCCTTTTTTGATCATTGCTCCATGCCACAAAGCTGCTCTTTGACCTGGAGAAGGTCTTAACTACATCTGACTGCAACTGTGCAAAACCGCAGGTCAGAGACTTTTGAAGTCACAGGGGTGCATGAGGCCACGTGCTTGGGTATCACTGCAGCAGGTGAGCTCACCACTCCGGCCTCAGTCTGGGAGAAAGCCCAAGCCCTGACAGCAGCTCCAGCATAAAGGAGGGAGATGAATTCCCCAGCCTGGTGCTGACTGGGGCCCTCTGCCCCTTTAAGCCATGATGTTTAATTTTCCGATGCGTTTCATCTCAGGCACCTCATTATGATTTTCAAGTACCGGATGAGGTGACAGGAGTTTAAGACGGGCATTTTCAGGATTTGGCTATTATATATAAATATTTACAGCTCAATAAAGTAAGAAGAAATATTCAAAGTGAACAGACTGTGGAAAGTGATTTGTTCCAACTCTTCACTGCAGACTTGCAAGAAACCAATCAAAGAGGCTCGGGAGTGGTTTGAGCATAATTTATTAACCCAAAAGGGGCCGCATTGTTAACCAACATTATTTATAGTGAACAGCTCAACCATCTCTACTGAACAACTGTGATACTGCAGGGACAAATGCAATGAGTTACTACACGGATAGGACAAAACCAGCAGCAGATCTTTGTTACAGCTGTTAGAAAAAGTGTCCCCAGGAGACAGACACTGAATCTCTAATGGCTATCTTATTTCTCTGACAATTTATTTAAGTTTTAACTTAACAGCAGGAATGATAGCCACAGTTACACAGTGACTCCCAATAAAGGAGCGTATTGCTGATCTGCAGCTGGTGTTTTCTTATTTATTTCAAAGTCTTTAAGTTCCAGACTTAGCATATGGTGCCATATAAATAATGATATAATAATACGTTTTTGCTTTCCATGTGCCTGGATAGAAAAAAGCCGTGTGATTTATGTTACATGAGCATTGTATTTAAGGCATTATTTTGCCCAGAATTTTTAATGCATTTAAAATGCATCTTCTGCTTTTTGTAATCTGTTCTTTTGAAAGAATAAACAGAGCAGTGATGTTTATTTAATGGAGTCATTCATCTTACTTCCTTGTACAAAATCCTAGCTTTCCAGGCCCAGCAGCCAGATCCCTGCAGTAGGCAGTGGGGTTGGAAATGGAGAGATCTGCTGTTTACCAATGAGGCACAGATGAAAGGAAGACATGGGGCTTGAGATTTACCCACAGCAGGATGCTATTTGAAGCCAGCAGGCAGCTGAGAACTGCTTAGTCCCGTCCAGTAAAGGATGGAGAGGAGAAGCCCATGGGAGAAGTTCTGCAGGGAGTCATGCTGTGCAGAAAACAGACTGGGATGGCTCAGCACACAACTACCCATACAAACACAACTGAAAGCAGATGCCTACTTCAATTAAAACCATAACTGCAGTTACTAGAGCAAACATTGCACCCCTGAAGTATGACAGGGATGTAATAGTTTACAGCTTTCCTTTCAGACCCTCAATAAACTAGCTCTGTGAACATTACAGCTGTGCAGAAATACCTAGCTGCAAGGCAGGGAAGATCTACTCACACCTCAACTGTTTCTGGACATTGCTGTCTTAGTTTCTAGACTGTCTGGCAGCAAGACCTCATCAAGCAAAAACTTCACAGCTACAAGGGTTGCAAATGTGAATTTAAACATGCACTGATCACTGCAGAACAGAGTATTTCTAAAGAGTGCGCAAGAGAAAACAGTGAATATTCTGCCTACAAACTTGAGCTCTATTAGTCCACAGCTGCCAGAGGAAATATGTCAGGGTCCACAAATCAAAGACCGACAATCTCAAGCACCAGGCAGCACACTGTACCCTCTCCCATCATGTGATGAAAGGCTAATTAGTGGAGGTTGAAGAAGTCAGATCCTGAAATCTCCCTGAGAGTCCATCCAACCAATTGCCTAAGATCCATTGAATTTTACAGATTCTTGAATCTTTCAAGATCTTTCTAAGTGAACACAGACCCAAAAAAACCCACACTCAAGAAGCCAGCAGTCCCATGCTGTCCAGAACCACTGCAGTCACATGGGAAAGCAGGAGAGGCAAGATGGGCTCAGAGGAGTTGAGTAATAACCTGGCATCCCATGATTGCAAACAGCAGTGCTGCAGTGCAAGATGATCTGAGAAGCCAGTGTGGCTGAGGATATGGACAACACTGTCATGAACGTAGAACTGGAGCAGTGGGGAAGCTGTTTTTGCTTAAAAGGTCAACAGCGTAACCTGAAAAACACACACAAACTGAGCTGCTCTGAATGGAAATGACATCTGTTAGTTTAGCACAAATTTTGAAGTCCTGAATCTCCCTCCCTTTCTCCCCCCATCAACCCCCATGGCAGTTTCAGCCATTCATGTTTCCATCCCAGCTCTTGTCACACTGGAGCATAAACCAGAGTATTTCAGAAGCTGGTTACTGTGGTAACCCAGCACAGCTTTTATCTTTATTCCTTTCATCTCCTCTTTGGGGGAAACTGGCAATCTGTTTATTTGCTTTTTCTGACAAAGTTCATCACACAGCACACCATCAGGATCTGTGAAAAACTCAGAACAGAAAGTATCTCTCACACAAATGTGCATGTAAATATTTTTCTCAGCACTCTACTACCCTGCCTCTTGCTTCCCTGCTTCCCTTTACAAACTATTTCATAGAATCGTCCAGGTTGGAAGAGACCCTTGGGATCATCAAGTCCAACCATCTACCCTACACTACAAAGTTCTCCCCTATATCATATCCCCCAACGCCACATCTAAACGGCTCTTAAACACATCCAGGGATGGTGACTCAACCACCTCCCTGGGCAGCCTATTCCAATGCCCAACCACTCTTTCTGTGAAAAATTCTTTCCTAATGTTCAGTCTAAAGCTACCCTGTTGGAGCTTGAAGCCATTCCCTCTTGTTCTGTCATTAATTACCTGTGCGAAGAGACCAGCACCAACCTCTCTACAGTGTCCTTTCAAGTAGCTGTAGAGAGTGATGAGGTCTCCCCTCAGCCTCCTCTTCCTCATACTAAATAGTCCCAGCTCCTTCAACCGCTCTTCATATTTGTTTTCCAGGCCCTGATTTGTTTTCCCAGCCCTAGGACATTTGACATGTCCTTTTCCATCTGACCCTTTATGTACAGCTTGTCTCTGCCCTTCTCCTCCAGGCCTCCCCACTACCATGGTACTTAATACCAGGACCAAAGAGAGCAAATGGCTATCCTGCCCTTTCCTGCATCCTTTATAGGAGCATGGTAAGGCCAAAAGGCCACTGGAATTCACAGTGAAGTAACACAGCTCCCTGCAAAACAAAAGGCCAGCAGCAGGTTGGGGTACAGGCGACCCCTACGCCCTTCCCTCTGCCAAGGGACCCCTCGCTTCTACCAGGCCACAGGCAGCCTGAGGCCACCACACAGGCTTGCTGGCTGCTGACACGCACTGAGAGACCCTTCTAACTGCTGCGGGGGACGGAAGGGAGAATAACGCAGGCAAGGGGACAGCCGCGGGGACCGGGACCGGGACCGGGACCCACCTCAGCCCTCGCAAGTCCCTCACACCCTCCCGCCCGGCGCTTCCGCCCTCACCCATGATGGCGGCGCGGCACACGCTGCCCACGTGACACGGTGGCACCGCCCCCCGAGACCGAGGGGTAGCGGTTTCCCCGGCAACCGCCCCGGCGTCCTCCGCCTCCTCTCCCACCTACGGCGAGCGACGAGCGGCAGAAGAAGCCGGCGCCGGGGAAAGGCGAAGCGCAGCCCTACCCTGCCATGGAGAGTCGGGGGCTGGTGAGGGCGGACGGTGGCGACCCCGGGCCCGGACACCTCTTCCACCCCGCACACCCAGCCCCAGGGCTCGCCCCTACACCCTCTCTGGCTGCCCCCAGCGCTGCCCCCAGGTCCCCTGTCGTGGCCTCCTGCACCCCCAGGCCCCCTGACCCCTGCGGCCTACTGCCCTCCCCCTGCCATGAAGCATCCTGTCCCCCCTGGTCCCCAGGCATAACATCCCCCTTCCCAATTACAAGGGAGGGCACTGTTCATTCTCCCCGTCTGGCCTCCCCCCAGCCCCCTGCTTCAGACGACACAGCTGCAACTGGGAACCCCCAAAGCAGCATGTGGCTGACATGGCTCCTGCCCCCTCCGCCCCGGGGGGTGTACAATATACGCTTAGAGTCCCCCTAAGAAAACCAGCCAGTGAGCAAGGATCAGGCACAGGTTCACCCACTGCATAGTTGACACTGGGTCTGAAGGCTTAGGTCTGAGCTTAAATGGAGTTCCTGGGCTCGTGGGCAGAGGGTGGGGTGGGAGCAGTCACAGAAATTAAAGCCTATTAGTGCTTGCTCTAAGAGGGGCTGCAACATATTTACAGGAGGATGCAGCAATGTGAGCTATCTGGTCTGTGGGGCTACATGTTTAAAATATGTTTTGTTCTTTATTTGTTAATCATTTTAGCAAGAGCCCAATGATCATTCAGAATTTGAAGTAGAGGAATCTAGCATACCACCAGCTGCTGAACTGTCTGAGGACCAGATACCTATAGTTGAATTCCCACCATCACTGGATGACTTACTTGGGGTTAAAACACCAGCATCTGCAGACCAGCCATCTATAGTGGAATTGGCAGTGTCTGCAGAGCAGCTGGTTGTTAAGAAACCACCAGGTTCTGAGGACCAGTCACCTGCCATTGAATTTTTCAAATCCAGGGAAAACTCATATGATATCGGAGCACCTGTGAGTGAACAGCCAGGTTTCAAAGTCAAGATGTCCGAGTTTGACTCCGCACAGACTGGCGGTAAAACACCTGGGGCTCATTCTTCAGCAACTGTAGACAAGCCAACAGAGACTACATGTGAAATATCAGAGCAGCCAATGGTGTACGAAGACCCCTTTGAAGTCTCTGTTAAGTACATGGAGAAACACAATATCCTGCAGATATTTCAGGTGAAATTTCTCTTTCCCTTCTTCCTCCAGAGGCTTGCTTGAGAAGCTTGGCCTAAAATTAGCTTGGACTAAATTATCCCTTCCCCAGATCCCTCCTTGTCCTGTGCTTTCTTAACCATAAACTTAAGAAAAGCACTAGAAGCAGACCCTTGATCATCTTTTGGGGTCGAAAGAGTTGCTTGCTTTTTAAAATGCAGCTAGTGTTGGAGCAGAAAGTGCAGTCACCCATCTGCCCAATGATCAATACTTCTTTCCTCTGTCTGTCTCTGTCTCAGGACATCACAGAAAAACTGGTGTACCACAAACCCGATGACCCCTTGCAGTTCATATTGCTGCAGGTATGGTATCTTGCTCAGCATGGGGCTCAGCAGGGACTGTCTCTTAGGGCCACAGCAGAAAGCCAGCTTTGCTGTGCACACCAGAAATATGGTCAACCCATGACTATTTCTCTCACTGTGCATCTGCTCACTTGGGAGCAGGAGAAGCACGGTGCAGGAAGGAGAAGCATGGCCCAGGGTGCAAGGAACCACATGTGCTCTAAAAGGAGAGGGAAGAGAAGTATCAGAGGGTGGGTATGTGGAAGAGCTGGGTACGGGGGGACAATCGGGTAGATGTGCCCTGGAGGGCTGTTATCTGAGGGAAGCCCGGGGACAGAGATGGGGCCCCTCTGTATCCCTGTGACCCTTCTCCAGCTCCCTCTATCCCACACTGGGAGGGAAAACTTTTCCGGCCCACACACCGCTATTCAGGAGAGCTATCTCTGCTGATCCTGCAGGGTATTAAAACACAGGAAATTCAAAGTCAGTGGTGTGAGGCGATAGTTTGGGAGTGAGTTAGACGAAGTGTGGGGACCTCCTAGGGGAAAGGAGGAGGTTAGAGGAAAGAGGGGAGAGAGAGAGAGAGTCCTTTCCTTCGCTGCCCTCTAGCCAGTCAGGGGAAGTACCACCTTTGTGATTTGCTGCTGGGTTCATGCTGTACTGAATACAGACCCTGCGGAGGAATGGCAAGGTCAGTTCTAAGCACCAATGGTAAGGAAACAGACTCCCAAAGGACCATTTTCCTTTTGCCCAGGTGCAGTCTATGATAAATGCCAGGCAGGCAGAAACGGAGGGAATATTGGAGGAGAATGAAGATGCAGAGGAGTTTATGGAAGAGATCTTGTACCCTCCTTTTGGCTCCTACTGACTTTGCTATTGTGGTATTGCATGGGGCCTTCACAGCACTATGCTTTTGTAGTCATTGATCGTAACTTGGAATACGTCTGCTTGTACCTCTGTTTCCTGATTTTTCTATTCTGTATGTTTGTGCTTCCCCTTGGGTTTAAATCCTGCAACCAAGTATTGATTTTGATGCAAAAACTCAAATCTTAAAAGTGTGCATGGACTGCATGCACATATGGCACACCTTGAAGAAGCGGGTATGCTGAACTCCTATGAGGTTTGTGCATACAAATGCATAAATCCCACAGTTAGGCCACCCCTAGACTCTACTTTTCCATGCAGAGAAACCTCACAGCTCAGACAATGCAAGCACAAAACCAAGTAGAATTAAAAAAAAGCAACCCTGGATGACCCACAGTCCTCTGTTTTTTCATGCTGCATCGGTGGCTTACTGTCTCCAGCTATGCAGCAGCGCCTATGCCCATGTAATACTTTGAGAGGCTGGATCTGTGGCTTTCCCACCACCCCCAGAGCTCCTCTGATGCAAGAACTGTCTCTCTGCCTCTTCCACACGCTGGGTGCAGCTGTCTCGCCCTTAACCATCCCTGCTGGGTTCTGATCACCCTGCCTTTTGGGGTTGCCCTGCTTGTATAATTGCAAGTACAGTGTATATTTTGATTAGCAGAACAGTAAAATAACGGTTGCACCCACCCTCTCTGGCTTCAGAAGACATTGTCACTCAGGAATGTGGGACGTGAACAAAGCTAAACAAACCAAAACCAAGCAATAGTAGCGCAGGAAATTCAGAGTCAAGGTACACTTTGCAAACACGCCATTTGAATTGTTTTTGATTCTCAAAACACTTATAATCCTCATTTCATATTATCCAAGTGTCTGTTTCCACCCTATAAAGAAACTGTCTTTCATTTTCTTGTCTCGTGCCTGAAGATTATTGAAAATGTGCAACTGAGCATGCTGTTATTTTGACTTCATTTAATGTGTATGTGCAGTAGATGCCAGAAAGGTTTTTGTCGCAACAGACTTTTCTCTTTTTTTAGGCAAGTGCTCTAATTTCATGATGGATGGTAATGTATTCCCAAATGACTGTCTCTATGGCTATGAAGAAAGCACCATAAAAACTTATCTTCCATCTATCTATTTTCATCTAAAAGTCTGATGATTAGGTTGTGTGATACTCCACAGCAGAGCTCAGGCCCAGAAAGTTTGGGAATAACAGAGGGAAGTATTTGGCACACAAATTCTGTGTCTGAGAAGAGTTGCCTTTCTATCTAAGGTTCTCAAAAAAGATCAGTTAACTCATGTGTTTCCAGGTTAAAGGCAGGTCAGCGCCCCTGTCATTCATAGGGCAGGAAGATTTCTTTAAGTCTAAATATGGCTAAAGATTCAGATAAAATCTTCATGGGTTTTATAAGAGTTTTGATGTAGACTTAGGCATCTGGGTCCCACTGAAGAAGTGAGATGCTTTTGAAAGTCCTACTTATCTTCAGCAACTAGAAGAATTGGACACTTAATGAAACAGAAAGCCTGACTGGCTTTCAGCCTGATACATTTTTGATCAAGAATTTATAAGCAACCCTGTGCATAGGTGCCTTGTGAATGTAAGAGAAGTGCCAATGCACCTCTGTGAAACAGGAAATGCATGGAATATGAAGATAGTGACTGAAGCCTTTTCATCTCTTTCATGACTTGTTAGCATGTTTTCCCAAGAGATGGAGAAATTGGCATTTTGTTGTAGAACAGGATTAGGGTGCTTTTGACTATAGCCTTAGCTGTAAATTTCCTGCTTCTATCATTTGTGTATTGTATTTTGTTGTTCTCTTTTACTTACAAAAAACTTTTGACTTGTAACGTGTTAGGAGACTATAGGTGTATGCCTTCAACTTCCTGTCAGCATTAAGGAAGTTACGCAAGGAAAGATCCTTAATTTCTCTGTGAGGTAAATTGAAGTTAGCTGGAAAGTAGCCTTCTTACAGATGACCAAAGTTTTGCAAGACAGGCCCTACCCAGGGTTCCTTAGCAATCCCAGGACCAAAATTTTCCTTTGGTGGCCTGGCCGCCTTATGTCACGCTAAGAAAGTTGCTGTGTGGTAGCAAGAAGTCCTCCCCAGTGGACATAAGAGAGAGCAGCTGTCTCTTCTGTTTCTCAGGACCAAGGTCCCGCTCCTTTGAGGAGCAGCAGTTGTATAGTAATGAATGAGGCAGTACTCAGTGTGGGCCTGGAGCTGGCATGTGTAGATGGCAAGAGACCATGGAGGGCAGTAGGCCAAGGACAATCCTGCAATTTTCACAGACTTAAGGGGGAGCTGATGAGCTCTGAACAAGGGCTTTGACCAGAAATCTCAGGGAACTCATCATGAGCAGAGGAGAAATTTCACTTCCTTCTCCTCAAGCCTCTCAGATGGTGGGATTGTATTTTGAACTGCATTTTTTCAAGGTAAAAACTCCAGGAACTTAGTTTTATGCAAACAAAAAAGCATCCTCCAGAAGGTGTGCAGATTATTGTGTTTAAGCTAGTGCTACACAGCTGTCCCTTTTGATTTTACTTCAGAGTTTTGCTGAAAAACACACCTTAGCTCTTGAAAAATGTTACCTCACATTAAGGCACTAGTGCACCACTGCTATTTGTATGTAAGAAGGCCTTTCTGTGGTGAAGAAAAGGAGAAAAGTTAGATTTAAAATGGGAACATTTATTGTAGTCTTAATTCCAGAGTGACTGTCCCTTTTCCATAATTTCTTTCCCAAACCATTGGATCCATATTTCTTTTTCATAAGTGGACATTTATCAACGTGACATTAAACTGTCATTAAATTTCTCGCCTTGGATGCTCTGAAGGAATTAACAGTTCATTGTGTGTAACCGAAACTATTCCATATAAGTCCTTATAGCATGCTAGTCACAGTATATTTGAATGCCCTCCAGTAGTGTGCTAAGCAACGTGACTAACATCTGTTGTTTGTTCTTTCTCCTCTCCACAAAGGACATGTCTGTGCACTGAAGTGCATTCTTTTTAAAAGGGTATTCTGTTTTTTTTGCCCACACCTGTGTATTGCTGGGTGCTTCTAGTGGATAGGGATAGGTCATGAAGAGGAAGGTGGGGAGGTTGGAAGTAGTTTGTAGTTCCCAAGGGTATTTCCTCTGTGGTTTGAGCTGGGCACTGAGAAAGCACAGTATTTTCACAGACAAGATTTTTTGTTGATCCATGGACTGGATGCCACAGAAGCATGACATCCAGTTCAGCTGCCAAATAGCATGATCTTATGGTGCACAGACTGTTTCTGTTGTGAACCTTGTACTCCCCCAGAAGCAAGATGTGGAGGGGCCAACCAGAAGGAAAGTGTACTCACCGTGAAATAGGTGTCTCGGATCAAAACATCAGCTTCTTTTTCTGCCATCTCTGTATGGAACTTAAAATTACTCAGATGCCCCAAGCAGTACTAAAGTTGCCTGTGTACTACCTCTAACCAATGAAAAAAAAGTAAAAATAATGTTGTAACTGCTGATTAAAGATCCTTTGAAAAGTTCACACAGAGTCTGCTCTGCTTCTTAGTTAGGCGGAGGGCACAAGCAGAATAGCTGTTCAAATGGCCAGCTACTTATAGCATGAGACATTTCATTGTGACTCACTGGATATGAATCATTGCTCCATAACACCAATTTTAAACTAGTTTAATGCCATTGATTTCAAAGTTTCACAATCATGTGAAACTTGAAGTAGGCAGCAGCTTGCATTCAGGGCTTGCATGTTTGAAATGGAAGAAGTTAACGTCTGGGTAAAGCCCAACAAAGCTTAGCTGAAGAGAGAGCTCAAGCTGAAGACTGGAGAATGTGGGGGTGCTTAGAAAGGGCATTGCTTAGAAAAGGCAAATTGCTCAAACCCTGCCTGACGTGCCTTCAGGTTGTATTCAGAGGAAAGCTTCTCTTGATCATTCTTTCAGCCAGATGAAATGCAGAAGAAAAAGAAGAAACATTCCCTTAAGGTCAGGCATCAATATCCATGGCTGCATTCCTTTTTTGGGACTGCCTTCATGGACAACGTTGATGTAGCAGCAGCATCAAAAGTTCATGGACAGGCATGAACTTACACAACTGAAAAGGGGAACTTCGAGTTGTTGAGGTGACATGAGTTGGATGAATAGTCACTTGCCAACTTCTCCTGGGAAAGGTGGTGGGCTCAAATGACACTGCAGAACAGCTGAAATTAGGCAAAGCAATCCCAAGAGATTTCTATACACATAATTCAAGACTGGAAACTGACTGCACACACTGCAGTGGTTGGTCTGTAGTAGAAATGCCTAGTATGAATTAATGGAGTGGCTCCCTCAAGACTGTCATCGCAATTCCCCATGCAACTCCTCTCACAGGTGGTAAGAGCTCACTCTCCTTTGTCACAGACCTTGCTGCGTTCAGGCACTAGGAAGGCCATCTCCATGGCATATTCATCCAGGAGTCTGAGGTAAACTTTCTAGCTTCCAGTGCAGAAAATAGGAGAAACAGCTGGTGTAATTTCATAAACTGCAGTAAAATAATACCAGGGAAGAAACAAACCATGAGATGGACCCACTTGCTTTTTTGTGTTGTTACTTACTTGGACACCAAAAGTAGCCTCTTGTTCATTGTCACTCATTAAAGTGGCAAGAGGTGAAGGAGCATGGGGCTACACAGAGCTGGACTTACGAAAGTGCACAGCTATCTAGTACAGTTGACGAATTAAAAGTTAGGCAATGTAGCTAAGGGAGTGCAACACCCAGTTTACACTGGCCATGAAAACTTCACTATAAACTTACAAGCCCTTAAGGCAGATGCCTTATTTGGAATCACCTGGTCCAACACCTAAAAATTCTTACAAACTAGGAGGCAGGATCCATATTAGGGTTAGGGAGTTTGTAAGACCTCTGTCCTTCCTCCTTCCCACCCTCAGCTTATCTTCTAGTATAAAACAGGAAACAGAGGTGAATTAAAGACACGTGGAATAGCACAATTGTTTGTTAATGGGAAAAATGCGTGTCATACCAGCCCTTGAAGAAAAACAGTTTCCACCTCAAGGAGCTTTTGGTATTTGGACAGATGAGTAGACATTAGGGAGAAGGCTATGATAAATGCAGGCAAGTGGTGAGAGAGCCAAAGATTTTTAACAGTGACTCCAAGTGGCATAAACACCATGAAAGCCACGGGAGTCCTTTTGAAGAGCAAAGCGATGCCTGCTCTATCCTGCTATTGTTTAAGCATCCCCTTGGGTCTAGAAGAACATCCTGCCTCTTTGCAAGGAGACTCAGGGAAGGGCGGTGTTGCCAGTTCGCTGAAACCCCGCAGTACAGAAAGCAAGTACTGCCCATTGGAGAACCTAGCTTTTGGCCCTGTTGTCTGAATCCTTGGTAGCATAGCAGAGCTATCTTGAGAGACTCCTTGACCATGGCATGATGCCATGATGCTGATATGTTTGACATGGCAGATGGGAGTGCATAGGGAGAAGCTCAGTCTGTTGTTTGGAGCAACAGCTCCTTACCTTTTGCCCTGTTAAATGTCTAAATGTTTCCAAATTAAGAGCAAAGCTCTTTAGAAAGCTAAGAGTTGGGCAGGGTGCAGCACAACTATAGACAGAATTACTTTTTGTAGTTACCTTTCATAGACCTCTTAGAAGTTGTTCATAAGCCTTCCCGGTTTTTCAGAAATCATGTGTTGAAAAACGGAGCTTGCGTAGTAGCTTAAAAAGCATCTTGAAGAAAAAGCAGGGTGAAACTTAACCTTTCCTGTGTGTGCCCATGAGAGGGCAGCACAGACCGGCTGAGCCTTCGCTAAAGGCTGTTCAGAGGCAGAGAAACTACCTCGAGAGTTCACGTCCAGCCGTGGAGTAGCTACAAGTAGAGGAGAAGACGACCATGTAAAAGGGATGGATGGCCCAAAGCACAGCTCCATCCATCGCCCACCTGAAACTAAAACCCAGGTTCATCTGGGTACAGGATTGACTGGGTCAAACCCCAGGCTCACGACAGGGTCTGAGTCTTACAGACTTCTCAGGAAAGTTTCCAGTTACTGAAACCTTAACAGAGAGTTTCAGAGGAAGAATATTGGACAGTGCCGACAGTTCTGTCAAAGAATGATGAGTCGATGTGAGACATCAACCACACCCTTGCTAAGGCAGGGGCCGTCACCCCAGGAGCACAATAAATTCGCCCAAGGCATGCGTGATATTTATTTCCATCCCGGTGCCCCTAAGCACTGAACCAGCCAACACCCCTCGGCTATTCTCCTTTCTTCCTGCTGCCGAGACTCTTGCAACGCAGCTTTAACTGGACTGTCCTCCCTCTTTCTTTTGCATGCTCTAGCCCTCTGGCGAGGTGGAGATGCTGAGATAAATCAGACAAATGCTTGCAGCACTTGGCTTACAGCAAGTGTGTTGGAAACTGGATAGTGACAGGCAACCGTATGTAGATGGCAGTGCTCCACTGCCAGCCCTTTACAGCCTCCCAGATCAGAAGCAGCTAATGCAATGGAGGCAAGCAGGATGGATTTGGAAGGAATGAAGTATGCCCCAAATGCTGGAACAATTAATGTGAACAGATTTCTTTGGCCCCTTGCAAAATAAAGGTCTCCAAACAAGACCTCTTCTTTCTACCATGTTGTGGCTCATGACTGACACACGGGATTTTGGAGGAGAGATTTTTAACCATCAGCAAGAGCAATGCAGTCACTAGGTCCAGACAGAACAGCTTGTTCCCAGTCTGTTAGATGAAACTCAACTGAACCACCAGCACTAAAGGACCACCACAGTACCAAGGCCATTTGGGATCTGGGAGTCCACATGCTAATGGATAGATCAGCACTGCCATATGCAGTCTTTCACAGGCCAGAAAGCCCTCAAATTCACAACCAAGAGCAACACCAAGATGCTTTCTAGCAGACCTTCCTTGGACATTGTCAGCCTTTTAAAGAAGTTATCTAAAGCACAAGCAGATATTTTCTGTCTTCCCAAAAGCCTTTTCTCCTGCTATGTATTTTGCAAGATCCCAGGCAATCCTTTGACCATGCACAGCGAGGTTTCTAGCCTCCTCTGAGCCTTCCTGTGCTCAGGCTCCCGATCAGAGTGAGCTGGCCTGCCCTCATCGGAAGATGAGACTCAAGAGGAAGCCACGTCCCATTTACTGATCCTTTTACTCCATCGAGGGTGTTGGTTGGGGAATGCCACTCTTGCAGGGCTTGGCTCCCCTTCCCTGCCAGAAGAAACTGCTGGTGGGAGGGGAGCCAGGGCAGGGCTTGACCTCAAGGCTCCCCCAGGCTCCTCCGTGCTTGTTTTATCTTCTGGTCTCTGTGTGTACAAAAGTGTGACCTGTAGGTTGCTGAAAGACCTAGGTGAGATCAGCAGCTCTAAGATGCAGATGTTTTGGTCTGGGTTTTCCTCTGCAGAAAGTAAAACTCAGGCAGGCATCAGGCCGGTGATGAGACTCTCCTATGAGTTTCCTTCATAGGCAGCAGAGTAAAAGAGGCATCCTTAGGGGGAGACCTAGACCCCAAGTCTCTCTCTTCAATGTGTACAATAAGGCACCCTGAGGGTCTTCTTTATTAACAATAGTAGCAGCCAATAGAGATTAGCCTATATAAATACCCACTGTTTCTCTAAGCTTTTGGGTTGAGACCACTGAGGAAGGGAGCCACAGCAGCTGATCTAATTGTTAGCAGTGGGGTACCAAGATTTAATTTGTTACTGTCTTTACCCACATGTGCAAATTTCCCTATGAGCACTAGCCCAAAAATCCCTGGGCAAGCAATTCTCTACCTGAACCCAGTTCTTTACCAGACAGAGCACCTTCCTGTGAGTTGTTTGTCCTTTCTGCTTGCTCACTTGTCAGAAGGAGAAGAAATGGTTCCTTCTGAAAGGCTAAAAGGACAGATTTTCATGCAATCACATGATTCCAGTAGCTTGGGCTTTACACAAACACCCAGAATTGCAAGTCTTAACAACAGCAAAATACAGCCTTGGTTATAAGCTCATGAATAAAACTACCCTACAAAATTAGAAAAATATGGTGTGTTTCTCTCCTTCCCCAAAATATAAAGAAACCCCAATCCTTGAGAGTGTGCTTTATAGCACTCCTCTTAGGAATGAAGCGTGCAATGCCATATTCATGGGTGGATTATGCATCGCCAAGTGCAAAATACCAGGATTACCAGCGTCACAAAGATGCCTGTATCTGGGTTTTCTGTAACGCTCTTCACCAAGGCATCTGAGGTTTTAGCAAGAAGTCACTTACTACATTCCTCATTATACTAAATATATACATACAGTTCTGCTTTTCAGTCTATATGTTTGCAGGCTTAGCTGGAGTGGCTAGCCCAGCGACCCAGTGGTTTATCCTAACCCACTATAATTAGCCCACGGTTGTTGCTAACGGTATGCCATTTGTCTCCCCACACTCAGCACTGTATGGTAAACAATTTCAGGGACAGAGTTGCTCTCCCCTGATCTCCCTAGGTGGTGTTCACTTATTTATTCTCCGCACCCCGCAGTTATCCCTCTTTCTTGATGTTGAGAGGTACAGAAGTGGCAAAAAAAAAAAAAAAAAAAGGGGGGGGGGCAAAAACCTTGCAGAAAGGGGAGGCAGCTGTAGCAAAAGCCATGAGCCGGCTGGGGAGGCAGGAGGGAAGGCTGGCGCAAAGCCAGGCCAGCTGCAAACCCGAGGGGCGCAGCGGACATCTGTCCCCCCAACGGCCCGCATCCGTGGCCTCCGTGCGGATGCACTGAGACACAGGAGAGGAGGCGGCCGTGAGGAATTCCCTTCTCCTCCAAGGAGGAGCTGGCTCCCGGCCATCGCACGTGGAGGGCTTGGGCGGCAGGCGCGAGCCTCAAACCCAAATCTGGCCGAGGGAAGGAAGGTCGAGCTGCGGACTGGGATGCAGCTGTTTGCAGCCCTCCCGGGAATGCAGAGGCAAAGCCGGGTGGCGGGAATTGGGGCTGGGGCTGCTAGTGGCAGTGCCCTCAGTGGGAGGTAACTGATCCAGCTGGTGAGGGGGACTCTGGCAGGAAAGGTGGCAGCTCATGGGCAGTGCCTTTGCAGTACGCTGCAGCAGGGATGCTCGGCCTCACCTCCAGCAGGGATGATCATCAAAAAATGTCCCCCTCCCTGGGACAAACAGACAGTATGTGTCCAGCTGAACCTGTGCGCAGATGCAGGGGCACGGCCAACACTGCAGCCACACTGCTGGGGATGTAGCATGGGATTTCCTGAGCCCTCTCCCTTAACCATGAGATCTGATTTTCCCGTGCAACATCACAAATGCAGTTAGGAGCCTCCTGTTCATGGATGGGAGTGGTTCTTTCATGATGCTGGCATGAGGCGGTCATAGAAATGGCTCCTGGGACCCTGCTGCTTTGGCCATAACCTCCTTGTCCTCCCTGGGTGCTCTCTCCCTCTCGCCATCACTAATTCCTCCCTCTCACACTCTGTCTCAAATCACTATTTCCATGCTATGAAGAAAGGAAATTCAAAGGATGCAGGAAAGAGTATTCTCAGAGGGTAGGAGTTGCGCTAGCCAACTGGAATTACCTACAGCATCCATCAGACCTTTCCAGCATCTTTGTTCTCTCTTTGGGCATCCTTCAGCGTCCCTCCCATGCCAGTTTTGAAAAGCCACAGCACACTTAGTGATAGGCATGTTCTCACATTTCCCTGTCACCCATGGAGCACTTTGCCATAGTCAAGTGATAGATCTCCTGAGGAATTTCATTTTCCACCTCCTTCTGAAAATGGGCAAGGCTGTGGCCTCAGGATCTGACTCTGCCTCCAGATGAAACCCCAAATTGCAGTGTATTTTCACTCTCAAGCCAACACTTTGCCTGCCTTTAACCCACATGCAACAGAGATGCTCATATATGGACCTATGTCTGGATACACATGAGGAAAGCACATGCATGTGTGGATTTGTACATGTACATATATATGTGTGCCTACGTATGGCTCTGTGAGGGGGGGTTTGCACTCATGAGTCTGTAGCTTTTGCAAGAGCTTGCACCAGTGTATGGGTCTGGCTATATAGAGTTGTTGGTACATTCTCATCTGAAATATGCCAGCACAGACGCAGACCTACAGGGGAGGTTAAGCAGCTGCAGGCATCACACTGGAAGTACCCATGGTGGCACCTGGGCTTCCCACCGCAAGGTTTGTCAACCCCACTTCACTCCCTTGCTCAGGCAAGGTTTCTGACCTTCTGCTCTGCACATAAATTCATGCAAACTCATAGTCTGCCCTTAGTAACACACATCAAAAAAAAGTGGAAACAAAAACTTCATCCCAACTCTCTCCTTCCCGATACCAAATTTCTCTCCAGATATCACCAAAAAATATTCTCACACAGCTGAACAACAGGCTGTTAGCAGCCAAATGGTGATAGAAGCTCAGGATTGAACGCCACCCTCCCTGGCTTCACCCACTCTTCCAGCCCAAATGAGGACTTGCACTAACACCCTCTTGCACCTTCCCAGACAGGACTATAGAGCAGCAAGAGCTCAGCTGCACCAGGCTCTCTCCCAACAGCCACTCTCAATCCTGGTGACTGGCAAGACCATGGATTTCACTACCAGCTTCCCCTCCCCTCTCTCCTCTTTCCTCATCTTTTTTTCTTTGAATTAGCATTTCCATGCTTGCTGCCTCTTCTCTCCTTCCAGGTGAGATTTGGTGGAGCGTGCTACTATGGCAGGGCTTGTGCCTAACCACTGACCCATGTCTTGCCAGGCTCTGATACTCAAGAGATGCACTGCTTATCCCCCTCCTGAGTCCTCTCAACGTCCAGCAGCGATGATGGGAGCCTGCCTTCCTAGACCCCCCACACCAGTCAGCACAAAATGCATGGTCACCCCAGCACTACTAAAAGATGGGGTGGTGACTGTACCCTGAGAAACTTCACATGTTGTAGGGAGCACAAATAACAGGCAAGCAGGTAAGAGATTTAGGTCTAGATAAATCTGCATCCCTACTCTTGAGCACTCAAGTGACAAATTTCTTGTCCCTGTTTACTAGATCAGGCTGGCTGCAATGGCTGGGTCTTTTGCTTATTGCTGTGATTGATAACCTCATGGAGCTGGAAACACTATCAGCACTGTCCTTTCCTCAGAGTGAAATCTCATGGGGATCCCATGGGAGAGCCGGATCTCTCTTCAGTTGTCTCCAAGTACCAAGGCAATCCATAAAACATAAGAACTATTGCAGTTCTCACTGATTTCCCGCAAGATATTTGTGAGGATGGCTACCAAGGAGACTATATATACTCTTTGGATGTTTGCTTTTGACTTGTGAAGGGCTCTAAAAACATGAAGCTCCCATCACCCTTCCCAAGCTTACTATTCATTTGGCTGTTTTTCGCACCAGCAGATAAGAACACTAAGCACAAGCACCTGTGCTTTTGCCAGAGACTTGCTCAAGGCTCCAGTAACAGGAATCATGACTTTTGACAAACTTTTGACAAACTTGTACTGGATTGGGTGAGGGAGAGGAAGGTGAGAGACCCCCCTTTTCTGCTGTGCTCCTCAGCCCCTTTCAGTTCATCACAGTCCAATTAATATGTGTCTCTGCTTGACTTTACTTGGTCTTAATAAGACTTAATGTGTTAAAAATCCAGAGGGACCAAGGAAATGCAATAGTCTCCCCACTTTTCATGTTATTCACAGTGTCTTACAGAGTAACCAACACCTACACTTCTGTTTCCAAAAAAAATCCCAAGCTAAATAAAATGAAAATGGATCCAACCCAAACCACTGGATTTTCCCCATGCAACATAATTAAATGAAAACATTAAAATTCATTTACTCTCTCTTTCTAGTCAGTACATTCTTCTTATACTCCTGTTCAAACAGCAGTCCAACAATCCTAATATTTATATTTATGTCCTTCCAACCTGCCCATCCTCTTTAAAGTTCAAGTATTTCGTACGAGTGAGTCATTCGTCCACCCTTTCGAGAGTATAATAATAGAAATTCTTCAAAGCTTTGTGTTTTCAGCCCAACGGCATTCCAATATGATCTAAGAATCACAGAGACACCCTCCAGTCCCATGGAGGACCGGGGAACAGGTTTGGCTAGAAAAAAAGTTGTCCTCATGTGATGGGCACCCTACCAATCACACAGCACTTTTCTCAAGCAACCTGGGCTTTTTAAAGCCCAGGGGAGGTGGGAGAAAGGAGCTCTTTCGGCTTTGCAGGTGGGTCAGGATTTCTGCTGGGAAGCATCACAAGAAGGGAGAGGTGAGTGCCTTTCTTTGGTCATTGTCTTACTCTTTATGAGGCACGTGAACAATAAGTGTTTGTTAGGAGATAAGGAAGCTTTTATGTTTAATGGTTTTTATTTTAGACCCTGGGCTGTGTTTAGTATGTGGGAGTGTGGTACCTGGATAAGGTTAACTGCGGAAGATTATTAAGTATTTCATTTTTCTTACCTCAGGCTGTATCTTCTCTATGGCTGTTTTAATTTGTTTCATATTTTTTCTCCTAAAGACTGGGGAGGAGGGAACAGAAAAATTAAATCTGTTGCACATATATCTGAGTGTAAAAAAAAAAAAAAAAGAAAAATTGTTGCAGAGAAAGATGAATGCTGTAGTTCCCCCTCACTTGTGAAAATGGGAGAGGCAAAATAAAAAAAAAAACCTCTTGTTTTGGCTGTGCTGAACTAATGAGGGAGAGAGGAAAAACCTACCTCCCAGCTCTGTTTCCGAAGTAATTATGCCTGATGATGATTTACCAACCACTCCACTGTTCACAGAGGCTTCACTTCATAGCAATCTCTCTCGAAAGGAAACTTAATTAGTCTCTGACCCCTGCTTAATGCTGAGATTTGTTTTTGCTTTATTTTTTCTCCCCTGGTAGCACAAAATAACTGGCTGGGTCTTCCTTTTTTGAATGTGGTTGACTCCTGGCGCACAAGCTGTTCTCTGTCAGAGGCGGCTGCATTTCAGGGCAGGTGGAGCGACGGAGAAAGTCCGGCAGGGCAGGAGGAGTGTGTGGTTTTGTGTGTGCTGGAGGTGTTTGCTTTAAAATAAGTAAACGAATGATGAATTCACACTTGTAAAGCTTTTAGCTTCTTACAGCAGAGTCACAGAATCATAGAATGGTTTGGGTTGGCAGGGACCTTAAAGTTTCAAGCCCCCTGCCATGGGCAGGGACACCTCCCACTAGACCAGGTTGCTCAAAGCCCCATCCAGCCTGGACTTGAACACTTCCAGGGATGGGGCATCCACAACTGCTCTGGGCAACCTGTTTCAGTGTCTCACCACCCTCAGAGTGAAAAACTTCTTCCTGATAAGTAGTCCAAGCGATTCATCAATAACATATTTAATTGCATCCTCTTAAAAGCTCTATAACTCTGAAGATGTCCCAAGCACTTGGAAACTACCTTCTATTTAAGACCTTTAGGGGCTAAACTTTTCACTAAAACCAAATGGAAAAAAAAAAAAAAGGTTTATTTCTGTCTGGCCCCTCAACTCTCAATGCATCAGAGCCTACAGCAGGTCAGGGTGCGGGCAGGTCTGTGGCTCATGGAGGCTTCCCACGCCACCAGCGCTGGCATGGCACCTCTGGCAGTGTTTCCACCCTGCTAGCTTCCCTCTGTCAGCACCCCAGCCCCAGCCCAGGCATCTTGTTCCTGCCTGTAGAGACATGTTCTCCAGGGGCAGGAGGTGTGGTGCCCGGGCTTCGGTGTTGGAGGGGGGGTACGGGCAAGGATCAGGTTTCTGCCGTTGAAGGGATGGGTTTGTTTAGTTGTGCTCGAGTGGCACAGAACCCTTTGGCCAAGGTGTACGGAGCCCATGAGTAATAAAACAAATGCATCTCTTGTCTCTCCCTCCTTACACCAGGGGATGAGAACGCAACGCCCTGCACAGGGACGCTGAAGCAAAGGGGGGTGACAGGGGGTGAGGTGAAACCCCTGTAAGCCCCACTGCCACCCTGAGAGACCTCCAAGAGCAGGGTGTAGAGACAAATTATGCTCACAGAGGTGTTTTTGGACATCCCTTGATCACAGTGCTGTGACTCCACCACGACAACTGGCACAAAACACGAGGCAATCAAAATGCGACCCGCTTCTGCCTGGGGAAATGCCAAAGCACTTTTTACCCATTGGCTTTTTTGGCTAGAAATGGAGTTAAGACTAGGCCGAGTAGGGGGGCATTCATCTGTAAGGCTACTGAAATCCTGTACCAATGTATAGAAAGAGAGTGTGGAGGCTTCAAACGATCAACCAGACCAATGTGTGTGAGGGATGCGCAACAGAGACTGAATCCTGTTTGAATCCAGGAACTGCTGCAAGCAGGGCTTCCTTGGAAAGCATGCATGGGGTTGTCACCTAAAATCCAAGGGCAGAAGACAGCCTCTGTAGAAAGGAGCTTCCTTTTCAGCTCCCACAGTTGTGCTGCAGGTCTTGCAGAGCCACTGTGAGTAGAGGAAAGGAGGAGACGTCAAGAAAGCTCCAAGGGCATGGAAATAACAGATGTGTCTGCAACTTGTGAAGGAACAGAGGGAGGCAGGGCTACCACTACTCCTGGGCTCTGACCAGCTCAGCTGGACCTCCACGGGTGTCAGGAGTGTTTTGGGGGTGTGAAGGTAGAGAAGGGGGGAGAAATTGCAGTCTGGGTTGTGACCAGAATGTAAAGAAGAGAAGGATGTGCTTCAGGAGGGATACAGGTTTTTGTGGTACAATGGGAGGAACAAACACCTTTCCAAAGCTGCTTGGAGCATAGAATCATAGAACGATAGAATCATCTAGGTTGGAAAAGACCCCTGGGATCATCGAGTCCAACCATCTACCCTACTCTACAAAGTTCTTCCCTACACCATATCCCCCAACACCATACCTAAGCGACTCTTAAAGTCACCCAAGGATGGTGACTCAACCACCTCCCTGGGCAGTCTGTTCCAGTGTCTGATCACTCTTACTGTGAAGAATTTCTTCCTAATGTCCAGTCTAAACCTACCCTGTTGCAGCTTGAGCAAAGTCTGTGCTAGTGGCAATTGAATACCTGGGACCTAGACAAGTCATGGCTAAATTGCAAGGTGCCTGGGATGTGCTGAGGAACACCAGGTCCATACAAGCTCAAGGCTGAAATCCCAGGACCCAGCCACCTTCTTGTGTGGAGATTTTGGATAACAGTTCCAGCTAAAGCTCCAATTTCCTCAAGGGGTTCCCTGAAGCCCCAGGGAACTGTATTTGGGTCGTAAAAATAGTCTTAACCGGCCCACGAAAAAGCCTCCTCTACTTCCAGTGATTTGTGTCTGCAGGCAGGAGCTGCTGGCGCCTGTCTCTCTGGGGACTGGGAGGAGGACTGCCAACTAGTGTCACACCCCACGGGTGGTTGTGAGTCACACCTGCATGCAGCTTGCCTCAGGCAAGTCAGCTAAAGTTTGCCTCATGCCTCTGTAGCCATGAACCTTGCCCAAGAGCTGTGCAAGGCTTGCCCTTGTTTAACCTTGCACACCTCTGAGGCGTGAGGAGTGGGCAGCAGGTGGAAAGCCCCAGATCTCATGCGGCGTCTCCTCTGGGGCATGTTGGATGGTCAAATCTCCAGCTGCCCAGCTGTTGTCATGGCCTTGGAGTACCCCAGTCTCTCATCTGTGATGCTGATACCGGACCTTCTACAGTGGAGAAGGGGCCGGACAAGGGGTTGCCATGTGTGACACAGGGGAATGAAGTGAACACCAAGAAACGGACTCCAGTGCCAATAACTTGGAGGCAGAGGGAGAATTCATACTAATATGGCAATATCATTACAGTGTTTATTTTTAGGTCTATAGTAAAGGCTCTTCCTTCCCTTTTTCTCATCTCTCCCAGTCTCTCTGCTTCCCCCTGCCCTGCAAACTTAGTTAAGGTACTGAAGAGCCTTAGGTTGCCTAGAAGCTTGCCACTCTCCAGTTGATATCTGTGTGGTGATGACCGTGTCCAGCTTTCCTCCCAGCTACTGTAGCCTAGGAGATAGGCTTGTCCTAGGAGAAGAGGCTTGCTTTCTCAAGCTGGTGTGCCTGCAGTAGTACCTGCCTAAGGAGAGGCAAGAGCAAACCAGGTCCTGCCTGCCAGGGAGGAGAAGAAAGCCAGTTTGTGGGAAGGCAAGCGCATGGACTGGGTGGACAGCCCACATACAAGGTGCAGGGGCGGGTCTATAGGAGAGAAAGGGAGGGCAAAAGAGGTTCCTGCAATGTTAAGGAAAGGGTTGTAATGTGGTTAATCACACTTGGTGTGATCTGTTTTGCTAGCCACATGGCACACTCAACCCTGCTATCCAAATGGCAGCTGGAGCAGACCTGCTCTTCCATGTAGTCATCAAGAGTTCACATGCCTACATTAGAGCAGGGAAGGCTCTTTTGACTGCCCCCTGACTTGTGATGTCTCTTAGACAGCAATAATTAAACACTTTTTGAAAACTTCTGGACTTTGCAGCACAAAGGTCCATGAGCCAGTCAGTGGCATCTCTCCAGCTTTCAGATGAGTAAAGGACCAGTGCCCATCTCAGGTTTGGTGGACTCTGCAGTGTTGCATTGCAGGCTGCATGTGGCCAAACATTGCCCATACCCAAATTTGACCTGCAAGAGAGTTGTACATGGTCCACTGGGCAAGCTGGTTGGTCAACAAGTTTGGCAGGGACAGAGCTTCAGGTTGACCTCACGAGCCTGCCATTTTTAAATACAAAGCCATATAGCTCCAGGTGTATTGGGCTGACCTCCAAACACCTGGCTGGAAATAAAAATGACTTCTCACTTTGGAAATAATGTCCATCCCCACTCACACTATTACAGGAAAATATTTATGTGCTCTGCTGCTGATATAATGGTGAGAGCACTGGAGATCTCTCCGTGCCTAGCTCTCAGACCACGGCAGAAAGGGTGTTAGGAAATTCTGGTTTTCCCTCTGTCACTGTTGGAAGCCCTGCCTACCCTAAAAGGGCAGCTACTGAGGAGGCTGAAGGTGGCATTGTTAGGGAGGTCCCATGATGCTCTGTTTCTCAAGAAACTCTTCTTCATTGACAGCTGTGTCTGATCTTATTCTCCAGCAGCTTCTTTGAAGAATCCTGGCATCAGTAACCCCAGCAAGAGAAGGCACTAGTGCAGGTATTCTGGCAGAAGAGGGGTGTTCAAGATGCCTTTCCTGTTGTCTGTTCAAGTTGGGCCCACTTCAGCCTTTCTTTCACAGCTTATATTTTCTTAACCACCCAGCAAAAGCAGCTGTCTCAGGATTGGGGGTTTTTTCCTTCCCCCTCTCCATGCACACACATGCCCTGTCCCTTTGAAAGAAGGACTTGGCTGGCACTGGCATCTGGGCTTGTTTCTCCAAAAGGTCTCACACCTCTGACTAGTGCCTTTATGCTGCTCTCTCTGGAAGAGGATGAATTCGATGCGGGTCGCCTGGCCCCAGCCTGCAGGATATAGCGTTCTCAGGAATTTGGTGGGAATGCTACTTGGCCCAGCTCCCGTAAGCCAGCTGCAGCCTGAGCTGCTCCCTCCCTCCCTCACACCTGACTGGGAACAGGGGGCCCAGCTCCAGTTCCCGGCATAGATGGGAGATGGGGCTGCCCTTAGCAAAGTGCTGCCAAGCCAATGCGCCATAGCGGGGGGGGGTTGTGGAATACAACTAAAGCGCTGTGGTTACCAGCTCAGTCCCATGGTGGTGCTGGCCAAAATGAAACAGCCAGCGAGCAGGGTGGATAGCATAACCTGGGGTAAAGCTGGCTCCTTTGGAAGAGGAACCAGGAGATGGCTCTGAACTTGTCCCCTGTCCATCTGTGTGTAGATGGTGTTTCTAGCCAGGTGGAAGTGCAACACCATGAGCTGAGGTTTGCATGGGTGCTGTTGAGATGGTGAAAACCCTGCTCAAAAGGGAGCTGAAGACACTGGCTGCCCCAGAGTCATCCCAATCTTTTGTAGCTCAAGTATCAGAGAGAGTTTGAGTTACCAGGTTCACACCTGGGGAAGCTTCTCCTCTGAAACTACTATGAAGTAAGGGGTGGGAGCTGTACAGACAGGCTGGCAGGTTCTGTCTATCCTGAGTGAAGCCTATTGTACTGGTTTAACTGAAGACTGTCTGTTTTTTCCCAGGTTGCATGAAGAATTAAAGATGGCAAAAAGTTATGATGGCATACGCATCTTACAGGGTCTATTAGTCTTTGGGAATGTAGTCATTGGGGTAAGTGAACTGAGACAAGTATGGGTGGAGGCTTCCTTCCCGTATGACACTTAAAATAGCAGTTCCCAGCCATGAAACCTCTCTTCACATGTGAAGCCCACCCATAAATAAAACAGTAAAATATGAGAAGGGGTCTAAAAGAGGGCTGTGCTAGATGATCAGTTGGGTGGGGAGGGGACAGCAGGGGTTGATCCACAAGACCAACATGAATTCTAGGGGAAGAGCCCTTGCTGCTGACCAACATCTTTCCAGCCACCTCCCTCCGTACAGTGATGGGAAATGTTCTGTTAATTCTTTCTTAATATCCTCAAGACCAGGTGTGAACTCTCAGGTCTAGGCTGGGTGATTTTTGCCTGCAATTCTTCTGTGAATACACAATACAAGGGATTGTAAAGTTGGGCAGAGGTGCAGTTGAATAGCTCCTGTTTGGTAGGAAGCTAAATGAAAGGAAAGCAGTCTCCATCTTTTCTTTTCTGTTTCTTTGGGGAAGCTTGATCTAATGGATTTCCCAACCTTGTACTTCTCAGATGTGTGGCATTGCCCTGACAGCAGAGTGCATCTTCTTTGTGTCCGATCCCCATGGTCTCTACCCTCTGCTGGAAGCCACAGAAAATGATGACATCTATGCCGCTGCCTGGATTGGCATTTTTGTTGGCTTTGCACTCTTTGCTCTGTCTATCCTTGGTATCGTTGCAGTCATTAAGTCCAACAGGACCTTGCTGCTGGTGGTAAGTGTAGCAAAGTGTGCTTACCTATTGCTGCCAAACTGAAAAAAACACTGCCTTAGTTTCCTTGTTCACCTTGATAATTAGCCACTGAGCAAAGGCATCTTTTATTAGTGATAAGGAGCAAAAGGTTCTTCCTGATCACAGCTGTGGTGTCCCACAAGGTGAATTCTGTGAGGATACATGCATGACAAGCTCCCAAACCAGGCTGAGGGAATTAGTGATGAGAGCCACAATGGAGGTTTAAGCCAACTGGCTTGACCCTGACCTTGCCCTGAAGCAATGCAGAAGCACTTGTGCAATCAGATGTAGCTGAGATGTGGTTTAGATCCTTGTTTCTCCCCACCCCTTACTGCCTTTCAGCTGTCATATACCATTCAGTTTAGAAGCTGATAAGTAATGACTTCTGTACAAGGCATTAGAATGTGTTAGTATACCAAATATGGGTGCAATTGAGAACATCAGACATCAGCAGGCAGGCAGAAATTACAAGGGTGGGGACAGAGAGCTTTGGATAAACCAAGGGAAATGTTAGGATGTGAACAAATCTCTGTACAATTTCTTATTTAGTCTTTAGGTTGGCAGTGGCAAAACTTAATCAGTGCTTGCATTAATGAACGGTAGAGCCGAAACTCTGGAATCAGCACTCTCTTGGACTAATGTGGGATGGCAGGGTGTCTTAAACAAGAGACACTTAGAGATCTTAACTCCTGTGCCAGGGAATTTGCCAGAAAACAGGTGAGGGAAGAAAATTCCCTTGACTCTGCATTTTGGTGTCTTGGCTGAAACCCAAGGCTGTGGTATAGGAGATAAGAGAGGGTACAAGGAGCAGAAGCTGGGGTAAGTAAGAAACAAATACCTTGAATCTGAGAAAATCATTATATAGTGTGGGAGGAGAAATAGAGACACAAGAACTCCAAAGGGAATATGGGAAAGGTTAAACGGATTGTGCTGAGAAGGTAAGAGAAACAATGAAATAGACTATGAGACGTGATCCCCAGGATCTGTTCTCGTGAAGGGCCCTTGCCAACAAAGTAGGACTGCTGAGGAGATCTGAAAATGCAAAATCAGGAGAACCTGAATGATACCCTAAATTGCACCTTCTGTTTCCCCAAAGCTCTCCTGCTAGTAGTGAACAGCTTCTTGCTGAAAAGCTTATAGCTGGCAAGTAGAAGTGGAAGGAAACATGGCACAAGCATAAGTTGCCAATGAGATGCAACAAAGAAAAGGGCAAATGTTATTCTAGGACATACCAGGCAAAGTATTTTCCAAAAAGGCAGGGTGATTTTAATGCCATGAGGTTCTGAAGAAAACTCATCTGTGAGATGGAGAACAATTCCAGTCACACACCTTCAAGAAAGCAGATTCCAAACTGAGACAAGGACAGGAAAGGGCTACACGATTGTTCAGGGGCATGGAGAGGACTGAGGAGACTAGGATAGCCTGGCCTCCTTTGCCTTGAGCAGGGTTTCAAGCTTATTCTTGAAAAAAACTGTTTCTCCAAGAGCTAACTCTGCTGTCTGTCTCCCACAGTACATTATTCTGATGCTGATCACTTATGCATTTGAAATGGCTTCTTGCATCACAGCAGCAACTCACCGAGATTTTGTGAGTATTTTTAACTCATGTATTCTTGCAACCGTGCTGGGAAACGTTGCAGTTCTAGGGCACATGCTGGTCCTGTTCAGTGTAGTAAATGGCCTGTGTGGTGGTACAGGGTAAACTCAAAGGACTACTGCTGATTTGGAATAAGACCCCACAAGGAAAGTTTCCAACGTCACTATTCTAATCAAGGAAATAATTTTGTTCTTTTTAACATAGTTTTGTTATTTTTAACATTTTAAAATGTTTACAACCTTGTAGTTAAGGAAACAGTGGCGTGGGTTAGCTGAATCATCAATACAGTGTTTAGTCTTTCAGCTATAGACTGATTAATCTATCATACATGCAGAAGACAAATCTTTAGCATTGCCCCAGGCAATGTTACTAGTGAGGGAAAGATTACGTGGGTTATGGGAGTTATTGGGAGGGAGGGAAATGACTTGTGATGCTTTAATTCCAAGCAACATATCAAATGTAACCCATAGCTTCTGCATCTCCTGCGATCTGACATCTGGTAGAACCTGCTTAAGAGTCTTGCTCAAGTTCTACGTCTTTGTTGCTCCTGCTCCTTAAATCTTGGTCTTTATTCTCCTGTGTGTAAAAGTGGGGGAGAAGCAGCATTCCTGTTCTCCAGCAGGACACTGAAATAAGCAAACAAACCCACCCTAAATAACCCTATATTTGCTTCACAAGGCCACTTACTTACATAGTTTCTGCATTCTTCTCTGTTTTGCTTTTTTCTTTAGCTCACTCCAAATCTCTTCCTGAAGCAAATGCTGGAGAGGTATCGGAAATCAGAGACAGACAATAACAATGACAAATGGATGACTGAAGGGGTCACAAAAACATGGGATAACCTCATGCTTCAGGTAATAATAACACTGAAAACTCTCACTAATTACTAAATGCTCTGCAGCCCTGGAATTTCAAGTCCTCCTTGGGGCCGCTCAGTAATAAAGAGGGCGGCATCTGCCTTGCACCTTAGAGAAAGTCCTGCCACACTCCCTGTTTTGCTTGTTTATCAGATAGCAGACTGTCAAAGACAGGCACTTCAAAAATCTCTCCCATAAATCTGTGGTTAATACCTAACCAGCCATGTGCAGGGTCCAGCCATGTGCAGGGCTGTGACCCGGGCCCATAAAGACCAATCCCTTCTCTTGCTCTGCAGAACCAGTGCTGTGGGGTGCGGGGTCCCTCCGACTGGCAGGAGTACACGTCCGCCTTCCGTAAAACGTACAACGATGCTGACTACCCTTGGCCGCACAATTGCTGTGTCATGAACGACCAAGGGTCTCCCGTCAACCTTGATGGCTGCAAGCTTGGAGTCCCTGGCTACTATAACAGCAATGTAAGATCCTCCTGCTTTTTCCAGTTAACATATGTTGGTCAGAAGCTCCTTGCTGGAAGGGAACAGTGAATAGCCTTCCTCCTCTACTGTGAGCTACAGGTGTTCAAAGGCTTTCTGGAGGAGAAGCAATGCCTGTAGGGTCCGGGCCATGTTGCTGAACAGAGCACAGGTTGTAATAAAGGGTCTCCTGATGAAGAGACAACTATTAAGAACACTCTCCCAATGCCACCAGTAAGAAGTGACATCTCCAACATGTAGGTGGAAAGTAGCTAAATCAAACTTAACCCAAAAATGAGTGCATATAATACGAGTGAGCAAGGCAGCAGTTCTCCTCTTCAAGGTAGAACTTTTCAGTAGACTAGCTTGTCCTATTCAAACAGATTGCTGGGTCTTTAGCAGGCAACTTCTGCACTAGCAAGCATTTCTAGAAGGTGTTCAAGCTCCCAAGTTGCCTGCAGCTTCTTGATTCTTGGTGTCAACTCTACATTGGCTGTGTCTGGTTATATATGTATACTTGGCAAGTGAATGGCACAGGAAGTTGTCCTTGAAGTGTCTGAGATGAGTCTACTTTGTATTTGGAGCTAGAAACAGGTAGGCTATCTGCAAGTTGTCAATAAGCAGTGGAGCTCTGACTTGTCTTCTTGACACCCTGTGAGCTACCCAAATTGCAATAGACAAGGAGCATGCCACTTCAGTCTCCCTCAGAGGTGGGTAAGCTTGTCGTCTTGTGGTACAAGCTCAAAGCTGGTGTTGATTCATTCTTGATTGTCTTACAGGGTTGTTATGATGCTATTTCTGGGCCAATGAACACACATGCCTCGGGTGTTGCCTGGTTTGGTTTTGCCATCCTCTGCTGGACTGTGAGTACTTAATATTTGCCTTTATTTCCTCTTCTCTTTTCTTGCTATTCCACACCCAGTTGGGTGGAGGCAGATGACAGGACTGACGCATTTAAAATGTCTCTAGATTATAGTTATTCATTCATCACCAATTTGCCTGTAGCCTGTTCCACTAACAGGGCCACATTTACAAGTTCCCCTCCATTCTGGCTTCCACAGGTGAGGAGCTAGATGGCCTTCCAGCCTGCTGTGGCCTGCTGCCATCTCAGCAGTACAACACAGCAAACACAGTTTGCAGATGCTTGTTTGTGAAGAGTATTGGATCATCTAAGCAGTAATCATGACAGATAATTAATTTTCTAGTTGGAAGACTTTGTATGAGTACTTTAAATACTCAGGGTTCAGCAGCTTCATGATAGATAATCCTCAGTGAGCTGAGTGATCCAGTCAAATAGTTATGGCTGCACATTTCTTTCTTCACTGTGAAACTTCCGTGCGGATAAAAACCTTTAAACTTCCTCTGCCTGAATGGTCTTTGCTTGTCAAGAATTTCTGTTGCTGTCTCCTACCAGTAAGACTAACTGGGGCTGGGGGAGAGGTAGGAAGAAGGGAACGGGGAGCAGAGAATCTTAGTAGTCTTGTCGTTTCAGTTCTTCGTCCTCCTTGGTACCATGTTCTACTGGAGCAGAGTTGACTACTGAAGACCCGGTATCCTCAGCGCTGTCCTGAAGCACTGTGTGAAACTGCATTCATTCATCTCCTGCTCCACTCTCCTCGTGCCATAGAGGATTTGAAGTTTTCCCACTACCTCTCCCATATATACTTTTGCCCCTCCAAAAACTTGATACACACAGCTGATGACTCCAGGAAAGAATCTTCTTGTCCCTTCTTTGTCCCTTGTTCTGCAGCCTTAATGCCTCGTGGCTGAGGCACAATCCTTCTTTCACTCTACAAGAAATGCTTGGAGCGTAAGATAAGAAGTGATCTGATTTGTTCTGTGATGACATCAGAAAGGAAAATGTCCATATACACTTGCTCCAAAAAAAGTTTCTCTCTAAAACTAAGCTGAATGTAAATCATAATGCTAAAGGCTCCGGCAAGGGCTATGTGAGCAAAACTGTAACCTCCTGTGACCAATAAAGAGGGATGCTGCAAGGGAGAAGACTGCAGACTCTCTAATATATTTTATCATTCAACTTCTGTTCCTGGTCTCTGTCACCCCTTGCCTTAAAATAAGGCAGACACTCTGAGAGTTTAAGTGTGTCAGCAGTACAGACATGTCACAGATAAAAAGTCTGTTGCTAGTCAAGCCCAATAAAAGGCTAGCTCACTCCTCAGCAATATGCTGCCTATATTCAAGCCTACCTCCTGTCACTGATGAAACTACTGCATGTGCTCCTACCTTCAGAAGTGTCAGTCCAGAAAAAGCTCCTCTTGCTAACAAGCGACTCCTTCAAAAAGCTGTTATGTACTTCACACAAGATTTCACACATCTACAGGCTAGAATTTGGGCAGAATACAAGGGGTCCTGCACTTTAGTTGGCTTTGAGAAAGTGGCTGTCCCACGCCCCTAGATTACTATGCTTCTTGCTTCAGCTACCTCCATGTATTTGGTCACGTCCCCTGTGTACTTCCCTTCCACATCCTCAGATCAGGTAGGACAAATGCAAATAATGGTAATGAGTAATTCTTGTGACAAATGCAAGCAGGGAGATAACTGAACCAAATCCAGTCCTTGCATCAGCGGTTACGGTTCTCGCCCAGTTCAATAGAGGCTGTTTACTTTGGCCCAGACTGATCTGCTGTCTTTCCTAGTGAACACTTCAGCAGTTACATGTGTTGTGTGAAATATGCTCCTGTATAGAGCATTTTAAGGTGAAGACTTTTGCTAAGGTATGCTGGCTTAGGTCTTGACACTTGCCAGCTGCCTTGATTCTTGGTTTTTGTATATTCACGAAAATACTAATTAAAAAGAAGTGGAAGTGTAATTTTTTTCTTGTTCAAGATTTGTGTTTGGGAAGGGGAAATGATAAAGGTCTGTATTGGGGCCATGTGGGGCAGTGCAAGGGCAGGTTTGAAAGTCCTGTAACCCCATCCTGAAGATCAGTGTGCAAAGCACCATGATGTATGGTGTTACAGAAGCTCTATAGCTGAATAGTCCCTCGCTAGGGTACTGGGGGAAGAGAAAGAGTAGACTTGAGGGTGAACAGCTCAAAGGAGAAAGGGTCACTGCAATAGAGGTGGGGGGTGTCCTAAATTAGTGTGCCTTCAGAAAGGAAAAAGCCCATGGATCAGCCACTCCACTGGTTCAGTGGGGTGGTGCCTGTCTTGGAGAGCCTGAATTCTCAGCAATTTCCATAAGGAAATTAGTCTTCAGCACTTCTTTGTGAGGCTCTAGGACATGGGGACTGTGTATGGGGGTGATCTGGGTTTGATTTTTAATTATTTGTGTGTGTGTGTCTGTGCATATGCTGGAAGCTACAATAATACCTAAATCTAAAGAAATCTAAAGAGAATCAGTGTCTGCATAAGTTAGGCAGCAATAGCAAAGACTCGGTCCTGTGCTGCTCACCTTGGATTGCAAATGCCTGCCAACTGCAACAGCAGAGAGGAGAGAAATGGGGGAGGTGGGACTGTGCAGGCACATAGGCTCTGTCCTTGCTTGGCCAAACCCCTCCAATAACTCATCAGTCATAGCAGCCTTCGTGGATAGCTGCACATCCACATAAAGGTCTCTTGCTCAAGTTATTTCTGAAACTCAAGTAGCTCTGCAAATGGGTGGAACAACTGGCTATGGGACTTTCTAGAGATTGGCAAGGCCTTCTGCATCTGGCCTCCAGATGTGACTGGAGATATGGCCTGTAGAAAACTTTAAGATCCCAGAAGCAGGTAATTTTAAATATTATTTTCCTCCTCTGGTCATTTGCTTCAGACCCACAGGTCTCTTCCTTCCTGCCACATCTAAAAGCAGTGTGATTATAGCCTTGTACTCAATATAGAGAAAATGCTGCATGATTTTTCAGAAGAAGAGGAGCTGAGACCACAACTATTGCAGTATTAACTGCTCCAATCAGTTGCAAACAATACCATTGACCTATTGCATAAATGGCAGTTTAAGCCAATTGAGTTCAATTGGCTTTATGCTTCATGAGCCTTTCCCTTATGTGGCACATTGTGATTTATGTTTTGCAAAAATAAAAGCTGTGATGAACAAATGATCTGGGCAATGGTGGATCTATGCAGAAGTGCCACGCATGCCACAATGCAACCAGAAAGACCCAGCTTTATCCACCTGAACTAAGGAGGAAGAAGAAGACTGGACTGATGGAAGAATGATGTTGAGCAGGCTCATGAAAAATCCTGCACAGTTTTTTCTGGTTTTTCAGCTTCTGAAGGTTGATTCCAATCTCAGCAAGTTCCCTACCTGGGATGCCAGGGGAGGGTGAGGAAGGGATGGAGTCCGTGACAGGAATGGTGAACGGGTTCATGTGTGGGCTAAGGCTTGTAAAGAAATCCTGGTCATTCTCAGCTGTTTGGATTGCTGCCTGAAGGTATGAATGCATGTAGTCTTCAGAGCAGGCAATATGCACAGATGCATGAAAACTGCTGGACTAAGACAGGATGAAGAAAAAAAAATCTCTAGGTGGAAGCTGTGTAGTCTGTTTGCAGATTTGCTCAGTGTGTTTCTTCTCTGTAGGTGTGAATATTCACAGTTCTCTCTTGGCAAAAAAAAAAAAAAGCATGTTTCAATTATCCTGTGGAGTTACCAACTGTATTTTTAGATTATTAATTTATCATAATATTCCCAGCTCTAAGAAATCAGTCTTGCTGAGAAACATCCTCTGTTCATACTTGACAGAGCAGCATGGCCTCCAAGCCAACAAGGATACCAAGCCCTCAGCTGCTCCTCCCTCGTACACACACAAACATAACCTGATGTCTTTCACATTATTGAATTTTGTGGCTGGCAGTACTGAAGGTCTCTGTTCCTTCGGGTAATGGGGCAATGTGGGGCTGCATTTGTGTACTTTGTACCTTGCCCCCATTTTTCCAACAGGCTTTCCTACCCCTTCCTCCTTTCTCCTCACTTCTTCTGCATGAGATCTCTTTGCACAGACTCTCTCAGTCCCTGTTTCTCCTTACCTTGTGGGTTCCTCTACGACATACAATGCCCACTATGTGCCATGCTTGCATCTGGCTACCCACCTCACTGCAAAAAACAGCAACCGGGCTGTCAGCGGTGTTTGCTGTCCTCTGACTCAGATGATTTATTCCTCATCCTGCTTGCTGCCCTGGCATCTTAGTTTTTCACATTCCTTACAGCAGGGACTTGTGCCAAGCAAATGTTTATTGGGACAAAGTATGACCTAAAACAAGCTCATAAATGAAGCCTCCTTCTCCCACCCCTTGGCAGCTCTGCCCTCTTTGGCAACTGGGGAAAGCCTCTGCAACGTGTGGTATGCTGGGAACCTCCTGCAAGGACTCTCCCTGTAATCTCAGACATCTATCTTTAGGAGATCCATCTGCATGAAGAGTTGAGGATGACTGCTGAGGGTTTATCCTCAAAGGCAAAAAAAAGGTGAGGGTGTTTCTGACTCTGTTAGCTGACACACGAGGTGAAATTCCAGCATAGGCAAGGTCATCTGCAGTTCTTGCACATTCTCTAGTTGAGATAAACTCTGCAAGAGAGCTAAGTGATGAGCAGTGAGCTGCTCTGGCTACCCAGGGCTGTTACTGACTGTGAGTGAATGCAGGACTGAAACCCTTCCCTCTCTCTATTTTTTCCGAAGCAACACTCACCTTTAGCAGGGTACTGTGGCTGGCACAGAGGCTGGAGAAGGTAAAGCCAAGCCGCTTCAAACAAGCCCTGCAAATAACCAACCTAGTCTTTTTACATCTCTCGTCTGACTCTTGGTATTTAAAGCAAATCATGTCACAACACACACAAAAAAAAAAAAAGGTGAGTAAAGCAGTTTGTGAGCACCAATTTTTTCTGATCTAAACTTCTTCCTCACTCTTATGAAGGAGGAGAGAAAGAAGAATTTACCTGATATTTTTCAGACTGGTTCAACTCTATCTTGTGGCTGGGTTTGGGTTTGTTTTTTTTTTTCCTTTTCAGGCTTTACTTCTCTGGAAACTTTCCTTGTTTAGTAATCATCATGTGTGTTATTCTCCTTTCTCCAGCTCTGGTCATTCCCATGTTCCTGTTCTTTGTGGTTCATTCTTAAACAGCCACTAAGTTTTCTTTGAAGTCATTTCCTCTCACTGAATTCAAATATTTCCTGGTCTTCTCAGATAAGGGATTTAAATGATAGAGATGTGTTCCCTGTAGCAGATGTGCTATGGAAAAAAACAGGTCCAATTTTAAGATGTATCTGGACCAAAGTGCATTGCATATTCCCTATGGATTTTCTAGGTTTGCAAAATGTAGTTAATCTCACACTGCAGTTTGCAAGTAAGACGTGAGAAAATAGCTACCCTTTTTTATTATGGAGTGAACCAAACATTCTTATTTTAACACTCATGCTTTAGCTAACTTCCAGGGGCATCAGGACTTGGCCAGGTCTGAGCTTTGCAGCTCCCATTCATTTCTAATTCTTAACTTTGAAACTATTCATCCTTCGCCCTTGTGGCGACACATGTTCTTTGAAAAGTTTATCCTGCTCAGAAAGAAAATGAACTCGGAGATGTCACTGCCTTTCTCTAGCTTGGCCATTATGATCCTGTTCTTTTTGCTGTTGTTGACGCCTTGTGCCAACTTGACCTAAGTCTCCTTCACCTGGCTAAATTTTGTTCCCTGCACTGCCTGCCTTCCCTTTGCTGCCACTTGACTGTTAGCTCCATCCAGTGGGATACCAGCTAGATGTCCAGTTGCCCATAGCTGCTGGACTCCTGTGTTGCAAGGAGGATGCATGAGACACCGCTATCAAATGCTCTTTGGCGCTGGGTTATATTGTTTCCTGGTTAACAGCCAGTTTGGGAACTTGCTTAATCCCAGTTTTGGCTTAGCTGAGAGTATCCACGATGTTATAGCTGTTGCTTCCAATACAGCCTACACAGATGATTGTCCTGAGTCAGACTTTCATACTCATGGTGATGGGAAAGCAGGCAAAAGGAATTGGCTGAAATTGTGTTCAAGCACTTCCACGTGTTTAAGCACCCTGATTTAGGGCACAGGGACGAGTAGAGGACAAGCAGGTCTGAAGTGTGTTTTTTGCTTGATTTTCATAACTGTGGGAATGCTGGGGGGGCAGTTTGAGATTCTCCTCTTGTCTTATAGCCAACTCACTGCTAGATTCTGTGGCACAAAGAATACAAAAATACTGTTTCTCGTACGGCGCTAATAATTGGCTATGACTAACAACAATTCCAGAGTTCAACAGACACAGTTTTCCCTCTCATTTCATGTGCCAGTTGCCATGGTAAGCAGGAAGCACAACCCAGGCATTTTCCTAAAGGGAAATTGAAGTCATGAAGGAGGTAGGAAAGGGAGTCAAGCCCTGAATTCAGCTGCTGTGTAGGAAAAAAAAGTATTTCATTTAACCTCATGATTTATCTGTTTTTTAGGGAGAAAAAAGAGCAGGCTGAACTCCAGGTATGTCCACTGAGGCTAAAACCACAAGAAGCTCTCTCTTTTTTTCTTTTTGTGTTCCCAGGGTAGAATAACAAACAGATACTAATAATCTTCCCTTCCACACTGCAGCTCAGAGATTGGATCAATGAGGGCAATGCAAGAATCCGGAGAACCGGGGAACTTAACTCATATTTTTTTTAAGTTCTTGCATGTTCTTTACAAATCAACAGAATTGCACGTACTATGCACCAGAGGCTTCGTAGTAACTTCTCTTTTTCCAGCTTGGCTTCCACTCTACAAGCACCAGGATCCCAAAGTATTTCTGTATGCATTGCTCTGCGTTATCACAGGCAATGCAGAATTCTGCACGAGATGTGTTAAATGGGAGGACGTGGTTGTGCATCACTGAAACTTCAGCCTGGTTGAACTAGAAATGGTAAGGAAAATGATTAATTTTACCCTTGGAAATCTTAAAGCATTTCAGATAATGGTAATTCTACAGAAGTCTCCAAGCCCTCACTTCATTTGCAGAGCTGCAGAGCAGCTGCAGTGCTCATAATGTCCAATCAGAAAACTGTGTGATCAGGCCCTAACCTTCATCTCCCCAGTCAAAACCCAGACAAACACAGCTTAGTGCCCTGGCCGCTCACGCAACAAAAGAAGGGCTCAAACTCCATGTCAGAGGAAGACAAATGCGTTTGCACTGCATTCATAAACCAAATCCAGGAAAAAGAAAACATTCCAAAACATCACTAGGGCACAGGTCTGTTTTTATAAAAACTCCAGTTTAATCTCATGGCTGAGACCTGGCAAAACATCTTTCTTTTGTGGCTGTTGTTTTTCTTTCTTTTTTTAAAGCAATAAGGCACAAAGGCAGGCAAGTCCACACAGAGAACAAAGCTTAACAAAAATACAGTCCATCAGAGCTAGCAGGAGAAATAATCACAAACCAGGGCCAGTGGGGTGGGGACAGTCCTTTTCACAGTGTCTGACTTCCAGCCCTTCCCTTGACCTGGCAGCAAACAACATTTCAAAGGGGACCAGTGCCTGCAAGAACAAGATGTAAGGTCTGGGCTGCTGCATGGAGCCTTCACGAAGCACTTGCCTCCTGCCATCCTTCTTTCGAGGGCTGTTAAAAGTCCTGCTGCATCTCCAGTTGAACTCAGTAGCAAGCTTTCCATTCCTTGCTTGGAGCAGAATTAGTTATCACCAAGCCTTTACATCAATTAGGAGCAAGCAAAAGCTAAACCAAATAAGGATCAGCTACAGCTTCTCCCCCACCTCTAGAGATCATATTTTTTTCTAGAGATGGAGAGAAGGAAAAAGAACAACTGCAAAACCTGGGCATGCCTGAAAGATAAGATATGGTCCAGTAGATTATCTGCATTTTCAAGGACTGAGGAGAAGCTTGTGGTGGAAAGGTAAATCAGTCCTTGCACTCTGGTCTCCTCTGATCTCACCCCTCCTCTCCCAGAACATGATCCAGCTCAGGAAGGCAGATTCAGGCCTTCCGCCCACCACAGATTAGCTAGAACTGGTTAGCTTCTCCTCTGTGGGCAAAAAGCCAGTTGATATCACACCTTTGTTGCTACAAAAGTTACAGCAGAAAACAGTTCCATGCACCAGCCCAAGTTTCACAGATGTGCAGGTTTCTATTAAGGCAATTCCTTCATTTTAATTACATTTCCTTTTTAATACATTTATATAGAATGTTCTTTTATATATATATATATATATATAAATTTAACACAATATTCACCGCTACAGGCATTTCAGAATTCGTAAAGAAAGAAAAAAGACTCTGATTGCACCATTGGATTCTAGATGAGGGAAAACATTGCAGGGCTTTATGGATGCTCTCTGATGCAAACCTAAGTTCCTCTGAAGCTCTAACGGTGAAAAAAGAAGTGCTTCAATCATTCTGAAGTGATAGCATGGGATGGATAGCCCAGAGGAATGAGATTTTTAAGGTAAAATACAATCCTCATTTCTGTTTACCCTTCCACCAACAAAGCAGCTCCCATATGAGCTAATGTCATTCATGTCCCTCCTTTCCATCAGGGGATTCCCACCTCTGCCAGCCCAACAATTTCACTCTGAGCTACAGTTAACAGAAGCTGCACAAACCCGCTGACTACATGGGAAGAGTAAGTGAAATTTAGTCACTTGTCTCCCATTGGTAAAAGTCCACAAGCAACATGTGCTGGTGATAGTGTATCATGACTGAGACTGGGACCATCTGCGAAATTGGGAATGGCCTTTATACTCTTCACAGTCTCAGGAGAATCAAAATGTACTGCAGGGTCACTGAAAGGATCCTTGCAGAGCTGCAAATGATGTGACAGTCTGTTTAGGAAGGTCCTTTCCATTATGCCAAGAACAACTGACTTGGTTCTCCTGTACATAAAACTTCAAATTCTGGGCCAGACCCATTTCCCATAATTCTGATCTATCACCCTCCATAATGCTTCACAGAAAAAAAAAAAAAAAAAAAAAAAAGAAAAAAAAAGAGAAAAAAAAAAGGCAAGTCCAAAACCAAGCAAAAAACACAAAATCCTTTTCTGAAGCCTCCAGTGTTGCAGGGTTGTGCTGGAGGGCAGGAGTTTGGTGCCCACAATGTACCACTGCAAAACTCTGAACTTCAGAACAGCTTCCAGTCTCAGGTTCAGTCTGCTCCTGCAGGGTGGCAGAGGACAACCTAAGGGCTCTGAAGCAAAGATGACGTTGGGTCTGACACTGAAGCTGACATCAGGAATGGTTTAGTAAGGTTGTATCTCAGAAAGCTCCAACAACACAGTCAGCACCGTTCGATGGGAGACAGATTCGGTCTTCTGGCTCTGTCTAACTACCAAGCTCTGGTCCTTGCAGCTCACTGCAGCTATCAGTATCAACATGGATCTATCATCAAGCACTACAAACTCCGCACAAGTTTGCTTCTGGAGTTGGATATGGTGACCTATACCTGTGCAATGGTACACCTTGCAACTAAGCAAGTACTCTCAGCTCTGCAGGATCTGGGGCTTTACCTCAGCGGTCTTGATACAAGCCCAGTTGTGACCATAAAACTGTAGTGATGTGCCTGCATTAAGCCCACTTGGATAGGCTCTTGGGGAAGTTTGATACAGCAGCTGGAGGCTGGAGATGAAATTGTCAATGGAGATGACCTACAAAATAGGGATGTCAATACAGATCTCTGCCTGGATCTGAGTTCAAATTCTGAAACACCTTTAAAAAGTGTAGTCTGGATACAGATTTTAGTTGAGGCTGATCTTTAATATTAAGTAAAGATTTCTAATAATTTTTTTCTTGCAGGAGTTTCACCACTTATGCCAAAAGCACTATTACTTACTGGAACGCTTCTAAGAGTTGAGACAGTGTATTATATACAAATTGCCAGGACTCATTTCTTGTTCATAGATCAGCTTATGTGAGAATATGGAGTGAAAAAAAAAAAAAAAAAAAAAGTGAACGGTTTTAAGGTGCCAAGGTTTCATCACATTTTCTTTTTCTTTTGATACATCAATTTGTGAGCTTCGCTGGCTCTGTTCCAGATGCCTTGGCAGTCAAAACTTCTAGGAACTGAGAGAATATAAATCATAGAGAATATAAACCAAAGCAAACTATTCTGTTGATGACAAAAAACCTGGGCATCATTTTCACAACTTCTACTTTCTCTAAAGTCTTACCACAATACCTCGTATCGCACCTTCCCAAGTCATTTGCCATTAAAAGCTTTCCCATGAGGCAGTAAAAAGGGCATTTGGGTGCCATGTAAATGCAGCACAGAGCTGTATTAACCATGAGGAGCATGGAGGATTGGCAATCTGCTAGTCTTAATGGGAGGCTGCACAGGCATCTTATGGTCTGGGAGGAGGATGATAAATTATCATGAATTATCATCAATATATTCTGGACCTGCCATCCACAGCTTGCCCAGGCAAAGTATAGGCTGACATCTGTGGGAGAACATGGACCCGAACAAGAACACCAGGCTCTCATCTGGTTCAATATTCTCCTTCAACAAAACTGACAGCGCAGACTTAGTTCTTTCCTCTATTCTCGTTATGCACAAATGAGGAGCACAGTGGCGAGGATCAAAGACTACAACTGTTGACAAGGAAAAGCCCTCTTGTTTTTTCACACGCCTTTTGGATAAGACAGGAGAAAATTCTGCTGAAGACATATTCCTTGCATTTGTGGGCCCAGAACTTCTCAAAAGTACCCTGGCATCTCTCCCCTTAGGCAATCAAAGAGTGCAGAGAAAGCACTAATTAAGTGACATTCAGTACAGGCCAGGAGCTCATTGGTTGAGTTTGCTAACAACTTGAAAATGACAGTACTTCAGAAAAAAAAGCCTAAACATACATCCGTTAGGAAATTCTGACTGACACTCATTGTAGTAGCTATAATACTTCCTACCAGATGCTCATTTACTGCTTAAACTATACCCATAATACCCATCTGAGGGCCTACAGACTCAGACATCTCCGTGAATGATGGCCCCTGCAAGGACCATTATAGGGACAGTCTCAGGGCTGGCAGCAACACCTGTGTTCCCATCTCCTCCGTAGTCACTAGTGATACTTAAATTGCAGAGACAGCACAGGCTGTACCTGACTTTGCAATCGCCCACGGTCACATACCAGGCAATAGATGAGCCTGCGGTGAACACAGAGTTAGAAGCTTTATAAAGAACGCTTTAATTCTATTCCCGCAGCAGCTTTTGCTTATATCAATGTGTATTTGCCTGTAACAAGACGGCCCTCCAGGAGAGAGTTTAATTCACTTCAAATCCCCCTCTCAGGATATCGTTCATGATCTGTTCCACAGTCCCACAAATCATCCTCTTTACAATACTCTTAATCAATCTTAAAGCACTGAGGGCCAGAGAGGTGACAACCAGCCACGCTCTCAAAGAAACTGTGCAAAATCACAAGGAGAGGAAGTTTAAAGGAAGAAGAAGCACCTAGGGACATGCCACACAGTGGCAATGAAAGACCAAGGTCAAAGATATGTCAGTCAGGGTGCAAGAAAGAAATAGGCCAAGGACATGCAGATCAGAAGGTCCTCTTGCTTTTTTCTGCTGGTGGTAGCATGGAGTACAGCTGGAGATAGTTGCAGAGGTGTCAACTGTCTTTAAGCAGTGATGAAAATAGTTGATACTGGCCTTTGTTATGATCATATCTTTGATTTCATTGATACCAGCTTGAGAAGTCTCTACCATTGGACAAACAGCTGCACACACATTCCCAAGCCACACAGATCTTGTCTGCCTAAGGAAGGTGTGGCTGAGCACAACAAAACGCATTAGCAGGACTTGGAAGATTAAAAGAACAACTAGGTGTTTCCTGTCCAGCTACTTTCATTCCAGCCCTTGCACACGCTGGAAAAAGCACATCTTTGATGCAAGGACAGGGCTGGAGGCAGTGCCTTCATGTTGTATGTTTGTCACTGGAACATCTTTGGGTGTCTCACACCCTGTATGACTTGTTCATGCCAGCTTCACCTTCCTCTTCAGCTATCCCCAGCCTCCTGCACTGTTTATTTACGCTGTCTAAATCAGACAACAGAGATGGTAATAGGCATGGTCCTTCACTGGTGGCTGGGAAACAATGGAAGGAGATCCCAAACATCTGGACTTACCTCTTCAGCAGATATTGTGCCCCTGCACCCTGAGCTGCAGTGCTTTGAAACAGTGTTTCCTCCCAGTCCTATTTTTCTAACTATAGCAAGATTTATTTTTCCTTTTTTTCCATCAGGAGGATGAGACTTTCACAGGGCTTGTTAGACAACAAGTATGAGAAAATACAAGTTTCCTGGGACCGGCTTACAAAAAAAAAAGCGGAGTGAGGGATTAGGCAGGGGTGAGAAAGGGAAGGAAAAGCAAGACAAAAAGACTATGATCCTCTGTAGCAAAATGCTTTGCAAGAAACTGTAAATGATTTGGGTCCACCTTGCACAATATAGCTATAACAACAGAAAAATGGCAACAGAGTTGGTCTTGGACACTCCCATCCCATCCATCACAAAAAAAAACCCCAACAATAAAAGAAACAGTTGCTATTCAATCTGCCTCCCACTTCGTCCATCCAGAATCACAGAGCGCCTCTGGGGCTGGTAAAAGCAGCTAGTAGAGGTCTCCAGTCTCTGGCCATTCTTGGGTATGGTCATTTTGTTCCTCAGTGTCACCCCTTCAGGCGTTGGCCGTGAAGTCTCAGACAGATCTCCACAAATGGGGCTCGAAGAGGTGGTCTGAGTGGGGCTCCTTATGGGTGATAACAACACCCTGGAGTCTGCTGAAGAGGAGGGATGGTCCATAATGGGGAAAGGGGGACTGAAGAGAATCAGACTCTGGGGCCTCCCGGGCCTAGATCTATAGGAAGGCTTGGAGAACCCTGATGGCCTCTCCATCTTTGAGGACTGCGGGTTATCTCCAGCTGTCTCCCCCTCAGAGGTGCGCTTTCGGCGCAGAACAGGGGCATCCAGAGTGGGGTGATAACTGGACTGAGATGGCTCCAGCGGAGAGCCAAGGTTGCTGTGCCAAGGACAGGCTGAGTCCTTTTGAGCTGGGTCACTGTTTTCTTTCTCTGCTTTGGCTTTCTTCTCTGTTAGTGGGCTCTTGGGGGCCTCCAGGTGGCTCCATGCCACCCGTTGATTCTGCCTGACGGCATGCTTGGCTTCTGCTTCCTTCTTCTCAGCTGATGGAGCGGTGTTCTGAGACTGCAGGGGCTGGGGGATCTGGGTGTACTGAATCTTGGGTGGTATCACGGGCACTGCTCTAGCCTGACACATCTTAATCATGAAGGAGGTCCTGACCGCTGACACACTGACAGGGGCAGAGTTACGACGGCCAGTGGTGGCATGGGCCACTGCCAGGTAATCCAAGTCTAGATCCACATGGGTGTTGAAATGAGACCCCCAGGGAATGCCTTTTCTGGCAGCAGGGCAGGCAGTCGGCAGGGATGGAACAGAATCACTGCTTTTTACTTCCTTCTGCCCACACAGGCGGTTCCCAGGGGCAGAGGGCATGGACAGGTTCTCAAATGTGAAGAAATCTGGGGCTGGAAGGAGTGAATCCAAGTTGAGGGATGATGGCCTAGTCTTCACTTTGCGAGGTGTTTCTTCATCTTTATTACTCAGGTGTGACTCAGTGGCAGAGCACAATGCTTTGGCAACAGTCTCTCCTCCCAGGGCAGTGTCCTGAGATATGGGTAACTCCTCCTTTGTGTTCTTCACCTGTGAAGAACTGCCTGGGCTATTTTGGTATGGTAAAGACAGTTCAAGCTTTGAGCTCCAAGGGTTTTCATTGCTCACATCCACTTTCTTTTCCTCTGGCTCTGAAAGAGGGATTCTGCAGGGTCCTTCTTTCTCAGCTGTTGCTTCCTCCCTGCTGAGGGGATACCTCAGATCCTCAGGTTTCAGAGGTTCTTCTGGAGGACTTGTGCCATTCTCATCTTGCTTTCCTTTGCCCAAACTAGAGGGGGAGATGGGCTGTATTTTGGGCAGCTCACAAGTGACTGGTAGAACATCAGTGCATGGTTGCTGCTGGTCAGGGGCTTCTATGAAAGAGAATGGGATAGTCCACAGACTCATCACTGTGTCTTTACTGTCCAGGGAAAGGCTGCGACTGAATCGTGGTCTAAGAGAAAGGCCTGTCTCTGCTCTCTGGCTCTGTGGCTGAAACTCCTGTATCATCTTCTCCTGAATGTCCTTAAAGGTGGGGGAATGGAGTGGGCTTGTAACCCACTGGTGATCCTCCCATGGCTCCACAAGTTCTAAGCTCTGCACATTGTCTGTCCAGGTATCTTCGTCATCCTGGTCACCAGCATCATGGGTTCTGCTAACAGGATTGCCCTCCTTCAGGACCTGGATTCCAGCTCCACTCAGTGCCTTGGAGGAGAACGTGTCCCTTTCATCAGCAGTCATTATCTCAGGCTTCTCCCTCTGAGTCTGGACTCTGGTAAGATCATCCTTTTCCCTCTGCAGCTGGTGAATGCTATCTTTTTCTCTCCCTGACTGTCCTTTGGAACAAGAAAATTCATCACTTGGGTCAACCTCATGGAATTCTGATCGTCTATGAAGCTTCCAGTCCAGAGGAGGAGTGAGACATTCACTCCTGCTGTCCTCCACCACTGGGTGGTGGTTCTTTGGAGCAGCTGTGCCAGTCGGAAGAGTACCCTCTTTGGGTAGGGCTGAAGCACAGCTCGGCTGTGCAGCCACATCAGACTGGCAGTTGTGGAGGCCTTCTTGTCGTTCCATGCCAGTGGCACCAAGTAAAGGCACCTGAGTTGTTGTCTGTGGTGTTCTGCTTGCAGATTTCTGCTCAGACAGTGTTGGACTCTGCCCTGGGCCAGAGGAAAAACTGTCTGTTTGTACTGAAGGAGAGGATTCAGAAATTAGGCTCGTCTTGGGGACAGCTGCTGGCAAGAGCAAGAGCTCCTCCTCAGATTCGATAATTTTCAGTTCCTGCTGTATGTCTGGCCACAGCGGTTCTAGGAGGGCATTCGCAGGGTCCTCAGTCTGAAAAACAAAAGAAACGCCATGACCTGGCAGCTCACAACATATGAGCAAATAACCCTCCATTTTCCTCAAACAGCCCTTAATGAAAAGACAGGCTCCTGGATGAGGACATCATGGGTACAGAAACACACACATGCCAACTGCTACCAGTCCAGGGAAGGAAATACATCTATAAACAAGTAGGTTTATGGAGGAGAAGATCAGAGGTGCAGCCAAAATGAGGCCTGGACAGATATACTGAAAGAGTGAGGTGAATGAGTAGCTGGAATGTCTCAGCCCTTTTCTCAGCTCTTCCCATTCAGTGCTCACTTGGCCTTGCCAGAGGATTTGCATTCCCAAATCACACACAAACCGGAATGAATAATCTATTCAAGGAACTATGCCAACAGATCTTTAAATAGCTGTACAGAGATGAGTATCACTGTAAGAAACTTGGTGAAAAATCTCTGCTAGAAATATAGAGGAGGCAAATAATAATAATAAAAAACAGTGGGTAGAAAATGGAAGAAAAAAGGACTGTTCAGGCTGACCAGGACAAACAGGACAGTAAAAATAGAAGGGGAATTCAGAGACCATGGGTCAAAATGCTCAGACATCCGGACAGTCTCACATCTGGAGTCTCAGAGCAGACAAATGGTACAGACTGCAATCATATAGTTACAGGGAAAGAAATCTAAGAGGGGAGACAGCGAGTAGTTGCGTAAAGGTAAATCATGGTCATGTGGACAGGAGAAAAATCAGTACATGGTCAGTTCTTGACCCTGCTTAGCCTGGGTCATAAATTGAGTTTTCATGACTACAGGCACACAATGAAACTTAAACAGGCTCCCAGTCACCACCGTGACATTGTCCCCCATCTTTTTTCTCATGCCTTCTTCCTTACCACATCTCTTAAGGGTGACCGTTCTTCTGCCTTAGCCATCTCAATCTCCTGCTGGCCACAGCTGCCTTCTGAGGGGACATCCTTCGTCTTGAGCTGTCCTTGCTCTACCCTGTCTGCAGGGAGTGGCCCCGTATGAACGTCTGTGGCTGGTGTTTGCTCCAAGGTGGGACTTTGCTCCGAGGACTGCTGGGGGCTGTTGAGGCTGCTTGTGCTGCTGCTCTGCACACATAACATCTCCTGATTTTCTGCTGCTGGCTGTGGAGTTTCTAAGGCCTCGGGTTTCCTGGCTGCCACCAGCCCCTCAGGGTGAGAGCCTGGATCAGAAACACAAATAAATGATGTAACTACTTGTGACTGAAAACATGTGCCCTGAGACAAAGCGGTGCCGTTTCAACCCAATGCCAACTAACAAAGCTAAAGAGCTCCCTCCAGGCACAACAGGACACTGCTGGCCACCCACCTCCCCAGTCTCATTATGACAACAACCTGACTTGCTACCATCAACACACACCCTGCTACAGCTTGGTCTCTTTCCTGCCACAAGAGCAGGCTGGAGCAACCTCCACACCACCGAGCTGCAGGCCACCTCCAGTAGCCTGACAGAGGCTCCACGTCACCCTCCTTAACACATTTTTACCTCTGGATGCTGGCGCTGGCAAGGTGGGCCCGGGCTGTTTCTCCTTCTGCTCCGGTGCCTGCTCTGTCCTTGTGTGGGTCCCTGCTTCCTGGGCAGAGGGGCTCGTGCTCTCCGCCACCAGGGAAGACAACTCGTCCAGGCTGGAGAGGGAAAGCTTCTCCTTGGTGGGCACGCGGCAGGGGGTGCTGTTGGTGCTGATGACTGCTGATACCCGGAGGGGTACAGAGACAGCAAAGGGCTCTGAGATGTTCAAGGCTTTCCTCTGGTGACGAGGGGAGGCCTCCAAGGGAAAGAGGCTGCTTGGGAAGCCTGACTTGGTGGCTGTTTCAGAAGTGTAGAACATGCGGCCACCTTTGGGGGAAGTCTGCTCATTTTCAGCATCCTCTGCTGCCCGGAAGACCTTCAGCTGCTCAGGGGGAGACTTTGCTTGTGGTGTCCGGGGAGGACCTTTCTCCCCACTCAGCTCTGAGCATCCTTTGGCTCCCATGCCAGATCCTTCCCGCTCCCATTCATTCTCCTTGCTGAGGTCATATGAGCTGCCTGTGCCTCCTGTCCGTATCTTCATCACTGGGACAAAAAACCCTCCAGTAGTCACTGTCCGTTTGAATCTGCTCTTCTCATCCTCCCCTAGATGAGGGAAGATACAAGGAAGTCAGTGGGAAGTGAAACACTAGCAAGCAACCTTCCGCTATGAGGAGCCCTCCTTTGTCCCTCCAAGGATAACTCCTGCCCTGGTGAACACCCACATTTCCCCAGAGGGATGGGGACAGCAGGCCCGGAACACCTTTCAGGCTCCAGCCCTGGGGCCTCCTTCAATCTTGGCATGCAGGGCTGGATAGGCTCCCCTTCAGTGGAAATCACCTAAGACTTTTATGAGAGAACCCTCTCAATCAGATGCAGCCAAGTCTAGGGCTAGCATGCATTGCCCACAAAGATCACACCTCCAGGCTTTGTTGGCTTATTGCAAGCACTTTTCATTGCTTTATTCTTTTCCTTATAAATGAGAATTTTGTGCCCGGAATAACCAACAATGAAATCAAAGCAATCCCACTGCTAAGATGCAGCTAGGCACAGTGGTAGCTCTCAGGTGCATGCACCAACATAAAAGACGCAGAAAAGGGTTAAAAATGCATGCACACAAAGGTGGGGGTACATGGCAGCAGACATAGTACCAGCATACAAAGATACACAATGCGGTGAGATAGGCAAAGAACTAGACCCCTGCATCCATGCAGGCACAGGGAAAAGCTGAGAATGCAGAGGTGTAATCCTTCATCCTTACAGTATAAGCTGTTGATGTCTTACCTTCTACTGGCAGGGAACACAGCGAGTCCATGCTCTTCGCGGGCCGAATTGTTGCTTTTTCTGTGGAAAATGAGTTTTAGAAACAGGCTTCAGATGCTGCAGCTTTGCAACTTTCAGCCCATAAAGACCAAAAGCTACACATAGATGGGCATGCCAGACTGACATCAAAGTTATTTTCCATTTCCAAGCATTCCCCTTCTGTATCCACACCATGCGGCTTTTTACCCACAACACTTGTCCACACAGCTGGGGATCTGCTAGTGCTAACAGCTTTGCACCTGCCGGACATGTGGAGAGCTATACTTAACCCAGCCAGTCAACACCATCTCCGCTGTGAAGCAGTTTAAGGACCCCCAAAGCTGTTATGAACCACTGACCTCCCTGATCAAGTCAGGCTATTGGTTGTGAGGACTTTTTAACTAAACTGACATAAATGCCTTCTCACCTCTCATTCCTGATAGCAAATGTTAGGTTATTTTTACGTTGCACTCCCAGGCTCTTAGCTGGTGTGAGCATGCCCTGCCTCCAGCAAGCACTCCAGGAAATTTATAAGGGCAGTAAGCAGTCCTGGTCATCCTCGCTGGACTTGCTTGTCCAGAAACAAGGTGCCATTTGTCACTAGACACTCTACAGGTCTGTTCCTGACAGGTTTTGGAAGCACGTTGTTGTTACCGGTCTGAAAAGGGGAGGTGGGGGGAAATGGAGCTGGCATGGATGACAAGTTAGTCTCTGGCAGCCTAAAAAGGGTCCATGGAGCTCTGGAAAATGTCTGGGAGCAAAGTTTGCTGTTTACAATGTTGCACAAAGTAAGGCAGAAAATGAGCAAGCTTCATTTGTTTATATAATTAAGGCTTCTGGGACTGACTTTGACATGAGCATAGGAGAAACTCCAGCTACTTTTTGCACTTATATGGGGTCCTGGCTACCTTCATATGGCATGATGTCTTGAGCACTGGCTCAGCTTCCCCAGAGGAACAGAATTCAAGCTGTGGAGCCCGCACTTTATGGGACTTGCAGACTTGTGTGCATGGACACAAACTGTTAAAGCATGTGCTGAGTTTCAACAGCAAGTTCATCTGTTTCCTCACATCAGGTTGTAAGCAGAGAGTACACAAAAAGCACAATATGGCAGCACTAAAGCACTGCTTCTCAAAACCACTACTTCAGTGCCTAAATCTCTGCACACGGTTGTGCATTTTTGTGTTCTGCTGGTGAAAACATACAGCCTCCTGTCACTCAATACTGTGCTTGGAACAAGACTCAGCTCCCACAATCAGTGGGCTCCGGTCATTCCTGGGCATCCTTGGGTTAGCACTATTTTGGGACAGAGTATTCCTTATCAAAGTGAGAAGGTGATCCCATGATCAAAATAGGATGGAGAGCTATTTCGAGGTCTGCCACAGGCACCGTATGTAAGGCCATCTGCACATGCAAAACATGGGAGAAGGCAGGGGTCGAAGAGGAGCTGGATCCAGCATTTGGCTTCACACTCACTTCTCATCCAAATACAGCCTCTCATATGCGGTGGTAGGTAATGTTGCCAACATTAACTATTTCATTTTAAGTCTTGCAGTGTTTGGTAGCAATCCTCTGAACATCAGCTCCTGGAGTCATGAGATTATCTAAAAAAAATCCCACCTTAATCTTTTTAGAAAGTGAATTTCTTTTCTTGCAGATACTAAAAAAATCTAGGACATATAAACCTGAAACACCTCTTTATGAATTCAGGTTATAAAGGGTATGCTTTCTTCTAAAAATTGTGATTACTTTCAGTCAACTTCATGATTTTTAGAACTTGAGTCACCATTTCTGAACACTGGGAATTGGCACTGCCATGTGATTTCCTCAGAAGCAACGTGTTGAAGAGATTGCAGCTCAGGAGGGGCTAAAACTTGGGATTACAACCAGGAGAAAAGACAACTTCTCTCTTGTAAATTCTGCAAAAGTAATAGTTTGCCTCAAAGTGCTGAGAGCTAGAAGCCATAGGAACTCCTGGCATCTTGTTTTTCTCAAAGACACTCAACACAGTTGGTTCTTTAGTGCCCTTTAATGGAAGGAGAGCCATTCACCCAGTGCCATGTAAGAAACATTAGGAGACAGAGGCTGGCTGCGCTAGAGGAGTGGACTAATCCAAACCTACATAGTATTTCCTAGTCCCCAAGCTTGACAGCTGGGCAATGGGAGCCTGTTTATCACATACTAAAATTTAATATTTGCTGTAGCTGTTTGGCATATCCTCCTAGAAGGGTGTTTCTCACCATCCTGTGAAAATGAGATGTCCATGAAACATGGCAACATGACCCCCATTAGACTATCTGAAGTCTAATGGTATTAGTGTCATGTAGATACAGGTTGCTCCATGCTATCAATATCGCAGAAGAAAGCTGCAGAGGGAAATACTTAACTGAAAAGTGTGTTCTTACCAGAGAGCTTCTGTGCCCTTACAAAGACACTCCCATTTCGACTCAGTTTAGACTTTGATTCTGAGCCAGAACGGCCCAAGTTAAATATCGACTTCCATTTCTTGGACTTGGTAGATAATTTTCTCCTGAAAGGAAAAAGGGCTCAGAAGGTTACCAAACCCCAGAGACTTTTGTCTTTTTAATATCTCACAAAACCCTCTGAGCTCTCTCCCCTCAACCCTCAACTCTGTCCTGCTTTTCTTCTCACACCTCTTTTAATTCTACAGCTACACAACCAACTCTTGCTTTTCTATAAGTGATTTGTCTATATTGCTGATTTAACCATGTCATAGATGGAAAGACACCTAAGCCGGCTCTTGAAGGGAGCTGGCTGTGGCATCATGCTACAGCAACTGTGATTGACTAAGTGATCAACCATGCCTGTCTCCAGAAAGGAGGGGTTTCTGAGGCTAGAACTATCTTGCAGTATAGTAAAGAAAAATTGCTTTTAAAATGAGTTTTAATGACAGAATGCAAGATAAATTCCAGAGAACTGATGGAACTGGTACTATCACCCAGTGCACAAAGCTGTCCTTTAAAGTCCTCATGTCTTCTAAGTTTTATGAATTTGCAAAAATAAAAGGATCTCTTAATACAAACTAGGTACTAATACTTCTCAGGCCAACATGAATTTAATCATAGGTGTTACATGATCATATGCTACTGTAATGTACTAACCAAAAGGAGGCATAAGGCAATTCAATCAATTTCTAGTAAATGTCAGAGGAAGTGGGATACCAGTTCCCTGTGACTCTTTGGAAATCCCAGCTTTAAACAAAAAGAAGCTGCTACTCCAGAAGTCAGTTTTCTTCTATGCATATTATTGAATGAAGCTCTGTTTCAGTTCCTTCATACACTCATTCTGACTTCTCCTTCAATCCCCCCTCTTCCAGAGCAAGAACCTCTTATCTCTCTGTCCTGCTCTCCAAAATGGGCTTTCTACGCCCATAGTTCTGCTTTTCTTCCGGATCTGTACTCAGAAGAGCACAAATCAGTCCTACGAAGAGGATTAGTATCTTGGGGATAGGACTGTTCTCTTCAAGTGATAAAGGAAAAGGGACTCTAGAGGGGCAATACACCCTTTTGTCTTAAGCTGGTTATCCTCTTGTCAGTATTCTGTTAGATGGCTCATTTTTGCTTTAATATATCAAGTGCGAAGAACTGTCTTTGCTACGGTGCTTTATGGGTCAGTAGATTAATGAGCCTCCTGCTGCAGATGCTATAAACTCTCAGAACCAGGCAGTAGAGTGGCCATATATTACCAGATAGATAGACCAATAGATAAATACTTATGCTGGGCAGCACTGCCAACAACTGCAGCAACCTCAGCTGAAATAGGACTCTTCTCCTGGCGTACGCACAGATGGCATAGGTGCCACTATGTAAAAGCCTCTCCATACCAGGAGTGAAAATTCAGCTTATTACTTGCCTATGAGTGCAGAGGAACCTGGAGAACAACAAAGCTGAGCAGGTCTATGTCACCAGGCACACCATGGACTGGCCACCAGCAGGTGGAACTCATAGGAGAGCTGTGTCCAAACCTGTGGCACACTCAGCCCACCTTTAACCAAATCCTGAGCTGACCCAAGGATGCAAAGAAATTAATTCTTCCTGCAGGTCTGTGAGGTTCTGCCCTGGTGGAGGGATGAGGACTAGTAGAGCTATGAACCCAGCAACTGTAATGCTTCTCAGGAGCAGCTGTGCCTTTTTTGAAAAGGGCGCACAATTTTCTCCCAGTGGTGGCTCATGTGTGCAGATGTGGGGGCATCACACTAACCACAGTCTCATTCCCAATCATGCTGGGGAGCCCGCACTTTTTTGTTTGCACTTTATACTCTTAGCACTTACTTGCTGTCAGGGAGGTCAACAACTGTGTGGAAGAGGGACCCAGTTACAGGGACAATTTCAGGCAAGCTGTTCTCTCTCCTTTCCTTACGAGCAGGGTGGGAGGCTGACAAACTCCGTGCCTGTGCTTCTTCCAGGCTCACCAATTTCATCGGCAGGGAGGCTGAGGGGAGGGTCAGACTTTTCACAACTGATGTGCTCTCTGAAAAGCAAGAAAATACATTCCAGCCTGGGGTGAGGAGAGATGAGAGCAAGAGCTTCGTGTCTTTATTTGACTGGAACGTCTCCTGCGGAGGGAGTAAAGGAGTGGCACGTGCAGGGAGAGAGGCTTTTTGTCAGATAAGTCTTCCATCTCCCCAGCAACCTTATCCATCCGAGTGCATTCCCAGCAGGGAGGACACTCGCCAGCCAAAGCCTCCATTGCACAGACTTGTTGCCTCTGCTGTAGACATTTTGGTGTGAAAGAGGCATCTCTGAAAACCACCAGGATTCACGCATTCCCCTCTCTCCTCTCTCCTTCCCTCCCTCCCTCTCCAGATTTTGGAGCAGTTCAGTTCCCAGTCTAAATCTGGTGCCTAATTCTTTCTCTCACTTCCACATCTTTCTCCTTGTCTTGTTCTGGGACGGTGCTGTTCTGAACACCAGCATTACTTTACCTTCCTAATGCATTTCAGGGCTATGGAAAGCAGTGTGACTGACAGTCCTGGGAACTGAAGGTTTCTGTTTACACAGGCAGTAGCAAAGCCAGCTTCCCATCAGCAGACCTGTCCTAAACAGACCACCTCAAGGTGCATGAAGGAATGGCAGTCTCTGGAGTCCACTCAGTACTTACCCCTACCGCTGAAGCAGGGTGCAAGCTCCTGCCTGTGCAGAGGGGCTAGGTGAAGGGGCACTTTCCCACTAAGAAATCAACTGGGATCATCAGCATGTTCCTCTCCTGACTCCACACAGCTGTTAAAGGCCAGTGGTGTTCAGCACTTGGACCAGTTTTGGACCAGTGACCTAGAGTACAATCAGAAGCCTTGGAATTTACTATTAAGTGTTTTGCTGCAATGCTTATGGCAGTAGGGGTGCAGTTCCTCACTCCGTGCCTTCTGCCAGGGCATAAACAAGGGCACAGGAATGGCACATGCATTGGTGGAGTAAGGGTGCTACAGGTCGAGCAGGGCACCACACTGGAACTGTGGGCTCCAAGGACAGACTAGTAGGGAATACCACATGTTAAGGGAAAGGTGGATGGGATAAGCTGACACAGGGCTGGAAAGCAGAAAGGTTACTCCCTCACTTCTGCAGGTATTACAAGTCTTCCTAGTGGGTAAAACAGAACATATTTCTGAAATTATGTGAGGTCACCATCGATTCAAGCCCTCTCACTTCCCAGGCTTAAAAGCATTTTGACAACAAACCTGTCACTAAATAACAAAAATCAGCATTTCCCAAGACTGCTGATGTCCTAGAATTAATAAAAAAATCTCTTTTCATAAAATGTCCCTAAGTACAAGACATAAGTTCTTAGAACACAAGCTTAAGTTTTATCTTGGGAGTGTGGCTTCTGACTTGGGTGGATATGGTGGCTGCAGGGCAGGTATCATTGGTATGAAGAATTATAATTGGGGGAGCCTGAGAGAACAACTGAGACTGCGGCTGTTGGGCTTAGAGAGAAAGCTTAGATCAGGATTGAGAAGCAATCAGGTGGTCTTCCTTTTGCGGAAAGGTCTAAGCCAAGTGAGATCATGTAGAAGATGAGCCATAGGGCCACCTGGCTCAGCAGACTGAAGGAGGCTGGTATTCAAAAAAAAATGTTGGAGATGTGGATGAACAGTACAAGAACAATGAGGGACTGGGATCAAGGTGTGTTTAGGGGAGTCGGTGAGCACAGTAAGGGTTGATATGCTTGAAATATGGAAGGGGATACAGTTAGAGAGATACAGTTAGAGCTGAAGTACATGGCAAATAACACATAGAGTGGTTCAGGGAGGTTGTTACCAATGTTCTCTGCACAGCTGGCTTTTCTGTTGTTGTTGAAGATCTGATCCACGTGATTCAGGATGAACTCAATCACCAACTGCTGCACTCGCACCTCCAGGAAAGCTGCATCCCCATTGCAGCCAACCGCCTCAATCTCCTTTGACCTGCACCAGGAAAGAAGTATACTAGTAGCCAGCATTGCCATACACAGCCCCAGGGAAGGAGAGAACAGCTTTCTTCCTGCAAGACTTGGAACTAGGATGGTTTCCCCACTCTTGCTGCACCCCTTGCTCTCATTCCCTCATGGACCCTCATCTTTCCTGCCTTTTCACTCTTTTAAAAATTATTTGCCGTTTTTTCTGTCACTTTTGCTGCTCTCTTTCCTGCCTGTGTTATTTTCCCTACTTTACTTCTACATTCTTCAGCAGTAGATGAAACTGTAACTCTCAAACTCTGCTCTCCTCCCTCTATGCTCCTCTTTTAGCTATTTCAAAGTTGGGCTTTGAAATTCAGGAGACAATTCAGGAGCCTTCAAACACTGCTTCCTGATCCCTACTCAATGCTTCAGTCATCTCCCAGCGAAATCCCTTAGAACCCTGCTCAGGTCTTCCCCATGCCAATTTTTTCGATGCTTTTCTGTGTGCCCCAGTAGTCTCTTCTCTGCCCCCCCGCACTCCCACATTCTCACTCTTGCTCTCAGCAAAGAAACATTCCTTATCTTGACATGCCAAAGTGTTGCTGAAGAAATTATCTCTGGGCAATGGATCCTTTGTAAAGTTAATGACTGGTGTGTTAGATAATAGCTTGGGGCATTGCCAAGAGGATAACCCTGCAAGGAGGGTGCAGTTGCATTGCTTGCTCCTTTCTTACCCTCCCTGGGGCTTGCACTTACAAAAGATTGCAAAAGGAAACAGACTTCAGTTTTTTTGACAAGGACAGATGCTACAATGAAAATGTGTCAGTAGTAAAGGTCCACTTTATGATATACAATAGAGTCAACATTTGATTCATTTTCAGAACCTGCTCTGCCTGTTTTGTGATTTAAAAGGGTGAAATAACTCTTTAGAGAATACTTTTCAGGCCTGTAGCTCTCTAGCCAATGTCTCTCCCTCCTGTCCTCTGCCAGCCTACCTCCCAGCTCTGCCAGCACCTCTCTCCTGCCCAGTGCAGTCCTGGACTCTCCCTGCATAGTTCATTCCTCTCGATATATGGGTGTGGGATAGACACAGAAGGGAATTTCAACAAGACAAAATATTTTTTTCCCCAGATACTATTTTTTCTTGTTCTGCTTAGCTTTACAACATATCAGCCAAACCTCTGCCTGCATCTTATCCAGCCCACTTCCCAGCAGAGTGCCAGGCATAGCAAACATGACAAACTAGCTGGTGGCCTTGAGATCTGACACTAGATGCCATCTTAAGCCCACAAAGCTCATCTCACTTATGTTCAAGCAGATCTGGGCACAGGCTTGTCGTATTATTGCCCTGTTGCCCTCCCTTCCAAGCCATGCTGTCTCTCATTGCCCCACTGCTGTAGTACTGGCACTGTCAGAAGTGTCATTTCCGTTCCACAGTGATGAGCTAACTCCTCATTTTTAAATCGATGTACTCAACTTGCAAATAACAGCTTTTTTTTTTTTTAATAAGAAACACACCAAACCACAAGCTTCCTTGGATGCTGGCCATACGATCTCAGATTATTCAACCTGGCAGAATTTTTTGTCCTTTTAAAAGTTGTTTGTTCTGCAATACTGCTCCCTTTAGCTGTTCTGCTTTTCCCTGTCTTTGCATTTCCCTCAAGGGATGGGTCTCCAGGCTCAGGTGCTGACACTCCCCTTGGAGCTCAGCATGGTGCTCTGGATGAGAAGACTCTCTACTGTACCTGAGGAGATTGGGGGCCCACACCAAGGCCAGGTTTCTGGTGTGCATGTTGGTCATGTTGCTGAAGGAGGCCAAGTGAGTCAGGTGCTTGATCAGGTATTCCAGTGTTCTGTAGTGGTTTCATATGAAGAGAGAAAAAAGTGTCAAGTGACCGATGCCCACCCACTGGGACAGCAAGGTTCAGACCCAGTTCTGAACTCAGAGTTGTCTCCTGCTCAAGGAAGGCAGTGTCTGCAATGGCACAACAGGCCCCATAGAATGGAGGAATTACAGCACCAGCACTTCCAGGGGATGGAAGTGAACATCTGAACAACTGTTCTCTGGGGTGGCCAAGGATGGGGCATGGACCAAACAATCTTTAGCGTGTGTAATGGGTGCAAAGAAGATGGCAGATGGATGGGTGAGGGAGTGGGGTGCTGCAAAGTCTGAGGGCTTAGCTCTTGCTCAAGGATCTCCGGCAGATCATCTTCTCCTTACCACAATCAGGACACTGGCCAAGGGTGCCAGAGGAATTGTACCCAGGGAGGGAGGATGACAGACTGCAGCAAGGAGAGCTTGTTCAATCACTAACAACAGTTTGTTCAATGATATTTAAATGCCAGACAAATTGTTGTCAGATTTGGAAACGGTGAGTCAGCTTTTGGGAACTGACTTCTGGAAATTAACTCCAGTGCTGTTTCAGGCAATATTCCCTGATGGTGAGTGTCACCATGCTGTTCCTCAGCACCTCAGTGGACACGTTCTCACCTGTAATGTGATGGTGGGAGCTCCTGGATGACATTTTGAATTCGTGCCAACTGCTCGTCCTCGGGGAAGCGTGATACTGCTTCCTGTGGAGATATAAGGAAACAGTCTGCCCTGGCAATGGACTCAGGGGAAAAGGAAGACAGATAAGGATGGTCACATGAGACAGCCTGTCTCAGAGGGAATGCTCTCTTGTTACCTTACAGAGCTATTGGTAGAAGAAGTCGCTTTGTGTCCCCAGTGCAGCAGAGATTTGCTGAGCTGTTATTTCATGTCTTGGTACATCCGACCCACAGGTTGGGACAAGGGTGGTCGATGTTTTGAGGGGAGGGGCATTTAAGGACTGAGACCTTTATTTAAGAGTTATGTTTATGTTCTTGTTTGTTTGTTTTTCCCTTTTTTAACTTGGGCAGTGATGGGAGGAATAGGAAGAGTGGGAAAGAGAGAAGTGAAAATAATGGAAAAAATGAAAAATACTAACTCTCCCCCCCCCCCCAAAAAAAGAAGTGTTAAAAATAAAGCAGGTCTTTCAAGCCCTGTGTTATGAAAGCAGCTTGGATATACATGTTCCATATTCTTCAAAATAAGCAATATTTTGGCTGTCGTATAATGACAGCTATAGGGATTGTTTTTTCATCTTTTATGATGGGAGAAATCTTAGAAAAATCACTGTCCAGGTAGATTAATAAATTCTTATACTCAGGGTTAGAAAACATTAGACAGAATCAAGGGTATACATCTTGGTCTTGAGCAAGTCTGTATGGTCCAAGAGCTTAGAGAGCCATGATAAGCTTTTGTCTGCATTCCTAGAAGTTTACTGCATTGGTATTCATCTGTTCAGCTATTCCTTTTCAATATTTGTGCTGGGGGAGGACAAACCACCAGCCAGTTCAAACAATGCATGACTGTCTGGGAACCTCCTGCCTACCCTGCTGCCACTGGAGTTTGGATCAAGTTCAAAGAAAGATGATGGAACCCACGCTGCCGGCAGAAGCTTTGCCTACAGACAGACGTCAGCACTGCTAGGAAAGGAAAGGAAGGAAATAACCCGTCCCAAACCACCCATCGCTTAAACATGAACCTGAAATTACCAGCCACAACTAGAGGAGCATCTTGTTGTAGCAGTCACTACAACATCCACACTGCTGGTGCTGCCATCTCTGTTCTGGTCACTGTCCTTTTCCAAGCAGACCACTTCTCACGTACAACCACCATCAAACCAAACATTGCCAGTTTCAAGGCCAGAGATGAATATGAGTCATGTTTTATTCCCTAACACTGGGAATTGAGATCTATGCCCTCTGGTTTGAACTTCTCATTGGTGTGATAGCAAAGAAAAACAAGTGATCTCACTAGTTTGGTGCACATGAGATGCAGATGCATTTGGTTTTGCCCAAATTAAAGGTAGGTTAAATCCTTCTTGTACTTTTTACCCATAACTACAGCTCCTTTTTTTTTTTTTTTTAAATAAAGAAACCTACTACCATCAGCCTAGAAATCCTATGTATGAAAACTCTTGTGACATTCATACAAGGTTTCCAGTTGAATGGCCTTGTCCAAAGATGGAGATGGAGAGAAATATAAACTTTAACTAGTCCAACTGAAACATTAGAATTCAACTACATTGTACATGGTATTTTCTCTCTCAGTGCTGATTTTCATTCCTATATTTAACTTCCAGATCTCAAAGACCTCATGCTTAGACAGCAAGTGAATACTAGCTTCTCTGAGGTCCTGACCCGTTCAAACCTCTAAGCCACATTTCTGGCCCAAAAGTGTTGTGCCTTTGAAATCTGAGGCCCTCTTCAAAACTCAGGAATACAGCAGCAGAATACATAATTCAAGGAAGAACCAATAACTTCATTTATTACATGTCTGTTAGGTGAATTTTTGTCATTTAAGATTTTTTTTACTCCACTGGTGATTCTGGGAGTGCACAATTCATAATCCCTAGTTAAAAAGTGGAATAGAGACTGGAGAGAGAAGGTAGACTTGACCATCTGCAGCCGATTTGCTGTGAGGGAGCACTTGGTCCCTCTATGCTCAGGCTAGAAAAAGCCAAGCAGAGTCAACTTCCCCATCCTGTGAAACAAGCATCCATCACTAGAATACAAGATGGCAACCTGGAGAGCATGAGAGGGCATTGTTTTGCAAAAGCTGATAGCCAGTGAGGTCATGACTGGGATGTTGCATCCATGAACTTGACATAGCGATGACCAAAAGGCCAACCTCTCCCTAGCCATTAGGAATTTTACTTTTCTTAACCACAAATGTCTGAATCACTCTGCTGACTCAAAGTGGAGCCTATCCTGTCTCAGAGACAGCTCTGACTGAGTCAGGCGGGGATTAGCATGCATCCTTCACTCCTACCATGGCTCTTCTGCTGAGGCACAGCTGCCACCGGTCCCAGTCCAGACAACCCACACATACACACGCTTCTAGCAGCTTTTCTGCTCCTTGGGGAATTGTTCTTTTTTCTTTCTTTCCTCCTGGTATCTCACTGTGCTTCCTGTCAGCTGGGTTACCCATTATAAATCCCTACTGAGTAGACTTAACGCGAGTAATGGATTTTGTGGCTGAGTGGACAAACTAAAAAGCCGGAGATTAAAAAAAAATCCCTTTTAGGTCAATCCAAAATGATAACATTTTGGGAATCTGGCACAAGATTTTAAAAAACAATTGTTTGTGATTGACCAAAACATCACACTCAACTGTAAGTGAAAATTCAGGGCTGTTTAACCCTTTTCTGAAAGACGTTTTATTTAAGAGTTAGATGTGTTGATTTAATGTTGAAACATTTCCTTTAGAAAGTATTTGTAAAAGAAACATTTAGACAGTTACAGAAATGTTTTCCCTTTTGCTTTTGAATGAAACTGTTTATCAAATGTATCTACCGAAAATCTGCAAGTCATCATCCCAAAATTGCACTTTTCAGCAAACATTCTTTCCTAAAAAAAGCTTCCATCTAAATCTTCGTGTTTCCTTTAGAGCATTTTTCTTTCATAAATCAGTAGTGATAGCCAGAAAGACACCAGCCAAATAGCTTCAACAAGAATGAGACTCATCAGTTACTTTGAATGGTTGAATAATACCCTGTATTTTCAAGATCCTATTCATCCTGACTGTCTCTAGTCTAGAGATCCTATCCTATATCCTCAGGATCCCTATATCCTGAGGACACAGGTCAATTTTTCAAATGTGCTCAGAATTTTGGCTGAAGATTTGACTATACATCACCTTGAAACACAGACCAATCTTACTTAAAATTTGGCATCGAAACAGCAAGACACCTAACACTACCACATATCTGTCAGGCAGCACAGCGAGCCAATTCCCACCCCGTGTTCCCCAGACCAGTTGTAGTCTCTTAACAGCTACCTGACTTCTTATAGCAGGTTGCTGCTTGGCTGGTCCAGTCTGGCTTTGCCCCACAGTAAGCCCCCTTGCACAGATGTGCCTGCCTCTTCACATAGCAGGCAACAGGAAGATTTGGAGAATGTCATCTTCTTGTCTGGACCCTGCGGATCTCCCTCAGTGCCTCCTGTGCCATAGTAGCACCACTTGGAAGTGCTTGATTCAGGATAGAGGCAATGAGGACAGCAACACCTGAAGAGAAGGTTGCTTGCTACTTCCCATTTCGTTTGGACATGATTTTGCAAAACTTCTTCTCTGCAACATCTGACATGTTTGGCGATGTCTGTCCCCTCCACCTCTCAGCAAATGGGAAAGAGTAGGATAACAGAAATTCTTAAAAAAGGACAGATGTTTCTAACACTGAGAAAACAATCTTTCCCATCCCCCCACCCAAGTAATTTTAAGAGGTCGGTGAATTCTTTTAGCTGAAAATTCACACCTCTGGCACATCAGATTTCAGCCTAAATGACTGGATTTAAATTTGTCGGTGTCACAAACAACTGAAAGTGGATTTAGAGTGGTAAGAAGCAGGCAACCTTAACAACAAGCATAGCTTACTGTGCCAACTTTTAATAAAATATTATCTGTCATCAAAATTAGCCAACTCTCTTAAAAATTCAGGCTTTGTGGTCTTATTTTTCTGCTCCCCTGCAGTCTGTTCCTAGGCTCCAACTGTATCCATGTATAATCTATGGATGTTTTGCAGAATCGAGTTACCACGCTTTGAATAATATTCTCTTTAAACAAGGTTAGAGATTTCTGCTTGGCCAGCTGCCACTTTCCTCTGCCATTTGTATTTATGACATGATCATGATGGATCAGATATGCCATAGCTGGCATAGCCTGCGTCATCATTTGCACTCTGACAAACTGTGTGAAACACGCTACAGAAGCAGAAAAGTTGGTGCTTTACACAGGGGCTGAACAATCAGTTTGTGCAGGTGTCAGGGACTGTCGAAGGGACAGGGAGGAGGAAACTGCACCCTTGTGATTATGATCACAACCCCTGGGTAACCCAGAAGACTCAGCAACAGACAGTAATGAGGAAAAGAAAGAGAATTAGTAATTCTGGGAGGAGGTGCACTGCAGGGAGAAAGAATAACAGCGGGGAAGAAATTCAGTAAAAGAATGAGCAAGATGAAGGGGAGGAAACAGCAGAGAAGTTGAGAGAAACAAATATGAAATGGGGGAAAGAAACAAGGACAGGGTAAGAGAGCCAGCGCAAGACAGGAAGGGAAGAACGCTGAGAAGTGTTTATACAGATAGATGCACCAGAAGCCAAGACATTGGAGTGAATCCCAAACAGCTGTCATGGAGGAACCTGCAGCACATCCACAGTGCTGGAGAGGAACGAGAACAGCAAAGGGTCTCACCGTGAATTTCTTGTAGAGCTCATAAGTGAGGAGAGGGTTGGGCAGTTCCCTGAAGTACAGCTTGCAGAGTGACCCCACGCAGTGGATGTCCTGGAGGTAAACTTCCCTTGTCAAATCCGGGCATTGGTCAGAAACAAACTCTTGTCTGAAACAATATGGAAACATAACAATGTAGGCAAATAAAGAGATGTAGCGTCTCAGTACTCCACCCTAAGTACTCTTTTACAGCTAAAAGAAAAAAACAAACTGGAAAGCAAAGATGTATCTGCAGCCTGGCCCAGACTGTCTCCTGGGATCAGGCCACGAGGTTTCAACTAGTCTCTGGTTTCCCTAACACAGTCCCATGAGTGGACCCCAAACTGATATAAAGATATTGCTTTGTCTTGAGAGAGAACAACTCAGCATTTGTGCTGAGACCCTCCAGGCCTTTCCCATTATATAGATGCAGAGGGAGATAATTTTTTTCTTTGTCATGGACTAATCCCTGAATGTTGTATTTCCCTGTTACCAGCTTCAGAGACAGTTTATCTTCTGCATCAATGTAGAGCTCTGTTGGCCCAAGTCTGTGCCTGAGGAACTAAAAGCAAAAAGATACCAAGCGATGTGACCGAATCCCTCTGGCACTCAGACAGATTGCCCTTACCTCAGCTTTTGTATGTTAGATGTCACTCCTGAGAGGCGGTAGATCCCGTCCACAATGCCATGAGTCTCAATGAACTCTGCACAGCTCTTCAGCACGTAGGGAACTAAGAGAGAAAAGTAAGGCAAGATGCCTAATGAATACACACCGAGAACTTGCACAAGTCACCACAGAGGAGCCAGTTTCATGAAACAAAAGCAGAGACTCTGCAGATGCAGGGAAGGGTACAGCAATGGGAGCACACAGGGCAAATCAAAAATAAACCCCACAAAGTGGCTGTAGACAATTTACAAAGTGAGGATATGCTATGGTTTTGCCATGCCACGCTCATTGACATATGACAATGACAGACCCTGAAGTCATAGAAACATTGTGGGAAGAAAGGTATGGTTTTTCTCTCTCCCTTTTTCTTTTCTTTCCAGAAAAAGAAGCAATTTCATTCTAATTGAAAGCATGAGGTAAGGCATGAGGTCCTGGGAACCTCCCCCCTCCCCAAGACAGAGCTCCAGCCTCTCTGAATTGTGCCAAAAGGTCTGATTGGCTTGGATAACAATCAGAGGAGCATTTGCACTTCCATATAAGCCTACATACCCACAGTTTAGTGCTCATAAACTCCCTCAGAGGGGGTATAAAGTTCAAATATTGACTAGATCTGCACACTGACAAAATCTGACATTGGCTTCAAAAGAACTCCATCAACATAACCAGCCAAAGACCCAAGCAGCCTTAAAGCTGAGAGGAGGTTGAGGCACAACATTTACATCCAGACCTGGACCCAAAGCATATGTTTATTTTTTCCCCTTTATATAGGTATAGGAAACCCTCATCCTCTTGGTCAGACCAAGCCTCCCTGTCCTCAGTACTATAACAACCCTAGCTGTAACAATAACAGTAAGAGAGTCCTTCCTTATTAGGTGCTAGAAACTACTGTGTATTTAACGCAATGCTCCACACAGCCATAAGCACAAAAGTCAGTAAATGCAGAAGTTAAAGTTCCCCTCTGTAATGCTGACTCTGCTGCACTGCGCATTCAGAAAGCTGTATGGAAGAAACCAGGCTAAGCCATATATTTGACTGGAAAGCCAGGCATAGCAACGACTGCATCTTCATGACACCACAGAGATAATGTCTCTGGCTGGACCTTCCCGGAGTTCTTCTGCTCAAAGTTCAGGACCATAATGACATATTAACATGTGTTTTGTCAGGCAGCATCCAAAGACAGCACTCCAACGACAACCTGAACAAAAACCAGCTGGTACATTATTGTATCTCTCACCTGTGCCACTAAGGCCAGAGCCTGCTCATGGGTGGACTCGCCCTTGCCGAGCAGCCCAGGGCACAGACTCTGGTGAGGAAGGCTCTCAAGCTGCTGTCTTCCTCAGTGACACACTATTACTGTTGGTCAGGGAAGTGCTACTCTTCTGCTTCCCGACCTTCAACAAGGGAGGTAAAGAGGTCCTTCTTGTGTGTCTCGTCTCGTCTCGTCTCGTCTCTTCTCTTCTCTTCTCTTCTCTTCTCTTCTCTTCTCTTCTCTTCTCTTCTCTTCTCTTCTCTTCTCTTCTCTTCTCGCTAACCCAAATGCAGGAATACACCAAGTGTATTACTTGGAATTATAAATGATCCAAACAGACTAATTCTCCTCAGTTAATGGAGCCTCTCCAAAACAACAGGGAAAATTTGACTTTTTAGTTTTTTCAGCAGGGACTAATAATGCAGGCACATTAGTCATGCTGTGTCAAATTTAAAGCTGATTTTTAAGACCCTCAAGTTGTTGGGCTAAGATGAACAGCTCAGCTTCTGGCAGGAGCCCTAGCCTACTACAACAACAGTGTTCATGGGAAGCCATGAAATCACCAAGGAAACAGGTGAAGTCTACAGAGTCAAAGCCTCGTTCACAGCAGTCACAGAGCTATAGGATTCTCTCCTCAAGGACTTTTGAGGAGAAGGCACATCAGTGCCTTCTGGAAGGAACATGGGAAACATTCCTTTCAGTGCCTACAGCACCAACTTCCTAAGAAGACTAGATGATGTGGAAGAAGACAGAGCAAAAGAAAAGCATGAAATTTCCTTAAAACCCTGCCAAGAAAAGCCCAAGTGATGCATCAAGAAAGAGGACCTTCCTATCTCTGAGTAAGACCTGATTATCTGTAACTGCAGTAGGGAACTCAGATCATATGATGATGAGCATGCTAGACGTGACAAAAAGGAAAGGGAAATTACTGCAGGCCTCTTCTTCATTTCTGGCTGGTCAGGCTGTACCATCTTTGTGGCAGGAGCTATGCATACATGGCCTATTAAGATTTCCTTGTTGGTAGGAGTCTCTGGGAATAAATCTAATGTAAATGGCAAAAATGAAAGCTAGACAGATCCATGCTCACTTCAGATCCATTTGGGTGGAAAAGTGGGTGAACCACTCCATGCCACCTGAAAAAAGATTTAGTTGAACAGAAAACCTATTTGATCAGGAAAGCCATGTGACAAGGCTTGTTTAAAAATTAAATAACCTTCCATATAGACAAACTTCATATGATAGTGTCTAGCTGCCACACAAATGGGGTCTGTGCCCACAGTGCCCTTTTTTAGATACTTTTTAAAACCTCAATGTTAATAACCATACCAACTAAAATGCATATACTGATGTTTGTTGTGACTAATTTGACCTCTTGAAAGTAAGACCTATTAAATCACACTACTTTTTTTTGCTGACTTTTAAGTTTCCTTGGGATAAATTAGGTCAAGAGGCCTCAGGCAGGTAAGCAAACATCTTACACGCAAACCAGAGAAGCCTGGATCCATCTGTTGAGGACTGGTAAGCAAAAAAAGGGGCCTGAGGGGAATAATCTGTAGCAAATGTATAAAATTCAACCCATTTCTGAAAGAGAGCGAAGACTCCACATTAGAGACAGCCTATAGACTGCAGATAGACAATATAGACTGAGCAGTCTTCCCTGCTTTTCCAGCCCTGGACTTCTCACATATCTCTACCAGTGTCCTTCACTCATCATGTACATTATTTTCTGTTGTACCAGGTCTTTGGCTCTTATGAAGAGAAACAGCCAGTTATGCCAAAATGTGTGGCAGTTTTGTGATTCAAAAGAAAAATCCCACACAGGACACATTTCACTTGCAACCAAAAATTACAGACTTTGACCTCAGATCCCTGGAGGTGAAGGGACTGCATCAGCTTCCTGCAAAGCAAGCCCCTAAATGCAGCGCTTGTATGAAACTGGAGCACAATAAATGTTTTCTTTGAGTAGAACCTACAGCTCTGAAATTCCTGAGCAGCTCTGATCTCCTACAAAGCTGAATCTTTCGGGCACTTGGGGGAGGTGAGGTTAGAGCGGCAGTGAGCAGCTCCCTCCTGCTTCCAGACATCTCTGAAGTGGTTTGATTATTTCGGACGTGGCTCCCCGATGAACCAAAACAAAGGCCCTGAATGCGGGGAGGTATGGACTGTAGCATGTGTTTTACAACAGGACTCTATCAGCGTTACAGGGTACACATAAATCGCAGAGCTGGTTCTCTCCCGAAGGAAGATTGGACATGGACAGGGATTTGTAGCAGGGGTGTGCATGTGCGTGCAGGCACAGAAAGGGGTGGGGGGTTGGGGGTGTCCAATCTTGACACTTCTATAATTAAAACTGTGCTGGAGGCTTAGAAATTGGAAGAGGCAGCTGGTGTCACACAGACCCTGCTTGTTCTGCCAGACAGCCAAACTGTCCTCGTTTAAAACTACAATAGAAACCAGATGGAGGAGGAGAAGAGAGCATGGAGCAAAGCATCAGTCAGAAGGGAAATTGAGTTATAAACATACTGCACACAAAAGACAATACTTCTCTTCCCCTAGACAAAAATAAACCAGAAGGGCAGTCACAGTAACTCATTCCACTCTCACTGGATATCACCTCCGAGCTCAGAGTACACAGACATTCGTCTTCACCAGGGTCTTTTCCATGACCACAGCTTGTGCCACCTCCCTTACACGTGTGCGTGGCTCCTGATAGGTCAGGTACTGCTCTTCCTTCCCCTCCCCTCCTGATCCCACCAGCTTCCAGTGCCAGGGATGTGCATGGCTGGGAAAGGGCATCTCTGCCTTCTCCTGTCCCTTCCCAGCCATGGTGCTACCACCCACCAACCCTCCCCACCAGCGAGCAAGGTCCTCACTCTTTGCCTGCCTGACAAAGGCTTCATCTCGCACAAGGCTGAGTATTTTGGATCAAAACCAGAGAGACCTTTTAGCATGCACCTAATTAAATCACCAAGCAGTCCTAGCAGGAGGGAACACTAGAAGGAGAGGGAGTCACCCCATCAAACAACCGATAGGAGGATGGCCTTCTCGTCACCCACCAAAGCCTGCAAAGAGCAAGAAAGAACCTGGTCCAGCAGGAGGTGCAAGCAATGCCCTGTGCTCTTCACTGCTGCCTTCCAGAAGAAACTTTTAGTCTCCATGGGCTCCAGAAGGACCCTAGGGAGGAGGTTGCTAAGTCAGCCATCCAAGCCAGTTAATGCAAATACTGTCCAGTAAGATTGTGCTTAAAGCTAATCCGGACTGGGTCCTGTATTCAAGGTACACTGGACTGAACTGGACTGAGCAGCAGCAGGCTTAATTTTTGTCTTTATCCTTCTGTTGTTCTCTAAAAGGGCTCCTTGCAAGGACGAAAATTAGTGACAGAGCTACTCAGGTCCTTCTTAGTGGCTGGTTTATACCACATGGAGGAGGTTTTTCTAATTTCTCTAATTTTTTTTTATTTTAGTTCAAGTAACAGGAGGATAAATGGAGACCTTTCATTACACCTGAAACATCAACTTTTTGATGTTTGACTTGCAGGAAATAGTTTGAAGGTGTTTTTTTTATTTCTTTCAAAAATTAATCCTGTGCTATAAAAAAAGTTGTGAGCATTTTTATTTCACCATTTTGGTTTTCTTAGATATTAGTGTTTTTTAAATTGTATTCCGTTGCCCTCAACAGTAATGCATGCTTCCTATCATGCTATGTCAATAGCATGACAATAAAAGTCGAAACAGTCTCTTGTTTCAATTTAAATTACTAAATTAGGAAATATTTCCTCCTAAAAAATAAGTGATTCAGTCTGTACTAAGCAAGAGCTGCTATTTTGTACAAACAAAAATAACAAAACAGTACACATTTTAGAACATACTAATATATTAACTTGGCCTCCTAATCACAGGAAAGGAACAGCATTGTATAAATGGCAACATACTTGAAAGTCAGTATCTCTGATGTGACATTTTTCTGCATTTCCTGATGCTTCCTGCTTTAAATCATGAGCTTTAATGCTGATTAAGTAGATTTCTCTTTTTTCTTTTTTTTTTTTTCTGCTGATCTCGTCTGATTTTTACTAGGCATAAGGTTGGCTGAGAAACAGATTCCAGAGGAGATCAAAGTATGCTCTCCTCCCTGCAACTCGCCCAAGCCCCGGTCCAGCACAGCAGCTGGATTCCAATTTGCTTCCCAATGCATAGCCCTAACCTGTGGCAGCTAAGAATAAATCCTTTCCCTTCCACTGTCTCCTTCTCAGTGGTGGCCAGGGATGGAAGGGACCATAGCATCTGAAATTGCTGCACAGGATCTCGCCTGCTCAGAGATTAAGTGTGTTGGCAGAGCTGGGGATGAAGAGGGTTTGCCCTGCCTGGATGTAACTGCTACAAGGGCAAATAGAGGGCTTCAGTCTCCAGGATGTCTATGCATATTTTTCACCAGCACTAAATTCATTTTACAGAAGAAGAAAAAATAAACTGTTTCACCATGAAATTCCAGTGTTTAGTTTGGCTGTTAGCACAACCCCCCTATGCACACACACACCTGTGTTTGAATAGTGTGAGATACCTAAACAACATCAAACAAGCTTAAAAACAAATGACCTTGTTAGAATCCTCCTCGCCTCTTCCCCCTTAACTGCCATAAACACGGTTAAAAAAGTCAAATAGCTGGCGCTGAGGTGATCCCGTCTGCGTGGACAGCACAACTGAATCACCATATAAGTCACACTTCATATTTTTTTTCCCTCTACTTCTGTGGGAAACCTCTCTTCAATGTCACGAAGGTTAGCTCAACAGTGCCGTTCCCTGCGATGAAAACACCATCCTTAACGCATTTGTGATTCTGGTGGGCAAAGATGTAAGAGAAACGGATCTCAAATCTGTCAGATGCTGCGAGCCATCACCCTCCATGGCCTGAGCAGGAAGTGTAAACCCCTAGCACTGTTTGGGACCTGACACGCTGATTTCAAGCAAATGCATTTCAACACAGCCTGCAGGCCCAGTGTAGGTTTGAATGAAGTTAACGGTACCATTGTCAAGGGTTTTTTTTTTCCCATTGCTATTACATCCAGCTTACATCTCACATATCTAAATAAGATGGGTAGGAACACCTGATTTTCCAGAGCAGATGTGACAACTGTGATGTTCCAGGCAGAAATGAAAGAGCCGGCGGCAGACCTGGCCAGCTCATCGACAGCACACATCAAAGAAAGCCTCAGAGAAAGCACTGCACAAGCAGACGTTGAATGCTGACTCTCAACCCCAGTGGTCACCGTGCCCCTCTGAAACGTGACTTGTACCTTGATATAGCTGGCAGATTCTGTCATGCAGGCATTTTTGAAAAGAAGTTGTACTAAACACTAGAACAGTTTTGTTAGGGAAACATCCTGCTGTGGGTTTCCTGCAAAAAAAGACCAGATAACTGAACAGGATATCTCCACTCCTAACTTTTATGACTCTGTGGTACAGCCACCTCAGAAAACAGTAGCTTATGTTCTGCAGGGCAGGACAATAAACTGTGCGTGGCCTCAGCTAGCCATTTGAATCCTAACAATTCTAATCCACAGTAGATTAGGGTGGATATTGTACAGCGTTTTGTTCACCACAGCATGGGCAATTGGGGTAATTAATGCTGGATGTAGGTGCAATGGCACAATTTATGCTGTCTCAGAAAAGGGACATGGGTGTAAGTATAGAAAAGATCAGAATAGATTTGAAACTGCATTTAATGAACTGACCTCCATCTTGGTGAATGCCTAGATACTATGTGGATAAGAAGGCTGTGAGGCAGGGATTCTGCTGTTAACCTTGTTTCTGACAACATGGGCTAAAACCACTACCAAATCCAAAGGCAGCGTCAGAGGCTGATGGAGCCCAGGTGTGAGTGGGGCAGCTCAAGGGAGCTGGGAGAAGCAGTCTGCAATGGAAGAGAGCAGGTAAGTGTTGAGCACTGGGATGGACGCCCAGTGGTGTAGGCTCCATTTGAAGTCTCTTCAGAGCCCAGTGTCTTTCACCCAGATCAGGAAACGAGCTTACGGACTGCAGGTGTCATACTGTATCATGTTTTCCTTCCTTTCTCCACTCTCTTCTTAAGCATGGGCACCAATGTATGTCATGCTAACCTACTTAACTGTTGACAACAAAGCAAGGAGAATATATGGACTTCATAAGTTTTTTCCTCCTCTCAAGAGCTTTTGATCTATATGTTTTCATCTACAAGGGCTTCAGAAGCAAGTTAGAAAACAAACAGTGCACAGTCTCCATCTTCTACCTGAGCCTTCTAGCCGATATAGGCTTTCTCAGCTTCTTACAGTCCCAAAATTGCTCTAGAGGTGACTTTAACCTGTTACACTCATTTCTGGACTGTAAAAAGTGTCGAAACCCACTTCTCCCTTGACACACAGGAACTCTGACATGGGATTCTTAGGATCCCAGAATCTGGAGTAAGGCAATTCAAGGGGATCAGTGCATATTCCCTCCCTGGCTCTCAGTGTTAGCTTGTTCCTTACTACTTTTCAACTCAGACTTTAGTGTGCCAGGCCATAGGGATTCCAGATTTCTCTTTATAAGGAAGCCTTTTGGAGCTGTTGGAAAGAAATTCTGGGTGCTTAATTCTTGATGTGCATCTGAAAAATACCGGTGACCAGTTAAACAGTTTTAAAGTCCTTTTTACTGTGCCTTTCACAAGCACCACCTCCATACACTGAAATCTATAGCAATCTCTATAGAACATAAAATTTGTCTGTAGTTTCTGTGCTGCTCTGTCATGCTATCTCACTGTTAAACAGATCCTTAGTCCACTTTCGTGGTGATAGCATGCTGGTGACAAAGCAACTAATTCCCCAGTAGAAGCTTTTGGGAGGCTTCAGGAAAAATGATGTTGCTGTTATCCTGCTAGCGAAGAGACAAAGCAAAGTGATGAGCTGGGCAGTTGTCTCATGAACTGTGGTGCTGCAGCAGGGTGAGCTTTTCTGCAGTTCTTTCTGTGGTTCTTTCCCAGGAAATTATTGTTGTCCCATTGAATGTGCAAGGGTGGGCTGGAGGTCTGTCAGCACTCATGGTTCTCCTTCTATGCTTGCTCCACAAGTCATTTACAAGCACATATGACAGCCATTCCCAAGCTTTAAGCACACACCCAACTGCAGAATGGCAGTGCCAACGAGCTCAGGAGTGTGAAAGGGACAGTGGGGGGCCAATCACCCCACTGAGAGCCCAGGTTAACGTTTGGTAGCAAGGTATGAAGTAACTGAGAAGCTGGTCCTGGACCAAGCTCCCACATGGGTGAAAAAATGCATGGCTGAATCTCATAGCACATATTTGTATTTTTTCTCTTCTTTTTGTTTTGCCCTCTGTCACACTGATGGACTGATGCAGTCTGACACTAGATTATGCAGCAATGTTCTTTCACTCAGGCCTCTCAATGATCTTGCCTCTAGGGCTCTCCTAGTGAAGAGTGGATACAGCAATTTCCAGAGGTTATTCCAAATGGGCCGTTTTACAGATAGTCAACAACTTAGGGCAAAGAGCACGGAAAATTGCTGAGGATCATTATATATCACAGACAGACAGATGAGGACCCTAAATACAAACCCGTAAAGGCTGCAAATGAGAAGTGAAAGGCAAATGAAAACAGACTTGAGAAAAAGTAAATAAGGCTTTATGATGTCAATCTGATTGAAAACAAACATGCGAAGGCACTAGCAATAATCAGTCATTATAGTTTGAAGCCAAGCAGCACAAAATCCATTCCATCTTTGCTCATTTGCTGAGCATATATTTAGACTGATTGTTTTCATTGCAAGGCTGTCTGGGCCTGAACCAAAGAACCGCACTCATACAAAAAATCCCATTGAATTCGGCAGCATTTTCCACAAGAGAAAAAAAAAAATCTGCTTGTTCTACTCTCTCTTACCTCTTACCGTGGCATGCAAATGCTAGTAAATGAGGTGTAGAAATGACAGAAGCATTTTCACCAGCTTTACAGGAGCATAAAATGATGGTGTGAGGTTCAACACAGAGCGGAGAATTAAGACTGCTGCTGGCAGTGGAAGGTCACCCAGAAATGCTCCTCCCATCACTGCTCAGAGGAGGCTGAAAACAAGTCAGTCTTTATTTGAAGAGTATTAAGCTGTGGGTGACTTGGATTGCTGATGTTTGTCTGGTGAAATGGGGTGCTGTTCTACCCATCCTAAGTAATGCCCAGGGGATATGATTGCCACAGCCTGTGGGCTCAGTTTCTGTGTCCGAGCAGCATGGAGAAAATTCTGCTAGAAGCAGGACCTGGTCAGACACACATACTTTTAAACACAAATAAATGTATATCTATGTATATATCAACATATATATGTGTGTGCATACATACACAAATATGCACGTATTTTTACATATACAATTATATTCATTTATGTGTGTATATGTATGTGAGAGGCTTCATGTACATTAGCAGGAAATTCTTCTGAGAGAAGTAGCTTTTTTTTTTTGTAATAAGATGTTAATACCACCTAAAAGTGATATTTAGAGAGTCAAAAACTGCAAAAGTCCTGCTAGGCTGATGTCATAGGTCTTGGGGTTACACCACTACATGCTGGTGCTCTTGCTTGTTGAAGCTTGCTCAGCCAGTGAGAGAATAAGCCATCGCCACAGACATTTCCCATGCTCTCCTGTCCCAGGCGAAGTGCATTTAGCTAGAACATTGCCCTACATGTTGCTACTGTGCTGAAGGCCTTCTGGGTGAAGTACTTTGAGCAAAGGAAAGCTGTTGGTTTGAGGGTGGATTCCTCAAGCATGCATGGATTTCTACGTCAGCAAGTCCAGAACCAGGCTCAGTAGATTGGTTTCTCTCGGTAGCTTAGTTTAAAAGGGTGCCCCATGGGATATGGGTCATTTTGGCTACAACCAAATCATCTCCAGGGGCCGTAATCTTTTAAAGTGTACCTTACAGCCTTGATCGCAGGGATCATATTTTCCTTTCCATACACCAGCGAGGGTAAAGAGCTCTAAAAGAAGCTGCTGAGCAGCCTGGCTCCAACATCTGGATGTGGTGCTGCCCCTTCAGGGCTTCTTTCAGAAACAGCAGGGAATACAGCACTGCTCCATCTGCCAGCCTTGTGGCAGATCAGCATTTCACATATGTTGCAAGAGGGCAGCTCGCTCACTCTCCAAAGCCTGTGAGAATCATCAAGGACAGCAGAGGAGGCAGAACAGCTTTTGCAGATGGTGTCACACAGCCTCCCAGCCTTCTAGAGGCTGATGTTGGGCTGGGATTGTTTAGAAGAAAATATTTCCTGCCATACTGTTTGTGTCTACCTCTACCCCAGGATGTCGGCACATCACTGCTGAGATGCACCCAGAGCCTATGGCGGGGTTTTTCCAAGGCTGACTTGCAAGGACTGCACCTCTGCAACTGCCTGGCAGAGGGGTAAGGGTATCAGAAACAGAAACTAGTTCTATCACAAGGTCAGTGATGAAAGGAGGCACGGTATGGCTTTTAGGGGCCCTAATAAAAGGGGAAAAGAAACAAAGCTGAATAAAATATTACAGCATAATGCCATCTTCATATTGCCCAAACGGGCTTCTATCTCTTCCCTAGTAGGGACAAGCCAGGAGGGGTATCGGTCCACATGCTACTCTTCTGCCCCCAGCAGAAGCAGTTGTCCCCATGACTTTTCTACCATGCAGAAAATCCCTCTGGTTCCACATGGGATTCAAGCCTCTCACTCTCTTCATCTCTCCATAAATATGCATGTCAGGGGTTATCAAGCTGAGGGTCATTCTCAGTGCTAACAATGGGGAAAAAAAAAGCAATATCCAGCTGTTACTAAAGTAGTTAATCTAGTCACTTTGCAATTTTACTCCTCAGTTTCCAAGCCCCCCAACGGATTCCTGATACATTCCATACTTTGCTCTTTATTTTGTTTTCCATTTGGCAAAGGACAGGCTCTGAACCAGTGTGAAGAAAAACAACCTTTTTTTTTTCCCCCTATATATATGGTTTTTTTCACGGTGCTATCTCTGCTGCAAGTCAGGCCAGGTAGTGCTTATCATTTCCTCTGCACTGCAAACACCAGCGTGCATGCGTTTCCTGCCGGCGAGTCCTAAATCGCAAGCTGACATTGTTTTCAAGGCCCCCCTCACTTGGAGGCAGGAGCAGCTCTGCCGCACAGTGCTTCCTGTTGATGTCAGGCCTCTCTTCCTTCCAAAGTAAATGGGCTTCCTGCCTGCATCTGTGTCCTTTTCCATGAGGACTAGCAGGAGCCATTTTCCTACACAGCAGCCGGGGAAAAAAAAAAAAAATAAAGGTAGTGGAGAACAGGGATATAATGGGGAGGAGCAGGGGTGGATGGGTTTTTTTCCTAGCAGTGTTGAAGAACATCTGGGGCCCCTCTCAATGAGGAGGAGAGAGAAGAGATAAGAGGTCAAAACAATCAAGCTACCTCTCAGGGATGCTGGTATTTGCAAGTACCAGAGAAATCACTTATTAGAAGAGAACATCAGAGACTAATTACAGCTGCTGATTTCCCACTGCTAAGGAATGTAAGCTTACAAAAGAAAAGCTACAGCCACGGCCCCCGTGCTCCAGCGGCACTGTCATAAGCTGTGGGAGATGCCAAGACCTTTACACTAGACCACTGCCTTCATTTTTATTCTTTCAGATGGAGGAATCTCTACCACTGCCAGCACTGTTTCATCAACAGTGGAGAAACTGGATGATGATTGCAGAACACGGCTTAGGCCAAGTTGAAGCACTTCAGCTCCACAGATTGCCCTTGCATGAGCCATTGCCCCAGCAGAGAAGGGAAAACCTAAGCAGACACCATTTCGGACCTCCCCTGGTCCATGGCATTCAAGGTTTGCATTTGTCCCATTAGAGGAGCTAGTGGGCTTGTCCCAGCTCCCACTGGGAGGTCATCAGTTTGCGGCACAGTGTAAGAAACAGCCCCGGGAATGTGTGATTACAGGCTCCGTTGTGGTGGGGACACACAACAGGGCAGAGCTCGAGGGGCACAGCCAGCCGTGACAGCGACGTTGCCTGCCTTCCGACACGTTTCAGCCACAGGGCTCCCACGGCCTCCCGCATAGGGTGAGGAGCTGCCTTGCGTTAGGATGTATTCCCCTGCAAGGTTTCCCATGACAGGGGAAAGAGAGCCTCCCAGCATTTTCTACATCACATCTAAAACCATGGACAAACAGATGGAGTGGGGAGGGCATTTACTATGGGATCCCTAGCAATAACCAGAACAGGATCTGTCCCTTAGAGTCTCAACTACTGCTCCTAGTGGTCTTCTGGGATGAGTTTAATGTACATTTCAATAAAATATATTGTGATAATGTGATTTTCTTCTTCTTTTCCTATCTGTTGCCTGGTCACCTTCCTGTGTCACTGTAGGAACTAAGCAAAGGGTTACGCTTCCAATTTCTGGCCATAAATTGCCACAGAGGCTGACAAAATTACTCCAGCTTTATGCAACTGGAGCCAGCAGCAGATGTGGCCCCAAGTCTGGCAGAGCCGGTGGAGTTGCAAGAGAGAAAACTGGGGCTGAGTTTTCCTCACAAGAAGAAATTCTTACTCAAGGTGCAATTGCAAAATCTTGATGGCTGGTGCGGGTGTAAGATGCAAAGGAAAAAAGTCCACCTATGTTCTGACAGCAGAAGTTGGCCAGGGCCACTGAAATTGGCGGTGCTGACGTTTAGGCAAGCTTTCCCAGCCACCGAAGATGTGCCCCGCACAGCTCAACTCAGCTGCTGCCCACACACGAGAGCAGGGTGGGGGACTGGGGGAGACTTCCCCCTGCTTTTCAGGAAGCTCCAGCCTACACAGTGCCAGTGGCTTTTCTGGAAGGTGCCCATCAGCTGGCAGTGCCTTGCAGGATGGGACCCCATTTCCAAAGCTGCTCTCAGGGCAAAATCGTTCTTTGGCGAAGGAGCGTCCAAGAGGAACAGGCTCCACCGAGCTCACATTTTCCCATCACACTCTCCCTCTCTTTTAGTACAGCTTGCTATTCGTGAATGAATTACCTCAATCCCTCTTAAGCAATGTACTGACCAGGAAAAGGGTGTGGGGATTATTAATGGAAAAATCCTTGAATCTTTTAGCCCTGCAGCATGGCTACAGTTACAAGGAAAACAGGATACCATGCTGCATATGGGGAAGAGAAAGAGAAAAGGAGCAGAAACTCTGATGATCTATAGGGACTGACTCGCAAGGAAGAACAAAGTGGCAGTGGTAAATAGGCACAGCTGGCCCAAATTAACAGGAGAGAGAAGAGCGCGCACAATAGCTGTCTGCGCGGTGTGCAAATACCACCGAGGAAAAGGGCTCGTTCTGGATGATCAAGGGGTTGTAACTAGGAGTGACTGAATGAAATTACGAGGGGAAATTTAGGTTGAATGGTAGGAAAAACCTCCTAAGAGTGAGACAGAGTATCATGTTGTAGAATTGCCTTCTCAAGGGAGGGGGCGGGAGCTACGCTGCCTGGATATTTAAAATTAGGCAGGAGATTACTCTGAAGGGAACGGTCCTGCACAGGCCGCTGTGACAAAGACAAAACAATCTTGCTGGCCTTCCCATGTTGTTATCAGGAGATGCCTTTTAAGCCACAGCGAGATCCCCTGGAAGAGCTTGCTGTGTTAATCATAAAGGAAAGTATATAGTGCCAGCACTCACTACAAGAAGGGACAACCGCAACCAGCAGCTGGAGTTTAAATTGGATACTGAAGCATGCGGGAAGAAAGACTACTTGAAAATCTTCCAGCAGAATGATTTTCCAGTGGGAAAGTGTGCCTTTCACAGAATCAAAATGTTTCACTGGAACACAGGGATTCAGTTCGACTTTTCAACCAAAGAAACACTCAAATATATTGTATCTAGAAGGTGAAATATGTTTAATTCCATATCACTATTTTCAATGTAGTATAACCTTTTGGAGAATTTTTATTTAGGGGAAGTCTCTACTTTTTTATTCCAATTCTGCATGAAAGGAAGTCTTGTGGAAGGGGAAGATGGAGCACAGTGCAAAACAGGAACCAGCTCTAATGGGTATCAAGTGATATCATCAGTGACTGGCAAGTGTTTGCTCCTCTCTATACACTTCTGAGAACATCAGCACCATTCCTTGCAAGCTGAAGCCCAGAATATTGTGTGTGTTTCTTGCCAATGAACAAGAGAAAAAGGAGAAGAGTATCCTAGGGTTTGCTTTTCAACCCTTGGGATACAAAAAACCCTCATTTGAAATCTTGCTTGTATATGACATCCCCCGTTGTGAGGATAAAACGCCAGCACAATCTCACAGAACGTGCTTCGCTTCCGTCAGCAAAAATCTAACCCCTTGGCAAGGAGTAATGAATTAACAGAGGATAAGTATCTTTCTCATCCCATAGGTGCAAAAAATGAGAAACAGAAATGAGTTGGCAGCCTGAGGTCATGCAATGAGTTAGTGAAAGAGCTAAGGTTAGAGCCCAGGGCTTTGATTCCTGCTCTGTAACTAAACCACACAGCCAGTTTTCTTGTATCTGAACTCCTAGTAAATAGAAACTTACCTTCAAAAGTTCAGAAGTTGGTAAAGCACACAGAGATTGAAACTGGCTGATCAGAATCAGTGACCCAGAAAGTTGAGTTGAAAATCTTTCACAGATGTGTTTTCCTGGGAGAGGCTCAATTCTTCCCAGGCTTCTACCAAACCAGAAAAACTCTCCCTACCCAAACTTCTAGCCAAAATCTGGATACACAGACTAAAATCTCAGAAGGAGATTTCAGTCAGAGATCACCAACCAGATTCTTGGAGCAACCTTTTGGGTTGGTTGTCCTAAAAGTTAGCCTTGTACCAAAAGACCGTATTTCAGTACCCCTGTGCCTGGGAATGTTTGGAACTGGATCCATACTTTGTGGCTTGGTCTCACTTCTAATTCTTTTTTTTTCCCTCTTGAGTGGTTCTCTCATAACTAAACACCACAATAATGGCAAGAAGCTACCCAGAGGCAATCTGGGGAGAAACTGCATTATTTCTGATCATTTCAGGGAAGGGAGGTTGGCAGGGAGTGGGAAGGGAGGCCTGAATTCACTGGAAAAGATGTCCTGACTGTTCACAGTTCAGTTATACCAAACTTCCTGCATTCCCTGTCTTCTGACTTCTTCCATCTCCTCAACTAGCCATTGGTTTCCTTTCTTTATGTTTCATTTTCATGTCAATGGGCACTCAGTTTTCAGCATAATTTGTTCTCGTGGAGACCAAACTCCAGCCCCACCTTTGGGACCTGGACCGAGGTTTAAAATCCCTCCCCAGCAAAAAGGCACTTGGATCTGGCATTTACGATTCAGGCCCATATCTTCCAACTGCCGCTCTAAACTGCATCAAAGACTTTTGTTCCTAGCTTTTGTTCCCAGCTTTTTTTCCCTTCTCTGTTCCCTTGAAATGGCAGCAAACATGATGGCTTTGTTGATGCCGTCAGGGTGGTCTGACCGCTTCCCACGCTGGGCATGCAGATTGGGTAGCCGTAGAGCAGTCAGCAATTCACTGGGTGTCTCCTCTAGGATGTTGTTGTTCCTCACACCAAGGCAGTGGCCTGAAGCAGCAACACTGCCATGAAATCAACAGAAAACAAATCCACCTCCAGCTGCCCTGGCTCGCACAGGGACACGCAGGCTGTTTGTTCCAAACCAGCAGCTGCAGATGCTGCCAGGAGGACAGGAAACCATGCTGGGAACTCGGGGCTCTCCTCGGGTACTGGGATGGATATCCACCCCTTCAGACATTCCCCGCTTTGTCTAGAGGAATATTCAAAATATATGAGTTACCACTGCCTCCTGAGCCGACAGACTGCAGGGCTGTCAGAGCTCACAGCCCTCACAGCTGTTCTAGCTCTCTGCTGGTTTCCAAGTGGAAATTGTTTCTCTTAAGTCCAAGTGGGAGGACACAGGCATGTCCTACCCCAGACACCTCCTGTCACCTCCCCAGATGCCCCTGTGCTGCTCTGAGATGACCTGGGAGCAGGGTTGGGGCAGACAGCACTGCCAGCCACCATGACGCATGTTGTTCCTTGAAAGATTATAGGAGAGCCTGTGCAGAGCCCCGCAGGGTCTGCCTGAGCTGTGGGAAGTACCCACAAAACATGTCTGCCTGCTGTCACAGCATCACAGGGCAGTTCACAGGAGGGGTGGGGAAAAAGACAGGCTAGGAGTCAACTACCAACTACAGGCCACATTTCTCTGCCCCATCACAGGAACCACTTTTAGCCTGCCCTGGCCAGTAAGAGTTGCCTTAGTATCGCTCCTCTGCCCACCTGAAGTGTTTGTACCAAAGGAGAGCCTCAGGGCTTCCAGGACATTTGTGCTGCTCTCTCTGCTTTGCCTACTAGTATGTTGCAAAATATCAGCTGTGGCTTCTCAGCTGTTCTGAAATAACGTCCTTGGCTTCAGCCTGAATAGCCTGAGTCGTGCTGCTCTACTGCAGTTCCCTGGTAGCCATCATGCTAAGGATGTGATCATATTTAGGAATTAGCTGAGGCTTTTCCTGCTCTCTGCTCTGCACCTTTCCTGTTCAGTCAGTCTTTTCCTACCACAATGCTTTTTCCCACTGCTTATTACTAATTCATTTTCTCCAATTACAGCAGCAAAGGGCCCTGGCCAAAGAGGAATTTTTCAGCATGGCTCAAAAAAGATTATATTTGTCTGCAGCTTGGCTTCATTTAAGGAAGGTCATTCTGTGGTCAAGCACTCTCAAAACAGACAATGCCTTGTCTCCAGGTCTCCAGAACCTCCCATTCAGGCACTGTTATTGAAGTTTTCAACTTGAGTGCTCCTCTGATACATATCCAACCTCACCAGTACTTTCTCAGCAGTCTGTCCCACAAGAGATTTAGGCCAACACAATCTACTTCTCTTGGAGTTGATATTACCATCATCTTCAATGCCAACTGCAGCCAGTTACAACAGCGCTGTTGATAAATACACCTAAAATGTGGTTCTTTTCTTCACTCTGGACACCAGTTCTGTCCTGGTGCATTCCTTGGACTTCCCTGGAGCTAATTCATGGCTCACTCAGATGGTAACAGACAAAGTGTGGGTGTCGCAGAAACACTTTGTCACAGGGGAGATTCACAAGTACCCAAGTCACATAGACATTGCTTTTGTTCTGCTGTTTCACCAACCTAAATCATAAGCCCCTTTACAGCTGGGAACACTTGCTGTATATGCAGAGTTGAAGTACTTCCACACCAGTTGGCTGCAGCATCCCAGATTTATACTAGTGTCACTGAGGTCAGAAGCTGGCCTGATGCCATGCAGCCTGTGCTTCTGGAGGAGCTCAACGGTAAAAGGCAGTATGCTGAAATGGAGGCAAAGCGTCAGAGCGCTGCAAGGTGCTGGAAAAACATTTCAGAGCCACAGTAATGAAATGAAGACACCCTTTCTCTGCCAGCATGTGAATCCCTTACACTTCTCGCATCCCACTATGAGGAGTGGGAGCACTTCATAGGGCACTTGGGGTACCAAAAGCCACGTGCTAGGAGAGGCCCATGGTGCACCATGCAGCCAAGGAACATGTTCCTAAAAGGATCCCTTGACTTGTGCAGCCCTGCACCATCCAACTTTGCCCCACAGTCCTGCAGATCCCCTTCTACTCCATCACTTCATACACCTGAGGACAGCTGAGCAGGGGACATTCAGTCATGCCAGCTGTGCCTCTGGCCCACCTGAGCCCACCTGAGGGGCTGCAGGGAATCACATCAGTATGAATGCATGAAGGGCAGACACAGCTGTCATGGCATATAGACCAATGCCCTGGTCCCCTGAGCACAGATGGTCCCATGCAGAATTAGAGCCTGGTTTCACATTGCGTGTGCAGCACAGACACCTTTGTGCACAGAGACACGTGCAGCATTTGGGCCATCCCAGGTTTTAGGATGCCTCTGGGTAGAGATGGGAGTCAGCTGGATGAACCCCACACGGAATGCACTACCCTTGATCTGAAATGCTGGGCATGATGGCATGATTTGGGTAATGGTTATAAACTGAAAGAGGGGAGATTTAGATTAGATACTAGAAAGAAATTCTTTACCGTGAGGGTTGTGAGGCACTAGAACAGGTTGCCCAGGGAAGTTGTGGATGCCCCATACCTGGAGGTGTTCAAGACCAGGCTGGATGGGGCTTTGAGCAACCTGCTCTAGTGGGAGGTGTCCCTGCCCATGGCAGGGGCATTGGAATTAGATGATCTTTAAGGTCCCTTCCAACTTTAATCACTCTATGATTCTATGATTTAGCAGCATAGCCTTGCTTGGTTTTGCAGTATGCAAGCAGACATTTGGGGGGATGATGTCTTGTTGGACTCAGGCTGGATGGGGAGATGGCAAAGCGGGTGGGAGTGACAGTCAGGAATATATCAGCAAGCTTGTCTTGCTCAGAAGAAACAAAGGAAATAATGCAAAAGATAGTGACATTCCCAGGGAATCCACTTTTGAATCTGGCTTGCTTGGCCACTACCTGAGACTTTTATAAATTGCATCAGGAAGGCAGCATTGGCCAACAAAACACAACAGCTAATCATAAAATCCAAAGAATATCCATTATGTGCTCAGCTAGTGACATTTTAAAGCCTGTAATTTTTTGCACCTGTAGGCTCCTGGCCTGTAGTATTTGTTCTCCCAAATACCAAGCTACAGACAGACTCAGATAAAAACCCTGCAGCTGAACACCCTGGAGTTCAGGGAAATTGAACTCAGGCATCTGTACTTCAAATTCAACCCTGCTCAGAGCAGTCTGAAAAGAACCACCTCAAAATGAGGTTGGCTCCAGACAGTCATCTTTGTCTCCTACTTTGGGCAGGAGACAGCAGAGGCCAGTGCCAGACCTCCAGGGTGTAATCCAAGCAGGCTCTCGAGATACGCAAAACTCGGGTGCAACTCAAGTCAGCTTTGTAGACTCGGAGACCTTTGTGGACAACAGACACAAGGTCTTTTTCTTCTGATTTCAGGTTTTGTTGGGGAAATTTCTTAACTTTGATTTGGTAGCACTTGGGTATCCTCAGTCCTCTTTTACACAACAGCCTGGGCACTCCTGACAGGAATTTTTATAGAAGGTTTGAAAAAGAGAATTGGAAAAATATGAATTAGGGAAACAGCAATATTATAACCTTGCTAGAGCAAAGGCAAAAGCCATTGTGCACACATAAATTTAGAAGCAGCAACGGCAAAATCCTTTGAAGGAAAACAGCAGTGATTTTTATTATGGCCTTATATGAGTTCAGAATGTTGCAAAGTTAAACAAAGCAATTATAAAGCTGCATATTTAAAAATACTTAATGTTTCACAATCTCCTTTGAGATGAATCAGGTATCCAAACATTTGGGGACTGTAAAATCCATCAGGAAGCATAGACAGATGAGACGCATCAAGATAGGAAGGTTCAGGGCTGTCATCGGAGAGACAAGGAACAGCAGGAGATTCCCGCAGCTTCTTTTGGGTAAGAAATGTTAGTACTACATGGATGTGTACACTAAACAAAAAGAGGAAGAAAAAGAGGGCTAAAAAAGGTTTTTGCAAGTCTCCTGCTGTTCTGTGTCATTCTCACTTTGCTCTGATCTCTCAGTACATGTCACTGGCTGGCAGGATGACTGCTTCCTGCTTCATGATTTCATATTTAATTCTTTCTATATAAAAGGAATTTAAAGGAAATTATTACAAACAGTTTGGCCACACTGCATCAAGTCATTGGAAACTATTTCATTACCCCTGACATTTTGGGGTTTTTTTCCTTCTTTTTTTTTCTTTTTTAAGAGAAAAGTTAGATGCTTTGCTAAACGCTTTCCAGACTTGAGCTATTCACAGTTTGCATGTGGAAGGCAAACACAGGCCAGGCCTGGAAGAAAGAAGCTCTCATACTGGACACCCCAGTAGCTTGGGGCGTTGCAGGCAGTGTCTTCAGCAGCGTTTCCTTTCAGAAAGTCGTTGCTGCATGAAAATGCTTTGGGTGTAGCAATCCTGTGCTCATCCCACAGGCACTTCATGAAAGAGGCAACTGTTCCATGTTGGGAATTCAGAGAAACCTCTGGCCAGCAGCGGCTGCTGGAGGCGCCCTGATTAAAGCCCCATTGTTTTGCCCACTCCAGCAGTCCTGCTAAACCGCTCCCTGCTGAAGCTGCTGTCTGTCCAGTGGTTTGGGAAGAGACAAATAAGTAAATACGGTCGTTGCTGGGAACAACAAAGATTGGGGGAAGCAAAGAAAGAGGAAGCAACAAAAAAAATCCTTTAATGCACTACATTTCTTCAAAGGCAAATGCCAAAGAGTTGGGTTTCTGGGCTGTGTTCCTTTTGTCTTTCTGACTCCTGGATCTTGCTGTACTAAGGGCTTTGAGACACTAACAAACACATTGCAAACACAAGAAGGGGTGTTGCAGGAAAAGGGCGTTGAGATCATACTTAATCAAACTTCCTTACATTTTGATAGCTACAGGATTGCTGTACAAGTCAATCATCTCTTTGCCTTCGCAGTTCTCTGCAGCCAACGCAGCTGAGCCACACACTTCAGGCCAAGACCTGTATCCTGGTGTTAGTACATGGCTGATGGATTTCAGAGGGAAAAAACGCCAGGCTAAGTTCATCTTTTATACAAGTTTATCTCAAAGGGGGATGAACTGCATGATTTAAAAGGAGGAGCTTATTGAAGACTGTAAAATTAGAGAAGTTTTGATTCACAGCACAGGCTTCCAGAGCTAAGGAAGCTGAGACACTGCATGCCCTCAGCAGCCAATGAAGCTGATCACATTTAAATGTTAAATATTGCAAGTTTATCCAAGCGAGACAAAGCTGCTCTTGCTCACGCCCATAGACTCTGGAACTGATCAGACTGAAGCTCATTTTAACATCAGTTAGGCACCAAAGGGGGAATGAAAAACTATAGTTAGCTGATGAAAAAATGCATCACTTGCAATGCAGTAACTCAATGGCGTGTCCTTGCACTTTCCAAAACCAAGCTTGTGTCAAGGGCTGAAAGGATCCAGAAATAATTCCCTCACCTCTCGCCCTGGCTCAGTTTTGGGTAAGAATCTGGAAGAGGATTTTTGGATAACAAGAATTGTTGGCACTGTGAGCATCTTCTTTTACTCTCCACTATTACACTATCCTTGTCTATCCTCCAGCTGCCTGTACCCAGAAAAGCATCTCTTCATCCACTCTACCCCCATTACCAAAACTGCCAGGATTTTGAATTTTGCTCCCACTTATATGCCTCTCTCTTCTTCCACTCATCGGCAGTCTTCAGTTGTTCCATCACAGTTAGTTCTGCTCTCACACTAGTTTTTCCAACCTTTCCCTCCTCCATTTCAAGCATATTGTGATTTCCTCACTTGCTTTCTCCATACCACCTTTGCCCTTATTCCCTTTCCCTCTTCATTCCCTCTGGTCTCCTTTTTCTTTTCTCTGCCGTACTTCTTTCCTCCCAGCTGTTTCTTTGGATGCTTTATCACTAGCTTCTATCAATAACCTAAGGTTGGTTTTGGTCCCAAAACCAGTATCAACTGAAATTGCTGCCAGTGACTTGTAAGGGGCAGTGCTTTCCATGAGCAGTAATGAACCATGTCCCATGGCGTGCAAAGAGAAAGCTGTGTTATTGCATATTCTCCCTTCTAAATCAGAGACTATAAAATGAAGATTGCAGTCTTGCAGAAATTCTTTGTAGCACTTTTTTTTTTCTTGTTTTTTTTTTTTTTGCAAGATTAGCAGAACTAAAGACAGCATCCTGGCCAAATTCCAGTTTAGGGTAATCTCTTCTGCTATTTCAGATAGATGCTGCATTGTTTTTTCCATTTCCTAGACCCAGAGGTTAGTTGGTAAATGACTGTCATGTTCTCTTCAACGCTAAAATGTCACGTATAGGGGCAGAGGCCTCACTAACTCAGAAGGAAACACTATAAACTTTCCTTTCCAGGTATGTAATGCCACCCCAGTGTTCCTCACATCTCCCTCTGAGGCTTTTGTTATGGGGCCTGCCTGAGGAAGCACCATCCTTTTCTCCCCTCACTCTCATCCAATGTGGCACTCCCCAAAGCTGCAAGAGCCCACTCTTCAGTACTGGGTGATGAAAACAGCTGAGACCCTTCACATCTAACAATAATAGTAATATAAACAATACTAATAATACTGAGAATTTTGTACCAAAAAGAAGACAATATCAGCCCCATTTAACCACTGAGGGGAGTAGGGTGTAGAAAAAGGAGTGGCCTCAGGTGTTTCCCTGAGTCAAGCAGTGGCAGGAGCAGAGCTTGCCACCAGTGTGACTCCTAGCACCTCCTTTGCTCTACACAATCTGAACTCCAATCTGAGAAACTCAGCCTTCACTCATGTACAGAGGAATTCAAAGGGAAAAGCAAAAGGTGTGCTTTTAAGCTGCTTGCATCTCCACCAGGTCACCAAACTGGATGCAAGATAAAGGAAGCCAAACCGGGGGTGCAAAAATCTCATTTCACATGTGAACGTCCATGGTCCCTTTTAGCCACTGGTCACTGCCTCGGCATAGGGCATGGAGTGGACAGCACTGCCTGGGGTGTACATGGAGCACTTCCCAATATTTCAGACAACCGTGTTGCTGGTAGCTCGCAAAAGTACTCAGCTGAAACTGCTGACACGTGTCAAATCCCCCAAGCGGTGTTACTGGCCTGGCCAAAGGAGTTGGAGGAGCCATCTGGCCAGGGACGCTGAGCCCACGTGCTGGTGGATGGCCTCTTGCTCCCTGGGCCGGGATAATTGGACATTGTTCGGCTGCTGAATCGCCGCTCTGTCGGGCTGAGGGTTTGTCTCGTAGGGACAAGCTAATTAACATGCAAACTACCAAGGGAAGGAGAGGGTCAGAGATGGCCCTCACCCCATCCTCTCTCCCATAATAAACAGGAGGTTTGTGTGCAACCACAACACCCTGACGCAGGGAGGGAAGAATGGGTGGGGAAGGGGAAGAGAAGGAAGATGCTTCTTGAATACTTCCAATTCAAACCCAAATATGGAAGACCTTGTCAAACATGGGAGAGGATTTTCCTGCCATACCCAGGTTTCTGTTTTCAGTCAGTTCCCTGTGAACTTGTGAGCAGCCCCTGAAGACCCCCGGAGATCTCAGTGGTGCACAGTGCCATGCTTGCTGCCCAGCCAAGGCCTCACTTTTCACCACTGCAGCCCAACCAGATAGCTGAAAGCACTGCAGAGACAGGACTGCACTGAACATCCCAACCTCCACACTGCTGTCACCATGAGGCGAAGCAAGTAGCAGTATTGCTATCAGCCTCTTTTCAAGGAGACAGAAGTGGGGAAAGGGATAGAAATAAGGCATGTCACAAGCTAAAATATCTTTTCTTAAGCACAAGAATTGCTATCAGGAGCACCTGGCACTGTCCCCAGCATCACAACTGTACAAAGTGTTTTCATATCCTGCAAACATTCTCTGTCAATCACATTTTTCTGATTTTTCCCCTTCTCCCAAAGAAAACATACATCTCCCCTTTTTCTACCAATGCTCACTTAAATTTGCTTCATAGGTATGTAATGTTGCAAAGAAAAGCCTTGCTGTCACTCTTTGTCTGTCTGCTAAATCCTTCCGCTACCCTGCAGTTAGTTCAAAACCGTAGTAAGAGATGCAGGAAAAATCCCAAGCAGGGAACCATTATTAGGGCAGGGATAAGCCTTCAAAGATCCTAGGATCCAGAGCTGCAGCTCATGTCTGTCTTTAATGTCCAAGAGTTAACATCAATAATTTAACAAGTGCCTTACATCCAGAAATATTTCACAAACTGCAAAAACAAGACTCACTCCACCCACCTCTAGGCTGGGAGGTGGCAGCTGTTGAGCTGGGCAGAGCAACGCTACATGACAGTTTAGGACACTGAGTAAAAAAAAAAAAAAAAAACAAATCATGGCTCCAGCTGAAATTGCTTCTGGAAAGGGAAAAAAGCAGCACAATGTGTACATGTGTAAAAAAGTCCCTATCCCCTAGAAAAAAAAGATAAACCAGAGGTTTTTTTAAAGGACTGGGGGCCTTGTTTTACCCTGTGCCCAAATGGCAACGTTTCCCTAAATGATGCCAAGGCAGCAACTTGATTGAACTGATGCTACGCTTGCCATCTTCTGAATCACCCACCCCATTCCTGCAGCAGGTTTTTCTGGGCAACTCCCATGGAAGCGCTAACCAGACATAAACCTGCTCAGTGCGTAGTTGCTGCAAGCACGGCTTAAGGCTGAACAGCAGCACACTTATTGAGCTGCCGTGTTTAGGAGCCTAAGTAGTATCCAGTTAATCTTCTCAAATCTGATTATTGCAGCAGAGTGACAGATGGGTATTTTACCAGGCTAGAAATGAGGACTAATTAGGACTCCTAGCCCTTCTTTGTATTTATTACATTGGTTCCTTCCCCGCCTCTGAAGCATGTTTGCAAGCAGTGCTGGGGGGGCTGCCACCATCACCACGCTCTGCCTGTCACCCCGAGGACAGGTCACCAGCGCCTGGCTGATCTAGGGATAGGGGTGCAGGAGGATGTCTAGAGGGGGACCCCAAATCAAAGCTATTGGGATCTGGAACTGAATTTCCTGACTCAGACCCCATTTGTGGCTTTACACAGCAAACCCTGAGCAGCAGTATGTGGGGCTTGCTATCGAGCCAGATAGGAAGAAGAATGGACTCAATAGATCAAAACCAGCTCTTCCCTTTTACCACTCTTAAGCCCGCCTTAGGCACTGACGCTTGATATATTGACTTTGGCAACATGTGCATACTGCCATCCTGGCAATAAAGTTATTGAAATGGAGGGGGTGGGGAACCAAAAAACCCAACAAAGTAAGGCGAACTGAAAACACTTGAGAGAAGGGAGAATCCCCCATGCCCCCTCTGTAACCCCGAGCCGTCGCCTCAGGCCAAACCTCTTTTTAGAGGTTCCAGGACATTTGTTTTAACTTTTTTAGCTGCATTCCTCTACCTTGTTGTACTTCTGGTTTCCAGGCAGGACTGGAAGGGAGAGAGCAGGATTATAGAAGGAAGTCTGTTGCTCTATTTTTCTGGCTTGATTAGAAGCAGAAGATGCAATAAATCTCACAAGAGAGTTTGTTCTCATTTAGCCTCTCCAGTATCTGAAACTACCTGACCAGAGCAAGGGTAAGGAAAATGCAATACCAAGAGGAGCACACTAGGAAGATAAAAAGAGGAAGCACAAAATGGTGAAGCTGTTCCTTTCTCTGATTTTGCATAAGGAAAGAAAGCAATTCAGTCCTGCTGACAGCTTATTTATTTCACACAAATTGCAGCGCAGACGCAAGGGATCCAGAAGGAGGCTCACCCTGCCCGATCACACCTCTGAACCTCCTGAGATGTGACTGCCATTACTACCAGCAGCACCATAATGAGAGATGAACAGAAAAACAAGCACTAGTTGCACATGGAGCAAAGGGCTTTCCACAGGCTGGTTGGCCTTGTTGTGCTGCCAAGCTGCCTGTCCGCAGTAGAACTGACAGTCACATTCCCTGCTAGAGATGGCACATATAGAATACTTACAGTATCAAAAATACCCCAACTGAAATATTCAGATCCAGTTAAACAAACCCTTCCCTTTTCTCCCAGTGTTGTTTGCTAAATCAGCATTTTTTGATGAGCCAGTGAATACAGACAGTGAGATCAGGCACAGATCTAGCCCAGGGATTCTCAGACCTACATCCCACTTGTAGGGAAAGTTAGCGAGCGTGTCGGAACCTTTCAGGAAGAAAAAAGGCAGTACCAATGCTGCTGTGTTTGGTGAAAACCACAGTGGTATCCTTGAAATGAAGTTTGTACTGGAGAATCTGACCTGTTCTCCTATCTAACGCTCTGTAGGAAACAAGTTACACAACTTACAGCAGGAACGTCTCCTGGCCCCTTGGATGTTCAATCCCTATTTTAGGGACGCAGGTATATCTCCTCTAACCATTTCACCATATGACAGTATTTAATGACATTACAAAACCAAATGCACACACGTTCCCAGATGGGAGAAAGCAAAGAAAGGACATGAGATGTAAAGACAGCTTTTCATTTGGTCTGGGGTTTAGTTTTTGTTCTTTCTTTAACAGTTCTTTGCTTTACAGAACTAAACAAAGCCTCCTGTTCCAGATGATAAATCTTCAAGCTGCTCCTGGCCCCAGAGAGCACAGGAGATAATAGCATTTCCAAAGGCATTTAGTTAGCTGAGCCTTGAGTGTAGAAGAGGGCAGAGAGAGGACCTGGAGATAAATGGCTATGAACCCAGCTCAGCTGCTCAGGGCATATTTCTGAGAGCAGCAGCCACAGCTGAGAATCCTGCACGGGGATGCACATTTCCCCTCCCCCTGCCCGGTCCCTGTGCTGGAGAAGGGCATGTAAGACAGCTGCCTCGAAAGGAAGAATTCGGGCCACAAGCCCCCTGTTTGGTGCACAGTGCCTTTGGGGAGGCTGTACAACCGCCACCTGAGAAAGGTGTGCTGCTTCATAGTATTATTTGTAGGCTCTCTATTAAGCCAAGGCTCTGCAAAGCTTTCATCACATGCAGCATACGAGCATATTATATAAAGCATATGTTAATCTGTTTGAGCTGGCCAGCAGCAAGACTGCAGAAACCATTAAAGAACAGCAGCCCTTTATGAAAAGACAATTCATTTTTAGCATTAACCGGGCCAGAAATGATCCTTAACACTATCCCGATAGCATGTTAGTTATTGACTGACATTTCCAGCCTAGGCTGGGAGACCAAGGCCAATTTCTGATAGAAACTGTATAAATTACTAGGAATATGAGAAGAATTAGGAAGTATGTTGCCAGCGGGTCAAGGGGTGTGATCCTTCCCCTCTGCTCAGCAGTGGTGAGCCCACACCTGGAGTTCTGTGTCCAGCTCTGGGCTCCCCAGTACAAGAACGACACAGACTTACTGGAGCAAGCCCAGCTCAGGGCCACAATGATGAAGGAACTGGAGCACCTCTCATATGAGGAGAGGCTGAGAGAGCTGGGACTGTTCAGACTGGATAAGAGAAGGATCATGAGGGATCTTATCAATGTGTACAAATATCTGATGGGAAAGAATGAAGAAAAGGGAGCCAGGATCTTCTCAGTTGTGCCCATTGACAGGACAAGAGACATAAATCTTAAAAAGTGACATTCCACCTGAACACAACAATTTCTTACTGTGACAGTAGTCAAAGGCTGAATCAGGTTGCCCAGAGAGGTTGTGGAGTCTCCATCTGTGGAGATATTAAAAACTCAACTGGACACAGTCCTACGCAAGCAGCTCTAGCTGACCTTGCTTGAGCAGGGAGTAGGTCTAGAAAATCTCAAGAGGTCCCTGCTCATGTCAATAATTCTGTGATTCTGTAACATTTTCTGCTGCCCTTAAGGTAACTCTTCCCACATGCACATTAAATTGCCTAAGTCCAAGGGGCCATCCAGTGAAGCCAGCATTGCTTGGAACTAGGGCTGTCACACGGACCATCAGCTGCTGGCCCAGGATAGAGGTAGGCTGGTTTGAACCTCAGCCAGGCTGCTGCTCCCAAACGGGAGGACAGCAATGGAGGCAGAGGAGGCAGTGAAAGGCAAGTGCAAAAAGTGTGGGTTTTTCTTTATTCCTTTTGGTGCACTGTTGAGATAAAAAGTGCCTCCACTGGGCTGAAAAGGGGGAATCTAATCCAGCTGCAGGGTTGTGTTCAAGGCAGGAGAGTGAGACAGAAGAGGACTGGGACTTCCCTGTCCAGTTACATGGGGTGTGCTAAAAGACTTGCAGTGTTAGGGACCAAACTCCTCACTCTCACACGGAATGATAACATTGATTTGGCACTTAAGTGAGGGTGAAGTTTAGTATTGGTGTCTATAACTTCATTATATGCAAGAGCTTAGACATTTGACAACAAGATAGGTCTCAAGCCCATGGTAAGTACTTTCATATCTGAATCACACTGGTGCAGAAGACCAGAAAGTCTGCTTGTGGTTTCGGATAAATATAGAAAACAGAGGCTTACATTATTGAATTAAGTATGAAAGTTAATAATACAGTCAGCACAGTTGCCCCACGTTATTTAATTTAACACTAAATTCAATTTATGTTGCACTGTTCTCTGCCTGTGTCCATTGTAAACATGCTGCAGATACTTTTTTTTTTTTGTTGACAATGCAAAACACATTCACTGAAGTTATCAGCAGAGAAGCTGAAGGCTCCAGCATACAAACAAAGGACAGCTGGGACTTTAGGTTCTGGGAACGTATGGAAAGTAGACACTAGTAGGCAACTAGCAACACTAGTTGCCCTTAAAACAACCAACAGTGAAGCCAATTAGCAGCCTTTGTATTGTAATAAGGTTTCGGTAGGTTTCTGTCTCAAAGCTCTAAGTGGCACCCTGTTGGTGGTTCAGGACTGGAGGCAGATGCTGGTAGGTCTCCATCCTTTAATCACACTTAGGAAAACTGCATCCGGTGCACATCAGAGATCCAGTCGAAGCAGTGATGTGGGCAGTCAATCTGACAGCCACCCCACCCCGGGCCCTTCAGAGAAGGCCTGGGTATAGCGTTACTGACAGGCTCTTTTCATTTCCCTTATTACTGTTAAAGGAGAAACACTGGAAGAGAAATCTCTGGCACAACCCTAACTGCCAGCAAATGTTGCTGCTGCGGAACTGCATCATACATGCAAAACCCAAGTTACAGATGCAATGTTTCTAGTATTTTTTTTGTGTCATGAGTTCTCCAAACTAGAACCAGGCCTACACCAAAACTTTGGATCCAAGCACTGCAGACAATTGGGGATCTCCCAGTCTGCTTGGTCACCATATCTGCATCAGTCTATGCTGTACAACCACCTTGCTCGGTGGCAGCATTTCATCCACTGCAGTTATTTCCTTGAGCCTTTGGGAGCTGTGGTACTACAAGCAGTGAAGTCCCTACTCCTTGGTTTCCCAAGTCCAGATAAAATCAGCTGTTACCAACAAAGAGAAAATATTTGCTAAATCAAGATACATTTTCTAACGTAGAATGTGCAGGCCAGACATGCGATTCACACTGTTCGCAGGGGGTGGGGAGAAGGCACGATCAAAGTGGGGCTTAGTGCATGCAAAGGACACATGTGCCTCCTGCAGTGCTTGGTGAGGGAAATGTTAAGCAGGAGGCAGCATGGAAGAGCCCTCTGCTAATCACACAGCACTAGCAATGGGAAGTCAGTACAGAACAAGGAGCTGAGCTCGCAACTTGAATGTCTAAATGCAGTAACACTGTGCCACAGAGACACAAAAATCCAGCTCCCAGGAACCAGAAACAGATTGAGAAAGTAACACAAACATCATCCAAAACAAGGAGGAACAGCGGAGTAACAGAAGCAGACAGATGGCTTCTGCTCCTGTTGTTCTCAGTGTCTTGTTGCTCTCACTTTGTTGCCATAGAGGCTGATATCTGGGACTCATAATGTGATGCTCCACTTGTGAGAGCAGGTGGAGAAAAAGCAAACTTGACATTATTAGTAATTTTCCCCTCACTATCCATTTTGGTGGCAGTTTCTCACTCCCATGTCTACTGGACATGCCTTGCCAGACTCTGAAAGGCCAAGGAGCTGTTTCCCCCCCCCCCGAACCCAGCCCAGCTCCTCCACCTGCCAATTCGTGTACTCAACCCTCAGGGCCTCTCTGCCACAGCTCTCCACCACTGTACAATAATACAGTCCCCCTTCTTTTGCCCCCAAACTTCAGAGCCCAACTGTCCCTTTTGTTTCCATCACAAAGACGAGGTGATGCAGCCTTAAATACCCACACAGGCTGCATGACTACAGCCAGGGACAGACCCCACAGAGCGCAGGTCATGGGGCTGATTAGTGTATCAACAGTGTGAGAATGTAAAGCAGACTGCAGCAGCACACCAGATAAAAAAAAAAAAAAAAAAAAAAAAAGAGGACTGATGCATTTCAAGCCAGCCCAAGAGGCTGTTCTTCTCCCCTTCTCTTCCAAGCCCCCACTGTTTCCTTCCTTGCAGGAAGACAAGTGTTTGTATAGACTCAGAGTAAGGTAGGTCAGGGAAGAGATCTGGATTGAAAGCAACCTGGCCACAAAGAGAAAAAAGGGTTTCTTTTCAGCTTGATCAGTTCTTGAGACAGAAATCCCCAGTGCCACAGTTTCTAATTTTGAGAGCAGGATGAATGCAGCTCTTCATTCTTCTGCAGCAGATTAAATGAGTGTGTGGCATTTTCATTTTTCCAAGGGGACTTTTAAAAAAAAAAAAAAAAGCCCTTCTCTTTACCTCTACATTATCATTAATGATCTTTCAGCAGTTTTCCCAGGACTTTCTGCATGCATCACTAACTAAAAGCACCTAACCAAAGCACAGGCTTGCATTCACTTCAAAACATCCATGCAGGAAAAGCAGCTTAAAAAATCCCAAAAAACTAAGTGGACACAAATGCATCTTTGTGTGGTACACATTTACGTGTGCTATGGACTTGCATGCACCCTCACGCACATCCCTGCATGCTCTAATCCCACAAACACATACAGCTGCACATGCAAGTGTGAGGAATGAAAGCCACACGACCTAGAAAAGCTGCTTCACATCTGGGTAGCAGCTTAAATGATTGGCTCTGAAAGGAGCCTGTTCTTGAAGCAAACTACATTCGTCCTGAGTGACAGGTCTCCTCATCCATCTGAGCACAGATGAGGCAGCTTCACAATGAAACACATAGCATCAAAATCAGGCAGAAAGAAGCATGCTAAGGGGCTGTTCCAAAACAGCCAAAGAGTATCCAAGGCTACCTTTGCTTTGTACAAAGCATATTACTGCTGAATTATCGTTACTGTTTTCCCTTGGAAAAACTTGCCTATCCTACAGTAAAGTCTTGGCCTACTGCAACTCTCAAAAGTGGTTAAGATCCTGCTTGGGGAGTCAGTGCCAGCCAGAGCTCCCATGTTTTTATGAGACCACTAACACTAAATGAAAACTTCCTTTACTCTTTGATTCAAATGAAGTTGTGACAAGGCAGAAGTAGTCATTGCACAGCCCACACAGCGTAGAAGGACATCATGTGGGTTACCCATATTTTTGTCTCCTTCCCTGTATTACAATCCAGGGGCTTGTAAGGGTTTCCTCGCCCATCTCCATATGCTACATTTGCAGACAACAGCTCTCTTTCCCTCCTGGGCCTCAGGGAGTGCTGCTGGCCATCCCTGCCCTCTGCCATGGCAAGAAGTAGCCTCAAGTGGAGAGCATGAGGGTGTTGGTGGCTTCAGAGCTCCTCAAATGAAGCAGCTCTATTTCTATAGCTGTGTTTCTACAGCAAATAACAAACAAAGCCAATAAGCAGCATTAGACAAAGAGACAGAAAGTGCTTTGGGTGCCACAGGCTCAGGATGAGAGACACGGAGGGAGCTGTGGGGAGTGTGGGAGGGGGTTAAGGGGAAAAGCTGATCTCATTGCATCCCAACCAGACAACATCAGGCAGGAAACAGATGTGCAAGAAACCACAGAGGGGTACAGCAACAGCAGAATTAACTCTCCAGCAAATTGGGAAAGCTAGGACGCATAGAGCTGACCTGCACCCTGAGAATAAGGTGTCTAATCTGAGATTTGGCTTTTTGCAGTCCTGGTGGCACCTCCTATCCCAACATCTAGACACCATCATACTAAAAAGGAACGAAACAATTCAGCCTTTCTCCAAGTCCTACCCGGCTCTAAGCAAATGAAGAAAAGGCAGGTCTGAATCAGCAGTGGTTCCTGTGCAAAAGGCTGGATTATCTTTTACCAGCACAATCAATTTTTTATAGATGCTGTGTCTATTTCCACTTTAAAAAATGGAAGTTGTATCTAGTTGTGTACCTGAAATCCCAGTCTGAATCTCCCCCAGTTAGAAGTACTGAGAATATTAAACTCCACTTTGACTTAGTCCCTCTCTCTTTAGCATCTTTGACTTTTTCAGCCCACTCTTACAACAATTCTGTGATATAACCAGAGGCAAGACTACTCTTTGCGACTGTTTTCTGTGGCAGTTCAGACTGTCCTGCCCCAACTAAGGTTTGTGCACAACCTTGAGTCTTGTATCCTCTACTGGCCCATCCATCACTAGAAAAGTATACTGTTGTTATTACAGGAACTGGGGGTCTGACACGCAGCTCCCATTGACTTCAATAGAGGCACTATGTGCTTTTCTCCTCTGGAAATCACACTGGTTATTGAGAGACCAAAAAATGGCTCTAATGTTAATACTTCAGAGCTAATGTCTGTTAGCTCCATTGCACCCATACAACACTAATAAAGTTTGACAGAGGAAAATATTTTAGTAGAGGAAATTAGCGCTAACTTCCTCCTGCATGTGTGCCTATTCATCCCCAAAGCCTGACACTGCTTTCTAGCGAAGCTCTGACACTCCAAAAGATCACTTGCCTACGTGTGTGGATTCAGCACTGGCAGTGACAGAAGAGGGACGATGTGAAATCAGACGAATTTTACTCATTGGTATTGCCAGCCACCATTCTTTTATGTCTTATGTGAGCTTTTCCTCAAATCCACTGCTATTAAAGTCATTGTTTGAGAATTTTAGTGGGAAGGAAGAAAAGCTATTTTTTGCCCAAGTTTCTAGCCCTCTTGCCAATATAAAGACTTGAAAATGCACCTCAGATGCACACTGAACTTTCAGAAAACAGAAAGCAGAAAGAGAACTCAGCACCGATTCTTATTTAATCTCATGATTTTTGTGGCCTGAGTCATGATTTTAAATGGTTGGGAGCACTGATAGCAGTCTGCCCCCATAAGGATTGTGACCAGTCTCTGTGTAGAAAATGCCAGCAGGAAAAGGCCAAGCAGGGTCAAATGCGGTAGTGACAGGAACTGACTTGAAATACAGTAAATTCAACAAATCTGACCCTCGAACCAAGCCAGCAGACAGCAACATCTGTCCAGGGTCAGATTGGACAGAATGGACCTGGGTCAGATTTGAAGAATCAACTTAGGGCTAAAGGCTTTGTATCATAGCTTTTGTCTCCTGAGCTATTCCACTGTACCTGCTAAAGTCTTATAATCTACACCACTCTTAAATACTTTGTAATTCTACCGCAACTTTATTTTATTATCATAAAGCTCTTTATAACAAGGCCTTAGGTACATCTGTCTGGTAAGGGAGACAGCAAGATCTTTTCACTCCTCACTGAAATGCAGCCATCTCTGAGGCAGACCAAAGCAAGTTATTAAACAGTTAAATGACAGGAGAGGAAATGCTGATACCTTAAGCAGAATATAATTCTCTCCACTGGAATTTGGCAACAACACAGGGACTAAGATCCTTGCAGAAAGCACAAGCTGCTCTTTAACAACCGCAAGCATGTAGGAACTCAAGTTGTGCATCTCCTCCACAAAGCACCACACAAGTAGTGCAGCACCCCCTAACTGTAATGGCCGTGTACTAATCCAGAGGGGAAAAAAGCCAAATTGAATTGTCTACACTAGCCTTGGTGGTCCCTTGTGCTCCCTTTGCCATTCCCAGCACCAGCAAAGCAGGTCTCCTCTTCGCCGGTCTGAGCACGCAGGACCAGTCACACAGAGCACCACTGCAGTATGGCATAAAGCAGACCTGAGCATGAAAGCACAACCTACCTGACTTGTGTCCTGCCTGTCCTACAGCCTCCTCTTCTTTTCCAGTTAACCCTGCTAGGTGCATTTTAAAACTTGCTTTCACAAAGTTCCAAAACAAAACATTTTCTGGGCAGTAGCCAAAGTGTTCTCCCCCTTCTCATTATTCCCAGATACCTTGTGAATGATCTTACATCTTCACTGCCTCCACATAGGGAACAACCAGAGCCTGCATCCCACCAGTTAAACACATAGCACTATCTAAAGCAGACAGAATGTTATCGCTTTACATCTCTACCAAAGCCCCTGCTTGCAGGAGCGCTGGCTTATCACTGGGAATAATTCTTAGCAGGACAATTAAACTATCCCCAAATTAATCATCGCTCATACCCTACATGCTCTTCTAATTTTGTTTCATAGTTACAGGTTGCACATTTGTGATGTCCTGGTGACATCTGAATCTTCATTTCTTCCCAAGAAGTCACTTTGGCATACTTTGTCGCTTTCCTGTTTCCTAGAGCCCTACCAGCAAAAAAAAAAAATCAGCATCTCTAATTCTCCCACTTCTTCCTCTCTCCTTCTCTTTCTGTCCCAACAAATTGAATTGTACCAATATAACTTACACCCTTCTCAATAAACCTATAACAATTGAGTCTTTCATTTCTGGATCCCACAGCACTGGGCAACGGGATGTGCTATTCAGCAAATAGCAGTACTGCATAAAGGGAAAGGAACTTCATATTCTCCCCCACTGCTCCTCAGCACTGAGATAAGTAGGTTGGAACTGGGAACCATCCCACAAATGAGACTTGAGACAATGTCCTTCTTTCTTGTGCCCAAAAAACTATTTTAAAAAACTATGGGATTTGGGATAATAAATTTTGCTATGCTGGCCTAATTTCAACTGCAGTAACTATGTTTCTCCCTTTAAAATCCCCCTTGCTGCTTCAACTGAATATACTGCCTTCCCTGCGTTGTTTTTCAGTGTTCCTGTAAACAGCTGTAAATTGTTCCTCCACCGCAGCAGTTCATGTTAGCACTGGATGGAATTTATCTGTCTGTACCTCTCGCTGGCAAAGTGGTATCAGTTCATTAAGTCTGGGGTTTTTGCTATTTCAATTCAATTGCTGTTAAGGGCTATATAAATTAAAAGATACAGTAATTGTCATGGACGACTCACAATGAAATTGAATGACTAGGTTTCCCCCATACCTAAATAAATGCACATATATAAGATTTTAGCTTAGTGATATATGTACCGCCCTCTTCACTGTGCAACGGAAAGGACTACTGTTATGTAGTCCATCCCTCTGCCAGTGTGATTCCACACTGGACTTCATCAGCCATGCTCATCAGCAAATGAAAGACTTGATTGTACAGCCCTCCCCGTACAAAGCTAACATTGCTGCTAGAAGCTTTTTTTCTCTTGGAGTAGCCTGACGTGGGTAAAAGTTAGTTAATTCAAACTGGAACATAATGCTAAACCTGGAACATAATGCTCACATCAGGGATGGTAACAAGCGTGTATTTATTTTTCCTCTTGTTAAACTGCAGGTCTTTCTGTATGCCAAACTCTCAACTGCTTCTCTCGTCATCCAACCCTCTTTAAGAAAAGTCGTTCTGCTCCTTCCCTCATCCAGAACTGACCACTTCAAGCTCAGGACCCTCTGATCTTATTGCAGTTACTTCTTGCCTGAGCTACCATATTCTCATCCGATATCTGGGGGCATGGAGGTCAGGGGGAGGAGGAGAGGAGTGAAAGATAACAGGCAGGATAGTGAAAATATTAGCTCAGCTGCCCCCTTCACCTCACATCCATCCCTACTCCACCCCACCCCCAGTCCCTATCCTGTCTCCATCCAGCAGAGAAAGGTCAATATGGGAACTGCACTGGAGTCCGGGAGGGGCAGATGGGACATTCCCAATTCCTCCCTACAGCCCTGCAACACTCTAGTCCCCTGGACTTCGGGAGGATTTCCAAGTCTGGGAGGAGGCAACGCTAAGCACAGTCCTGATTTCCAAACCTAGCTCCGTAAAAGCCTGCTACCCGCTTCCACAGCCAGGCATCACAACATACAGGTGGCCACCTCTGTCCACACTTAGGGCAGCCCAAGAGCCCTAGCCCAGTCCTTTCCCCACACGCAGCACTGCTCATGCAAGGGTCATGCAGACGCGTCACCAAAGCAATCTTCCGATTGTTCATTCATTGTGAGTAACTGGGCAGTGACTCCACTTCCCGGCGATAAACCAGCTCCAGGTTGTCTAGCCCTCAGCCTTGGGAAAGGTCCGGTTCGCAGTTCTACCAGTAAAAAAAAAAGGGGACGCGCGCTCTGCTCCTCAGCTACCAGAGTGAGAATAAAGAGGCATTTACCATCCTGCCCAGAGCTCTCCAGATACTCCGTCAGGTCGCAGCCGAACGCGCTCGCGGCTCCCTTCCTCTTGAGTTTCTGCTTGGCTCCCTTGTTCTTCATGAGGTTAGTCCCAAAAGAGGTTTGCCCCCCTCCTGCCTTGCCCCCCTCCCCCCGGCCTCACGCTGGGCGACAAAAATCTTGCTCTTCTCAGACCACCGCCCGTGTCCCGCTCCCAGGGAGTAACATCAGGGGTCCCGTACAGCGTCCAGCTGGAGAAGTAAACATTAATCCCCACCAGATGTTGAGCTGCTCCTGTAGCAGAGGAAGGTCAGGGTGAGAGGAGGCTCCCCAGCCGGAGGCAGCAGCAATCATAGCCCGAGCCCGGAAGGGTTCTCATCAGAGGGAAGTGGGTGGTGGACGGGTGCCCGCATCGGAGCTGGCAAGCTGGGGGCAGGCGATGGTGGTGGGGGGACGTCTTTCCTTCAGCACGGTCCTGGGACCCTCCACGGCCACCTTCTGGGTTTTGTCAGCCACACCGTCGCCACTTCCAGCAGAAAATGTCCCAGTCTGGTCTTCCTTCTCTCAGCTTTTGGAGGAGACTGGAAGTTCAAACGGACTAATGAAAAGGGACCGGGGAAGAATCTGCACAAGGCTCCTCTTTGGCTCCCCCCCTTCCCCTCCTCCTGCCTTCGGACAGTTATAGAGGAATGAGAAACCAGCTTCCTGTTCTGACTCCCGCTCGCTCGCGCTCTCCTTTCCCCCGTTTTACAAATCCTAGGATTATCCAGCTCAAAAAAATGCTGAAAGGAAGTTAGCTGGGGAGGGGGGGAGGTGGAGGACAGTTTTTGGCAGTAAAGTGCGTATGTGTGTGTGTGTGTGCATGCAAAAGGCTGAGGGAAGGCGGGGAGAGGAGTTGGGGGACGGGGATGGGGATGGAGGGGGGAGGAAGAGGGAAAGCCTGTCCTGACAGTCGACAGATAACGGACTGCCTGAGAGGAAATCACAGTGAGCAGAGCCCAGCCGCGGCCAGCAGCACGGTCAGGCGCTTCCTGCGCTACCAAGGCTCAGCTCTGCAAAGGCCCAAGGAGGGGCCGGTGAGGAGAGAGACCAGGAGCCGCTCCAGTAAATTTCATCCAGTCCTTCGTCACAAGGAGTCTTCCTGCCCTCGACTCTGTCACTTTGGGATTTGCCTTTCGCTCCAGAGGTGCAGGCTGGTGCTACCCCAAGGTACAAGAATTGCAGCAGAAAGTTGGGAAACAAGAGAGGGGGGAGGAGGGAAACCTTCAGCTGCCTTCTACCCAGCCCCCTGGCAAGCAGAAACAGATGCTGTCCAGGCATCTAAGTTCATGTACTTTCGAGTCAGCTCCCAGAAAAATGTCCCCTTGACCAACAAAGGGCTTTAAAAACAAGGAACAGAAATCACCCAGTAGCAGCAGGAAGAGAAATGGGACGGGTCTGCCTCGGAACACTGAGTCTTTCCGTCTCCTGCCAACACCTTTCTAGTCTAACCTTCAGTACATGCACGTCTCTGCTCGTAAGAGCAGTCATTTGCACTTTCTCCACATTTTTTATCCAGAAATTGAACCTCTTTACACAACTGGGTATGCTGTGGGCTGCATGCTTCACCTAGGGAGGCAAATTTAACTTCGCTAAGGCTTCACTGTCCCCTCTTTTTCCACGCCAAATATAACTGTATGGGTCTGGGTGAAAAATAAACAAACAAATGAAAAACAGGAAATTGCAGCTTTTCACCAAAAATCAGACTAAAGACGAGGAAAGTAGTTTTTGTTTGGAGGAAAACTGGTCAAGAAACGGGGCAAAGGACTTGCTTAACCCACCTCCCTCCTCAACCCTGAGTTCTGCACCCTCACACAGCAGAGGAACCCCATCCCCTCCCACAGACCTCACCCCTTTATTTTGACAAAGAGACATTTTTCAGAGAAATCAAGCCTCCAACTGTGAGCCAGCTGCTGCCAAAAGCCACCCAGGTTCTGTTTGTTGGTATGGTAACTTTTTTTTTTTTCCCCTCAAAAGTGTTGGGTGTTATCACTTCACATACAAGAGAAAAAACACTAAGAGCCCTAGTGAAGGGCCTGGAGCAATTATAACTCCTATTGTGTAGCTTATCACCGTAATTATCATCATTATCCCCGTTTTACAGCTTGCTGCCTGATGAGTTGAGGGGAAAATGATTTGCAAAAGGGTGCCAAAGAGATGCCTGCTGTGTTGGATCCCAGGCTAAAGGGAGAAACTGAGCCCATGCCACCAGACCAGAGGTTGTTCTCAGGGACCCTCAGTGCTCATGAAACACTTAAAACTTCCTTGAATTTATTCTGGGCTTCTCACAGCACCTTGATGTCGAGTCGGCACGCGGGATCCCTCCCTGCACCGGCGTGCTGCCAGACTCATCGCGTGCCGCAGCCCATCCTGCCGGCCTGCCAAGGGACAGGCTTTGAACGGGGCGGACAGACAACAGGACACTCAGACCTGGATGTCTCACCAGGCCATCCTCCCACTGCCCTGGGGGCTCACTGCCTTCTCTAGTAAGAGAAAGGCCTCTCCTCGGGGAGGAGGTATGTCCTCCCACACACGCCAGCCAGCAAGTAAACGTGCCATCTTCTTTGAAGCCCTAGACTCCTCTCTGCAGACATCTCCCTCCCTCCATGAACAAAACACAACGTTTAAACTCCCCGTGCTGGGTCTCCTCCGTCACCCTGCACCAGACGGCATCACTAACAGGGTCTATGTCCACAGCCCTCTGCTTGGTGGCCCACTGCACCATGCTCCTGCCCTCACCTCCATGCCCTCCCTCATCTTAGATAGATACACTTTCCCCTCTCCTCCCTTGAAAGCCTACCCAAACAGGATGTCTTCAACAGAGGATGGCTCCTTTAAAAAAAAAAAAAAAAAGGTAGAAATCAATAAATAAAATCAATCCCTACATGCATATGGGCTTCCTCATGTCACCAACGAGGGAGCTATGGCCCCAGGCCCTGGCATGGCCGTCATGCAGCACAGCCCTGCTCTAAGGGGCCTCAGTGGCCTGCGGGCCAGCCCGCTGGGTCAGCCCACCACCCTCGCCCCTTGGCATTTCTCACAGGCGGGTAGGCATTTTCATGAAAAAATTGAAAGCACAATTTCTTGGAGTCAGCTCTGCAGCGGTTCCCTGCAGCCGCTGAGGGAGGCACCATTTTGGGGAGCCTGGTGGGCTCCCAAGGGCCCATGAACGCTGTAGAAATCGAGCACTGTCATCTGATTTTGGTTCTCCGTGGGCCTGTGCTGTGCTGCCCTGACCCCGGCTGGGCTGTGGGTGGGTGATGGCTGCCCAGGGGTGGGCCACAGGACCACCATCAGCCATGGCCACCAGGGTGCCATGGTGGGGCGGGGAGAGACTGCCACCCCTCTGCCAAGAAAAAACAGTATTTGCAGGATAAATCCAGGGAAGAGGAGCTAGAAACAAAACAGAGAGGATTCACACTTTATTCTTAAAGGCTCTCTCTGGCGTGCTGCCCCGCACCGGGTACTCCATGGAGGGAAGAGGGAGCCAGAGAAAGGGAATGGCATGGCAGATGGGGTGAAAGAGGTATGTGCCACGGCCAGTGAAGGAAGGTATGAGGAGCTCCAGGAGAGCTCTTGCCAGGCAGGCTGGGCAAAGTGGGTGGTTTTCCCCCGTGCCAGGACAAGGTTCAGTGAGAGGACAGAGGGGAGGTCGCTGCAGGATTGCCTGGGGAGCCCGGGGACAGGAGGAGGAGAAAGAGGAGGAGGAGAAGGAGGAGGTCAGGCAAGGTGAGTGGGAACCAAACAAGGGAGGCTTTACAAACAAAGTGCTTGGTATCAGAGCCTGAAATCAGTGCTGAGCCAAGGGATTTTTCCAAGGGAAAGGAGCAGTGTTCTGCTCTGTAGAGGAAAAAATAAGAAATTTGGATTTGGGCAGCCGGGAACACAGGGGAGGTCTCTGCAATGGTTAGTGTGAGCAGCAGGGCTAAGGAGTAAACCAGTGTCCCTCCTGGAAAAGCTTTCACAAATGAGAACAGGAAAAGCCGGAGAGGAAAAGAGCTTGGGCCAGAAGCATGAAAAGCAAAAAGGAGTTCAAAGCTGAAACAGCTGGAAAAGAAGGGGGAATTTCTCTCCTTCCTAAAAAAAAAATACAGTGAAAGAAAAAAGTGACTCTGCAGAATAAGAGCAACACCAAGCCAAGCCAGAGCTCTCACAGAAGAAATCTCTCATAGATATTACTTCCTAGTCCCTGCCGCCATACAAACAGCTTGATGGCCAGCTGCCCCATGGTACCGCAGCCCAAATTGGGAAGTCACGGCCCATGGCACTTGCTTTAATTCCTTCCCTTTGAACCCATAAAAATAGGTCAGGATTTGAACTTAGTCACAAAGACCTCCCTGTTGGAGAGGGCTACAGGTTCATGCAGGAAGATGGGGCACCTTCCCATCCCACTTTGCTGCTGATCTGCAATGCCTCCCCCTTTGGCTTGAGTGCGTGTATGGCAAGCCAGCATTTGTGGGTGAATGAACGTAGGACAGATAATAACTTTACAGTTCTCTCCATTCTCATGGACAAGGTACCGGTGACCCCAGAAGCAGTCAGAGAGCCTGGGGAACAACTTTGGCCATTAGGTCTAAGTATTTCTTCCCCTTCTAAGAGCCGGGGGCCGCAGCAGAGGCGTCACGCTGGCTATTTCTGGGCACCCATCTCTCCCCTCCCTGCTGCGTTTCCTTCATTGTGTTTGAGCTCTTTCCTATCTGTGGCTTTAAAATCTCCACCAATCTGCCAGGCGCCACTCAGCACAAAAGAGCAGGGGGGGCCGGGGACTGGAAGACCCAGGGAGGGGGGGATCTGAACCCCTAAAAATAGCCCTGCCAAGTACGACTGTTTTCCTGACACAGACGGTTCATTGTTAGACCCTGACACGCCACTTCACCCTCCCTCCCCAGCCCTCGACATACTCTCTTTCCTCTCCTGCCCCTCTCCAGTGCAGTTTCCTGTCTACTCCCATCTCCGTGGCCAAAGCTGGAGCGTATTGTGAAGCCTAAAGGCTGGTGTGGAGGCTTTTGTTTCTCTGACTACACGTCGGACATGTAGTCAGCGACAGCAGACTATGGAGCTACCCTTCAGCTTTCCTTGTCACAGGGCACCCACCACTCTCAGTTCCTAATTTCACCCCATTCCCAGCCACAAACCGTTGTCCCCAGCTCTCACCTTCCTTTCTGCGTTCCAGAGGACTCTCTCACCCCACATCATGATACACTGTCTTCTGTGTGTCTATCTGCCCCATGCAAGCTTTTTGTTAGCTACTTTGCAGATCCCAGCACTTCAGCTACAAATGAAGGAGGCACTTCATGCTTGCATGCCACCGAGCCTCCTCACTGCTGGCTGCCTACCCACGGCATGATAGTGTAACCAGGAGGTACAACAGATCTATGCCCAGAACGCTGTAGTTATGAGCCTGCATGATGATGTGATGTCATTACAGTGATGTCATAGAAGGCAACCAGAAGAGAATAAATGGACACCCCTTCTACCTTGAAGGTACTTTTCTCCCACTTTGCTGGTTAGGGCATAGGGCAAGGATCTATGTCTGGAAACCAGGTGTAGTCGCTGACATATTAGGAGCAGACATAAACGCCTGCCCATTCCACCTCCCTGAGTATCACCCCACATGTAGTGAAGTCTGAAGTCATAAGTAGCCTGACATAGCATGATACTCAGTTATTGACTATACACACCACAACTACAAAACATGCACCTATGTTTTTAGCCAGACTGCCTTCTCCCACTGTTCACACTCATTTCAGAGGTGTCTTGTGTACAGAAAAACAGATGAGGAACATATCTCCCTGTCCTTACCCAGAGCACAAACTTATCTGAGCAGTGACAGTTGCTTAGTCCTGTGTTTGTACAGCATCTAACTTAGAGGAACTATAATTCTTGACTGGGAACTCCAATTGTTCTTTATTTAAACAACATAAAGACTATTATAGAAAGGCTTTATGTCTCCCAGTATAAAACTCTATTGATAGTGCAATAATATATGATAGTATTATAAAACAAACAGATAAAAACTCTACCAGGCAAGCCACACAGCTAGTAAAAGCTTCCTTCATCTCAGAGATGTGTTCTGAACCTTCTCCAAGCATCTTACCAATGAGATGACCCATTTGTTTGAGGCAGGAAGGCCACAAACCTCACACCATGGAGCCATTCCAAACTTACATAGGCCTTTTCAAGAGCATCCTGCCAGCAGCTTTTTGGACAACATGGAAAAGGCAGCTGGCAGCCCTGTGCTGAGAACAAGCAAGATAGCATGTCAGAGAGAAAGAGGTGATATCCTCCACACATTACCTCACCTTAAATAACAACAACAAAGATTCACACCAAACCAGGAAATGTTTTTGCCTTCTTTTTTCCCCCCAATCAGGTAACCAAAGAGACCTACAGAAATTATATAACTTGCTTAAAACTACATTGTGTGTCTATAGCAGAGCAAAAAGCCAAATCAACAGCACTTATGAACTTAGGAAATGCCTTAACTATACGTCCATTGCTTCTCATGTCTTACCAGCCTGTGAGCACAAGTGATAACCAGGATTCTCAAGCACAGCCAGGATCTCTAGGAGGTGAGAAAACCTAATTGGGGAAGAAAATCCTGAGGAGATCTGTCACTTCAGACACCCATTGCTTAGTCCCCATGTCCAGCAGCTATACCACCACAGCGTAAAGGAGAGCAGAAGACTTCCAGTATCTGTTCCTCACGTTTGTACCCCACTGGTTTTGTTGCAGTTTCCCCTACACTTTATCCTGTATGCGCTGTTCCAGCAGAAATGAGAAATCTGTTGAGCCAGAGGCCTATAACTCCAAAAGATAAACTTGGTCTCTGCTTCTTTCAATTCTGCCAACCAACAGCATTACTACCATACTACGAAAGACCTCACATGTATAATTTCTGATTAGCCCACCTCACCACCACTCAGAGGACACCGACACCAACAGCCACTTCACTGCCTGTATTTCCACCTTCAGATGTCCCTGTCTTATTATCTATTCTGCTAATCATGTTGCTATGGGAGAAGGAAATTGTGAGTTAACCTGACCGTGTAAAAACACCAGTCCATTGCACTTGCATTATTTTAATGATGATGCAAAGCTAAGGACTGAGAAAGAATCTCTATTATAAGGAATAAGCTGGAAGGGATGAAAAAAAATAGTTTAGGTGTTCACTCAAGCAATATTCTATTCTGATCATTTTCTGTAGAAGATAAGAGCTGTTTTTTAATAATCTTATTTGTTGAAAAAACAAACAACAAATAGCTCAGGGGATTGACACTATTTTAGGGATAAAAGCTAACCTGTTATGTGCTATTTTTAGAAGTCACTTAAAATCTGACTTCTTTTATTCTGGGGTCTTCTCTCGATCACTTGTGAGAATCATCTTTTCTGTGAAAGAGTTATGTCTTGTTTTAGAACAAGCTTTCAACTAAGACTCCTTTTATTGCGTCTGACTGTCTAGCACCACAAGAAGCAGTTCCTATGAAGAATTGCCAGCTATGATGATGGTCTCCAGCTAGGACAGACTGCTACTTCACCCCTTCTCTCTCTCTCTCTAGCAAGGCAAAGTATCATTTGGTGGCAGGAAGGGGGAAAAGAGGAAATACAAGTTTGCAAAAGCCACATGTGGCCCTTGCAAACACCTCTACAAGAGGCTGTCAGCTGTGATGGGTAGAGTGCTAGCAGCTGTGGCAGGCAAGGCCAGGTGCTCTTGCAAGCAGCAGGCTCCAACACTTTTGTTGTTTCTCATTTCTACTCACTGAGCTAAGTCCCTGTAGGAAAAGCATGGGTGGGTCTGCACAAATGATCTCCTATTGTCTTCTTTGCAAGACTGACCATATCCTCTCTCCCTTCTAGCTTTTCTCTTCCTGCCTTGCACCACATCCCTCTTCACGGTCAGGTGCGTGCCTAGGTTAAGTGGAAAAAATACTTGCCTTTCTACTGTGCTCTCAAATGCTGAAGGTACCGAGTGGGGAAATCAGCTACGTGGGGAGATTCCTTCTGCCTGAGATTTGAGTGCCTCCTCTCTCAGGATGTATAATATTAAAGCTCTCTGTATACTCACTCAGGGGAAGCCACATTTCTCCTTTAACATTTCCTTACCTGTACCCTGGCTGTTCTAGCAGGAGGTGTTTTCTGTGGGGATGTGTCAGGTTGTGGAGGATGTTTTTAAGCTTCTTTTACACACTTGCTTTCTCTTTTCCTCTGCTTTCAGAAATGTCACCAGCCCTGCAGTACTGTCAGCAACATTATTTAGTTTGAATCCTACTGAGTCTCAACACCTCCAGGCAAAGGTGGCACAAAGTTATCTTCTTTCCATCACAGGCCGAAAGGGCCTGGCTTGCCTTCACTCTGACACCTCATTGTCTAAATCTGTAGTTCAGATTATTTCCTGACTTATGCTGAAGTTATATTGGGTGTGAATTATGGCAGAAAGTACCCAGAAGATTTCAGGCTGAAACCAATAATATTCTCTCTGTGCTTTGCAATTACTTACACAGTTTAAGAGGCTGCTTTCAACTTTTATGGCTAGTGTAGCATCGTTGTAGCTGGCCAATACTATCAGCACATCTGGGGAGCCCTCTCCTGTAACTGGGGTGGCTATAGCAGGGCTGGTGTCTTTTCTGCAGACTAGCAGAGGGGTTTTGTTATCTTTAGAGTAAGCTTTGGCTAAGGAGCCTGGCTCCCTAACACTGCCCTGCTATATTTAGACCCTCTTCTGGTGTGCCCACCCAGTGCTGTTCCCCTTGTTTGTTTCCTACCAAACAATGAGACCTGAAAGAATTGCTTGGAAAGGGGCCAATGCTCTTGCAAACGAAACTGTCAAGCGGCCAAGCTTTGCAACAGCCCTTTGTAACATACTGTACTGGGGAAATGGGAAGCAATTGTCCCTCTTGCTTCAACCTCCAGCAGGGACTTTTTTCCCCCTCGCTAAAAGCTCTGTGGTGTGGCCCTGCCCCAGGGACTGTCTTTCAGGAGGTGTCAGAAGACATGGGGGGAACGCCAAGGGGCAAAACATCAGGGTGGCGAGGGGCAATGTAAGATCTGCTCTCTGTTCTCCCTCACCTCTAATCCTGTATTCCTGCCAGAGCATGTTTTAGTAGCAGGTTGTTCCTGGAAGGCCTTTGCTATCTGCCCTGATTGTAGCAGAAGCTGCTCATGTACATATAGGGTTACAGGTGTGGTCAGATGCCCTTCTCACTCACCCTCTGTTTCTTTTTTGTGCTCTTGTGGTGTTTGGCTACCATTTTCTACAACCTCAGCACTGTAAGGGGAGAGAAAAAGCAGTCCCAGCCCTACTGGTGTGCAGTGCAAGAACCAAGTTAAGATTACTTTTGCTTGTTTTAAACAAATGGAGCCAAAGGAAAAAACAAAGGAGAAGAGGGGAAAAGCCAGACAAGGATAAGAGAGAATGAACAGAGATTTCTTTAAGACAGAGGGGTCTGCCTGATCCACGGCAGCCTAAATGATGAGAGCCTGGAAATTGCAGGTTTGCATCCAAAACAGATTTTGTTCCATTACCTTAAGTTCCAACTTTGTTGCTTCTTTTGGCCTCCTGAGCCAAACCCTCTCTAGCCAGAAAAGGACATGTATATCCCTGAGGGAAATTCCAGGAACATCCTTCAGTTGGATCTGGTTTGGGTTTTCCTTTAGGCCCATAAGCATTAGAGAGGTCAGAGCTTGCGAAAAAATAGATGTCAACATTTCCAGCAGGGGAAGAAAGGTGCTGAGTACCAGAATTATAGCAAAATTTAGGGCAAGAGAAAGATCACTTAAAAATGTATCTGCCCAAACCACAGAGGCATCTGCTGGTCCTGCCTGAGAATAGGGGTGTAAATTTCCTGTGTGGAATAGGGGGACCGCATGTGCTCCCAGTACCAGAGTGTCATACTCTCACTTGACTGATCACCACATATGCACTGTTCTCCACAAATTTAAGAGGCACTGGGATCAATCCAATGGTTTGATTTATAGTTATGTAGCATCTTTTTTCTAACAATACTAAGTATTTGAAACTTGAAAATGCAACCAACTTTTAAGAACAGCTTAGGAGAACACATGCTGGCAGGAAAAATGCAGCTGGGGGAGAAATAAGTAGATAATATTATGACACCATGGGCACATAGCACTGATTCACAGGCATTGTAGGACAGCAGTCTTAGAAAGATATTGTGTAGATGAGTAGAGAGTATAGGGAGCAGTTCAAGTGTTAACAGCAGGCAAACCAGGTAAAAGAGAAGAAATAATGCAGAAAGGAAAGGCTGCATTTCAGACTGACCCTTTACAGACAGGGTCTATAGGATACAGAAAGGAGGACCCTGCACTGTTGCACTTCAACATAACTCAGAGGACAACCTGAATACCTCGAATGTCATTAGTAAAACTGGAGGAGTCACTTGGGGATGGCCCTTGGTTTAGAAAATTAGACAGTTTCATATGCGTTGGGTTTTCTGGATTGTCATACATAGCAACTGTCTTATAGTCCCAGCTCCTAGAGTCAGGGGATTTCTTGTAAGAATCTCAACTTTCAGTATAAACCAGTACCAAAAAAGCTACAGCCCTCATTAGTGCATAGAGAAAATTTAAAGATACAAACTCTAAAAGCTCAGAACATTTTGGATGGTGGGCTGAAAAACAAAGGCCTGTCTCTATAGCAGCTCCTAATTTGGTACACACAGACTGGCAGAGAAATCTGGGATCCTCTTCGTTCATGTTGCAATGATAAAGGGAATTATTTCATACTTGCTGTTTATTGCAGAACACAGATCCACTGTGCTCAGTGACTAAAGATCATTTGTGGAGCTTGAATAGTCAACAGGAAATTATATTCTTATTTTGCCAAATCACTTTATCATGATGCCATTATGAAAAGACTGTTCCTCTATTTTAGTGGTTGCTTAGGAAACGCGAGAGGGATTGGCCTGCAGCCACTTCCCGCTTCTGACTTCCCCAAGATAGCGCTGCAGCCCCTTACCTATAAGAAAGCCACCAGGCGACTGCTTCAATGGTCAAGGAGATTTTACACTTGGGCTCCTTTTGTGATCTGTTGTGGCAGCACAGCCAGGTGGAGGAAGTCCTGAACTCCAGCTGAACGGGAAACAGAAAAGCTTACCAGCAGGGAGGATGAGGGGAAGAAGGTGGACTAATGACACTCTGAGAAGCTGAGGGGTGGCAAGGAAATGGCTGCCAGTTCTCTGAGGAACCAGTGACAAAAACCTGCATTTGGTAGTTGAATGGTGGGCCCTGTTCTCAGAGAAGTCTCTTGCAGAAACTCTTGTTTAGATGTGTAATGGAGTAGGAGCAATGGGAGGACTGCTAGGGAGGAATCATAGCTGCCTTTTTTTTTTTTTTTTCAGTTATGCTTTAAGCCTTTATTTTAAATGGATCTTCCTTTTAGAAAGTGAAGCTGCTTGAAAAATGAATGTGAAATTTTGACACAGTGTATTAACGGCCTAATCTCACACCAGTGAAGTGAGGCAAGTCACCAGTGCAAAGTCTAGGAGCAGTCTGCTGAAGTCAAAAAGCTCTTTTCCCTCCAATTTGCAGCCTTTTCTGGAAATTCTAGGAGGCACTCTTAAATTTATTGTTTTTTTCTTTTTTTTATTCAATAACTAATGTTCTAATCAGCACTAAGAAGTTCAGAGCAAGTTGGAAAACCAAGGAAGACTATATTTTCTTTTTTGGTCTCAATATAAATGGGACTTGAAAGGCTGAGATCTATTAGCTCTAAAACTTTGTAAGACACATTGACCAAAAAGAAATAATTCAATTCACTACCTACAGATAATAAGTCCTTTCCTAGCTTAATCAGTTTTGATCAACTTGTCTTGCATATCCTGCACAGCTACTGTGTAGCTTCATTATCTAATAAAAAGCAGAATTAAAATGCTGGCTTTCTGCATCTTAATTGAATTCCAGTTCTCCAAAAATAGCTTGACTCAAATCAAAGTAAAAAAATAATTATCATGTAAATAAGCAATGCCATTCTCTATTTCCTAACATAACTAAATGCAAATTATGAATCTGAATAAATGCGAGCAATTAGATTGTTCTATTTACATGTGCAGAGAGCCCCGGCTAGCAAAAAGTTATCAAATTTAGTGAAAAGGCTATATTTAGTTTCAAATCAGGATGCTTTAATTACCAGCTAACAGGAAACAACCTTTTCAGTTTAGCTTAGTTTTGTTTTCTGGTAATTTTTGTGGGGTTTTGGAAATAACTACAAATATGAAGCATAATTAAAATAGATTGCTCCAATCATCCTTTTTTGCTACCTGGTATTTTTAAATCATACCATCTTGAACAGACATTATCACACATCAGTCATGTGGAAACTTTACAAATGCTTTTCTAAGATACCCCAGTTCATGCCAACTCACAGTTGTCTCCCTTTTAAACTATCTGGGCTACCCACAAATGAGTTTGAGCTGGATCATCTCTTTTCAGGCTAACCCTTGCAATAAATGATACAGTTTCTCATATGTTTGCTGGTTTATCTCATTCTTTATGCCCAGAGCAGAAGTGGATAGCAGTAGAGAGCCCCAACACTCAGTATGTGCTTAGCACCCTCCAAACAAAATTAAAAAATATCAAAACAAGACTTTTTCTGTTCACTATAGTCTAACACTACCTACTGCTTATTACAGGCATGTGAAACCGCAGTCACTCAGTATCCAAGGGTTATAAAAATTTTTTGAACTTGCTGCCTAAGCTTTGAAGTGCCACTGCATCTGAGAACAGCTCTTGATTCAGGGCTAGTTAGGTGCCGCATTTCCAGAAGACCTTGGAGTCTCTGTCACCCTTATCAGTCTTCTTGCTCTGCCCTTTCCTGGTACAATGCTTCCCGTACTTCAGCTTTTCATGCTGTCCTTCGGTTCCCAGAGTCTCTTTGTAGGCTGCAGAACAATAGCAATTGCTGAAAATATGAAATGGGAGAAAAGAAAACACCTTGGTAAAACACTCACACACTGGGAGTAGGATATAAAAATAAGAAGTGACAGCTCCTCTCTGGGGCCCCAGGATCTATAGGTTGTGAATAAAAACTGCTTCTATTTTTCTTCTACAGTCTTACCTCTTGTTCTGCTTCTGAAAAAATGCCAATAAGGAGACAGATCCTCTTTGTCATCGCTCCTAGGAAGTACATTCCTCCGTGACAATGCCATCATACCTTCTATTACCGTAACATATTCTGGGTCCTTCTCCCTCCTTTTATTTGGCACCTAGAGCTCAGTGAATAATTTTGCAATGAACTGTTTATTCAGCAAATCATAGAATCATAGAATCGTCTAGGTTGGAAGAGACTCTTGGGATCATCAAGTCCAACCATCTACCCTACTCTACAAAGTTCTCTCCTATACCATATCCCCCAACACCACATCTAAACGTCTCTTAAACACATCCAGGGATGGTGACTCAACCACCTCCCTGGGCAGCCTATTCCAATGCCCGACCACTCTTTCTGTGAAAAATTGTTTCCTAATGTTCAGTCTAAAATCTTGCTTCTTTTTCCATTTGTGGAGTATCCCAGAGCAGATTGCCATTTCCTCAGGTTCTTTATTATCTTATTCTATCTGGCAAGTTTTCTGCAGTTTCTTCCTCTTGTCCATGGATTGACGGTGATCTTTGAGGGAGATATTTGGCTAATTGGGGTTTCACACATATGGGCCAGTTGTGATGAGTGAAACTGCACGGCTTGAGAAAAATCAAGAGCATGGTCATGTGCCAATGTTTGACTGCAAAAAGACCACCATTATTACTTTAAGTTGCTATTAAGCTTTACACCTGTATCTTTCACTTAAGGAAAGTGTACATGAAAGAAAGGAGAATCATTCAAATATAGGACTGCATATCATCAAATGGGAATAACTTTTTCATCATATTTAGTACAGGATATAGCCTCAGATACAAAATTCAGTGAGAGAAATGACAACAGAGAAATGATATTGTCAAGCTGCCAAAAGCCACTTCATTTCATTGCTATCCTGGTGCACTCTGGTGTTTTCCATGTCCCATCCTGCACTGGGGAGCAGGAGGCGGCTCTGAAGGCAAGCGGAGCATAGACACACAGGAAAAAAAAACCAAAACCAACCTCCGTCTAAACACCGTGTGGGTGTGGGTTGCCATAGTAAGGAACTTCCATGAAAGGGTGTCCCAGCGTTGGTATAGTTTGCAGGAGAGCCCTTGAAGAGAAGTGCTTGTCTTGGTTGACCTCCTGGGTTGTGTGCCGGCCCCACCTTGCTGTAATGAGAGGGTTGGTGGAAAGCACAGGTTTGCTGCAGGCTCCCGTCATCCCTGAACTCCTTAATTTACCTTTCCAGTGATGGAAGGAGAGGCAGGGAGTGGAGAGGAATAGCGACAGATTCTTTGAACGGGCACTGACCAAGAGCCAGAGTACTTTGAGGAAAAAGAAGAAAACAAGGGAACTCCACCCTTTTACCACAGAAACTTCTCGACCACATCCCAAACTCCGGATGGCTACAGAGTCCTTCCTCACATTGAGAAGCAGGCTGGAAAGGGAGCCAGGAGAAGTGGGATGTACAGGGACCCAGAGATATTTTTAAATGTGCTGGAGGTCTGGTTGCATAGTTTTGGCCTGGTTTTGTTGGCACAAGGCCCCTTTCTTCCCTGGTTTTGATAGATCACACTTGCTGAGGAGGCCCTTGTTGTGTGTCAAGATGAAATTTTCTGGCTGATGAGACAGCTCTGGGGACGAGTAACCAGCAGCAGCAGCTTTTCTAACTGCACTTATTCTGCAGTCTGTTTGGTTAAGGAGACTCTCCTCTCAGACATGCTGCGGGCCTTCAGATAATGTCACAGGTTTGACTGAAGGACTTCAGGCCAAGACAGCCTTTCCTTCCCACACAGCTTTTCAGCCAGAGCCTCAGTTCCCCATGCAGGAGGCAGACCATCACCATGTCATGTTTGACAGACCCTCTGTCCTTACAGAGCTATGCCTCAGGACCTCTTACTGGCTTGCTGGTCATAGAAGAGGACCACAGGAGGTTCTGAGGACCACAAATCCAATAAGGAACATGAGCCATGACTAAATGTTGTTTGCGCATTCAGGGTATGTGGAGAATGGATAGGGGAAGGATTGTGGCTGTATGCTGGGAGGGAGCTTGGGTGCCTTACACCTTTCAGAGGTGTAAGACACCATTACTAAACAAGAAGGTCAAAAAGAGGTCATGAAATCCATATGATTAGGCTGTGGAGGGACTACATGCCTGTGCTAGCTCTGCAGCCTCTGTACCTGGTTACACTTGATCTGCTGGGAGATGAGGAGGAGGAACTGCAGGCAGGAGGGGTCCAGCCGCTTCCCCACACAAGAGAAGGCTGAGATCATGCTGTGGTGATGCGGTATGTTGTGGTGATGTGGGACATCCTGTGACACAACTTGTGACAAAGCCCAGAAAGATTAAAAGTGCTGCAGAAGAAAAGCCTTGGCGTGTTTATTTTTGGTAGAAACAGGAAGGATGCTGGTGAGGCTAAAAAGAGCACAAGCGGTGTCCTTTCAGAAGCCTACACCTAAAAAGTTATGTGTTTTCCTATACATGGTAAAGGCAAGATCTCATCTTTTACGTAACAGCTTTCATGGAAAGCAGCATTTTGTTAGTTGGTAATTTCTTCACCTCCTGCTGAGAAGCAACCCTAGCTGGGTGGTAACAGAGCTGTCATTTAACTGTGATGGTAATGAAAAGAAGCACATATCTGAGAAATTAAACATGTGGAAGGTAGTAAGTTCAAACCTGGCCAGAGTAAGAGTGCCATAGACCTTCCCTGAGGAAGTAAACACAAGACTTCTAATAAACACACTTCATGAGGGGCTTCAGTGTCCAGTTCATCTGAAAGGGGCAACTCCACCGCTTCTGAACTAAGCACTCAAATGAATCAGCTGCTCTTGTGGGTTTTGTTGCTTGCAGGAGGGTCCTTGATCCAAATGCTGATCACGGCTTTTGTACTTGGCATCCTAGCGCTGCTAGAGCTGCAGTCCCAAACTAAAGGTTCCTCAGATTTTTCTCTTTGCTGATTTTGGTTTCAAAGCAGCTCAAACTGGCCAAGAGGGAACAAAGAAATAATATAGCCTCTGTTGCTGATAAGTAAACTTTTTCTCCATAGACCTGTATTAATTGCTTTTTTCATTAATGGTGTGAGCAGGTAGATTTAATTTTTGAACAAGATCACAGATAGTAGCTGTTAGTAACACCTGAGCCTGCCTCTCTGGGCACGGTACCCCTTTAGAAATCCCTGTGCCTGCCGTAGCTAAAGCCCTTTAAACATGTCAATCATTTTCCTCGGAGGAAAAATTAAAGCCTACCCTGACACTGTTGCTGAGATGGCTGCAGCGGGAACAGCACGTAGGGTCCTCCTCCCTTGACACTGGAGGCATTTGTGGGATTTGGGACACAGTTTGACATCTAGTGGTAACGTGTGGTATAATCCCAGAGCTCAACACCAGATAGTGCAAGGGTCACAGCCCCGGATCAAGACAAGCTGGAAAAGGAACCTTCCACCAGCCAAGGGCACACTTATGTGCTGCGTGTACAGCCACATACCTTGGTATTATGCATCTTCTATCCTGCAGTGACATTTGATTAGGGGAGAAAAACAGCTAAGAGGTAGGCCCAGGTCATATTTCATCCTGAAAAGCAACATCTTGTAAGATTTGTGGTTTGATCTCTTTGCTTATGATCTCTTGGATCATTATCCATGCTTTTACCGCACTAATGAAGCAATAGCAGGAGGGTCTTAAACCAAGTAAAGCAACAGAAAACGTCCAAATAGTCAATATTGAAGTCTGCTAAGAGGCTGAGGTTAAAGAAATTGGAGATACTTCAACTTCAGATTGGTGCCATTTATGATTGCAACTAGGAGAGTCTTGTGGAGATATCTGCTGCTAGGAACTGAATAATGAGTGCACAGGTAGAGCCCTCTTTATTAAAAGAAAATGTAGGGAAAGGTAAAATGATTCAGGTGATGTGAGCAGCAGCCCAACCTAACACTTCTGGAGAGTTACAAAGAAACTGAAATCTTCCTTGTTTTTGTAGTTCTCCAGATTTCCTACAATCAGAATGGGAAAGTATCATTATCCCTTCAGAAACATGATTGTAACCCAATTTATACTCAAAATCTCATAAGGAAATCACATGCTCTCAAAAAGTTTGTCTGTTTTCTACCTCTAAGAAACTCAGCTTGGAATGCTAGGGTCTGAGCTTGCAAGATCTGCTTCTTACCACTAAAATCAACCTGTGCAGATGTAGCGGTCAGGCAGTTTCTCTGTCTGCTTGGAAATGCCAGATTAAGTATGTATACAGGGATTAGTAACATTTTATCAGGGACAAATTTGGCTCACTGTGTACAGCTGCCAAAAGGAAAAGAATAAATGTTAATCAGAAATTATATTAAGAGTTTTGGAGCATTTAAGGCAATTGTTTTCTTTCTATTTATTTCGAGAGAGCAAAAATAAAAATAATGCTTAAATCAGAAAAACAATTATGAATTAGAGCTGATGAAATCATCATGCCCTGTCCTCCAGATTTAGAAGAGTAGAGAAACTTCATTCCTTCTCCCTCTCTGGGAAGTAAACCTTTTTCTCTGTGCAGGGATAGTGCTATCATACTATAATTATGTGAACTTTATGTGCTACAATGCAAACCACATTTGAAGTCCACTCTCTGCTGCAGTAAAATGATGTTTGCTCCCAGGGGAGTAATATCTTATCTCTAGAGCGTGTTGAAGTGTGCAGTTTTAACACCCACCCAGGATGTAGCTCAGCTGGTCACCTGAAAATTGCCTTTTCAGCTTTTTCTTGGCAGAAACAAACCCAAGATTTGTGAGTGTCCAATAGATAAATATGGGGATGTTCAGCTGAAAAGGCCAAAAGCTTTAGCCCACTTTATTAGCCTGCCTGCTTAGAAGTATTCCTCTGTTTACTAAATCAGGCAAAGGGCCCGGCTGGCTGAAGAGGTAGGATGGTTTGGTTTCCCCTGGCAGGTCGATGGGAACCAGGCTTTTCCTCTGATTAAGTCTCCAGGTTGCAGAATTCTCCAGGTAGAAGAGGTGGAGAGGAGTAAGAAGCATCAAGGAGGCTGGTTTGGGGTAAGGGAAATCTCCTACTGACCCTGTTCTTGTTCTGTCTCGTGGTCCAATCACACACCATAAACAGCCATAAGGTCTGAGTGTATCTCAGTCAAGGCTTCAGACTCTGTTCACAGCGCTCTTACGCACTTCACAGCCGCTTGCTTCCCCAAGCAGTCAAATGAGCCGGTACAGTTTACCTAATGCAACCCTTAATTCTGAGGAGAGATACACAGTATCCCATCCCAGCTTGGAGCAGAGAAAATCTACACAAGCAATTCCCTAAAAGCCTTGCATTTCACTCTTTTCTTTCTATCATCAGGTTTGTATCTCTTTTTTTTTCTTCTTCTTCTTTTTTTTTTTTTTTTTTTTTAACCTAGCTGCAGTCAAGGGCTCCTCAGGGCAGGAACTGTCTGTCTATCTGTCAGGACGGAGCCACAAACATTTTAGGCACAAGTCAAACAATGTAGTAGTGTGCTTCTAGAAACCAGGTATTACAGAAAGAGGAGAAAATCCAGCAGTAATAGGAGATCCAGGACAAAAGAACCAGCGTCCTGTCCATTGGCAGCTCTAGCACTTTCTAGTTGGTGGGGATCTTGAAAGAAAATTTTATAGTGGGTGTGCTTATGCGTGTATAGTATCATAGAGGTTTAAAGGAAGAGTATCAGACAAGAACGGTGAAAGTTTATTCATAATCAAGATATTACTATCAAGGTGAGAGTGTATAGGGTTCTTTTGGGGGTGAGAGTGAAAAATAGAAAAAAAATTCATTACTTCATAAAAGGTTTTGTAGCCTTCTCCTAGTTGTCCTGTCTCTGCAATCAGCCTGTGTTTCTTCATATCCATCTCTGAGCCTGGGGACAGCTGGTGAAAACCCCACTGAGGACTGCTGCACAGGAGCACAAATGCAGAAGAACACTGAAATGTTTAAGCATTATTCAGAAAGGGTATAAATCTATGGGAACTCATTATGAGTAGTCATACCAAGTTTCCATGCATATATTTTTTTTAAATAGCACTTGAATATTTTGGAGAGTGGCAATTCAGATGAACCCAAAAAGGCCTGTGTAGGAGAAAGTTGTAAAGGTTAGTCCTTTACAAAGTAACAGCCATGTCTTCTGTCTTCCAGCATATAACAACAAAATGTTCTTGCCTGGTTACTATTATCTTGATAATGATAACAAGTGCTGTTCTTGCTTTGTACAATATTGTTCCCTTAAACATCTGTTCAATAGTGCTGTGACTATACATCAATTAAAACAAAATGTCAAGGAAAGATTTTAGTCAAATTTATAAAATACTGGTGGGGCTGGATGCTGCCGTCCCCCAGGCCCCAGTCCTGGCCTTCAAAACAGGAGAAAGAAATAGGATCTTCATCCCTGCTTATAGAATTTGTCCCTTCCCATTGTGTCTTCTCTAACAGCAAGACCCTACAATCCTCTCCAGCCGTGAAAGTGCTGGCTTCTACTGTCCAGAGAGGGGATGCTGCTGTTTTACGCTGCAAGGTTGTTGGCGCTAGGGCCATGCTATACTGCCTGCACAATATCAGCTCTCATAACCCAGACCTTGGGCACTTCTCTGCAGCAGCGCACCTTATGGTGAGGTGCTGGAGGAGCAGAGCTTTCCATGACCTCTGACGGGTGCTCTCGTTATGCGATGCCTTCTCAGAGGAAGTGCCATTATTGCACTGGCCGGGGCCTGTGCCTGCCATGTGCCCAACGTTCCTTCCCCTGAGGTCCCGCCTCACCTCATCTTAAAGAACTAAACTGCAGCAGCTCCAGGGCTGGGGCTTGAAGCGTTTTTCCCAACAGATTTTCAAAGGAGCTGTCAGGGGAGGATTCCTCTCCCCCAGCTGTGCGATGCCTACGTCAGAGCTTGTCATCCACAATATCTCTTTTATGATTAATTGAAAGGAACAGGCACTTGAAGGGCATGGTTCACTTCTGTTTGCTGACTATAAAGAGAGTCCATGATGATGAGCCTAGCTGCAAACGTCTGCATTCAATCAAGCTGGGGGAGATGAATTCCGTCCCGGTGCCCAAAATTTTTGGAGGCTCTAAACATTTAACCCCATTGCTTAACATTCAGAAATTATTCCACATTTTTCAAGTTGGAAGCATTTCTCTCTTTTTCTGGCAAGCGCAGTCTCTCCCTTCTTGTATGCTTTAAAAAAAAGCAACATCATCTTGGCATCGTCTCAGACTAAAATGGTGGATGCTAGTTAATTGTCTAACAAAATTGATTGATTAATTTTTTATCTATCTATTTATAAAACTCCTTTTAACACTATGAAGTGCTGTAGAAATGCCATGTTGTTGTCAATAATTAATGCAGTAACATCTGGTGGGCGCAAAGATGGATCACCGTCCCACAAATTAAGGTACACCGTGTTAACTTGAACACTATTTTTAGGTGAGTGCAGCTCATACAAGACTTCACAGAACAGTTTTGCTGAAAGAACAGTCCTTGCCTCTGATGGCTTTCATTGTTGTTCATGCTGTCACTAAAATAAAATAGTAGCCTGGCACTTTGTTTTCATCAGGATTATTATAGATATTCTTTCTGCTCGCGCCATTCTGCTCAGTTGCTGGAGCCACCCCAGCAACTGGGATACCTGGTTCCCTGCCAATGCTCCACCGAACATGTGTCCTGTGTGCCTCTCCAGTACCCTCCCCAAGAGGTAGCTTCTGTGAGCGTGTGTGCAATGGTAATGAGAGGCATGTGGCTTCGTTTGATAAGTCCGGAGAAATGTGTCGTGCGTTGGGGTTCCAACCGATCCCTCCTTTTCAAGGCTGCAGGAAGTAAATCAGTCATGTTTTAAATGATCCCACACTCCAGCTGCTGCAGATTTGGAAATTGTTAATGAATGCTGCTCACAGCGTTATCTGCTTGTGGCCATATGGCTCTGTAGGGAGAAACTTCCATCCTGAAGTATTCTGCACACCTTTCTGCTGTACTTGCGGCACCGCTGGAAGGCAACTATGACCAGACTAGAGGGTGACAAACAAATCATGTTCAGTAGCCAGTGCATTGCAGCTGGGCATGAGGGAGATTTTTAATTTTTTTATTATTTTTTTTTACCAGGCTACTGGGGCATTTTTTTTGTTTTCTGTGCCAGTGTAGAGCAGATTTTAAAGGCCTTGACTCCTAATGATGTGTGAACAGCATTCTGCTTGGCGCACTAATGCATGAAATGAATCCTTTCTGATTGCATATCCTGTCTTGCAAACTCTGATTCCCTTCTCAAGGCTCAGCAACCTTTGGAACAAATGTCCATTCCTTCTCCCCGTATTCCAGCGCCAAAATCCTATCCCCTGTGTGTGGCTGGTGTGAGGCTTTACCATATTGATTGTAGACTAATAGAAAAATATGGGTTAAAAGGGACCTCAAACGTTCATTTTATCTATCTCCTGCCCAAAAGAGAATTACCTATATCTGAGCCATTCCTGGCAGATATTTATCTAAGTTTACCTTAATGGAAACTCACCTATCCCAGGCAATCTACTTCAGTGCATCTCTAGCTTTACCCATATAACTTTAATGTCCAGCTTCAATTCCTCTTGCTGCAGTTCACTATGTGTCCTTTCTCCAGCACAGATACGAAAAAAAGGATTATTCCCACCCTTTTTGCAGTGGTCTTTTATGTGTTGAAGGCTGTGCATCGCATCCTCCTCCTCAGCCAATGTCATCTGCTCTAGATTAAGCTAGCCCAGCACTTTCTGTCTTTTCTCACAGATCTTGTTTTCTTGACCACTGACCTTTCTTGGCACCCTCCTCCTAGACTGCCCAGTTGATCCACAAACGTTTTGAAGTGTGATGCCAATTGTCGAGCTGAGTTCGTACCAATACTAGTGCTGAAGGATTACTTCCTGAGACTTAGCAGGAACCTAGCCATACTTCTTAGTATGGTCTTACACGTTTTTTACAACAGTGTGACATTGATGATTCACAGTCTTATTTTGATCTAGTGGAAACCCTTCCCACCCACCCTTTTCTCAAGTCCCACTATACAGGTCTGTTACATAGATGGCAACAAACAGTTGCTTTTCAGTATCTAAGGGACTTGCTTCTCTTCAAATATAGCTGTCTTTCCCCCTGGGAGAGATGAAAAATTCCCTGTGGCTCCCAGATATACCTTGGAAGAGCAATCTCCAATATCCTTAAATTGATTATAACCAACTTGCATAGCTGTTCAAATATAGGCTTCTCTATGTGAGGTTCTTTTAACCCCTAGATGAAGCTTTTGCTCTGTCTTGGTTGACACCAACTGTGTCTTGGTCCTCCCTGGCAGCAAAACGAGCTCCCTCCAGCAATGGGCAGGTCAGGAAGGACTTGACTTGAGCTGCGGCAGCCCATGAGTGTGAAGGAGAGTTTTGTTGCCTGTCCTGATGGAAAGGAGGACTCAGCATAGTTTAGAGGGAGAATGTTTATGAGAGCCTTTTGTTAGAAAACCAGCGGCACAGTTAGGATACTACCTTCTCTCATTGCTTCGGCATGCGATGGAGAGCTGCAACGGTCCCTTTAACACTTCACTGCAGCTTCAAGGAAAGGCCCCTTTGGGTGTTGTTCCAAGGGCTTCACAGCAGGCCAACAAAAACAGGCAGGGATGATTAAAGTACAGACCAGCTGAGGTGAGCTTGACACAACTGCTGATGTTGGGTCAGCCAGCGCTTGTCTTCTGTCCAGAGGATTTTCCCTTTGACAGAGGAGGGTCCTGCCTCCAGTCACGCAGCTTGCTAGGCTGAAACAGGGAGACAGTGCTCAGAGAGGAACTCCTCAGTGGCCCAGGGGAGGCAGATAACATCCAAAGGGGCTGCTCCACCGTTTCCATGGCTGTTAGTGTGCATACGTGGCTGAAGGTGATCACTCAGGGGAAGGTCCGTAGCAAATGCTGACTTGATGGCTGCGTGAGGAGGCTGAGGCAACGCTCTGCACAAAGCGATGGGTGGGTTACTCCTCATCTCCACAGTAATCATGACACCACCAAGAGCTTCCTACCTGTCTGTGGCCCCCTTCCCCCTCCTCCTGTTGCTGAGCCAAGTTCTTTGTCCCCTGTGCTCCCCGCTCAGCTGAGAAGAAAACAGCCCTGCAGCAAGGCTGAGGACAATGCAGAATTGTCAGCCTCCACTGCTGGTGTCAGGGTCAGGCCAGCTGGCAGACAAGGAATCATTTGAGCTCAACTCTTTGGCAAGCTAAATGAGCGGTGCTGGGATCGATCATACACAGGCCTGTAGATACTCATCACGGGCTAGATGCGCTGTTCCCAGAAGAGGGTGCTTCACACAAGGGGCATCCCTGTCTCTGTTAAAGAGCTGGAGTTGAGGCGAAGACCTGAACTGTATGGAGAGACTTCCAGAAAGTCAATGCCCTACTATGTTTAAAAAAAAACCCTTTTTTTCTCAACAGAAAATTTTTAACTCTCTTAAAATCAAGCTAGTTGCTGATCTAATTCCAAATGCTCTCTGCTTGACTTGAAAGTGATTTCAGCAACGCTTTGATCTATGCTCAATATCCACTGGGAATAACACCAACTGCTCAAATAGGCCAAAGCCAAGAAAGGAAAGGATCCCTACACTTTAGAAAAAGCATCCTGGTTCTTAGGCGTCCACCAGATCCACGCTGCACCTAGGAAAATTCACAGGCTCTTGGAAATGCTTCTGTTCAAAACCAACAATACCCTCTGGAAGGTCGTGTGCTGCTGGGATTGCTTTCCTCCTCTTTGTAGATCACTCTATCCAGCCTTCTAATTACAGCTGGCTAGATTATTTTTTACAAATAAATTATCCAACTAATTCAACCCTTTATCCAGCTCATGAATCATTAGCAAACAGACATTGCTTTTTGTTGCTCTTGGTAATTATTTCATGAATGGTTCATGCAAATAAACTTAAGTCCGTGGGAAGTGTCTGCAGCTTGCTCCCCTCTCCTGTTCAGGCCATGTAAGTGGCTCCCTCGCTGATGTGCTGTGCTTTACTGCTCTTGAACTGCACATCAGAATGCTTTTAATTACGAGATTTCTCTTTCCTCGTGCAGAAAATACCCCTGCCACAGCTGTGTCCCAAACGTTACATGCCAGGCAGCACCCCATTCACGCCAGTCCTCATGAATAAGAAACAAAAGAGAGTGGTGGATGAGTGGAGATGAGCAGCTGTGCAGAATCTGAATAAATATTCACTGATTCCATTTTCTGCAGCATCTGCTGTCTATGTCTCCTTCTCATGTGCAAATAACACATTAAGTGTGTGCAGGGAGCGCTAGGAGACAGTGATATGCCACATTTTTCTAGGGGCGGGCCCACAGAAGTTAACAAATCCTAATAATGTTTCCAGACAGACATAAAGATCGTTCTGATTATAATCCCCATTGCTGCGTCATCTTCACACCTTATGTTTTAGGGAAAACATTCTGTAGGGATAGAGCTCCACCAGCCCCATCTCCCTGGAGCACACAGCTTGGCATATCCAAAGGAGCCAGAGGAATAGCAGAAGTTTTCATGCTAGAGCAGCTCTGTTCACCATCTATCATAGTATCCTCTCCTGGAAAATGATCAGACAGATGTGTTCTAAGATATAGTAAAAAAGCTGATGACACATCTCATGTTTCTATGTGTACTTTGGAAAGAAATGCCTTCCTGGTGGTGATCCACTTAGACCTTGACACATGACAATTGGCAGCCATGGTTGTTTTTCATCTACTAGGTAGACCTGCAGATTCTGTTCTTTTGCACAGGCTAACCTCTTTGTCTTCCCTTGCCCTTGTTTTCTCCCTAAAATACCTTGCTGTTCTGTGTTGAATCCGTGGCTGTTCTGCTGAGTGATGTGTATCCCTTGTGCCTGTGTATTACTTCTTGTAGCCAAACACAAAAAGAAAATGCTTTCTGCCCTTTCCAAAAAAACCCACAAAAAAAATTGGAATAATCAATTTAAACTTAGCCCGAAGGCAATGGTTCGCAAGATGCTATGAGACAGCTCCCTGTGATTTTGTGTTCATATTCTCTGTTTAGTGGTGCTCCCCTTTATATTTTATCTGCCATGCCTTGAAGTCACTAACAGACCGTAACTGCTGTGGCTGGCTTACCTGGGCCCTCCATCCATGCACCCTCTGCCCATTAGCACAGACCTGAGCTAAAATAAAGCTCCTGGGCTATGTTGCCCTTGTACCTGTTCTCAGCTCTGTCCTGGTTTAATTGTTTTTCTGGAGAGATGCTGGATCCACCTTGTAGAAAGCCTTGTCTTGCTCCCTGGAGGGACCCTGGACTTGACTCATCACCTTGCCTTGCCTGGGGCTGTCTTTGGACCCTGTCTCTACCAGCACCCTGCTTGGTGCTGTGGGACTGTGCCTGGTTGGTGAGGGTACCACCTGTGCTGCGATCACCCCTCTCTACCGGCTTGTCCTCCCTTATATTACCCTTCTGTTTGCTTTATGCCATGAACAGCATACTCCAAGGGGTTTTCATTTACTCTCAGCGTTGCACCAGGAGTTCAGAGAGCTGAAAAGATACAGAAACCTGCATGTACACCAAAATGTGTGAAGCCTCTGATTTCAAAATAATATGACTACCTCAAATCTCTTCCACTCACAAGTAACATTAGTGGCTACCATCTAATAATGGCTATATCTTGTCCTGCTGCTCTTGAGCAACTGTCCAGGTCACAAAGCTGTCACCACAGTTGTCCCCCTTACATCCAGTCTCATCAGAAGGGATGAAAAGTTGCTGGAGCCTGTCTTATATGTGGAGTCATCTCTCCTGTGGAAGATGGGGGATTTCGGTCTCTGCAGTTGTCAGGCTGATATCTTTCACCAACAATAAAATCGACAAAGAGAGTGAAGGGTGCTATTATAGACAATTAACCTGATTTTGGACTATATATAGCCCCTATATGCATTGCAGCCATTCACAGAGAGATTCCTGCCATGGCACAGGGATTTCTATTGCACAGTAGCCCTAAGCTGGAGGTGGGAGAGGGTCTTGCAGAAGCAGCATAGGAGCTTGCTGTGCCAAGTTCATCAGCCCATAAAAAGCCATAACAGGCAGCTGTTTTAAGAGGCTATTTGGCTTTTTTCATTTTGTTTCCAGAGGGTTTCATTTATTGTGGTTAGAGTGAGCTGCTAATATGTTCATCAAAGGCTTGCTTTTATATTTTTTTTTGGACAAAAACAAAAACTGAGTTTTCAAAGGAACGGATGCTCATGAGAAACGTTTGTTCCCTTAGAAATTTTAATTCTTCAGAATAAAAAAAGCACTTGATTCCTTTCCAAATTTTTGTTTGTTTAGGCTGAGGAAGGCGTATTAAAACAAACAAACATTTTTCTAATAGAACTGAAATAGGATGAAATTGCTTGATATGACTGGAAAAAAAGATGGTCCACATGAATGAAACAGAAATTATGATTTAGTGTTCAATCCTAAATGAAACAAAGTTAGAGAGGGGGAAAAAATGAAAGCTGTGTATTTGTGGGGAGACACCGTGTGTGGAAAACAGCCACCGTATTTTGCTAGTCCTAATGAAAGGTAAATGTGTTTGGGTGAAGTGATGGAAGTTTATAGTTACTGTTCATCAATTTTAGTCTGACCTCTGACTGTGCATTTCACAGCTTCATACTCTCTGTTGATATTCTTTTTCTAGACCTTTGGCTTCATTGAATGCAGAATGCTTTCAAAGTGTACATTGCAAGGAGTGAAACTAATAGCAAGATTGCAGTCAGCACAGAAAGCATGCCAGACTTTGAAGATGTTCTGGCATTGGAGAACCGATTTAGGACCCTGGCAACAGGATCTGTCAGGTGGCTCTTACAGAGTTGCATGCTCTTAGATAATGCAGATTACTCTTTAAAAAAAAAAAAAAAAAAAAAAAAAAGAAAAGAAAAGAAAAGAAAAGAAAAGAAAAGAAAAGAAAAGAAAAGAAAAGAAAAGATCAGAGAGTAATTTAATTCGCATTGAAAGGGACCTCAGGAGGTCATCTGGTCCAATCTCCTGCTCAAAGCACGGTCAGCTATGAGACCACACTGAGTTGCTCAGGGCTTTGTCCAGTCTGATCTTGAAAACCTCCAAGGATGGAAGCTACACTTGACCCATCAAACTAATGGTTAATGACCTGAACCATATAATCCTGAACCATATCATCCATTTTATGCAGCTGTTTATCCACTCATCTTCCCACCACAGCAATATATCTGATCATAGCAGGAGAACATGATGCTAAAAGAGCTGTTCAGACAGGAACTGTCTCTACCAGATAACTACCCTGCTGACTGACCACCACTTCCCTGCTGTCTCACTGCAGGATTTGAATGCATTCACTGTTAATATTCAGATTCCTTGGTGATAAACATGAGCAAGATCAAATAACACACTGAGCTGCTCTCCATGTCACTTTAAAATGCATCATGTCTAGCAACCTCTCTAAGATGCTACTTAATCCACAGATATTTGTATGGAGTCCTAACCTCCTTAGACATTACTTTTTTAGATCCATGTCTGTTAATCACCTGCTTCTTGCTGACAGGTAAGCTGACATCAAATAGGTGCTGCATAAAATTCAGAGGCACAACTGTTCTTAATCCCAAACATACAGTCAATGTTAAAGATTCATATTTCATACTTGCAAGTCCATTATAACAGCTCAGTGCCTGTTATAAGCACCCGGGGAAGATCTTTGTGTATTGGAAACCTGTCTAACATATGTGGTATCACAAGTGAATAGTAAAGTTCTACAAATTCTTAACGTTCATTTCTGTAGTCATGGCTATAACAGAGACTGGGATTACTCTCCAGGACTGGATTGGTTCTCCACCAATACCAATAACTTCAAGTGGCTTTCAGTAGCCAAAAAAAAGTAAATTAGGTGTGGCATTATTCACACAGCTGCCTGTTTTTATTAGGACTAACTCCTGAATCAATTAGTGGACCATGCAGTATGGCTGTACACTGAGAAACTGTAGTATTGAACATTGGAGAGGACAAGAGATGGCAAGGTGGATGCAAAGTCATCTTACTGCCTGTTTCATGATGCACTCTGTGAGACTGGGCTCCTGCTCGGTGAGGGTGATCCTTGTTGATAACGTGACACTCGTTGGTAAAGACAACAGCTACATTTTTCATTTATTTCTGGTCAGTTGGGTCTAGCAGAGAGCTTCAGCACATAGCCATATACTGTTTTATCTACACTGGCATATGCCAAGACAGATAGAGTCTAAGTGCCTGTATGTCTAGGAGTTTCAGCCTTAAGTCCTTACAGGAGCAGAAAATTCTCAGACTCAGCAGGGAGGCTGCCAGCGTTCAGTCCAAAACTGCCTGTGAGGGTGTCTGCACTGCTGCTTTAGGGACACAAGGACCCTGTTTCTCCTGCTCTTAAAGTCCAACTGCACCTTTTAGGGATCCAGGAGGTGGTGGAGAAGAGCATGACAAGAGGTGGCCAGAAGGAATGAATGACGCTTGACTTCCTGAAAGTTCTTGATTTTTATTTCCCACAGGATACAGAGCATGGGGTTCTCCCCCCCTCACAATGATTTTTTTAGGGCATAACATACTTTTAGTCTGCTAACGTGTTTTGTTCCAAGGGCTGTGTATATTCATAGGGGTGATTTTTACACAGACAGAAATTTCAAAACAAAGGCCCTAAAGAAAAAAGGGTTTCTCATACCTAATCCGAATGCCTCTGGCCTGATTTCAGGAATTCAGTTTGGTATATATTTTTATGCCATCATATTTATAAGACATTATGTTACAGATGACCCATATATTTTATATGCAAAAAGAATCCATTGTTAAAACAGTTACAGATGCCTAATGCTAAAATCCACCTACAGAAATGGTTACTGGCAAAGAGAAATCCTTCAGCATCCCCTTCTTTAACATATATCAGCCCAATAAAATATATTCAGATTTTCAGCTAATTGAATCCCACCTCTATAAGTAAGAGACGGGTACTTTGAAAATGTGCAGTAACACAATAAATGCCAACTTTTTTGAAAGTCACACTGAAAGTCAAAAGTTCACCTCTCTGAAAAGCCAGGATGGATGTGCACTTTCTACAGCACAGAGGGCGTCAGCTGTGTTACTTTTCCAGGGGGAAGGAAGAGACTGTACTTGAGATTTTCCATTTTAGTGCATTTGAGAGACATTTTTTATCCATTTACTCTTCCAGCATCAGTAGCAAGAAAGCGTGTGTGAAAGAGATTACTGAAAATATAAAGCCATTCAATAAATCAATAGTGTGCTTTTACTTGGAATATTGTGTTCAGTGCTAGTCACCAGCCATCAAGCAGTTGCAGTAGAAATGGAAGAAGTTCAGAGACCAGTGACATGAATGATTATCTGCTTGGGAGGCTGCTGTTAAAGAAAGATTGAGAAGGATGTGATCCTTTACTTTAAAGAAAAGACAAATAAGAATAGTTTGGTTAGGAGAATATAAAACAGCAAATGGAACAGGAAAAGTAGAGTTAGCATTTCTTGAGACTCGTTCCAGTAAGACAAACACTGTGAAAATTCCCAGCCTGGATCATTTTTGCAAGTGGCTTATTTAATGCAGCATCATTTAAAACTGTGTGCTTTATAGACAGACTGAATGACAAGCAGCACCCGCTCTGCATTCAGACTCATGGTCCTGTAGGTCAGTTGTAACCACTCCTGGCCAGCACAAGCCACCGCAGATTGAAAATCTGCAGATACAAACGTTAAGTTTCAATAAATATTTCTACCAACATGTATAGAAGTGCTGTGCCCTTCTTCCTTCCTCTTTCTGTTTGTTTTCAGCTAACACTGCAATGAAGCACAAGTTTTCAATAACCCGATCGTTAAGGACAGCTGATTTAGGTCCTGTAACATTTAGGGCTCACTGAGATAATTCCTTTGAATGCATCAGTGTTCAGCAGCTGAACTTTCTCTGCCACCATGGCAGTTTTTGCCTCACTTTGTTTAGATGCTTCAAAGTCTTTCGTAGTCTTTGGTCTTACATTATGTGGGGTCCAAGTGAGGGAGGGGTCAAGCCACATAGCTACCTTGGACTTGATCAGTTTGTAAGAAGCATTGTGGTACAGTTGCTTTTGTTAGCAGGGGCCAGATTCAGTCACCTTAGAGAATTTTAGATGTTCCTAAATAATTACACTTCTAGCTACAGAATTTTCCAGCTGTCTAATTAGTAAAGTGTGTCTGATATGAAACCCTGCCGAATTTTGCCCTATTGCAAGCTAAACTTCTGGTCACATTCCTGGTTCTCTCTGCTGCAGGCAAAACATCTGACCCATAGGACAGTTTACTCATAGTTTCCTTAAGTGTTATCTGCTATTTCTTGTATTCACGATTAGTATCTTGCTCCCTCAGCTGTCCTGCAGAAATAGAGAGCCACTAGTGATGGAGCAAAATACAGCTACATGCTGGGGGAAGTGGTGGAATTTGTAAGACCTAGTTGAAAATGCAAATTTGTCATATTATCTCAGAGTCTGGTAGAGTAAATCCTGACACTTCAGTCCTAAAGGCACAGAGCACATTTGCACAGGGAAGCTTGTGGTGTAGATCATGCTTTCCTCAGAGCCTAAGGACTATGAACTGTGGTGTCCATATCCTGAGGTGGTTCCCTGCAAGATCACTCTTTGGGCACCACTGAGGCATACTGAAATGCAATGCCATGATTTTTTTGTCTCTAGTCTTCACTGGGATGGCAGGACCCCGTAGCTCTGAGGGCCAGGAGAGGTAACAGCCACCTGACACCATATCCCCATCAGCCCAGGATTTCACTCCAGAAGCCACTGCCACCATCGGGTAGCCCTAAGCTTTTGTGACAAATATGTTTCTCTTCAGTCACACTACTGTTAAACCTTTTTGACGGTAGCCCTGCTGACAATCCAGCCATGATTAATACTGCTCAAATGGAGCTGAGCTCCTCTTCCATTTTATCATGCAGGCAGCAGTATGAAAGGCTGAGGAAACAGCTGATGTGCCCCTTCCTCTGATATATTCTCTTTTAAATGCTTGACTCAGCTGAGAGGTGACCAAGCATGTCCTGAATGATTTGCACTGGAGCAGGCACCTGAGCTTTTCCTTAGCCCAGAGTCACACAAGTGCTGATACTTGGTGACCTGATGCTCACAACATGTTGAATGTGACAGGGGAGGAGGTGAACCATAGGCAGGTAGAGAAAGTGGTTGCCATCTAGGGCAAAGGAATAAGGTCCCTATCCTGACCCAAGTTCAATGGTAACGGAAACTATGGCTTGCAGCAAGCTGGACAACAATATCCCACATGTTTTTACGTAGAGGCTATGTTGTGAGCATACACTGGAATCAGATTTTAGACTAATTGCCATTTTAAACACTGCATTTCCCAGATAAACCACTCATTGCCCTCTTGGGTGTTTACTGTTTGCTTGTTTATGCTGTACAATAGCAAGCTGAGGCATGTGAGCAAATAAGATCTCTGTCTGGTGTTGCACTTAGTGATAAAAGCATCAGAGATTGTGGCTGAGAGTCTAAACTAATGATAAGCATGCACCAAGAGCAAGTTTCTGATAAAGGTATGTGTTGTGCTAGGGAGATTTGTTTTTTCTTGCTTTGGTTTGTTCCCTGTTAGTCTCTGCCAGAGAAACATCAAGCAGTGTAACCAATGAGTCTTTCCCTTACAGAGGAGGTGAAGACACTGGCTGGGCAGATGCCTGTCTTGCTCCAGGAAGAACCAACACTGGCCCTCTCCCCACATCCTGCTCCAGGAGAACCCAAAAAGCCTGCTATGGGCTGGGAAATCACTTGTCAATTGAGCCAGCTTCTCTTTCCTCGTGTTCCCAAGGATTTGAAACTGATGAGTGAGACCTCAACATCTATGGGACTGCCTCTTCACAAAACCATGAAGTTTTTCAACGGATTATACTGAAATTTTAATCTATATTATCACTCTATCTATATGTGTACGACTATCAGTATTGCAAGATCTCCTGTCTCAGATTTATTATTTGGTATTCAATGCCCTCTGCTGCAAAGATTTTTCTCCCATCTAACTGTCTGTCCCCTGCTCAGCAAATGGTCCTTGTAACCCAGGCTCCAGGGAGGCTACAGAGGAAACAGCTTGTCACGATGGACAGTTTTTCATCTGCCTCGTAAGCTCCCACCTGCACAACTTAAAACACAACCCTCTGGAAACCCTTGGGAAGATGGGGAGATGTCACTGATTCCCAGTCTATTGCTAAACAACTAAGCATGTGACAGGGCCAGCATCACTGGCCCAATTGCAATGAACCCTGTGATATTTAACTGGAGGGAGAGCAACTCAGGCAAGAAAGACATTTAGCTGAAGCATAGAGGGAAATATTCTGACTTGCCTTATGGCTACTAGCTAAGGGACTCCCTGCCCTCCAGAGCAGTTCCACAGATTCAGCTGTGTCCTGGACTCTTTATCTCATCATCTTTGGACCAAAGTAGAAGAGGTACCTTTTCCACTAACTCCCCACAAAACTCCCTGAAGCTGTAAATATGAGGAGCAAAGACATTTTTGCCTTTATTTAGTATGTCTTGGTATTAAATATCATATCATGAGCTTACTGAAGGCAGACAGACTTGACAGGTGCCAAGTTCCAATGCAGCAGTTTTTACGGTTCTGGTAGGCAAAAGAGCAAGCCATCTCCAAAGCTAGCCTCTAGCACTGTTACAGAACAGGGATGCTGATACAATCCTGATACCAGATCACATACTCCACACCATGAGAGTCAACACACAGAGTGCAGGAGTGAAAAACTGACATTGAGCTTGGCTCATCACAGATAAACTGCACTGATGTGGCAGCGTATATGGGAAGAAACGTTTCAGCTGCTCATGTTGCTGGGCAAAGAGACTCTGTAAAAAGCAAAAGAAATTAGAAATCCTCATTGATATAATTGGTGTTGCTGAAACCTGGTGGGACAATTCGCATGACTAGAATGTTAAAATCCATGGGTTTAATCAGTTTAGGAATAAGTGAGCAGATAAAAGACGTGGAGGTGGCAGTCTGCATTAAAGACATCATTACTTGATTTAGAGTTATTGATAATCCAGAACCAAAGGATGCTGAATGCATACGGATTAATGTGTTACCTAATAAAACCCGGGAGGCATTCTGGTACAGGGATCTTCCAGACTGCTAAATCAAACCAGAAAATACGGTGAGTTATTCTTTAAGCACCTGTATCTTCTTCATACCTACTGCAGAAGGAGAAAAATGAAAGCACAGTTTTAAGGAGCTTTGATTGTAAGGATATATGCTGGAGCTGATGCAGTTTAAAGGTTTCTAAAATTACAGATGGTAATGACTGTGCGATGATTACATTAAATGTGGGCAAACAGAGGGCAGTTGCAAAGAGCTAATTTCTCAACAGTAGAAGAAAAATACAAGCAAAAATGATGGGGAAAAAATTAGGCATGAAAGATGAATGAAAATTGGCAGTTCTTACAGAAGAGTTTGTTAAAAAGAAAGTATGGCTTTGCAATCAACAAAAGGCATGCTTTGGCTGAGAGCTCATCATCCTTATTCATCTGCAAAGTCAAAGCAGCAATCAGAAACTGGAAAGACGTATGATAAATGGGTTGTACTGTATCAAGAAATAGACGACAGTCAATATAAATTAGAAGTCGTGAATATAGAAAATTGATAAAGGAAACTAAAGACAAACTGGAAACAAGTGACTGGTAGAGCTAAGGACAATGAGGAGAAGTTTAAATGTCTTGGGAACTAAATAAATTCTATCAATTGCATGGGTTCATGACTAATGGAGATAATATTGGAAAAAAGGAGACTGACTTAAGTACTTCTGGTATATATTAGAAAAAAAAATGTTATAAGAGGATGAAGAAGTACTTTCCAGTCCATTAGTGTCTGAAGATATGAAACATCACCTGCTAAGGTTAGATATTTTAATGTTTCCAGACCTGAATGACTTGTACTCAAGAGTCCTTAAGAGTTTGCTGGGTCACCTATTGATTAGAGACAGTAATATACAGTAAACAAATTTTGGCATGGAGGGAAAATCTCAGAAGACTGGGAGAATGCTAGTGCTGTGTTAATGTAGCAAAAGGTGCAAGCAGCTTGTTCCAAGTAATGGTAGGTCAGATAGCCAGACATCAGCTGCTGACAAAGTAATGAGCAGAAATATAATTAACGCCAATCAACATGTTCTTACTGAAAGAGAACATGTCAAACCTGTTGTGATTTTCTTGGATTTGCAAGTTTAGCTGATGAAGATAACCATTAGATTTCTGTTCACTTAGTAGCACATGATATTCTGATTAAAAAATAGACCTCTGATGATTTTACAACATCCATAAAGCACATCATAAATGGATTAAGAATAGACAGCTGTAAGACCTCTAAAAAGAATTGTCAGGAAGAACAACTCTTTAAATGGGGACAGCATCTCACACAGTTCCACAATCAAGACTGGGCTTGATGCCTAATGATCTGGAAGTACATAAAAAATTGCAGCCAGTAAAGTTTATAGAGACACGAAGTTTGGCAGAGTAGTAAATATAAGAAAAAAGGCAGTCAGGGACTCTGAATTTCATTCAATAGCAAGTGGGTGCTTACAGACAGAATGCATTTTGATGTGGTTCAATGCAAAGCTAAAAAGAGTGCAAAGCCATTCCTATCAAAAGTGCCTCTACACATCTTGACTCTGAATAGGATGTAGGAGCTATGGCGGACAAGTGATGGTCATCTCGTACCATCGTGTGAGGCTAAGAAGAGCCCTGAATGCAGAAGAAAAAGACGTTTCTTACTTCTCTGGTGTAGAGAGTTTATTCTATGTTTAACAGTATTAGTGAGACTAAGTCTAGAATAAAATGTTCAGTTCTGGTCTCCATCACAGAAAGGACACTGAAAAATCAAAGGGAGAAGAAAATAGCCACTAAAATATTGAGAGGGATGGACAAAGTGCCTTTCAGTGGAAATCTCAGTGTTTAGTTTGTTTAGCTTAGCAAAAGAAGACTGAGAAGTGACTTGATTGCAATGTACAAGTACCTTCATGGGGAGAAAATGCCAGCTACTAAAGGGGTCTCTAATCTAGCAGAAAAAAACAGAGTAGGAGTTACTGACTGGAAACTGAAGCTGGACAAATTTGTGCTGGAGGCAAAGCATGAATTTCAACAGGGAGGGTGGTTAACCAGGAAACAGCCACTGGCATAAAATACGGACATCTTATCCCCTGCTGTCCTTAAATCAAGACTAAATACTCATCTGAAAAGAAGATGCTTTCGTCAAACACAAGTTCCTCCTGTCATTACAGTGGTAACGGAGTAAGAATGCAAAAGACCTGTGGTGCACAAAAGGTCAGACTGCTTGATCAAACTGTGATTCCTTTTAGCCTGAAACTCGGCCGACCCAGGAATTACATTTGCGTTCACTTGGTCAAATGAGCCATGCTGTAAAAATCTGATCTCCAAGAAATAAAGAGAGGGTCTGCTCCTGCTGACTGTGAACGTGTTATTCTCCTCTACTGCCTGTCTGCCATGGAAGCAGATGGGGAGCTTGGAGAATCACAACTAATACTGTACTGCTGCTTCATCTGTTTTCCTTTTTGTTGCCTTTAGAGGCTTGGGTAGCAGTCCCTAAAAATCAGCAAAACATGAGAACAAGATAATCTGTGGCATAGTGTTGCAGAGAGTGTTGAACTCATTTCTCTCATCTAGAAGATTGTCTTTAACCAAAACCCTTTGGTAATACTCAGTAATACTGTGTTGTGCTGTAGTGTAGCAGGGAAAGGATTTGTACAGCGCGAGACCAGCTAAAGGCAGCCGCAGAACCACAAAAGATCTTTAATTCCCAGGACAAAACAGCACTGCAGTCCAAGATAATACTTCCAAAACAGTTTGGGGCTGTTTTATTCATCGAGTCAGCCTGGCTGCAGAGCACACAGCATAGGAAGGTAAAAATCGCCTAGATTTACAGGGGGATCTCCACCACTGACAGACCATGCACTAGTGCCCACTATCCAGAGAACATTCCACCTTACCTATTTGAGGTATGAACATGTGTGTCTCCCTGCCATTTCTCTCCCTGCCAGCCCAGGGGCTAGCTCCTGCAGGTCGAACTGGCTATCTTCTCCCTGCAATCTGAGCAAATGGAAAAGAATGGAAAAAAAAGGGAAAAAAACCTCAACTCCATCTTGCAGCTAATTATTAATCATATGTGGTTTCCCAGCATTTTTGGAGTAGTCCCTTGGTCCCCTCACAACTATGCCTCGGCCTTATGAATCAGAAACAAGCTTTTCTCTTTCTCTTTTGCCACATCATTTTCCGTTCTTTTGCCTCTTTTCCCCTCTCCATCATCATACACTGAATTTCACTGAATTTTTTTTTAGAGTTGGAAGGGACCATATAGATCATCTAGTCCAACTCCCCTGCTGAAGCAGGATTGCTTAGAGAATGCTACTCAGGACTGCATCCAGGCGGGTCTTGAAAATCCCCAAAGAAGGGGACTCCACAACCTCCCTGGGCAGCCTGTTCCAGGGCTCTGTCACCCTCACCGTGAAGAAATTCTTCCTCATATTCGAGTGGAACCTCCTATGTTCCAACTTGTGCCCGTTGCCCCTCGTCCTGTCACTGGGAACCACTGAAAAGAGTCTGGCTCCCTCCTCCTTCAACCCACCCTTGTGATACTTATAGGCGTTAATAAGGTCTCCTCTCAGCCTTCTCTTCTCCAGACTAAAGAGTCCCAGCTCTCTTAGCCTTTCCTCATAAGGGAGATGGTCCAATCCCTTAATCATCTTTGTTGCCCTTCGCTGGACTCTTTCCAGTAGTTCCCTATCCCTCTTGAATTGGGGAGCCCAGAACTGGTTGCAATACTCCAGTTGTGGCCTCACCAGTGCAGAGTAGAGGGGGAGAATGACTTCCCTCGACCTACTAGCCACACTCTTCCCTATGCAGCCCAGGATTCCGTTGGCCTTCCTGGCCACAAGAGCACATTGCTTGCTCATTGTCATTTTGCTGTCTACACCTTCATTCCTTTCTCTGATTCTTTTTTCCCCAGCTCCTACTTTCCAGCTTCTGTTCCCTGTATCTCCTTCTCTTCCATCATCTCTTTTGCTCCATACTGTTTTCTTTCATATTGCCTCTCTCATAGATCTACAACAGCAGTGCCCTGACACAGAAAAAGAGATCTGTTCCTATAAGAATAATACAGCTGCAGCCCCGGCCTATTTAATGAAAGCCTTGAGTATATGGCAAGAACGGCTTGCAAGTCCCTGAGGTAGAGGTAATATTTTGTATTAATATTTGATATCTTATTTAGGATGCTAAATCAGATGCATGAAATCTCTCAGGAAGAATTGAATGCAGAGTTCTGTTTAAATGATATAGTGCTAAGCCAGGCTGCCGAACCACCCCCTCTTGTCTTCCATCCAGACCTCTCTGAACTGCCCTGGTTTTAGAGGGAGCAGAACCTGCTGTTAATCTGAGAACCAAGGGAATAGTATTTATGAAGCCCCTATATTGCTTAGGTTAAATTTCCCTACAACTGTGTTGTCCTCCAACTTTTTTCTTGAGTCATTTCTTTCTCTGGTGGAGTGCCTAACCCCAAACGCTGAGTCTTCCCACATATCTTAGATCAAGCGAAGAAGATGATTGTGCATTTTTTTACTCTCTGTCTTCATGCAGAGGGACTTCACCCTCTCTCTGCATCCATATGTATGTGGCAGGGTGGATTAAAAAAAAACCTTCTCCCTTCCTCTCTTAAAGTGTATAAAGCCAAAGTGATGTGGCCCCTGTTGAAGGTGAGGAGTTCCCAGCTTTTCCCTCAAAGCTTCATTCAATAAATGCTTGTACCCTCCCTCATGTTACCCCCAAAACCTGTATGTGCACCCCTTGCCTTTCCTGCAGATGATTTGGAGAGCCTCAGCTCCAGAGCAACCTCATTCTTCCAGATCTGCTCCTGCAGCTCCTGGCTGAGCTCTTCTCTCCCCTTTCTGAAACTCTGCATCTCAAGGTGATATTAGCAATAGCCTCTTTTCTTTCCCAAGCCTAAATCAGGAGGTAGCTCTGGCCATGTTTCATTCTCATTGCATTTTTCTGTACTTGGAGGGGTGGGAGAGAAGGTGGATGCATTCTCTGTTTGTCTGTCTTCTAGCCCTACCTTGAAAAACACCTCCTTCTTTCCTGAGAGGAGATGATGGGGTGGGAGAGAGGAAGGAAGAGGTGGCAGAGGCAGAGCCTGCCTTTCACTGAAGCTCTCATTGCCTTTTCTGCCCCAGGAGGCAGTCGAGATTGAGGAAGATCATGCTGCTGACATGGTGTGTGTTCAGAGGAACATCAATGCTGCAGCACTTGTAGTCAGACAAGAATCACGAGGCTTGGGAAAAAATGATTTCTCTGGCCTGGAGTTTTGGTCTCAAGAGGTCAGAGCTATAAGAAGCTATGATCTTTGTGTACTGCTTCTTGAAGCTAACATTCCCATCTACTGTACCCCTGAGAAACCCTAGCACAATGGCTCCTCGCTGCATGTCTGCTACCCTTCATCTAGGCACTTTCCTAAAATGCCCTACCTGACATGGGTCCTTTCTTGAGGATGCAGTACCTCAGCATGAGAGCCACCTCAGCAAATGGGGCAGTGGGAGAAGGGAGGTTACCTGCCCCGCAAACACCCAGAAGGAAAGTAACAGGAGTAGTAAGGAAAAAACACACCACTTCTTTTTTTTTTTCTTCCCTTCTTGGCTCGGGCAGACTGACAGGCACAATGAAATGTGTGGGTGTCACTTGGCAGGTGTGAATCGTTCAGGCAAGCTACGGTACACATATTTAGTTGTTTTAAACTGTCTTCGTACATGAGACCCTGCCGCCCCTTACTCAGATCTATTGCCGCAATCTTTCATTGAAAGGATTAACGTCATCCAGATCTGGCTGCTTTGGACATTTGCATCAAGGCTGCCAGCCTGGTAGTCAACATTTCCTCCACGGTCCTTTCTTTCCCAAGTCATTTAGGAGAAGATCACTGCAGGGAAGGGGAGATTCTGGCATCCTTCAGGCGAAGCAGTGTTCTGTCAGTGAAATGACTCTCTGAGGCCCCTCTCTGCTAGTACACAGTGCTCAGCTCAGCTGAGCAGAGAAATCCCACCCAGGGCCAGGGGGCAGGTTTGGGGAGGAGGTATAGAAAGAAGTCTGGGCACTCATCTAGAAAGTTGCACATTCTCTTGTTAAACTCTGAGGCTGACTCAGTGCGTGACCCTTGCAGGCAAATTAACTCCCTTTGGTGAACACTCCCTTGGTTTCCCGTGCGTGAGCTAGGGCTGGTGGCAGTGACACAGCTAGGTCCAAGATGAGGAGTCTAAACTTACTACTGTGAGCAAAAAATCATTGTTGGTGTTGAGCAGTTAGGCATGTGTTTGTGCGTAGCGTGTGGCAGAGTTCAGTGTTAGATCTGGCTTCATACAATCAGAGGATTTTTCTTTTTTTTTTCCCCTGAGGAATAGTGATCAGCTTTATCGCAAGAACAAAATGGAGTAACTTTCTAGTTCTTCTAATTTCTTCATGGAAACAACATAACTATTTTCCCAACCCAGAGATAGCACTTTCTTGTTTCTCTCATTCGCTGCTGGCTACACCGGAGCTGTGGGCAATTAGAGGTTGCCTGCCAGCAAGGTTAACCTACCAGTTCCCCAGCAGAACCATTACACTTTTGAGGAAGCAAAAAACCACTGCCACCACAGACAGACAGCCCTGCCTCCCTCGGTCCACACAGTGTACTCACCGGGTTGCTCCCCATATGCATGGATTACATCCTCCCCATGTTTAAACATTTTTTCCATGGCATCTTGTTTGATTTTTTCACCTCGGGGCTGTGAAACTGAGTGGCACCTTGTTATATGTGCATCCTTGGCCTCTCTGTGTATTTAAGCAAGCTGGAGGATGCTATCCTCTCACTGCAAGCACAGACCTGAAGGCTCTGCAGAACTGCGTTATTGCCAGGCAGCCTCTCTACAGTACTGTACCATGGCTCCCAAGGGCACATTTTCTTCCTGATATAAAATACACTGTTCTTCACGTCCTTCTCTTGGCTACTGCTCCCAGTCCTATTTTGGTCATATACATTTGTGCTATTAATGTTCTCCTAAAATCAGAGCTTATCAACATTGGCTCTGGGCTCAGGGCTTCTTTTATTGCATCAAAGGTGCATTGACGTTCTTCCATCTAATTTGCTTCTCTTCTTTCTGGCTTTTTTCCAGCAAATTGATCAGAGGGACATGGTAATAAGCAAAAATTCGAAAATAGAACTCTGATAATAAACTTCTACCCCTAAAATTGTCTTTCTTTTCAGAGCTAGGAATTCAGCACTTCCCCTATGACTCCAACTTTAGAAACTACTTGGTTTTGGTTTTCCCAGTGTCCATCAGATACTTTAGGTATTGGGTCTCTGGACCAGCCAGTGTGTGTTTAACAGGGAAGATAAAGAAGAAAGCTGACAGTCATCCCCACCTTGGTCATTTAGTTCTTCAACTAATTTCACTGAGGTTGAACATTGCTTCAGTCAGTTCTATAAGGGATCATGTCCCCTAACAAGGCTGCCATATCCTCTGATTGGGGCTGCAAAAATAGATCCACGAGATGCTGGAAAGCTGCCTGTGGCCCCCAGAGAGTCCAGAGAGCAGTGTAGCCTTTTAGAGGTGGCAAAGCAGGTTTACATTTGCATGCCTCCACCAGGGCAATCAGCCATACACTCTGGCAAGGTCTAGTGTGGAAATGTATCTGGGTCTGCTTTGTAGATCTAGCAGACCATCTAGATAAAGCATAGGGGCCATGGGTGCTTCAAAGTAGAAGTTAGCTCTTTGGAAGTACTGAGTGCTACGAACAGACAGCAAAGGTGTGGATTCTGTGAGCTGTGAACACCAACACGTGCTGCTTCCTTTCTTCACCCAAGGTTTGGAGGGCTGTTTGTGGGGAGAAGCATGTCTTTTTGATATCATGCATTGACCTGCATTGGTCTACCTTTGCCCACATATGAACACATTTCCAAACTTCTTATGGCTGTGAGCTCTTCCCGATAGCTGTTCCTTTGGCTGTGTACCTCCCCTTTCCCCCCATGCCTGCATGCTTCCACCTACAAAAAATTAAAAAAGGGAGGGTCTTTTTTTTTTTTTTTTCCACTTCTGAAGTACAGTTCAGAGCTTCCTGGGATTTCGTTCAGGACAGTCATAGTAAACCAACTTCAAAGGTTCTCCTCCAAATGCTCCATCCCATATTCTTCACATCCCCCTTCCCTGCTCAGCCCAAACAGCTCTTGCCATTTTGCCAGTAGTTTATCTTCAGTTGCAGGTAGTAACAACAAAGCTCTTCCTCACTGCCAGCCTGATTAGTTTTATCAGCCAGCTTGCCTTACTGCTTTTGTCTGAGATTTTTCCCTACAAGCTTCTCTCTCTTATCTGTAAACCGTGGTGGAAGTGTTTGGGGTTTAGCTTTGGACTGAGGTCCAGGAGGCTTTAGGCTGTCAGCCATTCACTACATCATCAAATGGAGAAGTGTAAGGAAAATTTAGGTATTGTTTTTGCAGAGGAATGACTTGGCCAGTCTGCAATGACATGGCCAGGAAATGATTAAGAACAAATAGGCTTATCAGGAGACGTGCAAGAATGTTCATCACTTAGACAAAAGAGAAACCAGTCTATAGCGGATTGGCGGTTTAATGGAACGCTGAATGGTTAACTAAGACAACATTGAGCATTATTACCAAAAAGGGGAAGAAATAAACAAGTGAAGAAAGAGGTGTAGGTGGGGCGATGGAGAGAAGTAAACAGAGGTGGGACAAATGGAAGTAGTTTTAGGTGCCTCGGATAGGCTGTGAACTTTGGAGCACCTAGCCAACAGGGAAACAGGGGACACCTTGGCCAGAAATAGAGAATAAAAAGGAGTCACTTCAGGACCCCAAGAGTGCCTACATGTTGGGTCACCCGTTCTTGCAAGAATGTGTAAATAAAATGTGGTTCATATGGATCACTGCCTGAGCCACTGTTATTGGATAAGGAGCGTTTCTCACAGAAGGTCCTGCTGAATCCTGTGCAACCTCCCACTGGACAAACAAAATGTAGGACAAAAATCACCTGAGCTCCATTCAACTGCTTACATGGTTTCTTAGGGCCTGATTCATCCTCTCTACTAATTCATCCGTCCAGTGATGATCAAACGACGTTCAAATGGTTTTTCTTGGGGGAGGAAAGCCTGGAAGTAGTCCTTTACTCCATCACGGTTTCTCAGCCTACTCAGAAATGTTTAACCAAGTCTTGCAGAGCTCTTTCTGCTCTAGTGCTGTGTAATGGATCTCCCTCTGGCCATCAGGTCATATTATCACAGATAATCAGAGTATATCAGTTTCACACAAAGCTCAGCCAGACAAGCAAGACAAGACAGTCTCCAATGCGCCATGAATCTCTCACTCACACTACACATCATTTTGCTTTTAGCAAGACCACCCTGTCACAGCATATAATGTGTAGAACCCATCTTACAGGGTAGCAGTGAAAATCAGGTTTTAGCTGTAAAATGTTTTATTGCTAAGGCACATTTATTCTTTTTATCCTTATGCTGAATCTCAACATCTCAATATCCATCTTTCTGTGTTTGTTTTAGGGTTTCTTCACCATCATGCCTCAGAAAACACTTACTTCTGCTCAGTAACACCAGACAATAAAGTTTTTCAGACTGCAGCAGGGGAGGAACCAGTGTGCCACGGTGCAGATGGTCACAAGGTAAGGAAATATGGCCAGGAACCAATACAGAGTGCAAGAGGTTTCTTGCCCAGAGGGAAGTCGCATGAAGGAACAGGGTGAACCTGCATCCAGTTTCCTCTTCATCTTTCAGACTGCAGTGAGCAAGGAAGGAACATGTGGGATCACAGAGAGGTGGTGGGATGTTACAACTGGAGCCATTGTCAAGGGTGAGTTACTGGTTCTTTAGGAAGGAGAGGCAGGGGAGAAGAGGATAGGGAGTTCATTCCTATGTAAAGGAGCTCCTTGACTGCACAGAACTGCAACGAAATGGCCAGTCTCTGAATCAAGGTCAGGAGAAAAAGAAACATGGGCATGTTGTATTGGGGTTCCAACACAAACCACCTGACCAAGAGGATTTCTAAAAATGAATGAGGCTTTCTAAAAACAGCTAACAGAAGTTTTACTGCAGGCCCTGATCCTCACAGGGGATATCAACCATCCAGACATCTGCTGGGAGGGCAACAGGAAGCCAGGAATTTCCTAGGAAACTCAAAATGCTACAAGGACAAAGCAATGCTCTTCTTCCTGCTCACAAACAAGAGAAAAAGGGAGGTGAATGTGGCCACAGAGAGTAGTTTGGACCACAGTAACAATACAATAATTGAGTTTAAGATCTAGAGGATGGCTAGGAAGGTAAAGAGCAGCTAATACCCTGGATTTTCACAGAGCAAACTTTGCCTTTTTTTAGAGACTTTCTAGGCAGAATCACTTGAGAAGCTGCCATGAGGGGTTAAGATACCCAGGAGGGCTGACTGATTCTTAAAGCAAAATTATTGAAAGCTTAGGAACAAACAATCTTACGGAGCAGGAAAACTAGGTATTTCACCATAAGGCCCATTTGGTTAAGCAAGAAATTTCTCAACGAATTAAAATGCAAAAGGAGAGCATACGGGCAGTGGAGACAAAGATAGACATCAAAGGAGGAGTATAGAACCGTTTCTTGGATCCTTGGGGATGAAATAATGAAGACCAAAGCAAACGAGGAACAGAGCGAGAGAGAGATTGGAAACCTCAGCAAGAAATGTCCAGATGGGATTCATTTTAAAAAGTCAAGGCTAAAATATTGCTAGCACATACTCAGCAAAGAGAAGATATGTGAAATGTTTCTGGTAACAGCATAGGTCCTAGGGAGAGGAAGCACCAACTAAACAGAAGGTTTTAATATAAAAATGTGAAAATGGTCCTTGTTGCTTTGGATGCCTAAAAAAGATGAGGAAAAATCTAACTCTGGCAAGAGTTTACATCAGCTGTTTACTTGTAGCACTTCTGGCAATTTCTGGAACTGGAGATCAGAGAAAAATGATGAGACCAGTCAGAGGACTAGAAGGTCAAATTTACAGCAAGTATTACAGAAGTTAAATCTATATCTGTGGGATAATGGATGACCAAAAGGGAACACAGCTATTCATCAATAGCTAAAGGGCAAGACTGCTAAGGAGGTGGGGAGACGAGCTGGCATAAGTAGGAGCAAAAGAGGATATTCCCAACTTGGTGTCAGGAAAGTTGTGTGGCCAAAGTTGCACTGGGTCATGGAAAATTTTTCTGTGGGCAAAGACGGAAGCTAGCTCTACTTCATTTCACTTGTATGGCGGCCTCTGTGCTGGGAAACACAGGGTGATCTGTGTCAGCAGTGGGTGGGAGTTTTTGGAGCCAGGATGTGAGGGGCAAGGAGAAAATGGTGTCAGGTCCTAAGAAGGGAACAGTGCCACCACGTTTGATTGCACTGCTATATGCTCTTCTACCTTCACCTGAACGAAAACGTCCACCAGGGATTGCTGCAAGATATCAAGGTGTGACTCAGAATACAAACCTGATTTCTCAAAACCCTCATTTTTCGGTCTCATTGTAACAGAACTGACTTATCGCTGCCTAGAATAATACAGCACAGTGGGAGCTACAAGCATTTCCCACAGACCCACTTCCTCTCTCCAGGCAAATGTTAGTCAGGCTGCTCAGTTCCCTGGCAGTAAAGTCCCATTCAGTCAGATGAAAGGGATATAAACAGAATTTGGATTAAGAAGGTGTTGGAAAGCAGTGGGGAAAGGATGCTGGATGGCTGGGAAAAGTGAATCCTTCCGTACTGAGGGCCATTTGGGGAGGAAAAGTGAAAGTGGGGCCACATAGACGTAGACCCCAGAAGCAGGGACCTGCACGTCTGGGATGGACTGAGTGCTACGTAGAGTAGGGAGAGGCTGCATCATGGTCCCCCAATCCTGCCCCCTCTCCTCACCCCATACACCCCCTTCCCAAGGGGCTGCCTACTAACTGTTTGCGTCCTGTCTCCTGGCTTTTCCACACTGGGCCTGCAACTGCAGATTTAACTCTTAACACATGCTTCAGAGAGAAGTGGCAGCTTTGGGTAATTGCAGTCTGGTCAGCTGGAAAGCCGCCCTGTCTGTGCAGATGGCAAAAGGCAGGTGATTCCCCCATCTCCCCCAGCCGGCTCACACCTTGCAGTGCCCTGACTGAGCACCGAGCTGCCAAGAGAGGAATCCCTCACTCGCCCCTGACAGCTGCCGAGCCGTGAGAGAGAGGAGTACTTGGTAACGATGTGTATGCTTTGCTCTGTCAACACGAAGATTTGTCCCCCTGCTACCCTCCCCAACCTCACCCTGCGGCTGGATTTCAGCCAGCAGAAGCCCTTTAGAAAATGGAAATGGATGCATCTTTCACAGTCATTAGTGTGGATCGTGCTAATGGGATGTCATGATAAATACTGACAGTTAGCTGAGGGCAGCAGCATTCACCGAGAGACTCCAAATGAGAGGGCAGCAGATGCTACAACAAGCTCAAAGTCTGCCTGTGGAGGGGGAGGATGCAGCGGGAAGGCAAAGGCAAGCTGGCGGGCTGGTGCTGAGATAACAGAGCTTGCTGCGTCAAGGTCACCAGCCTGAGAGCCGTCCTGGGTGCTAGTGATGCTGCAGAGAGCCGGGGGGGTGGGAGGTGGGTAAGGCCCTGCAAAGGAAGGGAATTTTGCATATTGGAAAGGCAAGGTGCTGCTGAAACCTCAGGAGGATCCCACGTTACACCAGATGTTAGCATCAGTGGGAAGCCTGGGGAGGGCAGGATAGGGGGCTGCAGGGCAGGAGGGGGCCAGGGGGAGGATCGCATAGGTGCTAATGAGCACCGCTAGCAAGGCTAGTTTCAGGGAAGATATGAGATGCTGACATTCGGGGGAGAGGATTACTTGACTTGCATTATCATTTGAGCTCACACGCACACACACAAAAAATGAGCTTAGAGCTTTGGTACCTCAGGGAACTGACCAGCATAACTATAGTTAGATAATTATACCATTAAATCTATTCTAATACTACTAAGGCTGGTCGTGATTTTTTTAACAAACCAGTGTTTCACTGGAAAATACCAACTGATTTTATCAAAGATGAAACTTTTCACAAGGACAAGCACATTTCAACTTAAAAAAAAAAAAAATTAAGAAAGAAAAGAGAGACAATAAGAGTCAGAACACGCGCTTTTTACAGTGGAGTGTTTTCAGGACATTGGACATTTTTCTTGTTTTCTTGTTTTCTTGGACATTTCTCACCAAGATGGATTTCCAGGTAAATGTCCATCCATGAATCAGATAGCCAAGGGACTTCAAATTGTGGATCCTCCACCCGTAACAGACACTTTGATCAGCGGGCTGCTAAGGAGCTCTTCCTGACCTCTCCGATTTATTTTCTCTGAAAAATCTCAAAAGAATCTGATTTTCATTCTGGTGCAGAGCAGAAAACAGTTTTTGCATCCTGAAGTTTGGTGAGGCAGGAAAAACTAGTTCATTCTCTGCTCTCAGTATAATTCACCCTCAGGGAAATGCTGTTCTAGAATAAAAGCATTCTCTTACTTTGGAGTAATTACTCTTATTCCAGAATAGATTATGTACATGAGGGAGTTAAAATAACATAGCTAGAGCAATAACTGTTATTCTATTGCCACACTATTCAACTTCCCAGTATATTCAAGTCTTAAAGGATACAAAAGTAAATGTGTACTCTCTTTCTCAAGGAGAGTTTTAGCTCTCCGTAGATCAACATTGCTTATAGACGCCCTATTGACAAGATTAGTGCTGCCTGACAAAATTAGAGCTGCAAAGAGAGGTGAAGGATGAATCACGGCTTGTATAAGGAGTTAACACCAACTTTACTTGTTGAGCAGCAGGGGCGTGCAGTATTGGTGTGCACACAGATCCATGTACAGACACACATGTGTGCACACATACATGGAGCTTTTGTACATTCATGCTTATTTCATGTCCCTGGTCTGATCCTTGGCTGATTCTGAGATGGGAGGTGCAGAAATAACAAGGAGGCCTTTCATCACAGATAAGACTGAAATAAGGAGGGAATACGAGGTGCGAGTGGTATCAGCACATTATGTTACATCCACCCATCATTTTTCCCCCAATATTTCTCACTGGAAGTAGCACTGAAGGCATCACAATAATGACTATTGGCAGGATTTGTGTGGGCGAGGTGCTGAGAGCCAAACAAGTCCAAAGTCTGAATTGCTGTTTGAGTCACCCACGCAGAGTGGCCTCTTCAGCGCTGAGATGAGGTCAACAGATGGAGGAGGATGGAGGGGAAGGGAATTCCATATCGGTGCTCATGAGCTCATCCCATTTCTTTGCACAGAGAGTATTTCCACATGTTTCAGGTTGAGTGGGACTGCCTCTTGTTCTTAAAGGCAGCCCATCAGCATGAATATAACCCATGCAGAGGATAAGCCAGGGGTCTGCAGACTTTCTGAGCCCTCTTATGGCATTGTCACATCACATTGTCCCAGCACCACTTTGTGATGCTCTGTTCCAGGCTGGAAAGAGAGTTTCAAAGATTACTTAACTGGCCATGCATTACAAGTACTCAAAAGTAACAGCTTAAAGGTTGAGATGCCTTTAACAAAAAGCCCAGTACAGTGGCCTTTGCATTTGCTAGTGTAGCACAATATAGCAATCACCAAGAGTCCTTACTACTTCTACAGAACCTTACATTTGCAGCCTGTTGTCCTGTTCAAGCCCTGGTTTTGCCCATGGACACACTTCTTCACTGGTGATTGACATGGAAACAGCATGTCTTGGCATCCAGCTCTCAGCACAGCTGTAATCACCTTGGCCTGAACAGTGCTCAGGAGATTTCCAGAGAGCAAGTGAGGAATGTTAAATGCACTGAGTAATGTCCAAGCTATCTTCCAAGCAGAAATGTAAGCAGGACTACATTGGAGTGATGGAGGCTATTCATGCTAAGGGAGAGTCCAGACTTAAAGAAACCACGTTGCAAAGCAAACTGCACACTGTGTACTTCTCTGCCTTGACAAATTCTGCTCTCTCACCAACAGACTCAGACCTCCCATGTTGTAAGGCTCTGCCCAGACTCAGCCACCCAGTCTCGCAAGGCTGGTGTCAGTAGTTGACATAGTCAGAAGGACCCATATGCACGACAAGACTGGATGAACAAACATCTAAGTGAATACCAGCAAAGATCAGCATGCATCTTTCTGTGTGTCCATAATCCACAGCAGGAGGCAGATTCTGTTCTAGCAGAGGGTGATAAAAAGCTCCCGTCGCAATTATGAGATCTCTTTGCATGCTTGTGTTGGAGGATACATGTGTCCAACTCAGAGAATCCGTAAGGATTCCTGGCTGCCTCTCATTTGAAGAACAAAAACCACAACTAGAGCTGTTACCCAGATCAGAACACCTCCACACCAAGAGAAATTTCCCATCCGACCTCTAAGCACAGGTCTTTCCTACTGGACTTTAGGGCTGCGACTCCACAAAACTGCTGGCATGCTCAGGTTCTCATCCAAGCACTAACCCAGTGAGGGGGAGGACCAAGCGCAGAAAAGCCCTGCTCAGCCACTAGATGCTGCACAGATGCAGCACTGGATGCTGCAGAGGACCACACTGCCCTGGCATTTGCCTCCTTCTCTGCCTGGATGTATAGGCTCTGCTCCCATGTGTCCAGTGCCAGGAGGGGAGCTAGCCTTGGGGGCACATAAAACTGACAGTGATTGTGTGTCTCCAGGACAAGCCCATACTGTGTGAGGCAGGTTCCAGCCTGTGCAGGCAGTGCTATTTGACCCTTACGTGGACCATTCATTCCCCTCACACAAAAGGAAGTCTTGTTTAATTTGATGTCGATGAAAGATGTGGAGCAGAGAGAAGCTCGGAAACAGAAGCCACTTTCTCATATAGCCAAGGAGCTGGGTGACAACTGCCCTCTGTTCTCCACCCCCAGCCTCCCTCCGCCTCCCAAAGGGAACAGACAAAGGACGTGTCATGATCTGCTTTTGGAAAAAGGAGGACTTGACATTGCTGTCAGAACAGCGGTTGTGGAAAGCAGGGCCCTTCGCATCCTTCTGGACGCGAGATAAATATTGGCTGTTAGGAATGGCGGCGCAGAGAGATCTGCCCTGGTCAGTGCACGTCAAGTGGCAGCAGCTCCTCAGCGAGATCAGGATCCGTACGACAGCACTTTCAAAAGCTACGCCTGCATCAATTTGATGTAATGGCATGGAGAATTTGGCCGGTGCTTTCAACAGATAGTTCACTTAAGAAGCAGTTTCTTATAAAAGCAGTTACTTACCTTTATGGAAAAGCCTTATCGAGTTTAACAGAGATGAGACTGATAGAATGGCAAAGAAATTATTCTTAAAGCTGACATTTTAAGAGAGTGACTTTTTTGTTTTTTTTTTAAAGCCATCCTATAGAAATCAAGATATAACTCTCTGCTCAACATTGAAGGATGGTTCATAAATCGATTAAAAGGTAAATACATATTTTCCCTCTGCAAAACTTTTCCTGAGGGGTGGGATGCTGAAGTGCCATCCCCCAGGTGCATATGGAGCCCTTGTCCAAACAGCTCAATAGTTCAGGGAGACCAGAAGGGCAGGCTGCCTTCAGGTGATGGCTTTGTATCTTCACATTTCTCACCCGCTACTGGGGCTAGGGAAAACTCAATCTGAATTTGTCACTTGAGCTTGGGTTTCTTTAAATCTCTCCATCCAAGGCACCTTCTCACCTCCCTGCTCCCATCCTCTTTCCCCCCCCGTCACATGGGAATATTCCCCACTCAGGGGGTGAGACCCAAGCTTGAGACTTCTCTTTTGTCCCGCACTTCTTTGGTTAGTGGGCAGGAGCGATTTAGTTCTGTAGGACCTGGAAAAGGCTGTCACTCGGGCCCTCTCTAGACTTTCAGGGACAGACCCCATCCCACCGGTGGAAGGTACGCAGAGGCAGGCAATTGCTTAACCCACACAGAAGGTGGGTGAAGGCTCCAGAGCACGCACGCAGCCGCCCTTACACATGCTGCCTAACTGTAAGCCAATTCCCAGGGTTTTTTTGCAAGCTCGGAGCCCCTCTGCAGTAATGGTGCCACACGGGTGGCTAAGGACAAGGCAGAGAGCCCTGGGAGTGCCGAGCCGAAGCCTTGTTGGAGGCTGGGAGCTGAGCCCTCGCAGCGGCTCCTCGCCGCACCTTTGGAGTTGCGCTGCCGAAAGAGCTGCCTCCCAATTGAAGAATAACAGATGCGTTTACCACACATCAATCTGTGTCTGTCTGGGTCCTCACGCGGCCTCCATCATCATCCTATTCAAGAGCCTGCAAAGTATTTAAAAATAGCGGTAACACTAACAATCTCTCTTTCTTTCCTCCCCAGCTTGTAGCAGAAATAGCTTGATTAGTGTACGGTTCTGGTGCTTCAAGGGGGGGAGAAATGAAACTGCAGAGCTTGCAGAGCGGCTTTTCAGCTTTCTTCAGGCAGCAATTGCCGGCTGCTTCGCTCAAGCACAGGCTCTTCAAAGGATGGCAGGTTTTAGATCAAGGACTGCTCGTTCTGTCACACATCTTCTGAGGCAGACTTACAATGAGGAGAGAGGTGTTGCCGCAGCTTTGGACCTTGGGAGGGACGCACCTGACCCCCCTCCCCACCTCCTGGCATCGCTCCTTCACCACATCCAGAAGGCTGGGAAGAAAAGGAGTTTTGGGGAGGGGGTCTGTCCTGGGGACAGAAGGGTGGCTAGGAAAAAGGTAGCTCAACGGGCTCTCTGAAAATATGATCAGGCAGTTGCCTGACCCGGAGCTTGGCAGGCAAGACCACTGAGGTCTGAGGTTCTCCCTCAGACACGGATTTCAGGGGTGACTTTGAGGGAACCGCTTGTCTTCTCCAGGGCTCACCCCCACTCTCAGCAGAAAGGGGGTGCCACCTCCGCAGCTCACAGGGAAGGTTTCACTCGCTTTAGCCCATGCTGTGTTTTGAGATTGGCATTTTCAGAGGCAGCGGGGTGCCACTCCCTAGCAATGCTTTACGGGCCATCTCAGCTGTGGGCATGACTCTTGACTGACCTTTTCTGTATGCTTCCCTCCCGCCCCTACAACCTCTCTCTGCCCTTCCTCCAGGGCTGCTGGCGGCTCTTCTTCACCTTTTGTTTGTGAAATACACCACGCCAGCAACGGCTCTGCTTGCTTCTCCCCTGCTCTGAGTGCAACGAAGAGGCAAGTTCTCAGCGCAGCTGCTAACAGATGGGTACCCACAGCACAGCATCGCACACCTGCCCACAGCAGAGGACGCTGTCAAGGTCCCTGCTGCCCTGTAGCTAAATCCCTTGGCAAAAGGGAGAGTGGGAAGCGAGAACAACTCAATCCCACAGTCCTAGAAGGTGCCTCAGACACCCACGGTGCCAGACACTGCTCGTAGGAGCAGCAGCAGGAGCGACAAGCCGGGAGAGCGGGGAGCAGCTGCAGCCACTCAGCCCAGATGGAGTAAGACCTCGGGAGGCTCACAGCACGGAGGCACAGCTTATTCCTTTGCAGCAGGAGTCAGCGAGCATTTTTCCACAGCATTTCCTCTCCTCTGACTTACTGTTGCAAGACTCAGGGATGTGGTCTGTGGGTCTGCCTCAAGGCTGACACAGCATCAGGCCCCTTCGGGCACGGCAGTGAAGAAGCAAGGAAAGCAAACTGCAGGAATAAATTGCGTGCAGATCGCAGCAGCAACCCTTTCCAGCAGCATCTCTTCCAGGATCTTGAAGCACTTACCACCTGGGAAGGAGCTTAGCTTTGTGGCGACCTCAGGATGGAGATTTCATGGACCTTTTCACATCATGTTGTACTTTCAGTGGAGGAAGTGTGGGGCAAAGGGGCAGATGGCCTAGAAAGGCACAGCGTGCTGGGGCAGAGCTGCCACCCAGAGCACTGGAGTGTGGATTGCTGCATTTGTCTGAGCTGGACACAGCTGTGGTGGTGATAGAAGGAGGAAGGTGTTACCAGTGCAGCGACTCCACTGCCATGTGGCTGGGAACATAGACTGCCCCAGGCAGTCCTTTCAGGAGGGATAAGGAGGGTTATGGCACAGTGGATACCCCACTGTCCCCTCCAACAAATCTACTCTGGCTGCTCTAGCCAAGAGAAATAGCCCTGCACAGACTCACCTTCCCCTGACCTGAGTCTCAGTTCAGAAGTGTGCTGTTTGTGCCAGGAGCTGTCTCTGACCAGGTGGAGAGAGCATACTCCTGCAGTGTGAACCCTCAACCCCTCTAGTCCAACCATGGGATGCACTGCCTGAACTGTGGCTCTGCGTGTAGCAGTGAAACAGTCATGTCAAAGGTTGTGGACAGAAAAAGGGAGAGCCTGGAGCATGAATAAGCAAAGCCTGAGTGGTTTGAGCTTCCAGACTGGCCAGCCGCCTTGGATCTTATCTCTTCTTCTTGCCTTTGCACTCAGAAGAGATCGCCTGGAGCCAAAGTCCTTCTTAACCAACCTCACCTAGAGAGGTCCAGTGGTTAGGGTGTTCACTCAAGACTCGGTTCCAACTCACTCACAAGATGTCTGTGGCTAATAATCAGTCAGATATCTCCTCCACACAGAATCACAGAATGGAAGGGGTTGGAAGGGACCTTCAAAGATCATCAAGTCCAACGCCCCTGCCAAAAGCAAGTTCACCTAGAGCAGGCAGGACAGGAATGCATGCGGGCGGGTTTTGAATGTCTCCAAAGAAGGAGACTCCACAACCTCTCTGGGCAGCCTGTTCCAGTGCTCTGGCATCCTCAAAGTAAAGTAGTTTCTCCTTACGTTTAGATAGAATTTCCTGTGTCTCTTCCCCAGCCCCAGAAGAATAATGGTCCTGCCCTGTCCCTGGGAATGCCAAGAGACTCCGTGCCTTGCAGGATGGGAGAAATCAATTTCTTTGGAGCGGGTTTGCCTAAAATCAAGGTACTGCGGAGCTGGAGCACCCCAGCTAGCTAATTCTTGAAGCAGGGTAATGTTTCTGCCAGTAGTGCAGGATTAATTCAAGCTTCTGCTGAGCCATCTGCGGGGAAGCGTCTCGCCATTTCCTGACACCCACATGCTGGCTTTCAGCCCTGAGCATGCAAGACTCTTCTGGGTGACTCTTCTGTACAGCCTGAGGACTTTATGCCTCCAACACTGAGGATGGCTGGGGGGGGCGGGAGGGAGGGGGTGGTGGATACATGGGTGGATGGATGGATGGATGGATGGATGGATGGATGGATGGATGGATAGCTTCCTCCTAATGAAGGCAGCCTGGGATGCCAGGGCAGGATACTGCCAGCCCTCAACACACTTGGTGAAGGAGAGCAGCAATTCATACCCCACTCTGGCCAAGGGAGAGGTGCATGAGGACATGTGCACAGTGGGTCTGCACAGCCGTGAGCACAGCAGCCGTGAGCGTGGCAGCAAGTCTTGCTGGGGGCTGAACATGTCCAGCTGAGCGTCCCTTTGGCAAGGGGAGAAGCAGGTGAGCAAAGGCACTGGCACACACACGCCTGCTGCTTTGCCCGTGTTGGGTTCGCCTCTGTGTTGCTCTTTGTAAATGTCATTTGGGCTGTAAAATGTCATCCGATGTCTTTCTTTCTGAGGTATTTTCAGCAATGTCTGCTCCAGAAACATGGCCAAGACCTGCCAGCTAACTGGAGAAGACAGACTTCTCTTATTCTTCTCCAAGAGCACTTTCCAGCCAAGGATCTCAAAACATTTTGCCCTGCGTAGTGCATCCCACAGCAGGAGCTTTGTTACCTGAAGCCAAACTCGACCAACAAGTTCCCACCTGAGCCAGGCACTGCTACCTTCTGTGCCTCATGGCTTGCTGAAAACTGTGGCAACCTTTTCAGGAGAAACTCCTGGGATGTGGCGGTCACAGCCCTCCAGAGGGCAAATGGGGGACAGACATGTGCTGCCCAGCCCTATGAGAGGAGGAGAAGGCTAGAAAGAGGTTCCTAGAGGAGGGCTGGGGGGTGACAGCCCTCACTCACTTCTTCTGCCCTCTGTGCATTCAGCCCCAGTTGAGAGGTTGAAGAGTTGCTTCACACACACCCCTTCAAGCAGCATGGTGACTTTACAGCCAGGAGATGATGCTCATAAGGGAGGCAGGCAGGGGAAAACCAAACCGGGCCTGTCTTGGGCTCCCAGGCAGAGGCTGTGGACAAAGTGTTAGCTGTGGCTGCTCATGTGGCCAACACAAGGAATCATCCAGCGGCCGCTGTAGTGGGAAGTGGCTGCACCAACACTCCATGCCGACCTCAGAGCTAGAAGGGAAACTGAGGCACACAGCAGCGATGCAGGGATACTGAAGCCCAGAAACTTCGTGGCCCCTGGCTTCGGGACGCACCCCATAGGTTGCCATATCATTCATCAACCCTCACGGTCCGTGCGGTGGTGGGTGGCTCCTTTTTGGACCAGCTGGAGCCTCGGTGGGGGGCAAGAAATCAATCCAGCACCCGTTCAGCAGCAAAACAAGCCCCCCGGGATGGACAAAAAAACCACCCCACCATCCCAGCCTACCTTCAGTGGGGCAAGTACTGGTCGGGCCCGGGGAAGGGAAACACCCCCCTTCGAGGGAAAGCGGCCCTGCCCTCCCGCCGACCCCGGCCCCGCGTTGGGCGGCGCGGCGCTCCGGGCGGCGGGTGGGGGGGGGCAGCGCTGCGGCGGTGCCTGGCCCCGCTCGCCTTCCTCCCCCCCCTCGCTCCTTCCTCTGCCTCCCGGCCCCGGCTCGGGTCGCCTTCTCGCCGGCTCCGCTCGTCGCCCCTTCCCCGCTTAAGGTGGCCCCCGCGGGATGCGCGGCGCGCAGGAGCCGGCTGCGGGCGGCCCTGGGCGCTCCCCCCACCCCCGGCACGGGGTGGCCTTAAATCGGCTCCGCGCCGCGCGTAACCGCATCGCCGGCGCCGTCTGAAGGCGGTCGCCGCCAGCCACCGGCAGCGCCGACGGGCCGGTCCCGGTCCCGGTCCCGGTCCCGGTCCCACCGCGCAGGGAGGACACCCCTCCGCCCGGCGGCGGGCGATGCTTCCCCGGCAGCCTCTGGCGCTCGGCGCCCCGGCATCTCCGCCCTGACCGGCGCATCTCGCCAGGTAAGCGGGAACACCCCCCACTCCGGGCACACCAGGGTTTTGGGGTTGGGGTGGGGGGCCAGCGCCGGGGATGCAGGGGTGACCTTGCGGTCCCGCCGGGTGCCCAGGGGTTGGCACTGGGAGGGGTAGCCTGCCCCGCGACCAGCAGCCGGGTGCCCAAACTTCATCCGTGCTCAGCTCCCAAACAGGCTCCCAGCTTCACGGGGAACCCCTGTCCTCGCACACACCCTAGGCCTGGGCACCTTCCAGAGGAGCAACATCCCATTCCCAGACTGGAATTTTCCAGCTGTGGGGAGATGCCCCCAGTCCTGGTGTCTGTCCACCCGCGGCTGCAGCAGCCGCCGACTCAGCGCCGCCGAGATCTCCGGCCAGGTTACCCAAACGCGGGTCCCCCGGCACGCCGATGCCCTCCCCCCCCGAGGTTTTATTGCCCCTCTTCGTGACAGGTGCTGGGGAAGCCGAAGCACAGAGGGCGATGGGGTTTGTGCCGGAGGACAGGCAGCCCTGGTGGGAACTGACCCCGGGCTGGCATCCCCATGAGGAGCTCCGTGGAGGGACTTGGAGAGGGCAAGAGGAGGGCTGGGGAAGGTCTCTGCTGCTTTTCACCCCTGCTGAGGGATGCACTTGCTGGCTTTCTCTAGCAGAGTTTGGAGTGGATATTCCTAGATGAGTTGGAAAGTACTCTTTTTCACCTTCCTGCTCCTGCCACTCTCCCATCCAGCCCAGGGCCAGGGGAGAGGAGGGGTAGGCTCAACAGCTAGCCCATTAGAGGGGGAAGAACCTCAGGTGCTGCAAATCCGGAGAGAAGCAGATGGTTCCTCAGTAACTCCTTAGGCAAACTCACCAAGGGGCAATTTCTGCGCACGCTTGGGAGAAGCGGCACAGCACCAAGCATCACCATAGCCGAGCAATAATGACAAGTAATAAATACCCATCCGGCAACTTGAAGCCTGCACAGCTTAGCGAGGAGCAGGGGAGCACGAACGATGCAGCCTCTGCAGGTGCTTTCAGCTCCTTTCCTGGACTGAGAGGAGGCCTCCTTGTGCAAAGCACGTATGCAGGGAGTATAGCAGGGCACAGCAGCTTCGCACACGACTCTGATCACCCACCCCTGCTTGGGCTCAAATCTCATCTGGTGTGAAAGGGAAAAATGGATGGATGGTGAGGTTCATGCCTTGCATCCCTTCACCAAACAGGCTCAGGCAGGGCTAGGGATGGGGCCTGAGAGCGAGCTGGGAGACAGGTGCACAGAGACGGCAGGATGGGATCCTCACAGAAGGGAGGCCATCGTTACTCCAAAATGAGATACCTTGGTAGGAGATTATGGGGAGATCAGTCTCAGGTAATAGAAAGGGTTACAGGGCAGGAGGGGGGCAGTGGCCGAGCTGTGTGTGACAGCCTGTGTCACATCTGTTTGCAGCCACACATGCTGCCAATCCCCTTCTCTCTGTGCCTTGAAGTGGATGCAGGGGCCACGATTACTTTCGGTCGGTACCTGCTCCATGATTTCCTGGAAGCTATCCATTAGCAGGCATGCCTGGGACACAGTGTACGTGAGCGCCAGTGGCCGAGCACTTGCTATGCCGGCCTGGTGTGAGTCCAGGAGCCCAGTGGCTGTGATTCCTCCTCTCCTGCCCTCCCAGGAGTGACTTCAGTATCTCTTTCAGGGCACTTCAGTCTGCACTGAATTCCGGCTCCGCAGGGCAGTTAACGTACAGAGGTAGATGCGCTGAGCAGTCAATGTGTAGTATTTGGTATTTCAGGAATTGGATGAGATCAAATTAAGGCTCTTGGCTTCTTTGACGTTTTCAGTGTAGTAGTAATAATAATAATTACAATAATTGATAAATCATTTAGGCAACCTTGCAATCCCAAAGCAATTCAACCAGCTGACACAGAGCACAGCTGAGATGCAGCTACCTTTAGAGAGAAGGGCCTCATCCTGTCTTGCAAGACACTTAACAGCCACAGGATGGAAAGTAAAGCAGTTGGGCTGAGGACACTTGCTCCCATGGCAAGGATTTTTAATAAGCGAGGCTCCCGCACCTTTGGGCTTTCTTACAGTGTCACTTGGGAAGACTGTTGCCTAGGGAGCTGTACAGAGCTATAGAGCAGCTAAATGTATGCAAGGGAGAATATACTTCTACAATGTACAGCCCTTAAATTCACATTATTTCCATGGTTTGGGAATGTCTTCATGATTAGTGTCCTCTAATAGCATCTTCCCTGTGGAGTGTCTGAGGTGGCACTGGACAGCTGAAGGCTGTCTCTCCTGTATGCCCGGCATCCTTTCTTCTTGCTTGTGAAGCATCGGTAGAAGTGCTTTCTGGCAGGGAACTTCCCTCTGCTTCAGCAGCAGACCAGGAGATCTCCTTAGTGTCTGAGACCAAAGTTGTACCTAGCAGGCAGCTTGCTGGCAGGAGCCTGGAGTGGATTTGCTCCAGCCGTACCCTCGGATGGCTTTCCTCCCCTCTTCACCACCATAATCGCCTGCACTGCACAACCCCCTGTTTCTCGGTGCCTTCATAGCTCTAACCCCCGCTGCCCCTCTCCCTCAGGTGCTTTGCCTGCCGGTGCTGCAGGCACAGTCACCTCTGGCTTCCCACCGATGCCTCAGGAGGCAATGTCGCCATCCCAGCCATGAGGAGCTACCCCACAACCCATCCACCTCCTGGAGCTTCTTCCAGGGCCTCTTATTCCTCCTCTTCAGCACTCCCAGTTGTCTTTCCTATTCCAGCGGGGCAATATTTGGGAGCAATAAAGTGACCTCCTGATGTACGCTGCAAGCCTTCATATATATGCCTGCAAGGGATGAGATATTTGATAGGCTCCAAAGATGCCCTTTACTGAGCATGCAAAATTGCTCTGGGAAAGCTCTGCAATTATTCTGCAGGATGTACACAGGAAAGATGATATCTGTCCCCTTCCTCCTTGTATTTAATTGTTCCTAATAAAAGAAGTCTAAAAAGCTAGTAATAAGCCAGACTGGAAGTCAGGTCCCACACACCTGCGGGGCTCTGGAGAAGTCTAGAATCGCTCTGCCCTTTTTGCTCCTGGCCTTTCTGTCTAATAATAAGCATTATGCTCGTCCACGCCGCTTTCCCATCCCGACATCTCAAAGTACTCCACATACGTGATTAAGAGCACTCCCTGCCCACATACAGAGCTGTTTGTCAGGATGACTACCCCGACTTTCCAAGGGAGACACTGCAGCTGATAGCGTCAGAGCTGAGACAGCCCCAGATCGTCTGTCTCCCAGACAAGCCCCGGCATCTTGGAGAAGCACTTGCTGGGAAGCAGCTCAGCCTAACAGGACTGTGATTTAAAACCTACCAGTACCATAAAAGACTAATAAATACAGCACATGGATGAGACCTGTGGCTGTCGTCACCCTCCTTTCAGGCACAGGCATGACTGCCTACAGCCTGCTCTTTGAAAGGGAGCTGGTCCCTGGTCAGAGCGCACCAGTTCCCTCCAAGTTGGGGTTTGTCACCAAACTGCACCCCGACCTGTGGCCAGCACCCTTATAAAAACTTGGTGCCTTATCCTTTCATGCTGTTTAAAGCTGGGCAGGCTCATAATTAAGAGCTTGAAGTCTCTTCTAGCTCACTCTCATGTGACATTAGTGCTCCCGATGGTCTTTCCTTAAGAGCTCGAATTTATCTACTTTGCCAATGTTCCCAAGTGTTCAATCAACTGCCTTGTTGGCTTCCTCCGCCGCGCAGTGCGGAGGGCTGTCTGAGATCCCTCTTGCTGAGATAAAAACATTGCACTCTGCAAATTCCTCAAATTTATAAAATGTGAGCTACGTTTCCTCAGGAGAGACAACTTCCCAGGGCTGTGACACAGAGCTGGGATCCGCAGCTTCGGCACAGGGACCTTTAGATGTCACTTGCCGTCTCTCCCTGCTTTGAGCGGGTAATCCCACAAATGATACACATAGGAAGATTCATTAAGGTGGGGCTAGTTAGCTCAGGGAGACAAACAAGGAAGGACATCGGGGTGAAAACCAAAGCTATCAGCAACGTGGAAGAGGGAGAATGAATGCCTCTCTACATGGCTTTTCTTAGTAGAGATTGCGTTCAGGAAAATGTGAAAGGTAGCAATTTGATGATAAAAGTAAGTATTTTCCCATGCTGTGCATAGTGACGTATGGAACTTGCTGCTACAAGATGCTGCCAGTGCTGAGTGTAGGATTTGGGGGAAAAAGGAGACATTTTGATGGATAGCAGATCATTCATCACTGGACAGGACAGTCCATTTGAAATAGATCTAAATCTTCAGGCTTCAATCTCTCACAATTGTCTAGCATAGGATTTCTTGTACCTTCTGAAACCTACAACATTGATCAATGTAAGAGACGAAGGACAAAAGGAGACAGACGTGCTCGAGTGCGGATCACTGGGGCATATTTTCATTTCCATGCAGAAGCACAAAATACGTGTTTTCCAGCCTGTGTGCTGACACTTAGCTCTCATAGGTTTGGCTTTTATCAGCTGGAGCAGGTTCAGGTTAAGTTCTGATGAGATTCGAGCTGGTCCAGTGGTGCTTCCCCTGCCTGTGCTGTTGATTTTCATAGACTGCCAGCATCCTGGCAACTTTCTGTGGTGCTGGTTTATGGATAATGCTGCATTACAAAAGAAATGGTATTGTCTTATTCTTCAGATGTTACCCCTTGGCAAAGAGAGCAAGGGCATTTATTCCCAGTACAGCCAGCCTCTAGCCAAGCAAAGTGCTGGGATTACTTGGGAGCTGAACAGGGCTAGCAGTCAGACAATCTCGGCTCTGGATAAAAGATTTTAGAGCAGCAATGTTGTCTTGTTCTGTAAGTTCACAGTGGGTTTGTGTGTGGGAGTACAGGGCACATGGGAACTGCGTTTTGCTAGCGAAGCAAGATTGCTCCTAGGCAATCCTTGTGTGGGAGAACTTGGAGAAAAAGCCAAGGACTAGGAGGGCACCAGTAGCTTGCCAATCCAGCTTCCCCTGAGGTGATGCTCCCCGTGCAGTGTTGCAGGGAAGCCTGGCTCCTGAAGGCACTGTATCTAAGGGCAGGGGTAGAGATTCAGTTTTAGCAAGGTCCAAGGTCCTCTGTGTGTGACAGAAATCTCCTGGTACCCCTTGCTAGAAACAGCACAGTTGATCCTTACCTGGCAGGAGTAGAGGTTGCTGGCTCCTCTCCCGCTTTGTGCCCCAGTTGTTAAAGTAGGATAGTTAATATTCATTTCGTCCTGAGCCTTCCTCATTCTGAAAGCATGCTAAAAAACAGCTGTAAGGGGATATTTCTCCTACAATCGGAAGATCTAATTTATTCGTATGGTTATGACCATAGCTACGGATCAGGCAACAGCACTGGGCTCCCTGAAAGCCCTAGCTGTGACCACAACAATAGGACTGTCGTTCATCGGGGAAAAACTGCACAAAGTCCCACCTCAGAGGTCAGTGCTAGGCAAGTCTGGGTTGGCAGCAAGGGACCTTCTCCTCTATGCAGTTTTGGGGTGCCTTCCTTACTCAGGGTGGTCCAGCCTAGGGAAAGGCTGGAGTTCATTTGGTCCTCCCTCCCCCCCACTTTCTCCCGTGCAGATTGCCAGAGTGATCTTAGCTTTCTCCCTCCTGGTACCCCATCCATCCCCTGGATCCTTCCCTCCCATGACCCTTCCCCCAGCCCAGATCCACACAAAGGTGAAAAGGAAGGAGGCGCCGATGACTTTCCTGTATCTGCCAGCTTCCCTCTCCACCTCTGACGTGAATGAGGCCCTTCATGTGCTCCTCTTGAGCAAACACAGATGCTTTTGTTTTATGGGCTGGTGGGACGGGATGGAATTAATAAATCAGAGTGCCAGTGCTGTGCTGCCACATTCCTGCAATTTTAAGGCAAGATCACACACAAAAAAATCGCAGAAGCAAAATAGGCAATCTCTTCAGAGAGAGCTCAGATGCTTTGACTGTGCCTCCTGCTTGCTGTCCCACTTGGTCTCCTGCTCCCTCTCTCTTTTCATTCCTCCTCTTCTTTCTCTCGCTTTCTCATCCCCATTAGCCTCAGCTGTTCTGCTGTTCCCTCTCCTTTCCCCAGGAACCAGTTTCAGTCACACCTTAGTATCTCACCTACACCCATTTTAATTCCCTTACCTTCCTTTTGTCTGTGCTTCCATTACCCCCACCCCACACTAAGGTATGCCCAAGGCTTCTGCATTCAGGTATGAAGTTCAATGTCCCTTGTGCAAGCCCAACAGCCAGAAATGCCTTGGTCTTATACTGTGGACCAAAATGTCTCCTTTTGTACCTGCTTCCTCCTCCCTGCCTCAGTTTCTCCTCATAAGGAGGATGGGGCTGCCTGAGTGTCGCAATGAATGACTCTGGGGATAAAGAAAGCACCAAGTTCTCCTCTCAGATGTGGTCTTTAACAGTGTTCCTGTGAGTGAAATTAGATCCTACCCCAGAACTGGCAGACCCTCTTTCTCCTTGAAGGAAAACCAGAAATACTTTGCGAGGCTTTGCCTAAAGTTAATTCTTTTGAGCCAGATAACAAGTGTTTAGCATCTCTACTTGGCAACCATCAGGTGGTAAGGGGCTAGGAGAAAGTCTTCTTTCTCACCTATAATCAGCTAAGTGTATGCTGGGCTTCAGGAGGGCAATGCAAACTGTGTGGTTAGTGTAAGCTACTGTCAAGGGGCTGAGACACTTTTTATTCACTGCAAGGGTTGTTTTTTCTCTAATGAGCTTAGGCACTTGAAAGTCATTTCCCCAGAGTGCTTATACATTGTTGTGCTTATCTTACCTGTGGGGGAACTGAGGCACTGAAGCAGGTGAAATGATTTGCCGGGATCCACATACTTACGCATAGTTGAAGCCAGAAAAAGAACCAAGAAATCTTGTTTCACAGTTGAGTGCTTTATCCTCTCGCCTTGGAGGAGGCCAGCAAAGACCTTTATCTTGTTTAGATGAGTGGATAGCCATTCCAAGAGGACGCTGGGGCGAGGGTATCTTTGTGTACTGATACGTGTCTTAATGAGTCCTGTTGCTAAGCGGCTTCAGTGATAGATCATGCATCTTCTTCACTAAGCATTGAAATAATTTTTTAATCATTAAAGCTAATATAGAATCCTCAGAAACATCCAAATCTCACAGCAGGGACTCAAATTAGCCAGCAAACAGAAACCAAATCCTGATTATCCCTGTGCACCTCTACAAAGCCCACAGGCAGCATCTGCTGAAGTCAAACATGAGCCTCGCTGAGCTGGATCTCAGGGTTGAGCAGGGCTGTCAGAGGCAAGCTGGCAAATCCTACTGCTCCAAGGTCCACAGCAAGTTTCTTTCCTCCCTCAGACATGTGTGCCAGCTCCTTATCTCTATGGAGCAATAGGAAAGGCGGTAGGGGGGTTAACTCCTGTCTCCAGGTAGCAGAGGTGTCCCCTTTAGAAAGGAGAAATTATTTGCGTTTTGGCAAGTGCTATCAAGTGGCAGATCTCAGCCTGGTCAACATTTCTCCCCCACCCCATTTGTTTTCCCCCCCTTGGAACGACCTCCTTCATCCTACTTCCATCAACCTCTTGCAGCCTCTGTTTTGTCAATAATCAGGTGTACTCTCCAATCCAGCTTCCTACGCTGCCTTCATTCACACCTCTTCCCTCCACCATGGGATACCAGCACCTCTTGCACTGTAGCAGCCCACAGCCTTCTCCATAGCTCCTCCAGTAATCCCAGTGTGTTTCCCACTCTGGTTAGCAGCCCTCATGCTGTTTCCTGTTTTCCTCAAACCTAGAGCGCTCAGCAGCATGTTATCAAATGATAACAGGAGCTTTCTCTACAACAGAAGTGATGTTTCTAACTTCTGTGTTAGAACAGGACTCTTGGAGCATTGAGGAAAGCACAACAAATCTCTTATTACTCGATATGCATCAGCAGCTCTATTACAAGGGAAGGCACAGGACACTGCTAAGCACTTCACTGAGATCATCACCGCTGACCTCTATGCTAAGAAGACTTTTGTGGGTGAATATAGTTTACCCCATAAGGATTCTTTGGGAAAGAATAATTAGAAATTGCTCCTACCACCTCCAAGAGCACATCGTGCATGGCGCTTTCTTCTCTTGTCACCCTCCTGAGAGCAAATCTGGTACTGTTTATGTATCATTACCAGTCTACCCATTTGCGCTCCCAGTCACAACATTAGCACGCTAGACAAACTCTGCACACTTCATCCCACCTAATAGCCTCTTCTGGAGGTGCTGCAGAGGACCCCTGTGGCTCTCCTGTCGACATCTACTCCCGTTCAGCTGTAGATAAGCTGCCATCGGCTAGTTTTGTCCGTAGTCCAGCAAGTCCTGTAGCTATTAAACACTGGTGCACAATAGTCACTAGGCATGATTTCTGTTCTTATGTACTCCCTTCTGCATCACACTTACTAGGCAGATAAAATCTGACACTAGATATTTCTCTCCAAACCCTAACAGGGGTTCTGACCTGAGCATCAGGGCAAACACAGATGGCCTAGAGATTAGTTACAGCGGCAGAACCAGGAAGCCAGTTTCCTCCTGCCAAGAGATTTTGGGATGTTCCCCCTGCCTAGGAACTGCTGCTGACCCTTCAGGGGTATTTTTGGTAGAGCTGGTAAGGGATAGAAGTAGGCACGTTCACATGTGCATGTGGGAGGCTGGGAATGCCTCACCTGGCTTGTTGACCTTCACAAACATCCTCACAGAGAACTGCTTTTGGCCTCACCCTGCTGTAGCTCAGAAACACCAAGGTGCCTGTCACACTGAGGACACACTTGCAAGAGAACTGTTGATGGAAGACCGTCATGCCAGGCACCAGCCAGAGATGCGAGGTGTGTGCACACTTACAGGGGCTTGGGGAGGAAGTGCATAGGGGCAACCAGATTCACCCCCAGAATCAGGAGAGATTCAGATCCATCTCTAACACAGCAGCAGCGCATTTCTTGTTTCAACAAGACTGCTCTTTGTCTGTTTCAGGCCAACCTGATCTGCCTTTGAAGTGAGCTCAAAGGGCTCTCAAAGTGCAGAGAAGGATTCAAAAAAAAAACCTTGTTCATCTCTCCTTCCAACCAGACGTACCTGTCCCTCAGTTATTCTGCCCAAGGCCAACTGGCAGCCCACGTGCACTCCCGAGCAGCCCTGAGTGTGGAGATGTAAGAGCTGGAGAGAGGCATCTCTCAGTATTTTCTTACTGGTATTTGTGCAAAGGTCACACTCCAAGCTCAAGGGACAGAGAGAACAGGCAACTTACCAGCTTGGAGGGTAGCATCAACCCCTTATTGCATCCAGGTCAGGAGCAGCCTGAAGCACACAAATTCACAGGTAAGTCCACAAGTATAATACAGCTTAGGCTGGCCTCCCTCCCAAGAGAATGTTTATTAGACACCATGTGCAAAGACCACTTTCAGCCCAGGTTACTTTCATTTGCCATTAGGGAGCACAGCAGAGAGCAATCCCTAGACAAGCAAGCCCTGTGCTCTCAGAAAGAGAGAGCAGAGTTTTTTTCTTGTTCTGTGAGCTCTTCTGCCCCCATCTCCCTTGCAGCCTTCCTTTCCTTTCCAACAGACAAGCCTCTTCCATTTTAACAGTGCAAGACCTGGAAAAAACAGAAACCAAAACCTACACCTTTTCTTTCTGGTAGGAATGGATTGTTGTCAGAAAGGGGCATTTGGTTTTTGCTACTCCTCAGCTCCGTTAGTTTGTCCAAATGCATCCACCGCATGCTTTTTCTACAAAGAAGAACTTCTTTCTGTCATGATGTAGGGTTATCTTTTGCCAGTGCCTAAGTTAGATATTTCGACTATTGTGCCTGGCATTCCCAGAAAGTGAGAATCACATACGGGTCTCTTGATCTCAGAAGCCCTGGCACCTAATTTGGATGTGGCTCGCTTTTGGTCCAGAGTCAACAGCTTCCCTGTTAGGACAGGGAAGGACAGCAGGAGAGCCTCATCAGGATGCTGGCCATCGCCTTCCTGCCCCTTCTTGCCTTCACTCCCTTTCTCCCTTTTCATTTCACACGCAGAAGGCAGAAGAATAAACACTGTAGCCTTCTGACTCTCTAATTTTCATTCTGTTGTTTCTTTTAAGCGAGCTGAAGCTCTAAGATCAGTTGTGGCATTTAAGGTACAAATCAAGCAGCAGACCGTAACGTATATCTATTGCAAAAGACAAGTCTCTAGGTGCCGCTTTATTTCTCCATTCTACGTTTGTTTTTAAAAGCGTCTGCATGACACTTGGATGCCGCACAGCAAGTGGCAGATCTAATGAATGCTGATGATTTATTCGCAGGAAGAAATCAGAATTAGCATTTTGGACCATCTTAGCTAGTTATGGAGAAAGTGTGTTTCACACAGCTGAGAGAGCTGCAACAGCAAAAATGTCCATCAAGGAGCCCAAAGTGGTGTTTCTCCTCTTTCCACTTCTCACTTAACCTATGCCTGCATGCTGTGGTGGCAACTCCTCAGCGCTGACCAGTGTCCACTCTGTGTAAACCTATGGGGCAGCCACCCACGAAAACATTCTGCCCAAATTAGCATGATGCTTTTATTGATCACATAATTCAGCCAGCATTCCCAAATACAAACTCCAGGGGATTGTTGTCCATACACCGCACGCATCCTCTGCCCACAGTTTGTTTCCCTGCAATAAGGGATCTGGACTCCGATTCTTCAAGGTGCCAGCACACACGTGTGACCATTAAAAATGGCAGGATTTCCACAGGTCTGGGGAATACAGTAGACATCTTTAGCTACATCTGTGTTTTAAATGGCATAACTGCTATTCCACTCGTTTGCAGAGTGATTTCAGCAAAGCAGCTTCTCCTTCAGTTCCTTTTGCCCTCCCTAGGAGTAACCGGGAAGGCCAGCAGGGAAGAGCATTTCGACATTGCCTTTGAAAGCAGGAGGAAAACAAGCTGTCTAAATCAATCGAGAGTGTGCATTAGTGATAGTATGTTCCTCTGGAGGTCTGCATTTGATGTCATATTGACACACAGCTGAGATCAAAGCCCGTCTCTGCATCTTGGCTGCTACCAGAGGAACGGCACTGGCCTTTAGGCCCCATATCTTTACAAGGAGCTTGTGATCAACGTGATGTTTGGTTTTTGGTTTTTTTTTTTTTTTCCCCCACACAAGCACCTGTGAAATGTAATTATCCATCAAATAATGCCTAATGCCTTTTTCTCTGAAAAAGTAATTCCTCTCCATCTTTGAAAATGTTCTGGAAGCAAATACTATGGGTTTTTCCTTTCTGCTTTTGTAAGAAACCTGTAAAATGACAGCTCCCACTCCCGCTGAACAGGCATCAGCTGTTAACTCTGTAGGGAAAGCTCTGGATGAAATGTACAGATACTTTGGAACAATCCAGTATTGTTTTTGCTTCCTTAGAATTATTTTGCCTCCTCGGAAAAAAAGAGAGGTTTTTTTCTTTTTTTTTTTTCTGGATAATGCAGATATTGGGCTGATTCACGCTGATATGTTTGGAATGATTATTCTGTAATAGTCATCAGCGCCTAAAAAGGACCTCGGTTCTGCCAGAGCTCAGCAGCAGGGGAGAGAAGTCGACGTTTGAATAACCCCCCGACTTCCCTTTCAAGAGAGGATAATTCCAAGCAGAGAGGTCTCTCAGGAGAGAGCTGGCTTTCTCAGGAGACATCTGGTACCTCCTGTTTCTGTTTGGGCCTGAGCTGCCAATCTTTCGCTGGGTATTTCTGGCACCCCTGGATTACGGCTCTGCAGTGCAGACGCAGAGAAATTGGGACAGGGCGGAGGGCTGTGTCCCTCTGAGTCACAGCCCACCCTCGCCAAACCTCAGGGGGACGGGAAGGCGGTGACAGGTCGCATGGGTCGATCATGAAGGACGTTTGGGTTTGGGCTGATTAAAAATAGCCTGGTTTAGACCTCCTTTTGCAGGCTCCGGAAGGCTTCCTGCATAGCTGGGCTTTGCGGCCAAGTTCAAGGTCTAGTCTATATCCGAACTGGGTTATCTGTGTTCCTGCTGATAGCCCAGATAGTGCCTGGATACCCTTGATCTACCTGGGGGTAGCAGGCTGAGCCACGCGCTGTCTCAAAAGTATTGGCTCCCGTGGGACCCAGCCAGCAGATTCAATTAGCTTCGTCAATGTTTCTTTTTTGGTTTTTTTGTTGGGTTTTTTTGCCCTTTTTTTTTTTTTTTTAACTGGGGAACAAAGCTTTATATAAAGCATTTCCCTCCCCCACTTCGTGCTGCTCAGACACGTTACACACCTGGGATAAGGATGCTCTCGGGAAAGGCACCGTGACAAGCTGTTTACGGACCAAGGTTGGAGGAAGATGCTTGACTTGGGTTCACACGGGCGGTGGAGGGATGTAGGGAGTGCATGGTGTGTTCCCTAGGGACAAGCCTGGTTTCTGAGCTGAAGTAAATGTAGTCCCATATGGCAAAGGGATTGGAGCTGGCAGGGAGAGGATGAAGCCTTTCTTTACATCTGAGGAAGAAGCGCGGGGGCTTGGGAAGGGCGGCTGTTTCTCTGAGAGTGACTCACTTCCCTGGGAAGTTGTGTCCACAGGAGCCCGCACAACGAATGACAAAGTATAGATGGGGCCAAACCTTGAAACCCCACAGCTGCTGGTAACTCTACTCTTCCTGCTCTGGGGAAGGACCTGGCTGTCCTTCCCCATATTGTTTTATTATTTGTAGTTCTCTGGGGTTTGTCTCTCCAGGGGGCTCACTTAATTTTGCCTCACCCTGTGCCCCCACAAGCGGTAGGGAGATACCCATCTCATTCAGATGGCAGGCGTCACTTGCCCAGAGCCATTCGCGAGGTCTGCGGCAGTGGGACAATTAAAACCCCTAGCAGAAGAGCACCCTTCCACCTTCGGATAGGACTACAGTGGCCTGCATTGCCTGTGCTACTGGAAGGTCAAGATCCTATTTCTGGGTTTAGGAAAGAACCTTTCCCTTCCCTGTTCCATCATTAACATTTACCTTCCTAGAAAAAAAAAACCTTGTCCTTCTTTATTTTTTTTTTTCTACTCTGGCTTTCAGCCACCCAGTTCCAGCAGAGTTTAGGGGAGAAATTGCTGCTTATTGAGCAGAAAACCAAATTTCCTTTTTCCCCTTCTGTTTCCCACCCCCACAAGGAATACAGCTGGATGTGAACCCTCAGGCACTGTCCTTTAGAACTAGCCTGTCCTTTCTGTGCTACATCAACGCCATTCCTACAGGCCTGTCTCGGGGTCAGAGGAGTTCCACTGCTGAGAAATGTCCTGTTGTGGCTGTGTTTTCACAGTAATTACCCCTGCTCATCCCAGAGCAGAAACCCATTCCACCTACTTCTGTGGTTCCTTGAATCCGTCCTCCCACCTCATTGTGCACATCTCGAACAGGCAGGAGACTGCCTGGTGGGGGGAAGCGCTGCAGCATCTTGGCGTGTCTCAGTTTTAAACAGCATTGAAGTTTCGTCTGAAGGCTCTGATGGGCCCGAGGGAATGTGGGGAGAGGGGACAGCAGCTTCCTGTGGATTTCAGCAAAGCAGAGACAGAGCCGTTGCTGATCACCACAAATACTGGCACTGCCATGAATTATGCATTCCTTGTTTAAAGAGAGGTCGCTCTCATCAATAATTGAAAGCTCCCTGCTCTGCCTTCAGCATCACATCTCCCACACCGGGAGTTAGGGAACTCATGAAATCTGCATGGACTTCCTCAAGGTGGCTAGGGGCTGATGGAGAGAGGTAGCAAAACGCAGGCAAAACAAACCAAAAACCATCCTGACAGTTTCAGTGCATGAAATTAAAAGCCATCTGAACCTGCTGGCAGCTCTGCTCCAGTTCTGCCCCTCTCCACCCCTCTCTCCTCCTGGGTACACACAGAACAGTAGGCTTGCAAACAGGGTACAAACCAAGATTAGGGGCTGTTTCTTGAAGCTTTTGGCTCCACTAGCTGAAACTAGTTTGGTTTGGGTGCTTGCCTAGAAAAGTCTCTACAGTGGATGGCGGGATGTTCCTGGGAGACAGTTTGAACTGTGAAATTTGTCCCTCTGGGAAGATAATGATCTTTAAAGTCTGTGTCTCAGACTACAGACATACAGTCCTGGGGCTGGGGTTGGTCCAACATTCAGGGTCTTGTAAGCCTGGCTCAGACAGTCTGGCTGCCCTGAACCAGAGGCTGCAAAATCATCTTTTTTGCAGAGCAAACTTTTTGAAAGGTGTGGTTCTCATGCTGAATCAGGTGAGTGGAGGGCAGAACTGAAACCTCACAACAGAACTACCAACGCCTGTGTGATCCTGACCATTTCTGAATTATCAAAGAGGATGTAAATTGAGCAGCTTTTCGACAGGGCTATAGGAAAATTGCAGGCACCTGAACTCACACATCAGCCCTATACACCCCAGTCTGCTGGGCCTCTCTGCTTTCACCTTTCTCTACCATTTACCCAACACGTCCTTTCAAACTACTCTGCAACTCAGGGACAAAGTCACATATGTGACCTATTAAAGTTGTGTCTGAGCAGTGAGGCTGCCTGGGTTGTTCTCCAGCCTGGGAATCCTTACCCCTCTCCCAGCGTCTGAGCTGCCCTGCTTGTAGCAAATTGTACCCTGTGTTGGTAATTAGTCAACAGCAGATGAAGGGATCAGTCACACATGATGCTCTGAGCCTCTGCCAGATCTTGCTGCTCTTCAGCATCAGTTTGGGGCATCTGAGATGCGGCAGGGCTCTTCCCCCTGTGTGCTTCTTTCATTCTCTTCTCCTGAATCCTTTCAGATTAATGGTCTCTGCAGCAGCACAGGAGCTTAAATGAGATGGGATGCTGTTGTATTCCAGGAATTGAGAAGTCTGACAAAGCAATGTGAAGTGAGAGTAGTATGAGAAACATTTTGTCCCTATCATACTCAGCTTTGTGGTCTCTGTGTGTGTGTTTCTTTATTTTTTAATGGAGAACAGGAGATTGATGGATGAAATTAAGAAGAGGGATGTGTAATTGGAAAACAGCTCAAAAAGGCTACAGGCAGCATATTGAAGGCATCCATCAAAGATCCAGCTAATGTTGTTACGGGTGTGTAACACAAACAGGGACTGCAGGAGACACTAAGAAAAAAAAGAAAAGGGAAGACAAAGGGGAATAGGCAGGACAGGGGAAATAGCAAGGGAGGAGAAGAGCCAGCAAGGGAGTACAATCAATAATATTTGTATTGCTGTCGCATCCAAAGGCTCCTGTTGGGATCAGTGCAGGACTGTACAATCACATTAAGAGACAGTCCCCGCCCTCTACAGCTTAAACCCAGGAATTACGGGATGATCGCTGGAGATGGGTTTAGATGATCACAAAATTTTCTTCTGATCTTGAATCTCATTTAATAGGATCTACTATGAATGGGTTTAAAGGCAGAAGGAAGGTAGCTGGTTGTGCCAAGAATACACAGAGTAAGACCTGCCAGCCAGGCTTGCAAGTAATCTGAACCACTTAGGGCACTTTGTTTTTAATTATAAAAAGTAGGTAAAACTATGTGCAGTAAACCTCCATGAGCCTCACTGGGGCCATCAGCAGGCTAACCAGAGGCATTGGCATGTGACTGGGTTTTAAAGCATCTTTTTTCAAAAGGATGGTCTGATGCTTTAATGGACCCCTTTGTGGGAAATATTCCATGCAGGGTGGATATTAAGAAAACGCAAAGGTCCTTTGTGTAGGGAAGGAAAGAAGATGAATGCTAAAATTATCAGTATGCCAGGGGATTCCTCTACTCCTGGAAACAGGGAAGAAGAGAAACTCCTGAGGACCAAGAAAAGGCAGGTGAAAGATGTAAAGGAACAGAGAAGAGCACAAGCGTGATGGATGCAGGGGGCAGCAGTGGGGAAGAAAAGGTAAGGTTTTAAAAAGAAAATAAAGTATTCCGAGACAGATTTTCTGAAAATGGGGTAAAAGTCAGACACCTCTGTGAGGTTCACAAGTGACCTGGTGCTTTATGCAGGGTTTCATTTCTTCAGCCTTACATGCTTTGGAAAAGCAATAGAGAGAAGGTGCATGTAGAAATAAATAAGCAAGGAGCACCAGGGGAGTTGCACACAGAGGCAGCATCTCCGCTTGTTTGCAGCGTTTGGGAAGCATGATCAGGGCTGGTTGTGAGGAGGAGGAGAAAGAACGAGAAAGGGAATTTGTTAAAGCTCTTCTAACTCCGATGCACTCTCCTTGGTGCTCTCTTGGTAACACAGCTGCCACCGCCGCCTCCTCCTCTCTTCCCTCCAGAAGCAACCTGAGTTTGCAGCAGTGGCAGGCCCGCTGCACAGAAACTGTGCCTGTAGAATTAAAGGCTTTTATTAAAGGGAAAAAAACACTGGCTGCCTGGCTGTAGTGCAGGGACATTTGTAATTGCAAGCATACTAGAGGAGGCAAGGAGCTGTGATGACCCCAAGCCTGGGCCCAGGTGGACCTAGGCGTCTGCTGCTGCTACAAGGCAGTGCAGAGCCCTCCTTGGATTTCTTTGATGGCTTTTTCTGTTCTTGTGTCCCCAAGTGATGGGAAGCTTTGCTCTGTGCTGCTACGCTGGGAAGGGAAAGGATTTGCTGGAGAGAAAGCAGCCCCTGCTGTGGGTAACACCATCCTGCCCTGTGTCTAGCCTAGATCTGTGGCTTACCGAACACCTACACTTTCGACACTAAAGCTTGAAGGAGATTCTTGTACCTGGCCTGGACCCAGCCATCAGAAAGCAATGAAGTTATGCAAAGCAAGCATGTTTGCTGCACAAGGCTCCTGCTGGCATCAGCAAAAGACTCCCACGTGCCCCTGGCCACACAGATTCCTTGGCCCGCTTCTTGATCCATTTTTCTGTTGCTTGAAAGTAGAGAAATGGCCACCGTGGTGTTCCCTGAGTGAGGGGGCTAGAAGCATTAGAGATTATAACCACAAATGGTTGGTTTGGGGAGCAGTGGAGATAAGTTCCCTAGAGGGATTGCTCCAGCATGGTACTTTTGGTGTCTAACACAGAATGAGCTCACGTTGCAGCAATTTCCTTAATAGGGCTTGTGAGTATCTACTTGCCTGCCAGAAGACTTGCTGAGACATGCTAGTCTTCTGTCAGATTTTGCTGAAATGGGTTTGATAGTTATTGGCAGTAGGGCACTGATGAGCCCTGGGACTGCATAATCCTTGTTTTGTCAGGAGAGCAAGGGAAAATGTCAAGGGAAAAAATTAAAGACTGGTCCCAAGAAAGATTCGTTTAGAATAGCATCTGCTGATACCTTCCAGGAGAACCATGTGGCTGCTGTCACTGCAAAGCAGAGCTCTTTCGGACCAGTAGTCATGTTTCTTCTCACAAAAGCCTCTAAGGCTGAAGCAGGGCAGTCCTTCCCCTTTGGACAGATGAGAAGCTGCTGAGCCTAAATTCTGCACAAGGAGTTTCCTTTGCACTCAATGTGCCTATGTCCCTTTGAGGACCTTGGTTTTAGACGAATGGCCTTCAGTACACATAGGAGGTCCCTGGCAGTGTAGGAATTTAAAGCCAACCATTTTGAACCTGCTTTCCGTCCTTAGTGTCAGGGTGATGCCATCGCCCTCTTCCCTCAAATTGCCTTCAGCCTAGGAGAGCAAGAGGGCCTGGTGAGGCTGTGCCATTCAGCAGCTCTCCAGTTCCCAGGGCGTGTGACTCTAGTTTCCCAAAAGAAATCTCTCTGCAGGAGGCTTAACAAAAGTTTTACGCTCCCTTTAGCCTCCTAGTGGGCATCGCTGTGGTAGTGAGTAAGTCCGCCAGGAAAAATATTTGGCATCGGAAAGGTAATCCCAGAGGAAACAGATTACAGATGTTACCAGGAGGGAAAGGGGAAGAAAATCCAGTTATCGGACATCAGCCAACCTATTTGGAGTGAGAGCAGAAAGTTCTCAGTTCTCTGTACCATTCAGTGTTTCCATGGGCTGCTGTTCTGCAGCAGAAGTGGATCCTTCTTTCTGGAGCACTGCTTTGGTTGCTGGTGTGTAATAACAGTATCAAGAGGTTTTGTACCCAGAGAGGGACCACAGCAGAAGCTAGAAGGAAAATGTTCCTGGCAGTGTGCCAGAGCCATACAGAAGGCAGCACAATCACTGGACAATCCCATTTGATGTAGGACTTTCAGAAGTCATCTCTGGGATGTCATGCTCATACGAGTTATACGTTCTTAAGGGTCCTTCAAACAGGTGAGTCAGAACTGGGATCTCATCACACCACGACACAGGGCAGAGTTATGTCCCTGAACAAGTAGTGTGCAATAGATGTCCAAATACTTCGGTCTGTATTTTCCAAACTGATCATTAATGTTAGATACTTTGCTGAAAGCATGTCTACCTTGAGAAGCCAGGGATCTGATTTCCAGACTGACTGCTCATTAATCATATTAACTAGTGGGAACTGAAGGTGCTCCATAATTGTGAAAAGTCAAGCTCGGAACTACTGTAGCTTGGACCATCTTTAAATAAGCCACCTCCTGTTTATGATTATTGCTGATACTTTTGTTCTTTATTTCTTTTTATTTTCTTTTAGTTCCTCTCACCTTATAGAAGGAGTTTCAAAAGCAAATGTTAACTGTTGCAATTCCTTAGATGTCATGATCATGTACGTTACAGAAATACTAAGAGAGAAATTAAAGTCTTCTAAAGTCTGTGATTTAAACTAAATGCTGCAGTTGCCAAACACTGCAAGCCAGGAGTAGAAAGGGATGTGGAATAATTAAATTTTCAGCAGGCATCACCAGCACTGTGGAATGACTGAGGCAGAGATTTTGTGGAAAACTTAGTAGGTGATAGCATACATCATTGATTGCCTCAATGCACCTGCATAAGGAGGATGGAATTAAAACTGCAGGAATGAAAGAGATGATGGCTATCTTGAGGATCCCTGACATTTTCTGTTTTGACCACTTGCACATGCATGAACACAACTCTTGCACAGTTTTAAAAAAACTCTACAAAAGAAGCAAATTAAACGGTCGCCACAAAGCTCAGGAATGAATACCAGCCCCAGGGAGGGGGCAAGTAACAGTTCTCTCTGGCTTCAGAATCAGCAACATGAATGACCCCCAGTCAAGGACAGTGGGTTCATCACGGGGCAGCGGGAGGTTCTTTATAGCAACATAAATAGATAAAAGTTGCTATTCAATAGCACAGGAATTGGCCAGGGCAACTGGATAATGGCTCAGGCCTACAACGTTAATGGGGCTCCTTGTAAACTTACACTTAGACAAATGCTTTGCTGGTTTGGTGCCCAACATTTATCATGCCTCCCTCCAAGTGAGCCAAACTCAGCCCATTAGTTTGGCCTCTAGACTTGCTGTCCTAACATTTGTGGTGACTGATATTTCGGAGACCTTACGCTTTTTTCTCCTCTGAAAGGTAGAGAGATGCCTGGGCATTGGAAGCTCTCTGCAGCATGCTGAGGAGACGTAACCTTCTTACCACGCTCCTGATCGCCTTGCCATGGGCTCTTCTCCTAACCTTGTGGCACCAGTATCCAACCACCCGCTACCTCAGCCTGCTGAGAAGTAAGTACACGAGTTCTGCTGTCAATGTGCTGCTGGTTGTGATGATTGCTGGTGCAAACCCTTGGTAGGAGATGCTGTCTCATGGGATGGGTTAAACGAAGACGAATTTGCCTGAAGACCTCCTTAGGGTTTGCCTGCAGCAAGCACACAAACTATTCTTACATGCACCTTATGCTTGCTTTGGGGAGAGGATGCTGATATGCTGAGCACTGACTCCAGACAGATGTGTCCCAAGCCATGCCCTGGAGAGGAGGCAGCCCAGCAGTGATTAATTCTCTAACATCTTTTCTCTTCTTCTTCCTTCCTTCCTTTTGTCCCAGAAGAGACAGATGAGAATGTGACCTCTAAAGCTCTTCTCAATGGTACATCTGCACTGAGAGAAGAAGGCCTCCCATCATGCATTCGGCAGCAGCAAAGCATAGGAACAACGCCTAAAGTCATCCAGAATTATGTGTACTCCAGGCCTCCTCCATGGTCAGACACCCTGCCAACCATCTTCGTTATCACCCCTACCTACACCCGGCCAGTGCAAAAAGCTGAGCTGACCCGTCTGGCCAACACCTTCCTACACGTACAGAACCTGCACTGGGTGGTAGTGGAAGACTCGCCCAGGAGGACCAACCTGGTATCGAACCTGCTGGAGAAGGCAGGGCTCAACTTCACCCATCTCAATGTGGAGACACCCAAGAGTTTGAAGCTGGGTCTGTCCTGGATCCCATCCCACACCCCAAGGGGGACACTACAGAGGAACCTGGGGCTGCACTGGCTGAGGGACAGCTTCAGCAACGCAGCACCACCAGAAGGGGTAGTGTATTTTGCCGATGATGATAACACCTACAGCCTGGAGCTCTTTGAAGAGGTAAGGGCAGTAAAATTACATGGGACAGCAAAGCAGGCTACAGCTACAAAGTCTCTTAAGGCTAGACGCTCTTGCAAAGACCTCTAAGATAGAGCTACTGTGTGGAATTTTAGCATCAGCTGGGAGACAAGGGTTCTGGCATGCTGCCTAGAGCCTTTCCTCGCCCACCCTGCACTCAGTGGGAGCTGGCTACAGGGCAGATGCAAACCTATAGTTATGCAAACCCCGTAGCCATGCTCTAAAGGTCTGAAAGAGCGAAGAGCACGTCTGTCGTGGTGTAAGCCGCAAACACAAATAGCCACTCACACAACGTTGCACCAGCTAGAGCCCCTTTTGCCAGGGACCAGAGGATATATACTCCGGAATTTACACCTCTCCTCAGGGAGAGCTGACCTGATTTAAATAAGGACTGAAGACAAACTTCTGGCAAAGCATGAATCTGCACTGTTGTAGGGGTGTGATGGGCAGGGGATGTTGGAAAAGTTGACTGACTTTTTAGTTCACCTTTTCTCTTTGGCTGCCCTTCTGTACTCTGAGTTCCAGCCACCACAACAGGGCTGTACCCCTGGGATGACAGAAGCTTGCCCAGACTTCTGCTGGAAACCTGGCTTTTGTGAGATGCCAAGTCTATATTGTAAACTTTCAAAAAATGATTATTCAGTAAACTCCCCTGTCACCAATTTAAGCCAAACTGTACTACACCACTTGAAACACAGAGTTATGCATCAGAACACATTTCTAGTTTTCAGAAATTTTTCGATCTCTGTTAAGCTCATCCTTTCTTATTTCTTTCTAGGTCCCTTCTGACAATTTCAATAAAACCCCACTCTTTTAGGCAGTAGCCGTGGATGGAAGAACAAGGGTGGGGGGAATTTTCAATAAATGAGGACACAGATGCATCAGTCAGGGAGGGAGATTGCTTGCATGAGGGTGAAGTTGGAGTGAGTGGAGCTAAAGGCCTGGTAGAAGTTGTTTGGCATTTACAAAAACGGTGAAATTTTACAAAAAATGATAAAAGTTCAGATGACATCAGAAAACCAAAGGTTTTCCTTCTTCTGAGGAACTGAACGTGGGCACGGAAAAGCAGTGAGTTTGGTGTTCAGAGAAGAATGTGCTCAAACAGCCTCAGCTCTGCAAGCTGTAGCTCTTCAAGCAGTAGCACAGGTGAACAAGAGCTTGTGCCACCGAGAGCTCTGTGATTGCGTGGGAAGACAACGGGGGAGGACAGGTGCCAATGAAAGCAGAGGATGGTACACTAATGGGTTGGGACAAACCTCATGGGGTTGAATTCTCACAGAACTGTTTCTTTCTGGCACACAGATGCGCTACACAAGGAGAGTGTCGGTCTGGCCGGTGGCATTCGTTGGGGGGCTGCGATATGAATCCCCAAAAGTGAGCCCAGCAGGGAAGGTGGTGGGCTGGAAAACTGTCTTTGACCCTAACCGGCCCTTTGCTATTGACATGGCTGGATTTGCTATCAGCATCAAGCTGATTTTGGAGAAGCCTCAGGCCAGTTTCAAGCTGGAGGGAGTTAAAGGAGGCTACCAGGAAACCAGTCTGCTGAAGGATCTAGTGACTATGGATGGGCTGGAGCCCAAAGCAGCCAACTGCACAAAGGTGAGTAAAGACAAGAGATCCTGAAGATACATTTTCCCTCCTGGATCCTGGCTGTTTTTGCAGCCTCCTGCCATGCTCCTTCACTTTCCACTGTGCCTGCCCTGTGCTGGTGCACATCAGTGCCAAATGGTGCTGGGAGAGACGGGCAGAGCCTGCCAAGTGCTTCAGAGATGGGAAGCTCAGAGAGCACGGAGGAGCAGTTAGTGCTATGCATTCTAACTGTGTTAATAAAGAGCCTCAGCCGTACAGTTTGCACCCAGATTGCTTCTCCAAAATCCAGGAGGACTGGCAGAGGGTTCAGTCTGGGATTTTGGTCCATAATGATCCCTCCTTCTTCTCACTGTTTCATGCTCCTGTGAAGTCTCTCCCAGGTTCAACCCATTCGAATCACATGTTTCAAACAGCTGTAAGCCCCGGGTTGCTGAGGATCCTACCTGATGGATGCACTGCTCTCAGTGTTTCCATGGCATCCAGAGCCCTTGAACTCTTTGTTATTCCCTCTAGGTGTTGGTCTGGCACACAAGAACTGAGAGGCCCACTCTGGTTAACGAAGGCAAGCGTGGATTTACAGACCCCAGAGTAGAGGTGTAAGCAGAGAGCCAGCTCCAGGGTGTGAGTACCCTTGTCTTTATTGTTTTGGGCAAGGCAAATAATCTGTACCTGTTTCCTTCTTGATGCTATTATTTTCTCAAAGGCTGCATATATGATTGTTTCAGTAACTCCCTTACCATGCCACCCTTTGCACAAGAGGTCCTTGTCTTTACCATTCTCATTCTTTACCTCATGTCTTTACCATACTCATTCAAGACTCCTTGCAGTCCACATGGAAGCTTTGCCTGCATAGAGACAGAAAGAAAAGTGGCAGAAGAATCCTGTGGTTTCACTCAGTAATAATGACAAGCCAAATTCCTTGCTCCCCATTTTCTGCCTCCAAATTCTCTTCAATGTGGGAGTTGTCCTACAGTGTGTGGAAAGAGATCACACTCCTACAGATGAGCTCTTCCCCAGCAGCCCTGCCACTTCTGAAGTGCTTCATGCATCCACCTTCAGCTTTTATCCTGCATAAACAACTGTGGTGTGGGCGCAGCAGGGAAAGGCTGATGGGACACTTAGACGACCTCAAAACAGGAACCAGCAAAGAGCAACCTACACAAACTCTCACACAGTTCAAGAGGCTCGGTACCAACATTACCAGAGCTAGGAATACATCTGCTACTGAGGAGAAATACTGAAGACACTATAGGAATGCCTTTGTGGTACACAGAGACGGGTTCAGCAGCAGGATGGGGGATTATGGCGACCAACACAGGTGAGGGCAGGAACGTATCAGAGATCAGTGATACGTTCTTAGAAGTAGACATTGATAAAGAATAGGCTTCAGAGGAGCTATGACCTCCTCTGCTAGTTGCCATGCCCTGTGATCCCAATGCCTGCCCTTGGCAGACTCCTAGCCCAAAAGTCCCAAAAGAATAAAGGTATCCAATTTGGGAGTAGCTAGATTTTTCTGGAATGACTCATATCTGTGGCAGGGTACAGGATGCTCAATGATTAACTCCTCCTTTGGGAGATATTCCAGGGCTGCTTTCAGTCCTGACCCCAATATACACCTCAGCTCCGCTCTACCAGTGGAAATAAAACTGACGGCTTTTATACAGGCAGTCATGAGTATTTAAACTTCTGCACTGATCTGCTGTGTGCATTACTAGTAGCTGCATCCAGCATTTGCACATCACCTCATCATCTCTGAGTGACAGCCGTACAAAGTGCAAAGCAATCCCAGTGCATGCACACCTAGCAGTAGATGGGAGGGACAGGATTCAGTTGCCTAAACATAGACACCGGATGCCAGCATAGGGACCCTGGGGTAGCCTACCTGGCCCTCCTGTAGGGCACAAACTCTCTATCATATCTGCCAGCTTTTTATTAATATCTCAGATATCCTAGCAACCCATAAATGATGCTAGACACCTATGCTTAGGCAGCAGCCCCTCTTTTATCCTGTGCTTCTGTGAAACCCACTAGCAGTAACAAGCTCATTTTACATACCCACCCATGCTGGGTCTGCAGTAGGCTAAAGCTACGATTCCCCAAAGTCAGTTCATAAGGATCCGGAATCCAGTTAACTGGTCTGGAGTTACCACTTACTTTGTAAAGGATGAACAGGCTTATAAAAACTCCAACAGATTCGACCTGCCTTGCCTACTTGATAGAGGAGGGGTTTACTGCTCCACTGCAGATTCAGTGTGTGTGGATATGATGTTTTCATAAATGTGCTATTTCTGTATATTGGTGCTTTTGTCCTCACCCTCTCTCCCTAGCCAAACACTCAGCCATCCTCCATCAGAAATGCCACACACCTGCTATGGACTCTCATGGGAATGGCTCCCCGTAGGTCATTTGTTGTGAGAAAGGGAAGCAACAACTAGTCTGAGAGATCAAGATACTGCCACCCATTCACTTGCACCCTTATCCAGAGTCATCCTCTCAGGGTGCTTTCAAGCCAGAGTCTCGACTGGGCCAGCTCTGTAGATTTTGAAGGAGCTTTCCACTTGCACTAGCAGAAAATTTGACCACAATCCCTTCTGCACCACCATCTGCCATGTGGGGCAGCTGCTCTGACCTGCCAAGTGGGCAGGTGGTATCCACTCCAGGAGACACCTGCAAGGTAAATTGCTTGACTGGGGAGTCAAGCAAAATCATTAGATTCCCCCCGTTAAAGTTTTAAATTGAGATCTCTGCTGATGGCTATGGTGTTTTGGAGGTTCTTACTATCAAGGCTGCTGAGCTTCAGAACCTTGACAGACATGATCTAGATAAGCCAGCCCTGAGAAAAAAAAAAAAAAAAAAGAGGTAAAATTGCTCCCCTGAGGATGTTCTGTTCTTAGACACATTAGGGAGAATACTTCTGTCTTTCCTTCCTGGCAATTAGTCCTCATCGAGGATCAGATCAAGGCAGTCAAGTCCCAGACCTTCTAGAGGCCTCTTGCCCCTTCGACGCCTGCAGAGGTGAGCCAGGCAGCCATTGCTTGGTGCAGGATTTGCTCTGTTGATCTCTAGTTGGACAGCTTGCACGGCCACTTGCCACATGTGCCTCTTTGATGGATTGCCACAGACCCAGCACAAAGGGACCTGCTGATCAGGTGAACTGTGAAGATCGGGCTTCAATGGGTGCTGCATAAATAGCAGTTATTTTGTCCCAGCTGGAGTCCACGCTCTTCCTTGCCCGCATTCCCACCACCCTTAGCTGTGTCCAGCGGAGTCTGGGAGAGAAAACTCTATGCACTGAATCAGCAAATCTGCAAGGGGGAGCGATAAGACACATCAGGGCTTTGCTTTTAATGAGGGGCAAAAAAAGAAAGAAAAAAAAGAAGAGCTCAACTTTTAAAAAAGGAAAGTGTTTTTCTTTTCTGCACTAGAAATTCTGCTTTTTTTTTTTTGTTGCCCTGAGAACCACTAGGCAGGATCTGAGATGTGCTGGGACTGAGGATCGGGGGTGAGAGCCTCAGCTACTTCCCCAGCCTCTTCATGCAAAGTGGGGGAGCAGGAGGGACAAAAAGGGGTCTCTGAGTCCATCTTCAGCTGCATAAAGGCTTTCACTGCAGAGATATTGTGGCAAATATCTGTAAGCCTCGTCTCTGAGAAACACTGTGGGGACATGCAGAGTAGGAAGGGGAATGTAAAGGACAGGGAAAATCCTTGGGATTGTCTGTATTGCAACAGGGGCCACAGAGTAACCAAAAGCTACCGCAGCGTATGCCCCTGCCTACTCATATTAAAACTCCCTTGAAACACAGGGTTTGGCTTCTGAGAGCAGGAGACGGAAATTAGTTTCACTTTATGAACTAGATGATCTCTGAAGGTCCCTTTCCAAACTCTGTGATTCTGTGATTCATATTTTTCTTCATTAAAGGACTGAAAACTATCACTCAAGACTGGTGTTACGAAAACATTTATTTACAGGTGTCTGAAAGAAGACTTTGCTTAGGTTAGCATAGGACTTCTGCCTTGTGATATTTGGAACCATGTTCACCTGCATTTCAGAGCTTCCAGACAAACTGAACAGGGATCCTCAGATCTCATCCTCCTGCTCTTTCTTTAAAAAAAAGAAAAAACAAATATCTGAGAGGTTAGAATAATGATTTTACTGGTGAAAAAAATCCTTCAAAAACTTTTCCTAATTAATAAATAAAATATCACATCTAGGAGTCTGCAGTACAGATAGAACAAGCAGCTCTTCAGCCCCATCCTAGCCAAAAGCTGTGCATAGTGTGGTTGAGGAACCTGGTTGCTGATGCCTACCTAGTGTCCACCTGAACCAGGGGACAGCCTGTTGGAAAAGGGTCTCCTGTTGTACCGGATGTGGTATCAACACCTCTGTCTCCTTCTTACCTCATTTTGTGTTTGTTTTGACAGAGGCAGCGGGCAGTGATTGTTCCCAAAGTCTGTCAGCAACCACAGCAGCTGCGCGCCCTGCCTGTTCTGCCGAGCCCTCTGCCCTGCTGCTGGAGGATGATGAACACCCCCAAACGTCGCCACGGCGATCAGCTCCCACTGCCTGAAAAGTGGTAACAAGCAGGGACAGAGCTGATGTGGTGCCCTGCCATCCTACAGCTCCTTCACCTTTGACTTCATGCACTGGCTCCCGTTCCCCAGCTGGGAGAGGAGTGCTCCCCTTCCCCTGCGGACTCTGTGGTTTTAACCAGTCGCTAAAATTTATTAGATGCGATCTCCATTCTTAGTTGTGCCAGCAGAGAGGCTGAAATACAGGACGAGTGCGGGTGCCTACGAAGGTCTTTCCTGGCATATCGTGAAACCTGAGCTTCAGTACAGCAGCTGTGAGCTGCAGTGGTTCGAGGACAGGAGCTGTCAAAAAAGCACAAACGCGGACCTGTCGGCCTGAGGCTGGTATGCTCTCAAAACAGCTTTAAAACAAAGCTAACCTGAGAGAGGCTCTCCCTCTGAAGGATGCACTCGGACACCTACACAGACCAGCCTTCAGTGCTGGGGAGGGAGCTGTGCTGAAGCACCTCATTTTGGGTTTGGGAGTTCAGATGGGATCTGGTGCCTACACCTTGGCTGAGAACTTGAACTGCCTTTACTTAAGGTTGTTTTGGGAAATGCTGTCCCAGATCCCCAGGCCCAGAGCCCTCTGGATAAAGTTCCTCTCCTGCTCAGGGAGACCTGGTGGGTACTGTACCTCAAAGGGCAAGCCTCCACATCTCGCTGCAGAGACCAGAAAGCAGGGGCAAAGATGGGTGAACTTCAAAGTGTTGTTCTCAGCCTGGAACCATGCTGCAGCACCATCAGGCGCTTCAGTAGCCTCAAATCATGTTCACAGACTTGTCTCCTAGACCTCCAGAGAGGAAGACACTTTTCTGGGGTGGAGGTGGGTGAGAAGTGCTCAGAGAAGAGCAACCCTCAGCCTGCACTTATCTCCTGTGAGAATGTAGAGGAATGTGGAGAGACATCATCAGGAAACGTATCTTGAGCACGTAGATGAAAATTGAAATGGCAAATGTGACAAGGTTTTCCAGTTGAACTTTGAAAGGCATGTGTGGCCCTGTGAAGAGAGAGAGAAGGGAGTGCCATGTGGAAGGGTTTCCCTTTCCCTCAATAAAACAGGAAGACAGCCAGGTGGAAGGCAGCCCACAAAGGAGGAGGTGACAAATGAGGACTGAAGGAAGGATGCACTGGATTAAAAGCACAAGTGTTGGTACCATGTGTGTGCGTGGGGAGTGGTGTCGCTGTGACTTTTCCAGGAAGATTCCTTGAATGACCCAGAAACCCCCCTGAGCACATCTTGAAAACCATCTTCACTCAGGCCATGAGAAACATGGCTTTAGGCATTCAAAACACATCGAGGATGTCACAGCTGGGGAAAAGTTATGAGAAATGGAATCATCCCCGCCCAAGACATTCTGGGCTAGCAGGAGACTTATTTATTTGTTGATTTATTTATACTAGAATTCTTCTCTGCCTATTCCTTGTTTAGTTTTGTTTTTTAGCTTAGATAATCTGACACATTCATGAAGAAAGAACATTTCCCCCCTTGCCCTAGACTCTTGCAGAAGAACAGTAGAGCTTGGCATTCACTGATGAATGTCGTATGTTCTGCGCTCCCTGGGGTTTCTTTACAATGGTGTCTTAAACTGGCAAAATAATCAGAAACACAGCAAGGAAGGGAGTTCAGCGAAGGGAATTGCAGTTTCTTTATGCAAGGGACGTGGGTGGCACTAAGTTTCTGGCTCCCTTGCAATCATAGCAAGGTAAAAACATGTGCAAAGAAGTGCCTCGCTCAGCAGATAGTCCCCATGGGATCTCGGGAAGCCTCCACGAAGGGGGCTCTTCAAAGGGTATCTGAGAGAGGGAGTCAGTCCATGTTCCCTCACATGGGGAACAAGCAGGTGCATATCCTGCGATGGGAGGGGGCTAAATTACAGGAGAGGGGGAAAAGGGAGTGAGGTGTCTCCTATCAGAGAGAAAGGCAAGAGAAATCAAAGAATAGGCAGCAAATAGAGAAATGGAGGCCCCATTTAGAGAGGCTCAGGCCAGGATCTTTCTGGATGAACACACCCAGCACTCCAAGGCCACCCTGCCAGCAACCTCAGCATGAAGAAATACTGAAGGGGCTGTGAAAATGGTGTCTTTTCTGGGCTCTAGAAAGGTCCTTACAGAGCAAGGGTCTGGATAGCAGGTCTGGCTCTGGATAGCATGAAGGAAGCCCAGCATCTACAAAATACTTTTCATTCTCTATTTGTCAGAGCTTTGTGTCCTGTCCTCTGTGGGAGGTAACAGGCCTTGCGCTCCAGTGGGCTTTGCTGACCCATCCCTGCCGCTGGGCAGGTGGGCTCAATGTTTCCACCCAGCATTAAACCCAAATTAAGTCCCTTTTTTTGTGGTTTCGATGAATGAGCAAGAGCAAGGGAATGAAGGAGTTGATTTACAATCCTCCATTTTCTCCTCTGAGATGGGCAGGGTTTCTGCCCGTATGAAGAGGAGGGGGATATGGTGATTAATTCCCTGGCCTTTAATCTCACACAGCTCCTACATAGGGTTTTGGCACTGAAGATGGGTGTTTGGAGCAAGGGTCCACCCCCATTGCAAAGGATACCCCCATGCACAGGTTTTTAGAGAGTTGCTCTCTCTGCGTCCCTATAAGAAAGCAAAGTTATTGTTCCTGGTTTTCCCACTGGGAATCTGGATTCCAGTGATATGCGCTACACTGTCAGTTCAGTGCCAGTTGGAGCCTGCTCTCCTGACCAGCCCTTTCCATCTCCATTCTTGCTCCAGCTTGGCCCTGTAGAGGAGAGTTTCTGTGAATTCAGAAATCCAGAATCAGTCACTAAATTGTGCAGAACCAAGACCTTGCATGGACAGCGTGGATGTAGACAGCTGATATTCCAGGCTAGCAGACATTTGGACCTGCTCAGCACACTCTTTTCCCTGTAGAGCAGCCTAAGGACAGCAAGGACTTCTGCTGGCCAAGGTGTATCAGCTAAGGGTAGGTGAGTAACAGACACCACAAGTTAAGATGGCTGTTTGTTAGCAGAGCTGGGTGGGAGAGCCCAGGAGCGGAGCAGCAGTCAGAGTTACAGGCTTCAGGGAAAGTGAACGCAGTGCATGCAATAAGGAGGGAGGCTGCAGATCAAGCCTGAAGTGTTTAAAGAATTAGAGAAGGCATCCCAGTGCCTGGTTTTTACTAGCATATTAGTATCTGATATTCATGTTCTCTGAGATTCATCCAATTCACCAACCAATGAATATTACTAACATTTCCTATTGCAGAAAATACTATTGACAAAGGAAAAACAATGTCAAGAAAGTAATTTTTAATGGTTATTTATTTATATTGAATGGTACTAGAGCGTTATTAAATATTATGTGAATAGTACAATATTGCACCATTGTCTTGTCACGCAGCATAAGTGCTTACTTCTTTTCCAGGAAAACACAGCGGATTCTGTAACTGAGAACGTATCAGTTTTAGTTGTTTTCATTTCAAGGGTACTCCCTTCAGTCTTCCTCTGACCCAAACGCCACAAGAGAAATTCAAGCAAAAACATTTCAGGTCCCTGAAACCGGTGCCTGCATTGTGGAGATGAAGGAAAGAAGCAGAAGGAGACAGGAGAATATAGCCTGAACTCCATATTCTTCCGGCGTCTCCAGCAGCAAGCTGTCATTTTGGTGATGTGGTGACAGTCCCTACTGAGATTATTGCCCTCTAAAGGGCAATGACCACAACTCAGAAGTGGGTGGTGGTCAAAACATAGAGCAGGCAGTCAGTTCTTCACCACAAGGGAGAGGAGAAAGGTGCCCCAAACTGTCTGAGTGCCATGGCAAGCTGCATTGCATGATCATGCCTAAACAAGGCTGCTGCTGGCTGTGAGCAGGCTGCCCAATTTCTGTGGAGGTTCACTGGGTGATGTTATGAGGTCTATTCTGCAGGGTGTGTGGTATCCACTCCAGCTCTGTTGGGCCAGCCACCTCCTGCACACTGTCCTCCCCTCTGGGAAGAGCCAGGACAAGCTCTCCTGGCAGCAGTATGGTAAGACACAAGGGATCTCCTGCAGGAATGTGGGTACACACCACATACCAGGTCCCAGCAAAAAATTGATCTAAGGTCATATATCCATTTTGCCTGTCTGCCCTGTGAAAAGTCTCTCCCAAGTGGTTCTGGAGGCCATGAAACCTCTCAAGAGACATTTTTCAACTTCCTTGCTCCTGGAGGAGGGCCAGTTTCTCAGGACAGGAAGCGATGGGAAGCAGGTGAGGGCAGTAGCTCGTGGCCCTCTGCAATACAGCACCACTGCATCTGCTGGGGCGAGGGGGAGATGCCCAGGAGCAGCACCAACAGGGTAAGGAAGCGCAGGCTAAGGCATTACACGGCTTAGTCTTCCTAAGCAACTGCACGCTTTTTCAGTCCCTGCTTCTGCCAGTCCCTGTAAGCTACAACCCACTGGGAAAAAAAATGCATAAAATCCATAAAAATGCATTGGGGCATTAGATGTCAGTCCAGTGGGATCAAGCAGGGAAACAACTGTAGTCTCTTGGTTCTTCCTTTTCTCTCCAGGCCGGAGGAGAATAGGTGGGCATATTTGACAGGACCCCACTGTTGGCTAATCCACAAACCTGGAAGAAGCTTTTAGATCCACGTCCTGTTTCTAGTGCTTTCACTGATTTACTCCGTCATTTGGACAGGGTACATCACATCAGCCAGCTGTAACTTTGTTTTTTTTTAAAAAAACAACAAGGGACCCTCCTCCCAGAAATATGGAAGCACTTTTAAGGCTTTTCTGAGGAAGATAAACTGCCGAAAATTTAGTGTACTAGAGTACAAGCCAAATACATACTTGTGTAATAAAAAAATCACATTCAGAGAGGTGTTGCTTGAAGTGAAATGTGCCATGTGCAAGCAAACAGCGTGTGAAAGGCTGAAGAAAGAACTGCTGTGGCCAAAGGTACCTGAGACATCCACCCTAGAAAACACCATCACCCCGCAAAAAAAGAGGGGCAGCTCTTCTTGGCTGTGGTGCTTGAAAGTCTCTACAATGCCCATGCAAGGACTAATGCTACCTTCCTTTTCCCTCGACAGAAACTGGGGATTGGGAGGGCAGTGGGTAAGAGACATTGACAGACAATGCCTGAGCCCCCCCTGCTTGTTATCACTGTTATTGTTTCTCCCCTCCTTGCATTTTCAAGGCTGAGCTTCCCAGCCGCTCTGCTGCACTTTCAGCAGGGATCTGGTGCAGGCCCCAGGAGACGAGGTGGGGAGGAGAAGGGGAAAGAGCAAGCAAGAAGGAATCTTATTAAATGGTGCGAGGTGCTTCTCTCAGTCTCTCATCACGTTCAGGGCTGACTGGAGGTGAAATTACACTTGGAGGGAGGGGAAGCCCTCCTCCCTTGGGACAATCCAGAGGCTCTCGCACAAACTTAATTTCAAGCTCTGTTGAAGATGGTGTTTGGTTTTTTTTGGTTTTTTTTTTTGTATGCATTCAATTTAATTTCTCAGGCAGACGTGAAAATGAGAAAGGCAGACCTTTGACTGAAGACAGCCCAGTGCCTGCTTCTTACATCTCACATTGTTTTCCTCCATCACTGCCCTCAATAAATCTGTGCACAGGGGTTGCTAAAATGCCTGCCATCTCCCTTCCACGTTTCGGTGGAGGCAGTTAAATTATTTTTTTTGCATTTAAGCAATCTGATTCATTTTTAATTCAAAACACACCCCAGCTTTCCACCGCTCTGTTTAAAACAGGAGCACTGTGACCTTGAAAAGGCTCAGACCTGCTGGCACCATGAAGTTCTCATATGTACTTTGCTCTCCAGTCCATACTTCCTTGTTCTCTTGTGACAAAAAAGTCTTGTGGTGGTTTCTCATCCACTCGTTCCAGGGGTGATGGCTGAAGGGGAAGGAGAGGAACTGTATTTGGTTTTGGAAGGCTCCCAAGGGAGAATTTCCTGGAGATTCAGCCAGAAATATGCGCTGTTTGGCTCCTCTACAGACAGTTGATCTGCCTAGTTGTATGTTCGTTTTTCCAGTCTTGAGAGCATATATACGCACAGGTGAAAATACAGCTTGGGGTAGGCTGTTGCCTTTCCAACTGACCTGCTGCTTGTGCCCAGGAACAGACACAAGGTGATGATTTTTTACAACTAAGCCCTGAGTGTGAAGAAGTCAGCAGAGCCGCCAGCGCAGGACAGTTCCAGCAGGTCCAGCTTCTCCCCACCTTCGAGACAGATGGAGGCAGACCCACCGTGCCCAAGTTGTTCCTACACCATGATTTCCTCCTGTGACCCAAAGGAGGATCGCGAGCAAAACATAAAGCATAAAGCAATACCAGGCTCTAAAACAATTGCTGTCTGCAACCCGAGGTCATATCACAAAAACCTTGGTTCCTCTGTTCCATGGTTGACACAGAGATTAGTTCTTTCCTGTCCATGGCATTGTACTCACCGCAACTTTCAGCAGAACAGTGAGCATTGCTTTGTTTCATGGGGGGCAAGACAAGCAGGGTGGGTTTGCCACGGTCATGGAGGGAATGGCACAGGAAGAATGTAAACCGTAGAGACTCACAGTGGTGTGCAAGAAAAGCAATCTTTGCAGCAGCAGCAGCAGCAGCAGCACTGGGTGGATTTCAACAGAGCAAGACTTTGCCAAGGCAAAATAAATGTTAAATATCTTCTTTTTTAATTATTTTTAAAACCAATTGATATAAAAGTAAATGTGAAATGATGACAATTTACATCCAGGCCTTAAGCAATCCACTCAAATAATGGGTTGTTCTAAGGTCTAGTTTCCCATAGATGTGTCCCCTGGACGTGTCCAGCACTGAAGCAAGAGTACTCCCAGCTCTCTGTATAAACCCTCCCTCCCTGTCCCCCAACTTTTTCCCGTGCCACCCCATTTGGAGGGCAAATGGCAGCCTGTGCTGCACCCGGTTTGGGGCCAGGGGTGCCGGTGGACAGCCCGGCCAAGTGGAGCAGGACGGGAGGCTGAACTAAGGGCACCTGCCCCCTCTCACTTGCACAAATGTCCCTTTCCTCAGCACAGACCCAGCCGCCGACTTTTCTTTGAAGCCTAGTAGGAATTTAATGGCTGTAAAACTTCTTTTCCTTTGCCAGATTTAAGTGAAAATGGGCAAGAATTAAGAACCGGTTACGAGAACAGGCAGGCGGACCGACAGCACAAATCTCGTAAGCCCCATCTCGTTAAGAAATTGGAAGAGACGGGTGTAAGAGCCAAAATCTTTATGGGCGGTGAGGCCGTGACCAGCGAGCGAGCGGTCCCTCGCTGCAGAGGCTGGGCTGCCATGGTCCCTTCAGGCATCGGCAGAGAGTAGTTTACCTCACTCTGTTCAGTTCAACAACCAAATCGGAGCTGGGACAGTGGCCGCGGGCTGACAGAAGGCCAGATCCGCGGTACAGCACAGCAGCTGCCCCTGCCCCTGCCCCTCTCCCCGCCGCCCCGCACAACCGTTACTCGGAGGCCATCACGATTGCAGGGCCGCGATACAGCCGGCCGCTGAGGGAGCCCAGGGACTACGTCTCCCAGCCTGCCGCGCGGCGGAGCAGTCCGGTCGGGCCCCGCCCTGCCCCGCTTTGCATGCTGGGAGCTGTAGTCTCGCCAGAAGGTGGCGGGGGAGGTTGCGTGACGGTTGGGCGGTAGTGGCCGCGCCGTGAGGGCGCTCCCTCCCTCCCTCAGCCCGGGACGGGGCGGAGCGGGGGAAGGCCGGGCTACCGGGAGCCTCTATGGGAGGCTGCTACCCGCCCCGCTGACCGTGTGCCGCTCCGTCCTCTCCGGGGGTCGCTCGGCCCCGCCGTTTCCTCCGCCTCAGGCATCCTGTCCCGCGGGGGCTGGCGTAAGGGTGGGTGGGTGGGTGGGTGAGGGCGGCGGCCCCCCCCCCCCCGTGTTGCTGGCTGCCGGGCTCGGGTGCTGCAGACCCTCTGGCTTTTCTGCCCTCGGTGGGCTTGAAACGGCTTTTTCTCTCCTTCAGGCCGGCTGGTAGCGGGAAGAGGCGGTGTGGCTCAAAGCGTCCCGGCGAAGCCGTGCTGGAAGAACAGGCTGCCGCCTCAGAAAGTTTGAAGAGGAGGAGGAAGAGGAAGAGGTGGAGGAGAAGGTGGTCTTCCCTGCACAGCGATGTAGCCCTGAAGGTAGCACGGCAGCTCTTGGAAAGCGGTTAAAACTCCTCACCCGTCAGATTCCGGAGCATGGGCTAAAAGCTATGTCCCTCTCTCGTGTCGAAAATCCATGTTTTCTGCTGTTTCTGTTTGTCTTCCAAGCAATACTTATCTTGATACTCTACCGAGGTGGACCTTCAAATCTGTTTCGTGAGTTTTTGGACTCGCGCCCCGTTCTGGATTACTCAAAAACTCATGATGTTTATACAAACCTCAGCTTGTTTACCCGAGCTCCTAATGAAGAGGCTATGCCGTACTGCTCAGTGCAGTCACCAATATTTGGTAGGTATAAACCGGTAGTGTCTGAAATAACTGCTTTGGTACGTGATAACGCTGAGCAGTTTGTGAGTTGTATATTTTTCAAACTTTTCCCCTTTAAAAGTGGTATAGTGATGTAGTACTTGAACTGACAAAACTTTCTTGTGTCATTTAATTCACTTGTATCGGTTATACAAGAAAAAGTATTTTTCTGATCTAAAAGCTTCCAATATTAAGGATTTAGCTACATAGAGGTTGTGGAGCAAGAGTAAAAACAGCGCGTGATGTTAATACCAAGTTAGTAAAACTTTTTTTTTTTTGTTCTTGGCAGCCCTGTATAAAATGTGCCAATGGTTGTGTTTTGGTAACTGCATGCTTTTGACCTGTGTTTCCAACTTAATTGTTTTATTTGAAAAAGCACAGCAGAAATGTGCCTGCACCCTGCTCGTTTCCAGTACTGACAAGAACCCGCTGTCCTGAAAAGTCAAATGAGTAAGCTTGATCTTAAAAAAAAAAAAAACAAACCAAAACAACAACAACAAAAAAACCAACAACAAAAAACAAACCAAACAAAACTAAATGCAGCTCTGTGCACCTTGGCTGCAAACCATCAGATAAGCAAGAGTGGTGATGTATATGGAGGAGGCAGAGTAAAATTACAGTAAAGTAATCAATGCTCTTAGAGCCGTGAAATCTTTTTAAGACCTTCTGCCCATCCCCAAGAGTGCTGAGAACAGAAGGGCTTGGCCTGCATGTGGTACTTGAAAGCTAAAGTGAACACAGAATGTTAGTTATAGATGGAAACAAACAGTAAAGTTGACTGGGACAAAAAAAAAGAAAAAAACCAAACAAAAACCAACACAAGAACACCTCTTCTGGGTGTTCCCCCCCCCCCGAAATGCATGTTACTCTGCAAGGTACTTGCCCTTTGTTGTGTATGTCACAGGTACATATGAACAGATGCAGAAATACTTTATAAATATCTCGATTGATTGTTACCATCTTCTCTCATGGGACTGATCTCTCTTGGAAGCATTATATCAGAGAGAACAATGCCTTTTAATATTAATTTCATAAACTCCATTAAATGAGATTTCGGATCAATTCTTGAGGACTCCAGTCTCCAGTTCGAAGCTGGTAATAAGTCACTGTGTCCACTCCAAAGCGTGTTAAAGTAACTGGAAGGATGCCAAATGGCTTGAATGGTTTCTGCATCAGGGCTTTTATGAAGTGCTGCACTCTTTCCACTTCTGCTTATAGTAGATCATTTCAATAACTGTTTGAATGGAAGATGAGCTTGCAGCTCGTCTGTCTTTTTCCTACCTCATGAATCTACAGCATTTCAGTTCTTCCAGGGCTGTGGAGTACAAATTAAAGTAAAATTACTAAACATCTCTGCCTTGGAGGATATAGACTCTGACTAATGCTACTTTTTTTAACACCTAGTGGTGTCCGTTGAGCCTTGTGACTGACAACTTGAAAAGCGTTGTACTAGATATTCAGTGTCTTCATTAATATTGTGAACAAATTTCTCAAATTCCCTTAAAGTTTGAAGTTTCTACACAAATAACCAGTTGCATCTTTCCTCCTCCTTTGTTTTTGGAAAAAGCAAATTGTTTATATGCTAGCGTTGTGCTTATGGAGACTTAACAATAAGTAGCATTTAAATTCAAAATCTGACTTTCTCACGTTGCACACAGGATGTGTTGTTTGTTTCAGTTCATCTTTTCCCAGGAAGAAGCTTGATGCTAGAAGACTCGGGTTTTGGTTGTGGGGTTTTTTTTGGTTTTTTTTTTAAGGAGGTACCTTGTTTCATGTATGGTATGTGCTGAACGAATTGGTTTGGCCCTTGAGGACTTTAATAGTTGAAAGTTCTATCTGTAGCTGCTGTTTTAAATATGCTTGTGCTATGGAAGAATTTTTTCCTTCTTGTAGTAGTTACTCCCTTTCAGTCCCATCTGTCATAACCTTTTCATGAGTGTGACCATCTGTCATGGTAATGAGTAGCTCCTGCTGTATTTCCTAATGGATGCTCTCCTACTAGAGTTTCTTTTCTTGGATTTAAAAAGAATTAAAAATGTGGTAATGCTGAGATTTATTTTCATCTGCAGTTGAGGCAGCCTTGTTTTTTGTCGTTAGAAACTGGTGCTTAAGGCTATTGGTCTGCTTTTTCTTTCTTTCATTCAAACGGTGATAGAATTATACAAATATGACTCTATGGATGTAGTGAATGGTGCTGCACTTTCTCAGTGAGGTATTAATCTATGCTACTGTTCCTGTTTGTTTAGCTTGTGGAAGTTCTGCTTATTCTGGTTGAGCTCAGTAATTATAGCTGCTAACTCTAAATGTGTGGCAAGGAGTTCAAAAGTCCTATAGTTTCTTTCTCAAGATGGGATAGATCTGGTTAGAATCAGTGGATCCCCCTGATAGTCAAATATGTTCCTAAAAAGTAAAGCAAGCAGGGATGCTGTCAGTGGCACCAGCTAACGATATGGACAGGGAACTGAGAGTTTTAACTCTACACACCAAAGTTTCACATTAATTAAACACCCTCTGTGTGATGGTACAGGCACAGAGGGAGCTTGGGAACCAGGCTACGGAGAAATTTCTTGGATGCTACAGGGTGTTGATTCTGTACCTTGTCTGAATGGGGATCCCGTGCTTTCCAGCATGTCTAAGATAGGTTTCTCTTCCTTTCTCAAACCTATGCTTTAGCAGTTTTATTTTTCCTTGTTTGGTCCAGTCTGCGACTGCTCTGTTCACATCTGGGATTTAATTGGATTACAGTGCATTAGCCTTTTGTTAGTTGGGCAGGAAGGAGACCCGAGAGCCAGAATTTTGCTTGTAGCCAAGGAGTGTAGGGCAGCCAGAGGTTTTGGGGATGTAAATCACAGATTAACTTATTTTTTCTGTGTTTCCTTTGCATACACTAGATTGAGTTTCTGAGGTGAATTGTTTGAGGTATGGAGCCAGGCTTAGGAGAATATGATGTCTTGAAAAACTTGAAAAATGCAGATATTGCCCATGAATCATATGCTTGGTTATGGAAGGAGACAACAGGAGTGAAACTATTGCACATTCTCTTACTTAGACCCTTATGTTCAAATTTAGATTTGATATTTTTTTTAATTTAAGGATTATTGCTGCAGAATCTTACTCTGCAATACAAAGAGCCCTGATTAGATTAGAGGAAACAAAACCCTGCCTTTGTGAGAGAACAAAAGGGATTCATTCTCTTTTTTATATTTTCCTTGGAGCGATGATCTGTAGTTGAAATCCATTTCTTTAGCAAGCTCCAGATGTTACCAAATCAGCAGTTAATGGTGCTTTAGTTAAAAGATCTGATAATCAGAGAGTTCCTAAATCTAAATAGCAGCATAAATTACAGGTTCAAAACAAAGTTGGACTGAAATGTGGTGGTCCTTCAGGCAGAAGAGGAAACTGTCTGCATAGAAGTAGGTAATAACATAATAAAATCTTAACAGTGAACGTGACCTAGATTTGTGGACCCACAGCATGATTCTCTGAGGAACTGCTCTTCTGTTTCAGCTATGAAGGTATGGCAATGTGCTCCAGTTTCCTACGGAGGGTAATGCGGCCAAAATCAAATTCCCCCTGCATTTTAGATACTTGGGGAAGGACTGAAAAGTGATACTTAAGAGTCAGCTACTGCACGATCTTGCTGACAAGCAAAATTCAAGTTTTCCTTTCAAAACCAAACAAAACCCAACCAACCAACAAAACCCATGAAGTGGGACTCACAGTGGCTAGACCTTTTTGACAGTGCAAGGAATGGGATTAGTGACTGTTCAGACTGACCTTCAGGAAATGCCATTATGTGTGTTCCTTGAGGAGGAAAAGGAGACGGTGGTTGAGTATAGGTTTGCCCATCAGAAAAGTGAGGTATACCAACTTCCACATACTAGCAAAATGTTTCCCAGTTCTGAGTGAAGAGCTTGAATCTTACGCCAAATTTAGTCCCTAAGCCTTGTTAATGCTAAAAAAAAAAAAAAAGGCCCCAAACCAAAAACCAAACCAGTAGAGGGATGTTGCTTCCTTTTGTGTCAGTTAAACAGGATGTGGGTGAACGCAGGCTCAATTTTTTCTGTTAGAATTGTAGCAGAGACTTCAATGTAGGATGGGCTGGAAGAAGTACTTTCTGGACTCACCTGCTTAAATACTTACTTAGATTTAAGACACACCCATACCTTTCCCTGCTCAAATGAAAGGTACTAAATAGCAGGCCTAAATATTTGCTCTTTCTCTGTCAGGCTTCATTATGGGAAGTCTTTTGAGAGTATTATTTATTTCAGTGGTTTGAGAGAGAGTTTGACTTACAAGATTCTGAAAACTTGCTTCAAAACAGCCTTAGGATTAACTATGAGCTTGGACGGAAAAGAAAATATTATTTATAAACTATTTAACAAAAAAACCCAAACAAACCACCACCAACACAAAACAACAACAAATAAAAACCAAACCAAAGCCCTAACAACTTGCCTCACAGGCTTCTGGTGCAAAAAAATATTTTGTCTTTGGGTAGAATGGCCTGCAGATAATTATTTGTCCTACTTCAAACTGTCATTTGAAATCGTCACCTTTTAGTTGTGATTTAAGTGAAGGTTTCTTCCTAGTTTGTTGAAGTAATAGATTTTAATCTTGTTCTGTGTGAGTACTTTATTTTCTTAGAAATTGACAGTGGTTGGAAACCACTAAGTTACACTGATTTGTGTATAAATATGACTCTTCTGCTAGTTCTGGAACCTTTTCTTGCTACCCAGAAGGACAGGCATTTAAATAACTGTAGAATTTTGTTTGCTCATATTATTACAATACGAGGCTTGTGTCAAAATGGTGATTGACACTTAATATTGATTCTTTCTTACTTGTTACTTGTCAAGCTTTTTCCATCTGAAGAATGGAAGAATTCAGATTAAAATGCAAATTCTTTTTTATTAGGTAAAAGCTGTTAAATATATCCAGTATGTTTTGCATTTAAAATAGAAGTGCTGAGTAGAGGAACTATATCACATGTCGTTTCTTTTGCTACCTTGTGCCTGTTCCTGAAAATGTAACATCCCTCTTCTTCCTTCTCAGTACTGTCATCTGCTTATCACAAAATTTTGAAGTACTGCCTACTTATCACTCTATATAATTAAATAATATAGCAAATATAGCCCTTGTGGCATGTGATTGTAACATCAAATTGAATTCAAAACTTTTTTTAAGATAAAGCTAACATTTCCTAAAGCGTTTGTATTTATCCAGGCTCTAAACTACTTCTCCCCCAACCTGCTGAATATCCTTTTGGACATCTTTGTCCTTGAATCTCCTCTGAAAGAGGCTTAGAAACTTTTTCCATATGGGTAGCAAAAGCAGATATTTCTGCTCATCTTGATTCATTTTTCAATGCTATTCTTACAGTGAATACATTTATTCAAGGATCCCATCTAAGCAACACAAGACAGAAGGTGGTGTAGTAGGGAGCCAATACCAGGAAAAAGAGAGCTGTGCAGGAGCCCGGTGATACTTGCTGGCTGTGCCGTGACTCGGGATGCCTCTGGCAGGTCGCCTGGTGCTGAGCCTGGCTCCCATAGGTGGGGAGATGACCAGCAGGCAGTGGTGGAAGTCATTGTGGGCACATCTGCGTGGCGTTGTTAACTGTGCTGTGGTAGAGCTGGTCTCTCAAGTAGTAAACGTGTACCTAATCTGATAAGCCTGAATGAACATTGAGAAACATCACTGATCTTTTTTTTCATGTCTTTCCTTACAGTTGGTCCATTAACCATCACCTTCAAGTTGTTCCCTAGTGAAAGAATGATCATAAAAAAAAATCCTTTTGTTCAGTCTGGTGGCTGCTACAGGCCACCTCACTGCTTGGCCCGCTACAAATCAGCCATCCTTGTAGCATACAGGAACCAGGAGAAGTACCTTCACCATCTTCTCTACTATATTCATCCTTTCTTGCAGCGCCAGCAGCTCAGCTACAGTATCTACTTGATTCAGCAGGTAAATCTAAACCAGATGTGCCTGGTGGTGTAGCTGCGCTTCCCAATTAAGGGTTAGGTTCTGAACAAGGAATATGAATCTTCTGATGTGGAAGTACCATTTTATGCATGGGTTTAGAGCTGGTCAGTTACATACTGTCCCATGTCCATGGCTGCGAATGATTGAAATATGATACCGCTCATCAAGATCATTATTCTACTATTGATCTGTTACGCTTTTTTTTAATTATTATTATTCTAGAGGGATGAAGTAGTCATTAAGTGGTAACTTGTCTTTTCAGCTGTTCGAGAATGTGGTTTGTCTGTAGCTGAGCAAAACTGTTGAGACTAAATGCTAAAGTGCAGTTGAATATTTTCAGTCTGTATCAAATAAAAACATTTGGCTTGACCCTGCTGTGGGGCAACCTATACAAGTCAAACAGCCATTTTTAACTGACCTTGGTCAGTTGCAAAAGATCAGGTATTGCAAAAGATCAGTGGTGAGAGAGGAAGTTTTGGATTCATTAACTAAAAATGAGAGTTGATTCTGATTAACTGATGGTTAATTCAGCTGATAGTTGGAACTGGAGAGCAGCTCTGTGGAAAAAAAAACCTGGGGACAACAGGATGACCATGAGCCAGCAATGCGCCCTTGTGGCCAAGAAGGCCAATGGCATCCTGGGGTGTATCAAGAAGAGTGTGGCAAGCACATCAAGGGAGGTTATCCTGCCCCTCTACTCTGCCCTGGTGAGGCCATATCTGGAGTACTGTGTCCAGTTCTGGGCTCCCGGTTCAAGAAGGACAGGGAACTGCTGCAGACGGTACAGCAAAGGGCTACAAAGATTATTAGGAGCCTAGAACATCTCTCTTACGAGGAGAGGCTGAGGGACTTGGTTCTTTTTAGTCTGGAGAAGACTGAGGGGGGATCTGATCGATCAATGCCTATAAATACTTAAAGGGTGGGTGTCAAGAGGATGGGGCCAGTATTTTTTCAGTGGTGCCCAGTGACAGGGCAAGAGGTAATGGGCACAAACTTGAACACAGGAAGTTCCATCTAAACATGAGGAGGAACTTCTTTACTTTGAGAGTGGCAGAGCCCTGGAAGAGGCTGCCCAGAGAGGTGGTGGAGTCTCTGTCTCTGGAGGCATTCAAAACTGCCTGGACACATTCCTGTGCAACCTGCTCTAGGTGGACCTGCTCTGGCAGGAGGGTTGGACTAGATGATCTCCAGAGGTCCCTTCCAACCCCATATCATTCTGTGATTCTGACTGAGAGGCAGAAGAAACTTTTTTGTTTGACCAAGATTTGTTTTCTCATTTAGAAATTCTGACTAGGAATTCTTCTTCTGATTAGGAATTCTGACTTATGTCTTCAGTGCTGGGTGATGGAGAAGCCTCTGTACTACTGTGAGTCAGTGACAGCTTTAATAAGCAGTAGTCAGGGCAGAAATGTCGATGTGCAGATGTACACCTGAGGATTGACTTCCTGGTCTCTTAAAAAGCCAGCCTTCTTCAGGTGCCCATGGTATATAGCCCGTGACACAGCAAAGCTTACAGTTGCCGAGATCATTGTGAAGAGAATGGGTGAAATTTTCAGAGTCTGGGACGTGAAATTTGCAGCCAGTGTTGATTCATTACAGTGTCATTCAATTGAATGAGGCTTTTTTAGTAACATAAATTTTAATTGAGTTACCCTTTTTGTTGTTTTGATGAAGAAATTTAGGTTTTCTTTTCCAGGTGGGGAACGGTACATTTAACCGAGCAAAGCTGCTTAATGTTGGTGTCCGGGAAGCCCTGAAGGATGAAGACTGGGACTGCCTTCTCCTGCACGATGTGGACCTAGTACCTGAGAATGATTATAATCTCTATGTTTGTGATGAATACTATCCCAAGCATATGGCTAGTGCCATGGATAAGTTTCAGTACACGTAAGTGCCTTTGATGTATCTATCCTAATTGGTTCGCTTTCTGCATAGGAAGTACGAATGGGGACAGTGAAAGATACAGCCTTTAAGATCTTTTCTGTTTATTAGTGTTGCAGTAGTGACTTCCCCAGAAAAGGGTTTTTTTGACCCAAGCATGCAATCTGGAACAGTTCCTTGCCTGCAGTTCTCTATTCCAGTGTTAGCTCAGCTTAGCAAATGGCCAGCGGATTTCTGTATGCCTTTCCTTCCAGAATAAAAGCATAGGGTGGGAATTACTGGATCATGTTGAAGATGTGGGATAGGATGAAGGTATTTTGAACTAACCCAAGATGTGAATTTCAAAACTTTACTTTGGTCTACTGGGGGTGGAGAGGAGGAATGGAATATAATAGGAATTACACTGGTTTTGCTGGTTTGGGTTTTGGCATTGTCATGACAGTATCTGTAAGGTATGTGATTAATACATGTGTGACTTGGATCACGTTAGTTTGTGGAGGACTGGTATTATCCTTCAATATCAATCCTTTTTTTTTTTCTTTCTCTTTTAGTCTGCCATATAAGTCCTTTTTTGGGGGTGTATCTGCTCTGACTCCAGAACATTACATGAAGATGAATGGGTTTCCAAATACATACTGGGGCAGTGGTGGTGAAAATGACGACATTGCTACAAGGTACTAATGCATAGGACAAGCTTAAAATAGAACCAGGCTGGCTAATGAAACATGTAACATTACCCTACCAAAGGAACTGAGATGTTGTTCCTTAACATGCTTGCAGTATCGTTATAATCCAAAATGCTGTTGTCACTGGGAATGGTTAATGTCAGAAAATGCTCAGCATCTCTGAATCTAATCATCGTGTGCTGGGAGGACAAAGCTTTCCTCAGACTCTCTCTGGAGGGCAGAATGTTACTTTACATCCTGTGCCTTCAGTCGCTCTGGAGGGCGTCCAAAGGGTTATAGCCACCAGTAGTTGACAAGTGACTCCATTAACGTTACCCGCCCCAAGGGAAGGAAGGAATCTGCAAGCTTGATGAAGAAGAAAACCAAGAAGATACTTATTAATTCTCAGACAGTTGGGAATTTAAGTTACATTGGGCATCTAGGTTGCTCTGAGTATTATCTAATCACCAATACTTGGAATTAAGGAACGCAAGGAATTCTGACTTATGTCTTCAGTGCTGGGTGATGGAGAAGCCTCTGTACTACTGTGAGTCAGTGACAGCAAGAGCTGATGTTTTTTCTTGTACTTTAGTTGCCATGGCAGCAGCATGCTATAGAAGTGAATACAATGAGTTTAATTCCAGGTACTCTGCCTAATGCGAATTCTTCAAGTACAAAATCATGGCTGTAGCTTTTTTTTTTCTTATTCAGCTTTGTAGTTGCACTGTGCACCTTCATCATCCTGCACTGAGGCAAGCTGATGGGGAGTTTATAAAACTAAACTGACAATCAAGGCCTTGTGTGTTTTTTTGGTCTTGCACAGTGTGACAAGTTACACGGTTTCGGTGGAATGTTCTGTTCGAGGACTGTAGGAGTTTTTACAAAGCAGTATTCTTCTGGGAATTGAAAGTCAAATTTTCTAACATAGAATTCTTCATTTTCCTTTCAGGGAAAGCTAACTGAAAGGGTGTATGATTGTTTAGAGAGTCAGCATTTACTAAAGGAATGGAGTGCCAGGAAAATAATCTTTAAATCAAACACTACAAAGCTGGGTCTATTCAGCTGTTCTTAGTACAGCTTAAGCATCTGATGTGGTTTTCAGTCCCAGTGCTGGAGAGTCATAAGAGTGCGCTTCCTTATAGAAATCTCCTCAGGCAAGTAGGTTATGTAGATCCCAAAATAGCCCTTTCTTAAAGGGAAGTGAATCATGTGTTATTTCTCTGAAAATTTATACTAATGACTAGCAATGCTCTGGCCTATAGGAACATGGAGGCCGTGGACAGTGCCTGTTAATGATTTAGTCATATACTGAAATCTCAACCTGCAGAAGTTATGAATGAGCTGGCTGGTTTTCCATGGCCCGCTTGATGCACCTACTGGGACTTGAATTTTAGGAGGTGCTCAAGCACTTCTTAACCGTTTAGTAACAAAATTAATTAGTATTTGAAATCGGACATCAAAATGTAAAAAAAACCAAAACCAAAAACAAACAAAAAACAAAGGAGTCCCCTGTAAAGGGGATAAAGGGGATACTGCTTATTAGAGCAGAGTTGGCAAAAAAACATGCTGGCTGCTACTTAGACTTGGCAGACTTCAGTAGTTTATAATATTAGTCCTAGCAAACACCAAGAGCTACCTCTTATTAGAAGAAAATACTACTCTAATCGGAACTAGTTTTATGTTAACATTATCAACTACAGGGAAGTCTGTTGGGTTCTTATTAACAGTAAATGGATCTATTAACTGCTTCATATTATGGTTTTAGTTTAATCTTGCAATGCAAAAGGTGTAACAACAAATCAAATTTAGTGTTCTTGCTTTTTCTTGTCTTTTTGATTGAATGTGCAATAAGCTTTTGATCAGAAAACAAGAGACCTTGTCTAAAACTCAGTCTGAAATAATAGTATGTCATACTGTCAAGCGTTGTAATCATTTGATGGCTCTAGACTAACAAGTATTTTCAGTTCTGTGGCCTCTGTCACCTTTATAGCATTCCAGCTTCAGTGGAGCTTGCTGCTGTACCAAATCTCAATGGAAGGCAATCAGATGTTTCAAACATGCCAGTCAGATAATCTCAATTGAGCTAACATTCATTCTTACATTCACAGGAATTTTCTTTGCGTAAGAGCTGCCCTGTGATAACGGAGGTTTGCTAGCCCTATTACAGGCATTTTTTTTTAATTGGTAAACTAACTTGGATGCCATCAGCAATGCATTGCTTGAAAGTCACCCAAAATGCAGGTTTTAGGAGCTCTGTTCTGGAATTCTGAGCCTTTGGTTCACTTTTTTTCTTATGTATCTGGCCTGCAGCTGAGCAGCTGACATTTTGTTTGTCTGGTGCTTGTATTTATCACTAATCTCTTATTAAGCCAGTCCTCTACTCAGGCCATCTGAATGAATGGCACTTCTCAAAGAACAGAGAGAGGCTTAATCTGGATCTGAAGCTCAGGACCGGCTTCCTTTCAGAAACTGCAACACTGCAAGTTTGGGTGTTGGGGGTTTTTTAAGTTTAGGTGATGGACCTCTAGACAGTGAAAGCGCTGCTCTTACAAAGAAGTGAAAATAATGCTCAATTGTCAGATTAATGGGAATGGCTCTTGAAGGCTGTGTATGCTGTTGTTCATTCCCTGCTTGCTATAATCCCCTGTGTACCCTGCCAAAGTGCACTGCAGCTGGGAGCTTTTCTAGCCCAAGCCTGGTTAGAACCTGCTAGAGAAGATAATGTGGCACTGTGGTGTTAAACTCGCTCTCTTCAGCTTCTGCATTTTGCTTTGATTGTGTTAACACTGAAAATCATCTCTGACTTTGATCTTCCCTACAACTAACTCTAGAAGTGGCCTCTTTATGCCTAAGCAAAAATTTTGTTTGTTGTTTTAAAGGATTCAGTTAGCAGGAATGAAAATAGTCCGGACATCACCTCATCTTGGACGCTACAAAGTGATGAACTACAATGCAGGGACAGAGACACAAGAGCCCTGGAGAAGGTAACTGTTTGTGGGGGAGGAAGGGGGGACAGTTAGGAGGCTACTCTTTGGCTTGTGGCAGGTTGACTGTTACCGTCATCTTCCGCAGAACAGGCAGGAAGTACACCTAATGTCACTGCTTGGTTTTCTGCTTTAATGTGGCTATTTAAAGAAAGCTCCCAGTCAATTTTAACTGAAGCATTTTGCTCCTGTTGCTGCATTTTGAAGGGTTTCTCCTGGTTTCCTACTTTTTTCGTATTGTTAAGGACACATGCTAGAGAGGAAGCTAACACATATCAGACTTTCAACATCAAAATTATTCAGGTAATTAAACTTTTAAACAAAATAGTGCATGTCTTTTAAATAGGAAGAGTTCAGTTTGAAGAGGCATTTTGTAACAACTTCCCTGTAATAAAAACTTGCTTTTCAGTCTGTGTGGATTTACAGTGTGCCACTAAAATAGTGGAAAGCAGCATTCTAGTTTGAAGACATGAGGAAGGTGCTATGAGAGACCTTAGCAAAGACCTAGATTTATATAAAAGAGCTGGAGGAGGGTGTTGGGTCAAGTGTGGTGGAGGTTTCTCATACCAACAGTGCGGACTTCCCTCTATCATCTCAAAACTCAGGTTTCCATAACAACCTTGTCTTAAAACCTCCCTGCAGCAGCCTATGTACACCATTGCTGCGAGCCTCTGTGTTGCACTCTGTGTCTCTCGAAGCTGCTGCCAGTTGCTTTGTTCTTTGCACACTGTAGTTGCTGCCAGATCCATTCTATGATTCACCTCATTGGTCTCCCTGTCTGATGAGATTCCAGTCCAAATTGTCCTCCTTGTTTAGAACACGAGGTGAACTTATTCTAATCTGTTTAGTCTTATAAAATACCTTCTCTCTCTAGCCTTTATTGGATGAAAAGAATTTTCTTGGGGCTTTTCTGCTAGCAGCTTTCATCTGCTAAGCCCTTGCCCCCTCTCGAAGTCTATTTCTTCTGCAGCTTCAGCTGAGAACATCACCTTTGTGCTTCTATCTAACTGCAGGTATTCTTTCTTCTTCAGGCCTGCTCCTCGACACGACACCAGAAAAACATGGAAGGATGATGGAATGAATTCATTAGAGTTCAAGCTCCTTTCCAGGACAAAGCATCCTCTTTATACCAACATCACTGTGGACATTGGGTACGTTCCCCCATTTTCTTGAGAGAATGAAACCAAAAGCAGAGTTTGGGCGCAGCACAGCAGCATGCGTATGCGCATTCAGCCTCTACCTCCTGGTGTGGCGTGGAGTCCATACCACCCAAGACTAATCCCTTCTGTCTTTCATGCATTTCACTTTTCTTTGTATAAGATTTCAAAGAAAAGGCTTCAGGAATAGCTAACAAACAGGCTCCAGCTTACAAAAAAAATTGTCAAAGCACTATAAAACCAGCGCCTGAGCCAGACCCACCTCTTGGGCCTTGGGGATCAAGGTCTCCTTGACAGTAAGCTGACCCAAGTTTTCTGGAACTTTTGTTCCATATCTGGATAGCTCTGTCCTGCTTTGTACTTGTGTTAATTGGGATGCAAGCCATTCTGTCAGATGGGCTCTCTGAAGTGCTGTATTTTGAGAAAGTGTTGAATGCAGTTACACTTCTGTAAATATCTTTTGTGAATTTGAGTAAAATAAATTGAGTTATGTGTTTGGGTTAAGATTTTCTAGAATATTTAATGAATGCAATAAAGGAGAAAGTTGCCTTGAAACCAGAGCTTAAGTCCTTGTTTTCTTCTGGCGTGACCCATTAGTGTTTGAATGTTTTTATTGTAGCTGTAAGTAATTCAGGCTGAATGGGACTTGAATCTGTCACCTAGTCTAACCTCCTGCTCAGTGTAGGGAAATTAATCTAGTATTTCAGCTGTTGCTTAGATGTTAAATTATCTTTCAAGGTTGATCTGTCTTCAACATAAAATACTTCTGAGAAATGAAATACTAGAGGAAAAACTAAGTCAAACGTGTCAACAGTGGAGCCATGACCCTGGCAGGAATGTGTTTGTACATACCTGACTGCGAGACTGATGCCGTCTGCCCAAGACCTTCCCCTTTCTGTAATCTTTCTTTCTCTATAAAGTCAGTGAGTAGCACCGTGTACCAGGTCCAATTATTTTGCAAGGATGACACAGGGTATTTTTGCTTCTTGTAGATACTAAAATTCCCAGTTCACTGAAAAGCTGCATCTGTCCCACTAACACCTGAAAATGTATTTAAAGCTTCAGCCTTCTCTGCAGTTAGAATAACGTGTCAACCAGCTAGAGAAAAATTCTTCAATATTATAGTAAGCAGAAGTTGCATTTTGTCTTGTAATTCTTAGTATATTGTTTCCTAAAAACAATATACTGATATCCTAATGCCCCTAGCTTCACATCTACCTGGAATGGGATGAATATCCAACAAGCAGGTATAAGGACAGTTAGGTATAATGCAGTAAGGAAAGCAGAGTGCTCTAATTTTAGCAGAAATCCTGCAGCATGCTGGAACAGTTTGTTAATCACAGACTTTCACCAGTCTTCTAAAATGAGAATCACAAATAATAATGGCCTGGGTATGTATACAAATATGCACTCTGTTAACATTGTGGCCAAAAAGCATTAAAAACTGTGGACAACAATTTCTTTCCATCTGACACAGTTGGCCACTGCATTTCCTTCCATATCTCTCCAGAATAACACCCAAAACCTGCAGCATACTGCAGAACTGAGACTTTCATTTTGCCCCAGGACACTTCAGAAGTCCCATGGCAGGGTGAGTTACACTTATGAAGGACAAGAGAAGGCTTCTGAATTCAATGGAGCATATTTATTGACAGATTTTTAACATCTCCTCACCTCTTACCATTATTGCCCTTCCCTCACACATAAGCAGTTTTTCCTCAGGGTAGAAAAAAAGTTAGTTTTTCTCTGCAAATCGGTGGAGAAATCTTGTGCTTTTAATAAGAAAAGACTGGCCTGTTCCTTTTGAAGTCACGGTAGTGTTGGCAGTGCTAGGCTGCCTCCCCCCTACAACAAATCAGAAGTTTAGAAATAGTTGCAAGAACAAAACTTTTTTCAGGAGACTTAGTTTCAGTCCTTCCAATGGACCAGCCCAAACAAGGACACTTTTGCAAATGTCCCAGTAGAAAGTGCATAGAAGAACATGAGGACCTGTCCCTTGGCTCAGTCCCTATCTCGAGTCCTCCCAAAAGGAAATTGTCAGCCAATCAATTAGATGCTGTGAAGAAAAACTTTCTTCTGTGCTACTGAAGTACTCTTTCAAGCAGACTGCTGGGAGTCATCAACAGCAACCACGAACATGATCTGTTACCATCTCCTATCACCTGTGTGGTGCTCACCCTTATGAGATCTTCAGCTGCATGCTGAAATCTACTGTGATGTTGACATATAAAGGGTTGTGTTCCACTGAGAGCAGTTTATATGAACAAGAGTTCAGCCCATCTTTTTTCCACGTTTTAGACACCTGACGTAGAAGCTTCATCCTGAGGACAAAGAGGAGAAAATCTTCATTGACGTGCATAGGAAAGGAGTTTTGAGCTCTTTCCCACTGCTAGTAAGCTTAGAGGCAAAGCTACAGCCACTCTGTATCTATGGGAATGTAAACTCCCGCTTTTCCTGTCCTCAGCATGGACAACCAGACATGGGGAAAAAAGTCCTTTCATTTAATCTTTGAAATCATATGCTCAAATTATATCCATGTAACTATAACTTTGGAATTTTCAAAGGAACATCACCCAGTTGATTCTAGGCAGATGTCATGTACAGATGTCAGAACAGCTGCCAGCTATGAACAGCGGTGTCCCCCATAGCCTCTGGGTACCACAGAATGCCTCTTTGGCCTAGAACAGAGAACTTGGCCCCCAGGCACTCGGCTCCTAGTGACATACCAACACAATGCAAGGTGGAACACTGTTCACAACTCACCTCTCTTGATTCACCTCATTACCACGGTCTCGTTCATGGAATATCATTGTGTACCTGCCAACCTCAGCAGATGGCCTCACCACTTTCATCTTCTGCATCTGAACCCTGGAAGAAACAATAGTGCCATGAGCAAGACACCACCTATAAACAAGCTCTTAAGGGAAAAAATGCAACATTTGGAGATTTCATCTCTTGTAGTTGCAATCAAAGCAAGCGCAGAGAACTGTAGGAAACTCATCTTCATCTCTTCCACAACAGATTTGCCAGAGAAATGGGGCTCAGAGTTGTGTTTCTGGAAAACAGGTCCAGTAGGGTGAACAGAAGCAGGTAGTTACTAGAGTAGAGGTCATGTAGAGCTTTAAGCATACATTACACAACAGAGTACATTTAAATTAGCGTTGTCTGCTTTTGTTTGTGCTGCCTTCTATTAAACCTAGGAGGGCTGCAGTAAGATTCCACACATTTTTCAACAAGTTCATCTCAACTTCTGCAATAAAGCACCTATACCTCATAGTTCACTTAAGAAATAAAGCTAATTTTCTAATAGTTGGCACCTGGAAGTTTTTTTCTTTGTTGACATGAAGAACAATTTCTTTCTGAGAACAATGCCAGAAACACTGAGCCCCATGCATGGGTTTGTGTCTGACATCAGGCACTTGGTTGGAGCTTTTGGCCTTAAGCATATCTGTGGAGCACAACAATTTTGCTCTGTCAGCAGAAAGGGTTAACTTAATTACAACATAATTAAAGAATAGCCCAGGTCTTTCCCAGTCACATCAGCAGCTGAAAGAGCAACAGGAAACCAAGGACTGAAGAAACCGAGCCCCTACAGCTTTCCAATGACTGCTTGTAGCAGTAAATTATGAAACAAATGATCTGAAAATCTGTTTGTGATGCACATCTTAGGAAGGGGCCCAAAAGAGACCATCACATTTAGCGTGAGGCTAAACAGTAGGACCCAGAGTACTTGGGCCCCACTTTCTTAAAGATACTGAAGGGGATGCTGCCATCTGCTGCAAGGATCTTGGTACAACCACCAACCGAGACAGCAAGCTTCCCATTACCTATCCACTGCAAACTCTGTAACCAGCCCAGTCCAAGATCTACCCAAGAGGAAAGGCATGAGCCAAGTCCAGTTGCAGTGTGCACTCTGGGTCATACGATTTGGTTTCCACACCAAGACCACAACAGCTGCAAAGTTACGAGGTACCATGCGCAAGCAAGCGTCACTTCTGATTCCAGCCCTTTGCAAACCTTGTGGAGACCCTCAGCAAATCCTGCTGATCTGCTGCCCACAAGAACATTTGAAAGAACACCACTGTCAGCTTAGTTCACTCATTAACTGTGACGCTTCTCAGGAAGCTGGGGAATAAGGTGGTACCAAGCCACCCCCCTACCACTATAAAAGCCAGCTCCCAAGAGGTCACAGAGAAGTCGGTGTGTCTAGCTAGGGGTAAAGAAGCGGAAAAAAAAAAAGAAGCTGTGATTATTAAGGGACAGAAATCAATGTCACCAATATATCTTTTAGATTTCTTGAGATACAGCTGACTGATTTGCTGAACTGACACAGAGAAAAACTCTCATTTGGAAGTTCCTAAATTTAACACACTTGATTTCACTAGTGTAATTATTTAATATTACCAGGGGTATTAATTTCATGTCCCCCAAATAAATGTTTGCATATTTAAGCAATTGAAAAGGATAAACACTGAAGAATGACAGAGCACACCCAAGTTACAAATTGGCAGGCTCTGCCAGCAGAGTTTGCGGGGTTGCAGGGCTTTTTATTGGTGGGTTTTTTCCCTTCCTTCACTAACAGCAATGCAAGATTAGAGGTTTCCTCCTAGGCAAAGGGCAAAAGATCAACATAAAAGTTTTGTTGACTTCTTTGTCCCACTAAACCTCTCAAACTAACAAGTTTCTCCTACTTTGACAGGCATGTCTGCAAAAAGTAGTTTTAACAAGAGCAAAGGGCATATGCATACACAAGCAGGCTTCCTAAAATTCAGGTTATTCACTATCTTAACTATCATCACCACCACCCACATATAAATTAAGCCCTGCTTGGAGTAAATCATGGTAGTCAATGAATGCAAAAAACCCAGTCCCACCAAAACACTCCCACGCTCTTGCAAAGCATTGGAACTCAGTAAATTTGTGTCTCTCTGGCAAATCATACTCCAGTCTTCAGTCTTACTATTTCAGTTATAACCAGTTTCCAAGCAAGAATACAAATACTGTGTGTCCAAACCAAAAAAAACCCAAACAAAACAAAACAACTACAACAACAAAATCCCCCAAACCCAACCAACAATGCTGTCAGGAGAAGGATGAGGTCTCAGGCACACTTAACCTTTTTAAAGAGGAAACCATTCACAGAACGGCATCTCACACTCCACATCCCCGCTGTGATGCTGTTTTGAATTGAATGCTCCAGTAGTGTTCCATCTTTGGAGGCTAGGTGTGAAGTCACACCAATTTTTTTAATTTTTATTTTTTTTAAGATCAGTGCCTCCCCGTTTCACACCCATTTCCCTCTAGCCTTTTATTTATTTATTACCTGATTCGAAGGTCGTCATCTTCTCCACCCCAACCCCAGTAGCTGTTAGAGAATCCATTCACCTTGGAAAACTGATCTCTTGTTAGAGCAGTTACACCTCCAAAATATCCTTTGTACCGTAACCTAGAAGTATATGAGAAGCGAGAACGAAGAATTAAAAGTCAAGTTCTACCAACAATGAAAAAATCACCCTGAAACTCTGGATCTAGACCTGTCTTTCACAGAGTTAAGGGTGCACAAATCCATGAGGTAGGTCTTCTTCTCTTCCTCTTTTCACAAAAAGGTGGTGATGTGCTTTAGGGCAGAACTGTCCAACTGAGAGAAGGTAACTATCTTCAATAGTTTCTCTCTCTTTACATGACTCCCCTTGCCAGCTAAAAAGGCACTTCACCTCAAGGACTCTGATGAGTAGAAAAGGAACAAAGCTATGCACTAATATAGTGGGAGCTTCACAATAATGACAGCCATCAAATACCTTAGAGCTGAATCTGAAAAACTTGAAATTAAATCAGATCCCAGCAAGGGGGCACGTGCTATGGGATATTGCAGAACCAATTCCAAGGTAAGGTACAGTGCAAGTTACTTAGTAACCTAATGTAATGGAGCTCAGCTCTGAAGGAGATTAATTTTTAACTTCTACCTTCCTTTCCTGGAAACTGCATCTACTTTTAAATGATATATGCTTATACAAAAAAAGATATATATTTTAAAAGATACATGCTTACATACCATGCTTATTATCATCTTCTACCATTTTGCTAATCGCATTTTATGATACTGTCTTCTTTCTTGGCCCTTAAGGTAAGCAATACAGCACAGCCCCTACTACATTGCCACTGCCAACTTCAGAGGTGACGTGCACACAGCTGCAGATTGCATTTTGATTTCTGGATGTATGTGAAACTAAACCGTGGAACAAACTGCCAGGGCTGGACAGTATCTGTTGTGGCATTTCACATGCCAGACAAGCAGAGGTGCTTGGGACATGGCTCCAGTGATCCGTTTGGGCCCAGGGGTTCCACCAGTTTTCAGTCCATCTCATTGTCCGCTTACTAGTCCATACTGCATTCTGCTTGCCAGTCAATTAACCAAAGCAGTGTTTCTGTTGCGTTGGTGCACGACCAACCTGTAGCCCTCAGCATGCAAGGCACAGAGCTCTAAAAACTTGCCACAAGCCTAGTTCATTTGTGCTTGTTCCTGTTTTCACTGAATGACTGGAAAGTGAATATTACTCTGTTTAAGGATTTGGACTTCCCACCTCTTTCTCGTATATTTAACAAAGGAAACCCAGAAGTGAAGCAGAGCTTTACTTCAAAGTACTCAGAAATCAGCTTTTGAAAAGCCCACTTCTAATTAATATTTAGAGTGACATGACATAAGAGGTGACTCTTTAAAGAAACCGCATTCAATGAAACCACTTTAGCCATTAAATTCACCAAGCTCAGAAGCCTTTTTTCTTTGAGGTGGCCAGAACCTGACTTTTCACTTTGGTTTATTTATATCACAGTATCACTTAGGGGACCCACTTAGAAGTCAGAACGATCCTGTATTAGATGCTGTACAGCCAAATAACTAAAGGGCAACCCCATCCCTTGCTAAATTCTCACACTTGAGCTCTCAATATCAGAAGTTACCTCTTCAACAGCAAAAGCTAAGTGGGAAGTTTTATCAGCACAATAGTAGGATGACACTGTCAAATCACAGGACCAGGAGACTGCAAATGTATTTCTAGCTTTGACAGAAGGTCTTTGCACAACGCCTGTCACATTGCTTTCCTCTCAAAACACTCTTTTCCTCACCCCAGAAATCAGAATGATGACAATGATCATTCGTACAGGTGACCACGCAGATGACTTCAGAGATGTCTGTACAGTCAGAAGGCACTCCAGAGAGGCAGAGCGTTACCACCAGAAATCTGGTGTCAGAAGGAAGGGTAGATACCAGTGTACAGCTCCATCAGAAGAGGAACATTATCAGTAATGCAGTACTTCCCAGTTGGTATTCTTTCCATATTCCTGGTCTCCTACCTGTATCCAGTACTGTTTCTGCCAACTACAAGGTGCTTTGGTTGTCTGTCACACATGTAACTGTTAAAGTCATTTTCTGGCACCAGATCCACATCATGGAAAACGAAACAGTCCCAGTTTGCTTCTTTTAGGGCCTCTATGTATCCTACATTCAGCAGTTTAGCTCGATTAAATTTGGTGCTGCCAGCCTGTGGAAGAGAATGGAAAAAAAGCCTCTGAAGGTGGTGTCAAACCTTTTGAACCAGAACGGTTCTCGGGCATTTGTTCTAATCACGCAACCACATTCACGCATCACAGCCTTTACAGCAGTAACTACATAAGGAGCTACACCGTAGCATTAGATACAGCATCAGAGTGGCCAACGACGCAAAGTGTTTCTTCATTCTCTCCTTGTCATGAACAAACACAACCAGGGCCAGGAGAGCATGCGGTTGTCTGGGCACCGCAAGTACACATGCTGCATGATGCAATTTTAGTGCTATTGCTGCTCCTGTCCTGGAGTGCCCATCAGGCTACATAACAAAAGAGGTATCAGTAAACAGTTTAGGAACTGGCCCTCCATACAGCTCTGTCAGTAAGGCTTACGGAAGTTTTAAAAACAAACAAACAAGCAAAAAATCCAAACCAAAACAACAACAAAAAAAAATCTACCCAAAAACATTACTCCTGTACTAATTCATTTATAGATGTCAGAGCCCCTGCCACAGATGATTTATGCTTGTCCAGTCAGTTTAGAGGACAGCAATGCTTTAAGAGTTCACTGTATTGCCTTAGGTCACACAGTAGGTGGCATAGCGGGAAATAAAAAGCAGATCTCTCCATTTTTAACTCCTATCTATAACCTAATTATTATGCTGCACAGGGATTCCCCGTAGCACAGAGCTTGACTTGACTTTTACTAGTCTTTGTTGTTTGCTTTTGCTGTGAATTAGTGCGTCTTGGCTTTTCAAAAATACAATTTTTCCACCTTTGAAGTATACATGTATATAGACACACCTGGCAGTTTTGTAAGCTTACCATGACTCTCTTCACTCTTGAGCAACAGGTATGCTTATCTTGCCATTTATTTTTAACTGGGCTGCAAGCCTGTAGAAGGCTTTCTGCTCCTGATGACAAAGTGGTGAGTTGCCTCAAGTTTCCACCTGGGAGTCAAAGGGCCAAGCCTTGTGCTCCCAGAAACTAACAGTAGAGTCATTTTCCAGAGCTAGGAACCTGATGTACTTGAAAGAATAAGAAAAGCAATTTTCAAGAGAAAAGGGTCATTTGCTAGAAGCTGCCTGGACTGAAAGAGGCTCCATGGAGGATGAGAAAGAAGCTGGCCTCCCCAGCCTGAGAGAAGGCTTCCCGTAGGGAAAAGCAGTTGTATACAAAGCATGTTTTATTGTTCTAAAAAGTAACACTCTGCTTCGACGCAGCAATTTCTTGAAATGGCAATGGCCATCTGCATCAAGAAGATTTATGGGACTTATGGCTCCACACCTGCAGTTAGGGAAATATAGCCCAGTGCCTGATCTGAGAAAGTAAGAGAGGGATAATTAATTGCTTCCATTTTCAGTCAGTGAATGAATTTTCCAAGAAAAATTAAGATACAATGTATCCAAAAAATCTATGATGACATTTTTCTGAGTGTTTTCTTTGGGACGCTGTTTGGGTTTTTTTTGTTTGTTTGTTTTTTGTTTGTTGTTTTTTTTAAGTGTCCTGTATATGAAAATATCCATCAGATAATCTTCTCCTGATGATGAAAACATAGGCTATTGAGTGAACAGAACAATTCAGGTGACTGGTAAAGAACGTACAGAGAACTTAACTTGTATTGTGCACCAAACCCAGCCTACTTCACAGCAGCAGCATCTACCATCCGCTGCAGTTCTATCTCCCCCATCAGTACAGTCAGGCACCACAGCCCACTTCCTGTGCAAAGGTAGCCCAAGGATGGCTAAAATGTCTTTCCAGGCAGGGCAGCTTTCAATGTTAGATCAGATGCTGAACAAATAGCAAAGTTTACTCTCATCTTTTATTGAAGGGAGAATCGTCCCCCTTTGTTTCTATGGAAGAACACTGACTGCATGACAAACTTACGTTAGGAAAATAATCATTCACCTTCTTGGGGTAAATTACAGACTGGCAATTTTTCAGCTCTGCGCTCACATTTGCACACATTTGTGTAGAGAAACACGACTTTCAAGATGTTACAAGTAGCCCATAAAGAAAAGATCTGGAGTATGCCTTTCAGTGGCTCAGGGAAAAAAAAAAAAAAAATATAAAAAGCCCATTTCATCTTCCTCCAAAGTAAACTGTGTATTTTAATAGTTAAATCCTGCTTTTAACTACTTCTCAAAAGATACTTAAAACAACTAACGACATCACAAATGGGGAGTGAAAATAGATTTGCCATAAAAGAGTTTTGTTAGACACATTTTCCAGTCTTTGAGTATGCCTATCTACATAGAAAGGCTAAGCAAAAGTTTCCAGTCTCCCCAGTAAAAACTCTGATAGAGCAAGTCCAGACTTTACACTGCTGCTCACAAGACAGAACTTTCATACTTCCATATTACTTTTTGCTAACATGACAACAGCCATTCTCCACCTCACATATTTCAATAAATAAAAGAATGTGTGCCCATTCTCCCAATGATTTATTGCTAACCACTGCTCACTAGCTGGACTGAGCCATTTTATGTACGATTACAGTAAATACTAATGCAGAAAAAACGTTCAGTTTTTCCACTCTGCAGGCCACATGATGACTCTAAATGAAAGAACAGACTGAAAGTATATATCCTGCCATGACTTTTGTTCTGCTATGCCATTGACCAGAAGTGTAAGCTTTCACTAGAAAACACTGCCTCATACTGGTTAGTTGACTCTAGCCTCTTTAAACAGAATGGAAGAGAAATTAAATTAATTTATCACCTTTTTCTCCTGCTGTCTGAAAAATCTCTTTATAGTCAAAGCAGAACACGTAAGTAAATGATAGTAAAAGAAAGGACATAGGGTGTATCATCAGCAAGTTCGCAGATGACACCAAGTTAAGCAGGAGTGTCGATTCCCAGGAGGATAGGGAAGCTCTACAGAGAGACTTAGATAGATTGGATCATTGGGCCAACATCAATGGCATGAGTTTCAACAAGGGCAAGTGCCAGGTTCTGCACTTGGGCCACAACAACCCCGTGCATTGCTACAGGCTTGGGGAAGTGTGGCTGGAAAGCTGCCTGGAAGAAAGAGACCTGGGGGTTCTAATTGACAAGCGGCTGAGTATGAGCCGGCAGTGTGCCCAGGTGGCCAAGAAAGCCAACGGCATCCTGGCTTGTATTAGAAATAGCGTGGCCAACAGAAGTAGGGAGGTGATTGTGCCCCTGTACTCAGCACTGGTGAGGCCACACCTCGAGTATTGTGTCCAGTTTTGGGCACCTCCATACAAGAGAGATATCGAGGTGCTGGAGCGAGTGCAGAGGAGGGCAACGAAGCTGGTGAAGGGCCTGGAAAACAAATCATATGAAGAGCGGTTGAAGGAGCTGGGACTGTTTACTATGAGGAAGAGGAGGCTGAGGAGAGACCTCATCACTCTCTACAACTACTTGAAAGGACACTGTAGAGACGTTGGTGCTGGTCTCTTCGCACAGGTAATTAATGACAGAACGAGAGGGAATGGCTTCAAGCTCCAACAGGGTAGGTTTAGACTGAACATTAGGAAAGAATTATTCACAGAAAGAGTGGTTGGGCATTGGAATAGGCTGCCCAGGGAGGTGGTTGAGTCACCATCCCTGGATGTGTTTAAGAGACGTTTAGATATGGTGTTGGGGGATATGGTATAGGGGAGAACTTTGTAGAGTAGGGTAGATGGTTGGACTTGATGATCCCAAGGGTCTCTTCCAACCTAGATGATTCTATGATTCTAAAGCAAACACACCAAAAGATCAAGAAAAAGACACCATATTACAAAAGAGGAATCTATAGTGCTTTTAGCTCATGTGGCCAGAAGATAAGAACCTTCCATGAAAGACAACATGGCACAGGTCTTGTATGCTCACTGACTCAGCAGAGATAGAATGAATTAAAATAAAGAAAGTAAGAAATCTTTCAGGAACCAAATGCTCTGCCATGACTACTTCTTCCCACAGCCCTTGCTGGGCAAGTAAAGCACCTACAAGCAGTGGCTGGCATGTTTAGTTTGAGAGAGCAGAAGTACAACCACAGGATACGCACAGCTTACTAAGCATGACAGCCAGCAAGCAGATGGGAGAGGAGAGCTAGATACAAACTGAGGCCGTCAATCCAAACAACTCCAAATTTAAAGACAGAAAACATGTCAGCCTAGTTACGTATGTGTATACTGCAAGACAAGTGAGTCGCACTGGCAAAGATGCTTTGAACGCTAACTCAGAAATAGAAAGGAGAAATGGACACCAGTTAAAGACACTTTGTTAATACTGCCTGGCTTTGCCAACAGGTGCTGAGATCCTGTAGTGCTGATAGCAATGGCTGCACGAACCCTTGCATCCCACAACAAGTAGATGTGTTTGAAGCAGGCTTGGAGGACTGACGTTAGACAGACAGCAGAGGCAGCAGCGTGCCTCTCCTCAGACTGCTGAGCACTATTGTCATACCTCCCAAACACATCTCTGCACAGTTGCCTCACCTGGTGAATAACATAGATGCCATAGTCCAGCTGCTGCCTCTGTAGGAAGGGGTGGAGATGCTCCAGGAGGTACAGCAGATGCTTCTCTCGATTGCGGTATGGGATGAGGATGGCCACACGCTGCAATGCTGAGCACTCTGTAGGGTGATACCGGCCCTTGGCTACCTGAGGGTTCTCCTTTTGCACTTCTTCTAGTGTGAGAGATGCTTTGAAAGTAAGTTTGCTGGTACCTCCTGTAGGAGAAGCACAAGAAGCTTTCCTGAGATGTTTCTGGTTGTGGCTAGCCGAGTCACCTAATGAGGCACCCTGTAACCAGCATAAAAAACCCAGGTTCGAGCCCCAATTTATTTCCCTGTCTTTCCAAGAGAAGAGTAGTGCTACAAGGGCATCCTGCAGGCAGTGGAAGGAGAGGGTATTGAGCATTCAGTTGGTTAAACCGATTATAGAGTAGTGATGATAAAAAAATATATTAAAAGAAAAAAAATCAAGATAAATTCCACCCTACTGCAGAAGGACTGGCCAGAAGCAGCTGCCAGGGCAAAGCAGAGGAGAAAGGAAGTAGAAAGAGACATAGGACTGTGGCTGCAAGATGAAAGCACGAACAAAAACATCACAGGCTATAAATTTGTAAGATAAAATGTACCAGGGCTTTCTGTAGCCAAATGAAATTTTCATCACTTCTTTTGCACTGCGCTATTATTCCAGCCCCTCCGGACTTGGACTTGGCACACCCATGAAAGAGAACAATGCAGGCAAATGTGACGGCTACAGCCGCAGTGCGTTTACTTAAGCAAATACATCTTGGGGGCAGTGGTGGGGGTGTGCAGCTAGACAGCAGCTTTTTGGACTACATCGTAGAAGAGGGAAAGAACCCAGCTTCCCAAATGAATCCCTTGTCAGGTTCACAAAAAAGAAGAGGAAGACAAGAATGACAAGCTACTGCAAAGCAGAAGCCTGGTGCTGCTAGCAATATCAAGACACACACACAAAAAAAAGTAGACTAATAAAAATGGCCAAATCAACAGAACAGTCACCTATTTGAACCTTCACCGTAAGTTGTGCTAACCCCAATGCAGCTGTGAAGCCCTTCAATTGTCAAAACAGAGAGACAAAAGTATATCTAATAATGAAAAGGCAAAAAATTAAGCAAGGCTGAGAAGAGTTGTGGTTGAGATAAAGATATTTAAACAAAAAAAGCAAAAGCTGTGTGTGTGAGCAAGGCAAAAAGAAATTCATTCATTACTTCCCATTGGCAAGCACATGTCCAGCCACGTCCTAGGAAGCAGGATCTCAGCTCACATAGCAGTTGTCAGGAAGACAAAAACTGTAACCATGAACACCCACCCTTCTTTCCCTGAGCTTTTATTGCTGAGCAGGATAAATGGTATGGTCATATGGTATGGAATGTCCCTTCGGTCAGTTGGGGTCAGCTGTCCTGGCTGTGTCCACTCTCAGCCTCTTGCCCACCCCTCAGCCTACCAGATTTTGGGGGGCCAGGGAAGAGAGAAAAGAGTCTCAACAGGGTGCTAACACTGTTCAGCCATAGCCAAGTCACCGGTGCGTTACCAGAGCTGTTTCAGGGACAAATGCAAAGCATAGCACCATATGGACTGCTATCCCAGCCAGACCCAACACAGGCACTCTGTGCCACAAGTCACTTCCTCACTCGAAAGTGCTTACTGCAACTGGTTGCATTGTATGTTTCACAGGAAAAGTGTCCAGGAAGAAAACCAAGTCAGCAGTACCAAAGCAGATGTAACTTGTTAGAAAGGAGAGGAAAGCACCATCACTTACGCAGGTATGGAGACAGAGTTGGGCAGCGACTCTGAAAAGACTTCACTATGGGAACTTCCGCAATTGATTCGATCTTCTCTTCCTTTTGACTGCCGTGCAGGCTAATTACCTTTCTGAAATCCTGTACCATGCTCTTAGCTTTAAAAATTTGCTCTCTGGAGTCCACAAAGTAACAGAATGTGGCCCCTAGCGCCATCGAACACAAAGTGACAAGCACCAACACTTTGAACTTATAGAAGAGGTGGAAGATATAGAAGTTCAAGGCCATGGCTCTCCCTGATCTGCAAACGGCTTCCTCTGGCTTGATGCTGAGGCAGGCCACTGCACATCCAGCGGGGATGAAACCAATCCGAGAAGAATGTCACAGTATGGAAGGAAAGTTGGAGGCAGGGAGGGCTGCCACACTTCCTGAAGTTTCACTATTCATGGAGCCATGGTGCTGCATTGCTCTTCAAATGTCAGAAAATATGACTTAACCTGGACAAAGGCAAAAAGGAAGAAGAGAGTTAGTTTCTACGACCCTCCACTGCTGTAACTTCATAGACTTGATGAAAAAAAAAAAAAAAAAAAAAAAAACTTATGACAAAACAAGAAAGAAACAGCAAATATAAACCACTGGTCAGAAACTAAAACACTGAACTTTGATCCTAGCTCAGCCACAAACCAGCTTCATGATTTTAGGCAAATTACTTTCCTGCTTCGTTCTTCACTCCCAGTTGTTTGGTTTTGTGTTTTGGGTTGTTTTTTTTTTTTTAAGATCAGAAAGTGCAACCACTACACCACGTTATGGCTGTGTACAGTGCCTGGCGATACAGAGGCTTTACTACTTCTATTCCTACCAAAATTAACAACAGCTGCAAGGCAAGGGATTCTGCTGGCCGTGAGTAAAGTCAGCTCCCTTCACCAAAACAAAAACCACATGAATCTCTCCAGAATTAAACCACTTTCTTCTGAAAGAGAGTATTATTGACAGCAGAGCTATGTTGCTCTGCACAACACAGTGTGAACCCCACAATACTTAACAGGCATCAGAAATCATTCCTCTATACCTGCTGCCTGCCAGTACCACCTTGTGGGTCTTTGCCCAGTGTTCCCCTCTCACATGCTGCTGTAGAAGGCAAATCTTCCTGCTCTTCAAGGGAAAGGTTCAGTTTGTCAGTGTTAGGTCTGTGAAGATCCAATCCTTTGTTGTGTTTCCTGCCCTCTTTCAAGAGCTCCATTTTCATACAGCCTTTACCTGCCATCGTTCTATAAAGTTACCACGCTAATACTTCTGTCTGTTATTATCATCTCATAGCAGAGAAAGAATTAAATTTTAATAAAAGAGAGCTTTGATATAGAAAACACACAAGAAAATCGCCACCTGTGACAAGAACAAGGACTGAGGCTAAGTGAAGCAAAGGCAGTGATTAAAGACAACAGACACGAAACAGGCTGGATCAAAGAGAAAAAATACAAAAACATGGATGGTTATTTTATGCCAGCTTTCAAAATATATATGAGATCCTGGAGACATATAGCAGGCAGAACGAATACACTAACTCTACATTCCCACTAGCCCAGGTGTCTTCTGGAAAAGTTTCCAATTTATGGGGATGTATGTAGGAGCCAGACCTAGGCCCAACAAGATGAACTACTTGATGTACTGCCTGAGCTTCTTGGGGTTCACTGGGAATGACCAGCTGCTGTCCCTCCCGGCAGGTGCTACACAGAGTGCCTGACCCACTCTCTCCATCCACATGCACCACACAGTGTTGCTCTAAGGAAGCAACAGAAGAGTTTTCAGTGACTTTAGCACTAGAAATGAAGGATCTCTTCATCTACTTCATCTCTTCATCCACATCTACTTCAACCACAGAGATGAGAGCAAAAAAAGGAAAAAAAAAAAAAAGAGGGACTACACCAGAGAATAGTATTCACAAGGAAAGGAGGGGGGGAAAAAGTAAGGAATAAAAAGAGAAAGGAGAGGGAGAGGTTCTCAAGAAGGAAAAAAAAAACCAAAAAGCCATAAAGTCATACTAATAACAACAGGTTTTTTGGGGGGGTTGCTGGGTTTCCCTCCCCCCGCCCCGATCTTCAAGAACACAAGGAGAGAATCACCAAAACAAAGGGAAGCCTGAGTTCTTCTTAGTCCTCTCCTCCTTGTCTCCTAGCCCTTGACACTGCATTTTCCAATGAATTCTTTCTGTTCTTAGGTAAATTACACTGGAGACCACCTGGGTCTCTGCCTCATTGTTTTAAAGGACACCAAAAAATTAGCTTAGTGCTCTCATTTACATCCTTTCCCCTAATTTTCCACATGGGAAATCATCAGAATAGCCTGTAAGGTATTGACAGCATGGGTCTCTACTACTCTCCGAAGGAAACCCAAGAATGAACAGAACTAGTTTTTCTTCTGTTGATACCCATTAGCTCTGTTGTCAGAACAGGAAGGGAGACACCAGCCACAGAGCAACACCTAACATCCCACTGACCTACAAAATAAGAAAATCTATACAGTTCAGGACAGCTATATACATCTTTAAAAAAAAAAAAAAAAAGTCAAGAGAATCATCACATCCAAACTACATGCTGAGAGCATGCAATACTCTTTGTCTGTCAGCTTGTAACAAAAAACTGGAAAGCAACTTTGAGGGGCAGTCAGTAACACATTTCACAGATACAGTAAGCTCAGCTACTTGTTTTCTGAAGGTAATTTCATAGAAGCATACAACGGTTTGGATTGGAAGGCACCTTAAAGATGATCTTGTTCCAAGCCCCCCTGCCACAGGCAGGGACACCACCCACTAGACCAGGTTTCATTTTATAATGCTAAGAGGAGTAAAACAGTATCCAACTTCCAAAAGTACATATATGGACTTCGGATGCAAATGCAAACAAATCTCAAGCCTCAGTCATAATAATCTTCATACTCACTTGGTATGCATCCTTGCTGTATTTACTTACATACTGTGGTAAAACCATACTGCCATCATTTCTCTCTCCTATACAGCCAACACAGAAGAGTGAACTAGAAACCTTTTTCTCCTTCCGTATTATCAGAGCTGTTCAATGAATTCTTACTACTGGGAATGCAGGCCAATGGGTGCAAGGGAACCAAGATGTGAAAAAGCATCAGGAAAAGAGGGAAGAGGAAATTCTCAATTAAAGACAGAGAAAAAGGGCAGCGGGATTCACTTTCTAGCAAACAGGACACTCCAGTTTGCCCAGGAAAATAGGTGAGAGTAATCATTGTTTTACAGTTAAGAAAAATTAACCAAAGAGTTTGAAATGGGCTCAAGCAGAAAATGGATTAAACCCAGTTAAAAATCTTCCCATGTCTCTAAAGTCTCAACTCAGTCTCCACAACAGGTGTAGACGAAAATCACCCCAACTAAACAGGAAAATAAAATTAAGTAGAAGGAAATTAAATGGGAAAATGACATGAATGGAAGACAAAAATGCTGAGATTTTCAATGAATATATTTTGTTTCAGCAATGAATTTTACTTCTTACATTTTGCTGAGTCTTGCTGGTGGACATGCCATAATAATATAAATTAGCAGCCATAGTGCCCCAACATGTGACAGCAAAAATATCATACTGATACACTTTGAGTTAAATAGTTCCAGTTTTTAGCTCAATTAATGAGCAGTAAACAGGATAACATTTGGTTTTGACTGTTGCCAGCCGAAATATCAGTGCATGTCTTTCAGCCCAGCATTACTTCCTAGTTAGCTGTCATTAGGTGTCATACCAGGGGAAGACTTTCGCACGACAGAAGTGATTCTGAACCACAGTTTTGTTCAAATTTCAGCTCAGTCGCTTAGGACTCCGACTCACAACTGCAACAACTGAGGAAATAATGGTTCAAAATGCTTTACCTTATTATCCCACTGTGTATCACTACTGAAACAACAGGGATTCAAATAAAAGAGAAAATGCCCACCACCCCCTGCCAGTTTATACTCCGCAATAGTTGCATACAGGAAATCGGTGATAAGCTATATGAACGATCTGAGAACAGTAAATACTGTGGACCCCAGGGGTAACATTAGCCTGTAACTATTAAATCAAAGACCTTGTAATTTGCTTATTTAAACTCTATTTGCAAGTTCCCATGCAATAATCTAAATTGCTGCCTTTCATAACCTCTCAGTTACTGTCCAGGATCCAGCAGATGAATCACCTGAAGTAGGGTAACCTCTCCTCACAATAAACTTGCACAAAATGTGTGCAAGAGGAAGAAGTTCCTTCTCCACCACCCAACCCAAGTACGTTATAGATTAACCTGGGGTGACAAGGACAACTTGAAGTTAAGATACTGAAATTAACGTGCAGGGAATGACTATCACCAGCTGTTCTGCAAAAAACCAATTTATTAAATTCATAGCCTCCCACTTTATCAGAAGTAGACTGCATTTAAAAAAAAAAAAAGTTAAAACAGTTGCTTACCTCTGAGGCACAAACTGGTATAAAAGGGCTGTTGCCCCAAGAAATTATTTTTTCCACAAATAAAATAAAAAACTAAAAATGAACTATCCATGGAAAAAGACATAATGAAATATCAGGAAGCAATCAACAGTATTAGTCAGAAGAACAAGTTTCTGAAATACCTTTTATTTTGTTGTTAATATCCGGAAGAGCACTCAGGTGTAAAATTGCTAAGGTACAAGGATGTTAAATTATGAACATAAACTCGGAACTTACTGCACCAACCTTATTTCTACCCTCCTCCCCTCCTATTCAGTTAGGTGAAATCTCACAAATACCAATTTCCTTTGTCAGCTTTAGGAGATTCCTTTATAAGCAGATGTTACTACAAGTTCACAGTACTTGACTCTGACAAATATTCAGACCGCACTACTGTCAGTGTGGTTTATTTCATATAACTAACACTACATCTTCACTGAGCTCTACAGCAGCAACAGAACATTCTCTTGCTTAAAATACACTTGAGCACTTCAACAGAGCAGCATAAATATGCATGCATGATCACAACAATTAGTCACTTTCAACTCATCACAACACACATGCCAAAGGGCATAATTCATGTTTCATAAACTTGCAGTTTGGTATTTGGATGTTTTCTATGGAGAATATAGTATGTATTTCAAAAGATGGAAAGCGTGGAGATATTTCAGGTATTTTAAATGGGAAAACATATACAAATCAACTTACCCATCAATTCACCTTATGTTATTACTTCATAGGTTAAAAGGTATTAGGTTTTTCTTTTCTCCTGAGACAGAGGAATGGCATGTGCACAGAAAGACATTGTCTGAATCTACTAAGAAACAATAAAGAACCGTACCCTTATGAATGAAGGTGACTGAGAGACACAGTGAAGAGGTGGCACTTTTATGACTTCCACCAAAGATGGAGAGCGTGTAAGGACAATAACTAGAAATAAAAGGACAAGTAAGAGCCTTAAGAAAAACTTGCCTGTCAGAGAAATGAAAGGAAAACTTGATCATCACCCCTCTGGAAGATGCTGCTTAACTATTTCACGCTAAGGATTCTTCATTTGAAAAAGTGATCTTTTACCAGCAAGCTTAAAATACCTGGGTTGCGTCAGGTACCTAACCCAGAGTCAAGAACACCAGAGTTTGGGCACTGTTAAAGAAATGGAAAAAAAAAATTAAAAAAAAAAAGTTAGGCCCAAGGCCTACTGTTAATAAGCCACATTTGGAGAAGAAGTATAAAAGCAGGAGTTATAACACATCCATAAAATCATTATTAATGGAATAGCCTTAATAAAATACTAACTAGAATAGTCATGCAGAATCTACTCCAACCTTAATAAAGCCCAACAGTCATTCTGCCATTCACATGAAACAATGGAGCAGATACTTTGCACTTCATAACTTCCAATTAGATAAAATAAAATCCTTACCAATTAAGTACAGGTTGAGGATACACAAATCACAATGACAGGATGGTTGAGGTTGGAAGGGACCTCTAGAGGTCATCTGGTCCAACCCCCCTGCTCAAGCAGGGCCACCTAGAGTCAATTACCCAGGACCATGTGCAGACAGCTTCTAGGTATCTCCAAAGATGGAAACTCCACAACCTTCCTGGTCAACCTGTGCCAGGGCTCAGAGATCCTCATAGTAAAATAAGCGTTTCCTGATGTTCAGATGGAACCTCCTGTGTTTCAGTTGTACCTATTGCTTCTGGTCCTGTCACTGTGCACCACTGAGAAGAACCTGGCTCCATCCTCTTTGAGCTCTCCCTTCACGTATTTATAGACATTGGGAAGTTCCTCCCCGAGCCTTCTCTCCTCCAGGCTGAAAAGTCCTAGCTCTCTTAGCCTTTCCTTATAGGAGAGATGGTCCAGTCCCTTCATCATCTTCACGGCCCTTCATTGGGCTCTTCAGTACGTCCATGCCTCTCTTGGACTAGGGAGACCAGAAATGGATGTAGGACTCCAGGTATGGCCCTCATCTTCCTTTTGTTACCTACATACTTAGAGAAGCTCTTCTTGTTGTCTTTGATATCCCTAAATCATGGCTGATATATTGGTAGGGGGTGAAAAAAGACCACCCAGTTAGACATTAAAACATCCATAAACAATATTTCAATCAAAAATTCAATGCTAAACAAATCTTGCTATAAACAATAATCCCCAAGATGCTGGAAATGTGATTCTTCCTTCTTCTATACTTTGTAACTCAGGGTGACTATCTCTCAAATATGGGTGGGAAAACATCTGTGGTGCAACTAAGCTTTTCTCATAGCTGTCAAACCTGTCTACCCAGATCTGACCTTCATCAAAGGTACCAAGAAACTTTCATAGGTACATAAAGTGAAATAAATTCTCAGTGAAGCATAACCAAACCTAGTTTAGAAAGTTACAGTTGACTACAAGAGCACTTCAGGCCACAAGGTTAAAAACATCATGACACCTATTTCAAAATCCATGAAAAAAAAAAATCAAAACACATAGTTATCCAAATATGACACCAGCCAGAATTCCAAAATCAATGAAAAATGAGAAAGGTCTCCATCTATACGTAGACAAACTCATATCTAGACAGACACTACAAACACACTTCTAAATATATCCATAATCATATTGAGGCACGCTGCATGATCTGCATTCCTCAACATCTTACCTGTACTGGTGTCTGTCCCTGTGCTCCGCAGCTCCTCTGCCAACTCAAGTTCTGTAGCCTGCTATATTTTTTGCAACATACGCCAAACCCTACTTGCTTGCTCCAAGGTTCCTAGCACTGTTCCGAATAGGCTACCTGTAGGAACCGATCAGAAACGCAGTGCTATATGACTCACCCCATGCACCGGGGTGTGGGGGGGCGGCTCAGTTCTGATCCTTGAGCCTGTTGGCATGATCACAAAACCCTAACTTGTTCTCCATCCAGGCAGGCCAAAATAGTAAGCAAGGTTCCAGCATGGACAAGACTTCTTCCTAAGCAAACTAGAAAGATCAGAACCATCCATTTTCATTCAGGGCTCTCCCCAACAGAAATACATAGGCATTGGAGTCCGACAGGCTGTGCAAGCACAGAGCGAGTGAACAACACACACGCAAGCTGGTTCCCCATGCAAGGGCTGCAGGGTCAATCTACCCATATGCAGTGGTCATTTGCCAGCAGCCTGACTGAAGCCACTAGCATTACCAAGCTCAGAGATACACAGAAATTATGGACTAAAGGCGGTTCTTCTTTATCTAGGCAAAATGCCGAGGCAGACGAAGACTATCAACAGGAAGACGGATTACTTGCAGCCCTGATCTAGATGTTAGTGAAGGAAAGTAATCTTATATACAAAATTTGACATGTAATTGGAGTTGATAAAAACGTCATTCTTTTCCAAAACTTTTTTTTCTCTGATACATTTTTATATAAAAATTTCCATTATGATAATTATGCTGAAGCCTAAAGTCACATGATTACTTATCAAAAAAGTTACCTTTAACAGTATAAATAATCAGTAAGAACATACTTCCTACCTAAATTTTATTTTTCCTGTGTTTGTATTTAAAATAATTCACCCTGCATGGAAGATCTGCACAGCTCCTGAAAGATACTTTCATTTGATGCATGGAAAATTAATTTTTAATTAATAAAACCTAACGTTCTGATTCTACCTGTTTCACACTGCCCAGTAAGGACAGGTTTCCTACCATGCAGTGATTTTCCAGAAGCCCCTGCAACCTCCTCAAGCTCACATACAAATTCACAGACAGCAGAACAGGTTCAGCAGCAAAAAGGATTAACTTCAATCCAACTTTAAAAACCCTCATAAGTTCAAGCAGGAAATGAAACATGGAAGAGCTCCTTAGAACTGCATTTATCAGCTCTGTAGTATGCATACTATTACTTAGTATTTTATATAGGCCAAAGTCAAAAGCAGCAATAGATTAGCTCTGGAACTATCATGAAGCAGTATAGCAATCTTCTTTGTTATACCCTACAAGAAATAATTAAATTCTTTACAACTGACAAGGTAGAAAGATCACTCTACAGCATCAGCTTTTCTATGCAAGAGAGTTCAAGTCCTCAAGTTTTACAAGAATCTAAACCTGCTCCTTTCAAAGGCATTTCCTTTTCAGCAGATTAGTTTTTTAGTAGGGCATTAAGCTAATAGTTTTTAACACCTCTTTTATACAACACTTCTATAATCCCATTGCCTCTGCCTATTAAAAAAACACCAACTGCACTGAGAAATGGTGAAGTCACGGGCTATTTAAAAAACAGAACAAAACAAAAGAAACCAAATATTCAGACAAACACTCTTTCCACCCCACTTACCACTTCTCAGGATTTCAAGGCAAATGAAGCAAGCGCATTAAACCACTCACTGCTGCTGCCACATCCCTCCTTCCTGTAGAGCAGTCACTCCAAGGAGTATGGAGAGCGCTATGCAAGCAGCAGACACTTTTCATCCAGGAAACCCCACACCATAAAGAGACCTCTGTTACCTCTCACATGCTGCAGGAAAGAGTCAGCTCAAAACTCGCACGACGACTGAAAAACCAAAAAAAAAAAAAAAAAAAAAAAAAAAAAAAGAGCCAACACATCCTGCTTTTCCCCAGCTCTAGGAGGTTCCCTAGGCCCATCCCACATGCTCCTCCCTCGGCTCATGTCCCAGCCTGGGATGGCAGACAGTGTCTCTCCTTTCCTCCTAGCACAGCAAAACCAACACAGGGGCAACTCAGTCATATCTTGACAGAGCACTGTGCCAGATACAATACTGCATACAAATAATTACTACAACAAACCATCCGATCAGAAACAAAGCCTTTGCTCCTAAAAGCAAATCACAATTTCTATTGGAGCCTCTTTGGTATCTGCTCCATTTAGAGATTTTTAACATTAGAGATGCCGTTCTTACATAGATCAAGCTGTCCACCCTCTTGCCCATACCTGTGGAGAAGTCCAGGTGCTCCCACTGCACCCCTCTCTGTTATCACCTGGACATAATACCTGTGGATGACAGTGCCACTGCGGACAGATGTATACTGTATGGAAGGGTGTTTCAATTAGCCTGGCTTACTCACCAGCCTTTTTATATAAGGTAACTTATTATTACAAGGTTGTCCCTCACTGGTGCTTTTTCCACCACTTTGCCCCATAACACTCTGCTAGCAATCTCACGGAACCTGCAGGATTGCTGTCTCTTTGCCATCTTGTCCATGTGGGGCTCTCCCAAGCTACCAGGCCAGCAGCACCACAGTATTAGCTGTGCTGGCTCAGCTCCAGCCTGGCACACAGTTGCCAGGAAGAGTTTTGCTGCCAACCTACCTAAACCTCCTCCCTCGCTGCTATACATCCAGCTGACAAACACACTTCCTTCAGTAGAGTTGCAGTAGAATTGTGTTAATCTCTTGCAACTCAAACCTGTTTGAACTTTTTGTGCAATATGTACATTCCAAGCAGGTAGGTATTTCAAAGCTTCCCCAGTAAGCCTCCTCTATGCCACAAAGGTCTTATTATCAGGACTGCCCAGGAGTTTTGGGGAAAGACTTCCTTGTTTCAGACACTTAGTAATGTGAAAAAAACCTTTAAGACTAGTGCATGTTTCAACCGGTCACCCACATCAATTCAGACCAGCCTGGATCTCGACTGTCGCTGTCTCACTTTCCTCTCCCCTTCAGTCCACAAACTGTAATCTCTGCACCGGCACCGGCTCGCATGCAAACATGAGGTTAGCTGGATTAGGGGCAAGCAGTGTTTCTAGCAACCTTCTGTGATCCTCTGTCTACCCTTCCCACTGAAGAATGTCAGAAGAATGTCAGAAGGTATGACTATCAGCAGAAATACAGTAGCTCAGCTTTCAATTGAATAGGAACTGATATTTTAGTAGGATGATAATATATGTTTCCAGGCAATAACTGGTAACATTCTACAAACTGCCTCGAACCAGACAATTTTAAAGAGGAAATGTATGAGTTAAAAAGAAACAGACCAAGGTGCATTTGTGGGGCCTGATTAGAATTAACAGGCTCTACCAGCTAAAACATTCCAGTTGTGTCCAGAATACAAGCAGATGTGCTAGCTCCACACTCTTTTCTTGCTATTTATTACTTGAAAACTGCTTGATATTAAATGTAAAAGAACAAAAGTACTGGCAGCTCCAACTCCCTGAATTACAAACTAAAAAAGATAAAGAATACGTAAGACACCAGGAAATAACCTAGATATTTCCCTTACGTAACTTACTGTCTCCGTGCGTGTGGGCATCACGGAAGAAGCAATTGCAACAGATATGAATGAGGAAAGGCTTGGTAGGCAAATAGAATAAATCCATTTCATACAGAAGGAACTCATAGCAGAAAAGCACTGAAAGAAGATTCTCCATACATCTTTAACTCTGACATGCAGGACAGAGAAGAAAATAGCAGCATTTCAGCATCTCACCTATCCCTATCAAGGACACCATTGTTCTTCCACCCAACGTTACCCCAAACAAGAAGTGCTATTCCTCTGTTCCAACCTGCTTTGGTTTATGATCAAAGAGTCGAAAAACTTGCTCCACAGGGAATGCAATGGGTAAAAGAAGCTGTCCCTGAGCTCTGGTATGCATGAAGTCCATTCTGGCTCCTGCCAGAAAATCTGGTCCTGTGTGGGCTCCTCTCCACAGGCTGCAGTCCCTACCAGGAATCTGCTCCGGCATGGGGTCCTCCACCAGAAGAGCCTCGTCCCCTCCTTCTCTGACCTTGGTTTTCACAGAGCTGCTTGTCACCTTTTTTGTGGGGATGGTTTGGTTTTTTTTTCCCCCCTCTATCTCCTCACTCCTCTCACAGCTGCTGCACAGCATTTTGCCCTTTCTTAAATACGCTTTCCCCAAGGCAACACCAGCCTGGCTATTGGGCTCAGCCTTGGGTCCGTTTTGGAGCTGGCTGGAACTGGCTGTGTTCAGCACACCTTGGCTTTAGCATTACTCTTGTTCCAGTGCTTCACATCTATATCAAACATTAGATAGCAGATATACAGTTACTTTTAACATTTCCAGACAATTTGGTGAGCAAGCAGTAGACATTTTTATATAGTCACATTTCACTTACAAAACAGAGCCCAATTCTTGGCAATTTCTCAGCGCTAAAACATGACATTAAGATTTCTGAGTTTACCAAAGGAAAAGCTCGTGCTTTATTTACTAAGTGAGTACAGAGCATTTGCTGCAAATGACCCAACATCATTACCAAGCACAGGCCAACTTGAGCGGGTGCTAATCCTATACTCCAGTACAGTTTTCACTTTCCTAGGATGCAACGAACTCTAATTTTACGCTAAGAAATGCAATCTAATGTCTCCAGGCCAAGGAACACACTTATGAATGGCCTCTCTTGTTACACAACTACAGCTGAGACACTGACTTCACTGTGAAAAGACACAGCACTGTCAGACTGAGTGCAGCCAAAGAGATGGAATAAGGCATACAGCAAACAGTACTGGCACACCTTGTAACTACCTAACTGCTTACCAGGGACATAGCTTTTTAAAAAAATACAGCACAGTTTAAAAACACCTTCCCCCCAAGGTCAGTGGAATATCCTGAAAAAGCACATGGTGAAACAGATTTCTGTGAACACAGGAATCTCATGTATAATGGAAAGCTAAGGTCATGATTCAACTCAGCAGTAGCCTATCTTTTTCTGGCAGCTGCTGCATCCCTGGAGTGGCATCAGTCAGTATGGATGCCAGATGTCAGAGACCTTGCTGCTTTCCAAAAAAAAACAAACCCCAAAAAACTCAAAACAACCACTCAACGCATTTCTGGACAAATTCCTCACTTCCCTCTCTCCTGCACAAAAAATAACACCTGAGAAAAACACTACATTAAAACCACGTACATCCTTATTTCAGCTTTAAGTACTTCACAATACATTTTTTAAACCAAAGTGTCAACCACAGATAGCTAAAGCAATACAGGACAGAAGTTGAAGTAAGAAGTATAGACCTGTGGCTACTTAATATATTTATAATTTTCAGTTTACAAGTACCTATGAACAAAGTTGTAAAAAATGAAAAGTTGTACATGAGTTATGAATGCATAACTAATAACAGAATCCCATTATTTGTTTCTTATGGAGGTACTTCAGCATGAGAACTGCACCGAGGACATTCCAGTTGAAGCTTCCTTGAGCATGAACGGATTTTACTTTTTTTTTTTATTATTTTTTGCAGTCTTATCTCAGCAAGGATTACAAATTGTCAGTGCCTACTGCAAAGAGAGCTATCAAGAAACTGTGTAGGTAGCATGATTTTGTTAGGCTTTTAAATGTACAGGACTTTTTCCATGTTAGAACACAATTTAGATCTATGTAGACTTTCAACCAATATGCAAACATTTTTTTATGCAGAAGAAAAGTTCCAAACGTGCAATTTAAGAGCTCTAACTCACATCCTTTGGAAGCGTTATGGCCTAGAACAGCGTTTGACAGAATTCAAAACTGTTCCAACAGTTCTAGTTCAACCTAGCAACAAGCAATTTTAATCATATGCTTGTGAAAATAATTCTAAAAACATAACCCCCAAGAATCAGAATACTATTAAACCTTTTGGACAAGCAGCTCAGTAAAATTTCAGGCAGTGGGAGATAGTGCATCACACTTCCTCACGCTCTGTTACTAATCTCTTTTCCCCCTCTCACTGGATCTTGCTGGGGAGTCTAGAGAACTAGAAGTAAGATGTGATGTGGACTCCTCCTCTCCTACTTCTTCAGGGTTAAAGAACTTCTGTCCCTCTACAACCCTCCTCCTCACCCAAGCAGCAGCAAGGCTCCAGCTCTTTCCAGGAACGAGAAAGAAGATGGAGGGGAATGATACTTAACTCAGAAGCAGATTAGGGGAAGGCAGCTCCTTTCTAACCTGTCACTTCTTATTTCTGTGCAGGCGTTACCCCCTCCCCATCTCACTGAAGAATAAAATCAGCTACAAGAGTTTCAAAGTCAACTACAGGACTGAAGACTGAGAGGGACACATTTTCATCAAATGAAGGCTCCCATGAACCTGTGCAAGTCTCCTCTCAAGCCCTCTGATCACTATTCCGGCTCCTCCAAAATAGTATCTAGATCAGTGAAGTTTATGTCTCATCAGTGTGAAAATTTTAGTGAGCAGCATCATGTGCTGGCACTCCAGTTTCTCCATGCGCGAAATGGAGAAAACACCACCAACTACTAAATTTACTTTACCACAAAACCTTCCAAAAGCTTTAATTAAAATGAAAACGCCAGTGCGCTACATCCATCCTCCTGACTTAAAATCTCTGAGCCTGACACAGTAAGTACTTCCACCCGGTATATATTGTTAAGATATGTAACAGTTCCCAATTATACCCGTAACGCCACACTACCATGAAACGATGTACCAGCAGCTGTATTTGCAGGACCACATCCCCAAGTCCTGCCTTTGGTGTTCATGAGGGATGCAGTGCAGAGGGACTCCCTGCGCACCCAGGGGACTGCCTAGAAGCAGAAGGCGGGCCAAACTTTTCTCCACGTACCAGATGCTCCAAGTATGAGGCACAATGACAAACAACCTCAACCCTCCGCTCTCTCGCGAAGGTTTTAAAACTGAAACACCGACCAGAAATTAAAACTAATTTACCCCCACCGCTCATTCCTACCTTTTTACCCCTCCCTCCGCAATTTAACCCAGCCCCGACGCTCCGTTCCGTGCTCCCAACTCCCGCCGCCGGCCGGCCGGCCAACCCTCACGGCAGGCAGACACCCCCCCCCACCGCGCGCCGCCGCTGTTGAACCCAAACTCCTACCTGCGAGGCCCGCGCCTGAGGGCGCCCAAGGGCCGGACGCCCCTCTGCCCCGGAGCCACAGAGGACGGACGGACAGACGGACGGACAACCAGCCAGCCCGCTCCTGTCGCCGCGCGCCCCTGCCAACCGCCACCTCCGCGCGCAGGCGCCCTGCCGGGAGCGCGCGCTCCCCCCTCCCTTCCGCCCCCTCACCGCCCAGCGCCGCGTGCCGTGGGCGGGGCGTGCGCGCCCAACGGCTGCCGGGGGACCCGGCCGCTGCCGCGAGGGGCGAGATGGAGGAGAGGCGGCGGGGCCGGGGCGTGAGGCCGGCGAGGACCCCTTCCTCCCCTCCCCTTCCCTCCCCTTCCTTCATCCCCTTCTTTCCTTCCCTTCCTTTCCGCAGGCGCCACCGTCGGCCCCAGCCCCTGCCGCCAACCATCGAGTGCGGGGATAGATAGAGCGGCCGCCTCCCACCACAGAGACCTCCCCTCCCGCCCCCCCCCGGAGGGACAGAGCGACCCCGCCGTGGCGGGCGTCATGCGTCCCCGCTGTGGCGGACCCTCGACGGGGCAGGGAATAGCGGACCGTGCGGGCCTTATCCGCTTGTTTGCTTTGGGATTTCAGAGCAAACTCAGGAGGCGGAACTTTATCAAGGCAGGTCAGATGGTGCCGGCGGCTCGGGAAGGGCCGGGGTGTGAACTCTGCCGGGTCCTGCCGTTTGCGGGGAGGGAGGGGCGCCTGGGTGTTCGGGAGTGCGGAGGCGTTTTGAGGGGCACGGGCATGGCAGCATTGGCATCGCTGGTACTTGTCAGAGATTGAGAGTTTCGCTTCCTCTCGAAATGTGTCATCTATAGCACTCGTTTTCAGTGAAATCAGATGGGGCTTGGCAGGTGTTCTTAGAATCTCAGAAATCAAAACTTAAGATGCTTCCTTCCTAATTGTTCAGGAAAGAGAAAGGTGTTCCCCTTAATCTTAAATCGAATCACAAAATGGCTTTTTGTGTCACACCCTGACAGTGACAAACAAAACCCCTTCAAGTGTGCGTGCCCACACGCAGATGGCTGAAAGTGTTTTATCTGTTATTAGTAAGTTTTCCTAATATTTTTAAAAAGCCTTAAAATCAAAGGTGGCTTTGCCTGCAGGAAAAATTAGATCACCGTTTGGATTAACTTCAAGTTCATATTGTTATAATGTAACATTTGTTGTTTCTCCATGCAAAACTTTACAGTGTAACTGCCGCTACCCGCAAAAAATGGAACAATTCTTTTCAATGATTTGGTCAAAATATCAATGCCATTTCACTGACAACGGCAACAAAAGCAAAAGGGGAGCAGTAGGGAGCTGCCCTGCTGAGTCCGCTTGGCCCTATGGTAAACCTGCCTACTTGCTCGTCAGGAGCTGGAATATTCAGACCACATAAAGTTGCACCCAGGAGGAATCTGCTGTCAAGCACTAAAAAAGCCCTTCAAGAAAAAGGCAAAATTCATCTTCTTTTGTGGTGAGAAATTACTTCTGTTAAAAGAACCAGAGAGGAGAAACCTTTTGTTTGAAAGTGTATAAAATTAAATGAAGCAAAATGTTGCAAATGTTTTTGCAAGGAAAAAGTAACCTCCACTGAAACTGTCAGAAATTGGGTCTGAGGGAGAAGGAAGGATAGTCTTAAATTCCTTCCGTTTGTAAATAGTAAAGGATGTTGATAATCCAAAATTAAAAGATGCTAGTAGTTGCCCACTAAAAACTGTATGTGACCCTTTTTCCAACGGTTTCGGTCACATCTATTCGTAGGTTTACTTGGGTTTTATAATGTTATGTAATTGTCAAATCCAGATGCTACTTGCTGATTGTAATCAAATCTGCCACAGCGGCATCGGTCTCAAAGATAGTAAGTTTCTGTTAGTGCGGTGAGAATCAGAGCTCTAGATACGGGCGACACTCCACTGAGAGAGTGACAGAGAGCATTTAGTCACTGTTTGACGCAGCCGAGAGCGTATTGGCATTTCCCGGCTTGTCAGTCCATGCGCGTACCGCAGATTTAATCAGCATATATCTTAAGACCCGATGCACACAGCAGATCACATTCTTACTCATCCTACCAGAGAGGCAGCCAAACAGTGGGATGTGAAGCTCTTATGGTGGTGGTCTCATCGGACAGAGAAGGGACGAGAAGAGGTGGCCAAAGGTATGCGTGAAGATGCTAGAAGCAAATCGGGATATGCAGGGGATCTGCAGGTGGTGTGTGGACTTGGAGGGATACTGTGTGTTACAGGAGTATAAAGGATGTGTGGGAAACTCGGGCTATTGCCGTGAAGGTATCCTGGGGAATGTGGGAAACAAATATGCTAAGAGCAGCAATTCTGTTTATGGCCCATGGAACACTGTGTTAAACTGATACAAACACTTCTATGGCTACACTTCTATAAAAGTCCCTCTGCATGTTTTCCTCCACAAGTGTTTTATCTGGCAAATTGAACATTTGTAGGACTTTCTCTAATCAGGTTTCTTTCCTCTGGACTAAATGTTATGATTGTTCCAAAAAATAAAACCCTTTCATGGATCTCATGGGAACAGAGTCTGTATTGAGAAAGGTCCTGAGTCCAGGGTCTCCTTCAGTGATCTGTCTTTAATCTTTTATTAAGCAAAACCTTACATTTTCCCTGCATCAGAAATTCAGGTTGTTCAAGGTGAGATCTTCAGCTGTTGATTTTAGTCTCACTTGTAGAATATGACAAGAACTGAACTTAAGCTACCCAGAATATCAGCCATGCATCATTGGGACACACGCAAATGTAGTACAAGCTATTTTTTTCCCAAATGTGCCAGTGACGTAAGGTTTTCAAAGTATAAAATTATATTTTTGAAATCTTTGAAAAAAACCAAAGGTCATTAGTTGTGAAAATAACGCCATCCAATAAATAGTTATCTGTAAACTTAGTAATAGGTATTTCAGTGGATTGCTACATCTCCAGTTTGGAGAAGGACACACAGTTGTTGAGTAACGTTATTATGTTGAGCTGATGAATGGACAATTTTTTTCCTGTCTGGTAAGAGGCAATGATATCAGACAGAAAAACCTGATACCTCATCCGTTTCCTTAGCACAGCATAAATGGGTTTCCCTCAGAAATCAAGTCCTACCAGCAGCTTCTTAGTGCTACTAAAACATTACCAATGAAGCAATCCTCCTGGATGTAATTTATCTCAATACGGTGTCATAGAAATATCAGAGTTTCTGAGCAAACAGAATCAGAACATGGGTCATTTGGGTCTGTTTCTGTTGGTGTTGCTATTTGCTGAGCAGGACTAGATTTTAAAGCCCTGCGGGTTAGTTTCCTATTCACATAGACATCAGCGATCTGAAGTAAAATCGTTCTACAACACAACTTGTAGAAGATGTATGGAAGCACCATTTTCTTGGACGTAGATACAAAGTCCACATCGGACATGCTTCCCTGCAGCAAGTGTGAAAGCCACCTTTCTTTTTGTCTCTGTTCTTCAATCTCACAGTTTAAACACAGGCCTTTTACCTGGTAAGTGTTTTGCGTGAAAGCTGTTTGCCTGATGCAATGCGGCCTCGAGAGGTGAACAACAGCAGTGACCCTTTCTTGCATGCAGATGTGGTACAGGGGAACCTTTGGAAGGGAGATTTGACTTCACAGGCAGTGGTTTGCACACAAAATCCAACTTTTGTTCGTGCGGGCACAAAAGGAATTTCTACCTTGAGCATTTAGACAGCAACGACTCGCGATCCCCGTGACACTAGCATTTGCTGTAAGTGTGTTAAGATAGTTGTGTTAAATCCAGAATTCTGTGCTGATACCTCATATTTTTTTCCCAAATGTCCCAGTGACTCAGGTTTTCAAAGTATAAAATGATATTTTTGAAATCTTTGAAAAAGATCAAAGCTGTGGAAATAATGCCATGCAATAAATTATCTGTATGCTTAATAATAGGTATTTCAATGGATTGCTACATCTCCGGTTTGGAGAGGTACACACAGTATATGGCACGTTGACTAACGTTATTATTTTGAGGTGATAGACAATTTTTTTCCTGCCTGGGAAAAGGCAACGAGGAAAGAGGCTGTGTCTTATTCAGCTATACCCCACTTTCAACCTTGGACCCCAGCACACACTTAAGTGAACGTTCTGCAGCACCAAGTAACTTCCATGAAAATATGCCCGGGTGGTGATGACTTAATGGCCCAATTGTGCAAGTCAGCAAAGCGGAGCTCACTTTAATGTGGGCCGGGTGCTGATAATAGTGTGGTGTCGGTAGCAAGGAGTTTAGACTGGACTTCAAAAGTCACCCCAGCCGCTGGTGGGGGTTCAAGCAATTGGTTCATGCTGAATTTCATGTCACTACAGCTACGCTGTTAGTGGTACCCAACCTCGTCTGGGTACGTGTATATGTAAGATGGGTGCTATGTCTTTGCTTTGTGGAAGTAAGGCTTAGACTGAGTTAAGTAACAGCTGTATCCCAGGGTAAATTTACAGGACTGTTCAGGGTGACATTCATGTCCTACAGATTTTGGGGTGATAGCCCTGGAATAAAAGGACAGAGGAAAGTTTGATAAAATGAAAAAAGAAGAGTTAAATCAGTAAGACCGGAAAGGGATTTGAAACAGGAGGGAGAGCGAGTGACAAAGAAAGAGGGTTTAGGTCTTCTAAGGGACAGCGGAAAACAGATATGAAGCATGGCAGAGGTGAGAAGCAGATTAAAAGGGCACTAACCTGAAACACCAGAAAGGAAATGAGAGTTAGAAGAAAACAGAGGTAAAGATAGGCAAAACCAAGTGTGCTGCTGGCTGAGAGCGTAAGAAGTTTTACACCATTAGTGTTTTCTGGTGTACTGGGAAGTGGGGAAAGAGGTGGTATGGTGTCTCAGTGTGAGTGTTTTATCAAATCCCTGCAGCAGTTCCATGTTTGATCAGAGGAAGGGGCTTTTTGAACATGGGTCTCTGTACTTTCCTGTGCTTCTCACTGATGTAATCCAGTGTTTCACATGATAAAGTCCCGTGCAAGGATCAGTTAAAACACTAGGGGGATTTCACAAAATGTAACAAGGACGGTCTCACCTTCCACATTCTGCTGGAGCTGCTCCTTGTTCCTCGGTACCAGTTTCCTTAGCTCAGTCTGGATTACAGTTTCTTTGCAAATATGAGGCGAGCAAGGACCCAAACGTTCACACATCTCTCTGATGAATTCAGAGATAAAAATGCCATGGATTCATCACAAGAACCCTGGCTGATATATGCAAGGTATGTCTGAAATAGCGTTATCAAGGATAGGTGGGAATAAATTGTCACTGCAATTGTCCCAGGCTCGTACTGTTTCCATGTGAGAACAAGAAAGGAAAAGAGGAGGCATCCAAGTCTCATGCGATTAATAAGTAGTATGCTAGGGAGGAGGGGGTGTAAACCTTTAAACATCCAGTCAGCGTTGTTGTCAGGTCATTCGCCTAACTTTTACAGATAATACAAAGTTACTTCTTTGACTCAAAATGCATAGCAGCTGTAAGATTCTTCTGCATGTATCCAGACTTAAAACTAGTGTTGGGATTTGTGGATGAGAAGGAATTTCCCCCCTGTCGAATTCACACAGACCTCTGTCTCCTACCTTACTCCGCCCTACTGCACTGCTCCATCAGCTAAGATCTCCTGGGCATGTTTTACACAAAGAACAGCTTTATCTTGGAGCAGGGCCTTAGAGACACCTGGACTGAGGTTAAGAATTTATTTTTTTGAAAGATTTCACATTTTAGGGTTTTGGGGGGGGGGGGGTTTTGGTTGGTTTGTTTTTTTTTTTCCCCCAGCTGATACAGAACAATAGACTACTTTGGCAGATTTCCTAGTGCAAGGAGTGTTTTACAGATGTGTGGACACAGGGACTATGGCCACAGTCTGCTGGGGCAGCTGGGATGTCACTGGTCATTTCTGTGGCTACAAGGAGAAGGATGAGCAAAGCTGAGGTGCGAGAGCAGTGAGGCAGGCATATGCGGTCTGTTCAGAGTGCAGCAGCTGTGATCCAGTTCATAGATGTCAGAATTACCTGAAGATGCTGCTGAAGCTGGAGGAAGGAAAGTGAATGCCTGAGGGACAGACCCTGACCTGCTGGCAGGCAATAAGGAAGGAGAATTCTATATCAAAAAGAAGCCCAAGCACACTGATAAGCCAATGAGATGTTATTGGAGCCCCTTCCAGACCATTGTTTTAAAGGTAAAACAGAATAAAGGGGAGGGTTGGGTCAGGCCAGCTCTATGCCATTTGTCATAAACTTGCCTGGCCTGAGTTACCAGATTCTCAGGATAACTTTTAAGCGGTGCATCCCCACGTGGAATTGTCTATTGCTTACATGCAGGATTATTACTTTCCTCCAATATTTCCGCTTGGTCCCTGGGAAAGTTTTCCTCTTGTGGTTGTGAAAGCTGATCATTCAAAGAGACACCTTTTCACCTCAGCTCCGGGCTGGCACCTGCAAGCTGGCCCAGAAGTCACTTGCTGAGCTCTGCTCGACAAAACCTTGGGTTGGTTTCATGTCAGCCACCCGCCAACCTTTGATGATTTGCTGCCGCATGGTGGCTACTGCAGACACTACCCAATGTCCCTTCCCACCGCTCGGTCTTCTCTGGGTCTTTCCAGTGCCTGAGGCTGTCCTGAGTACCTGTGCATGCCTGCTAACACATTCAGCTGGCCCAGGTCTTCTCCGGCTGTGGCACCTCGGCCGAGGGCAGCAGTGGCAGCAGGACTTTCCAGCTGTTGATATTCAGTCATGGGATAAATGGATTTGCTGGCTGTAATGCAGCAATTAAGTATATTATAATTATTGTATAGGATTATAATTGGGGGGGTGGGTGGGGCATCTCATGATGCAAAACATGGAGCTTTCTGGCTTTATTACAAAAAAGTTGGTGGAGCAGAAGAGAGCAAGAGATCATAGAGTCATAGAATGGTTTGGGTTGGAAGGGATGTTAAAGATCATCGAGTTCCATCCCCCCTGCCATGGGCAGGGACACCTCCCAGTAGAGCAGGTTGCTCAAAGCTCCATCCAGCCTGGTCTTAAACACTTCCAGGGATGGGGCATCCACAACTCTGGGCAACCTGTCCCAGTTTCTCACCACCCTCAGAGTGAAAAATGTCTTCCTAATATCTAATCGAACTCTACCCTCTTCCAGTTTTAAGCCAAAAAAACGGAGCATCTTCCCTGGAGGCTCCTGCTTGGGGCTACCCGACGTGCGGGTGATGCGCGGGTTTGAACAAAAAACAGAAAAAAAAAAAAAAAAAAAAGGACAAACCGGCGGCGGCAGGGAGACTGCCACCGCCACCGCCGCCGCTCTCACGGCGCTCCCTGTTGCCGCCACCAAGATGGCGGCGCGGCGCGGCCGCCCCGCCCCCGCGGCGCCCTGCCCTCCCTGGGCCGGCCGCGGCCGGCGGCCGCCGCGGTGGCTGCTGCCGCCGCCGCCTGTCGCCCTGTGATGAGAGCATCAGCCCTCACTGCCACGTCTCCCGGGCAGCTGCGGCGGCGGCGGCGGCGCGGGCAGCCGGCGGTGTGCAGGGCCGCGCCGGCTCCGGGTCTGCCCGGCTCTTCCCTGCCTTTCCCTTATCCCGCAGGGCGGCCGCCCCTGCTCCTGCTTCTACCCCGCTGCGGGCAGCGGCGAGGTGGGTCTGCCCGGCGGGAGGAGGGGAGCTCCGCGGGGCACCCGCCGCTGTTGCAGCCTCGTCCCCCGCCGTGAGGCTGCCGGGGGTCGGGGCTGGCCGCCGGGCCGCTGCCGTCGGAAGGGGACCCCGCTACGGCTGATGTCCGAGCCGCGCCGCCGCCCGCCTTTGGATGTGTGAGTACCGGCCGCACCGTTCCCGAGGGGCAGCTCCGCTCCGGGAAAGGCCGGGCCGGGTGGGAGCCTGTCCCCGGTGGTGCGGGACCGGGCGGCCGAGCCGCCTCCCGCCAGAGCCCCACGCATGCTGCCCGGTGTGTGCGGGGCCGCCGCCCGCCAGCCCCTGAAACTTCTTGGGGGGGGGGGGGTGTGTGTGTCTGTGTGTGTCTGTGTGTGGTGGGGAGGTTCTGCTGGCCTTGTCTCGTCCTGCTGGTAAGTTATGGCCCCTGGTGCAGGGCTTCTCGTTTTAGACGTTTCCCGAGGGATCTGGGTGGGAGCAGGAGGTCCGAGCAGGCCGTGGAGACGTGGGTGCTCCCGCGGCGGGAGGGTGGAGGGTTAAAGGCGAGGAGGTTGGTCTGGGGTGGCGGGGAGGTTTGCTTTGGGCTTTTAGAAGGTAAACAGTCCTACAAAGGAGGTAGGAGAGGGCACCGTCCTGTGGAAGATGGAGAGCCGAGGCAGTCCTCTGTACGTCTAGACAAACCTAACCCACCAGAAGGTACCGTTCCCGGGATGGATGTGGGTGCGCATCCCTATGGCTGTTCTCTTTTGTACCACTGAGAAGACAGTGTATCAGTTGTCCTCCGTTATGTAGCGCAGCAGTTAGGCCGATGGTTTTCCTTGTTAGATGAGGTAGCTCCTTCACCGCTCCAGCATCATTTTAACACACGAACGTGTAGCTGAAACAGAGGCAGCTTTGTTTGCAGTGCACGACCGCTCTCGTGCCTGCTTTTTCGTCGTGAATAATGGGCCCCTCCTATCACTGGCATCTGTTACCGCTGCAAGTAAAGGAATGAAATGTCTGTATTCCAAAGCGGTGAGTCGTAAAGTTTTTGGAGACAGGGCATCCCTTCTGTAACCACCTCAGGTCTGCTAACTCGTGGTGATCAGAGGGAATTTTATGGGAGACGGGTATGGTCATGGGGATGGGACCGGATGGCTCAGCTCCAGGATGTCAAGAGCGGAGCATGACCTTTAAAGCAGCCCTTTAACCCCCGATCTGCTCCTTTGTGCGCCTCCTGGCACTCCTGGTGCTGGAGTAGCTTTGTTTCTGGTGCTCATTTCTCCTTCCAGCCTCTCCTCTGGAGTGCCAGCTCCTCCAGCCAAGGTGCATGGTATCATGATCAGATGATGCTCTGCTGGTAAAACCTGGGCCCACTGGAGTCCACCAGGCAACGTTGACCTCTCTGGGAGTTGTGCTGAAACTTCACCCACTCCTTTTTGTCCCTTATCAGGCTGGAAGTTCTTCAGGTGTAGGTGCAGCTACTCCTTGTTCCTGTTCTTGAGCATCTTTGACTGGGGTTTTGCAGTGCAAAGCAGTCGGTAGGGTGGGAATGCTGTCCAGGTCTGGTTTATTTGGAAGGACTGAGGAGCTCGGATAATATCACTTTCCCAGTTAACAGTGTCCAATGTGATGTGTACTCCTAACCTCAAGACCACAGAGGTCTGTGTGCCTCCTGTACAGCTCATTCTGGCTGTCTCTTTGCAGACCTAGTGACCTGCAGGCATTTGAGACCAAATTTTTCAGAAGGTTTGGGTATCCACACTCCTACTGATAAAGGTTTCTATGTTGCCTCAACCTGAGCATTCAAAATCACTGATAATTTAGAAAAGGCAGGCCTTTTATTTTTATTTTTTACTTTACTTTTATCTTTCACAGTCTTTCTGACTGTAAAATGGGGATAAAACGTTTTGCTTCCTACTTCTGCAGAGTATGTTTCTGTTCTGCTTGTAAGATGGTAAATTCTTTTAAAAACTTCTTGCAATGGTGAGCACCTTGCTTAATTACTCTTTTTACGGAGACATTAATGGCATCCTGCGGTAGCTAAGGAAATAAAGCTATTCTCATCTTAGTGCCTGCCCGTATTAGCAATATTTGTGCTGACGTAACATCGCCAATATACTTATACTGTTATGTATTAGTCAAAAGCAGACAGGCCCAATCACTTCTTTGGCTATGCTCTTTTTGGTCTAAAATTTTAGAGAGAGAATTGAATTACGTACATAGGATTTTCAGCAGAAAACCCCACACCTTTCTGCTGTTTTTGGAATTGAGCAGCTCTGAATGCAAATCTTTCTCTGAAAGCATCTGTATAGCAAATTGACTTGGGCAACTTAGGTCTGGATGTCATAAGACTAACATTTTTTTTTCTTCTACAGGCATCACATCCGGATGTTTGAGAATACAGCAAGAGCATATATGCTAGAAATGTTTGTTAAGGTGCCTTCCAGTTTCCATGAGTGTTCAGTTCAGAAGCCAGTTGGGCCACTCAGTACAACTCCGTAGAGTTACAGCTCCTAAAGATGGATATGATGCAAAGCAACAAGATAGTACTGATTCTGAGACTCTCCTACTCCTCAGTCTCAGTGCTTTCCCCGTGCCTCTGAAATCCTGGCATAAGTTTTCTTTGGGTAGTTGCAAGCATGTGGTTCAGTTTTTAGTTTATGAATGTGAAACTCTTGACTTGGAGGGGCTGGATTCATACTCTGGGCTTACAGAAGAGGTATTTTGTCAATACAAAGAGATATGTGCTTTTTAGTACTGGTGAAAATCAGTTAGAGATTTGGCTGAATTTCTTTAATATTAGAACTTCTGGTCTCAAAAATATTACTGATTTCTGACCATTCTTTTGTTTTCCCATTGTGAAATCTTATATCCTGGCATGTTTATGGACTGAGAAATACAAATGACGGTTGGATTTGACTTGCAGAATCTACTTAAATACTTGATCTGTCATACTTAATTGTACAGTATGATATTCTGCTATACATATTTTCCTTTTTGAGGCCCAATTTTTGTTCTCCTAGCCCCGCCATTCAGTTGGAGAACCGATACAGTTTGATGACAATACTGCAGTGCTAGCTTATGCATAAGAAACCGTAAGGGAGACATGAAATTATGACAGTCAACCTTCCTCTTCTTTCGGTGATCCCTTCCCTCTTCCATCTCCTTCATCTGCTCTCTGGCTGCAGAGTTTGGCCTCTCGTGCTGATGGGCAGTGCCATGAAATTAGCGCTCTCCTCCTCTTTCTTCACCTAAACACAGCAGGTCTCTTGTACTGATGGAAACTTTTAGTCCGTTTATTTCTAACCCTACCGCAATTAGATAAGCGGCACAGCTCTCAGCAGGTGGGTTTTTAAAAGCAGAGGTAAATCTCCAGTAGCTGTGTGACTTGGGCAAATCTCTCGTGAGCTATCACAAACTCGCCTGAAAGATTTCCTGCCATTCTTCATGGGGTGTAGTCGTTGGAGAGTCATTTCCAACCTTTTTTTTTTTTTTTTGGACTTTTTGGGCTCAACGTGTTGCAAGCGGAAAAGAAGACTTCTGGTGGGAAGTGAGTATTATGCAAGCTAGTCAGAAAAGCCACGCTGGCTAACATGGTGTGGTGGCATCCTATGCTGGTGGGCTTGAAATGGTTGGTTTAAAGCAGACTTGTCGTTAGGCATCTGTGGCCCAAAATACTTAGAAGGAAGCATATATGCAGATTCAGAGAGCTAAATTAGGCTTGGTATAATTAATTATACCAGGGATTAATGTGTCCTGTTGCATTTTCCCTGATCTGCTAGATTAGTTGGTCTGTAAATGGTTGCATGAAGGTCTGAGTGCCATCTACCACTGTAACAGAAATTGAATTAGAGACCCTAACCATTTTGCAGGGAACTTGTATATTACCTGTACCTGTTATTTAAGAGGCAAGTATAGGGGACTTGATGTATTCTCATATATGTTTTATATTTTAATGCAAACTTGTGATTTATGCAAGTTTATTTATTTATTTAGAATTAATTTATTTAGAATTCCCTGCAATAATTTTGCTTTTGTCCAGTGTCAGGGATATGTAAATCATTGTAGCACTGATAACTTTCTGATATGAATCCCAGTGCAATGACTTGGGATAAGGCTCAAGGAAGTGTTTCTTCCTTGTGTTCTACTCCATGCCTTCAAACTCATTGCTACAGATGGCAGATGCCTGTCTTATTTTTAGCTATGTGAGGACAAAATAGAAGAATCCTAGTGACTCCCTACGATTTGTCATCATGGCTGATCTCCCTTAAATTAAACATAGGGATTGGCAGAGGAGCAAAAACAGCAGGAAAGCTGCCTCTGTTTGTTTTTAAAAAAGCTTGTCTGAAGCACTAAAATAATACTGTAAAAAAAAATATTCACTACTATGCACAGAGACCCTTGGGAGGAGAAGTACTTGCTGAGCAGTTTATCCTGCTTGGGATAAGGAAATTGAGGTCTAGAGCAGTAAAATAACTTCCCTGGAAGTCAGTTGAAGAAAGGAGATTAAAAAGCAAAAGAGTTCCTGGCTTGTGGTCCTGTACTCAGGCCATTAGACCGTGTGTTCAGGGTTGGGAGGAGAACGCATATGTTGGTGGCTTGCTTGGCTGCAAATTGTAAGATGGCCTTTTAAGGCAGGAGCATCTTTTATTTTTTTTATTTTTTTTTTTCCTTTTTTTCCTCCCCCTCGGTAGTGATCTGTTTTGCTGTGCGTTTGCCCTGATAAGTTAGAAAAGAAAATCTCAGTGGCCATAGCCAAAATTCCCCTGCTTTCCCAGTCACTGTATGTTACACGGTGTAACGGAGGGCGATCAGTGGCTGTGTGTTAGCAGTGCTGTGCTTGTGCGCAGTGTTTACTGAAGAGCTTTGGTGCAAGATGTACTTAGGAGTGCCTGTTAATAAATTGTATTAACGGCCAGCTTTAATAGCTTTGCCCATCTTGAGCCTGCTAATACATTGTCCTTGTAATTTAGTATTGCTTCCCAAGCAGTGTCCCCTTCTAAACTGAACTTTTGTTTCTATCAGGAGCAGGCATGTGGAGTTGGAGCTTAAACCTTTTTGTCTTGTTTCATACTCAAATCGGGTTTGGGATCTGAAGCTGAAACTCTCCCGAGCTTTCAGTCGACAGCGCGGGTTGTCTCTGAGAACCGTACATCCAGCTCAGTGATTCCCGCCAGCCCTTTAGTTTGAGCCTCTTGCTCTGGATGAGGCTGGACTTGTTGTCTGTCCCTTTCCCCACACGATTTAGGAACCGTAGGACCAAAATAGACCATGACCCAACTGGTCAGGCCTGCATTTCCCTCTGCTGCTGGAAATGCTCAACTTTGCAATTCTCTGTTGTTCTCACACCAGAACAAGCCAATGTTTTCTTCATTTCCCAGATCCAGAATTGGCTGCGAGTGTTGCTCTGTGCATCAGAAGAAGCCAAAGAAAATGTTAATGTCTTGCTAACTGTGCGGTAGATGGTGTTGTCTTGGTGAGGAGTGTGTTATCAGCCACCTGTAGCTGCTGAGCCCCGAGGATCTTGTCTTGTGGGTTTGTGGGGGTTGTTTTTTCCACTTTTTTTGGAACATAATTTCACTTGTCTTCATTCATAAAATTATTATAGTCATTCATTAAAGTCTTACTAAGCTGTTTGCTTTGACCTCCTGCAGCAGTTAGTTGCACAAGGTAATTATATGGTTATGAGGTATTATTTTATTACTCCAGGAATTGCGGCTTTGTTCTTGTACTCGCCGGGGGTTCATTAAGAGCGCTTAGTGTGTGTGTGTGTGTATCTTCTTTCCTCCAATTCACAAAGACTCGAACTCATCTGTATTCTGAAGAGGACCTCATTGCCTGCATACCTCTGGAAATCTCTTCCTCGCACCCCCTAAAGTAAGGTCTTTGAGGGGATTTTTTTAAGGCGCGTGTAGGGTTTGGGTTGGAAATCCCTCTCCGTTTTTAAAAATTGCTTTTTTGATCTCTTGGATAATTTGCTTAGTATAAAGTATTAAGAATTTAAATTTATGTCCTATCCTTAAAAAGCAAAATGAGCTGAACTGAGCTTACTGCGCTTTAACCTGGAGAGGCTTTTCCTGGAAAACTTTTCTTTCCTGCTCCCGTTTTTGTCTGTGGGTATTTGAAGAACTGCGGCAGCTACAAATGGCAAGCGCTGCCTTCACCTTGTCTTTAGCTAGAACTCTTGCTTTCCCCACTTATCTGCCTGCTTAGCTCTAGCCTTCCTTGCTGAAGATGCCTGAGATGAGTCAGACAGCGTTTCTGCCGTTTGTGAATTCTTGCCTTTTTCTTGCTACTTTCGCCTTTTGGTTTTGGCACGTGTGTAGTGGACTGATAGATGGAGCCGCTTCAGCCAGGGTTGTGCTGTATCAGAAAAGCCTACGCCGACTTGGTGTTGCTGGGTTGGTTTTGTTATTACGGACGATGTTCTTGGTTCTTAGTCACTGGGCAAAAAATCAGTCTTGCTGGGTGCATCACCTGGGGGCGGTGATTCACCACACAGCGCTGGTCCTTTTTGCTGGACGCTGGGCTGCGCTTCGGGGGGGGGGGCGTTCAGTCTCTCCCTACGCTGAATCTCAATCCCTTGCTCCGTATGGCACGAGGACTTGGAAAATGTGCTGACTTGGGAGACCTCCCCCCTAACCGGTTTTGCCTCCCAGCCCGTGGCCGAGCTCTGGGCCAGGTGGTGGGTGTGTGCCTGAGTTGAAAGGTTGTGTTGACTTAGCGCTGGGGGAGCTCTGCACTAGCCAAATATTTAGCTTTCCATCTGATAACCTGATGGTTGTTTCCACCCTCGCAACAACAAAATGCATTTTTTTTTTTTTTTTTTTATTCCCAAACGAATTTATGGCCTCCACAGGAGTTCTGCAGCTTCTCAGCTTTTGGTGTGGCAGATGGGAGGGCGCTGACAAGGTGGTCCTCTGACTGAGGCCCGGGTGCAGCCATAGCTCTTCCTAGGCTCTCTTCTCGATTCTTTTTTGGTTTTTTTTTTCGGTCGTTGTGTTGGGTAAATCAGGTACCACCTTTGTGTCTCAGTTTTTCCATCTGTCAAAATGTTTTTATTTAAATAAGTAAATAAATGGCTCACACTGAAAGGGTCCTATGGAAAAGGTGGAGAGGGACCCTTTATCAGGGAGTGTAGTGATAGGAAGAGGGGTAGTAGTTTTAAATTGGAAGAGGGGAGATTTAGATTAGATATTAGGAAGAAATTCTTTACTGCGAGGGTGGTGAGACACTGGAACAGGTTGCCCAGAGAAGCTGTGGATGCCCCATCCCTGGAAGTGTTCAAGGCCAGGCTGGATGGGGTTTTGAGCAACCTGTTCTAGTGGGAGGTGTCCCTGCCCATGGCAGGGGGGCTGGAACTCAATGGTCTTTAAGGTCCCTTTCAACCCAAACCTTTCTGTGATTCTGTGACTCACAGCAGTTCAAAAGAAAACTTGACTATAAGGTGAATTCACTGATAATGTGCAAGGACATTAGGATCGCTGGACAAATTCAAGTTTGGGAGTAGGCTGACCAGCTACAGCAACTTGAAGTGAGGACATTAGTAACTAAGAGACCTTTTTACATTGCTGGTTTCAATTTCAGAGAATGACGGGGGAGGGAGAGAGGAAGAGGAGAGAGAGCTGTTTGTCTGCCAGCTGAAAGTCATGACTGTTACGGTATATATTTAATCCCAAAAGTTGGAGAATCCTATACTGTTTTACTCTTCCCATCCTTCCAGAAATAGTTTCACCGGGAGCTAGTAACTGTCTTTTGCAGCCTTGCAAATAAGGTTTTATAAATAAGCCACTGTCTGGGACACAGTCAGTTGTTGTCACCTGTGGGGTGACAACAGAAGCTGTATGTACAGTGGCAGCCCTGGGGCAGGAGCCTTTCACTGGGGCCAGAGTGAACTGTCCAGGTCTTAAATGCTCCTTTCCCATTGTGGTCTGGGAGCTTGCGCCCTGGAGCTTATCCAGACGGTCCAGTTGCTGGATATATGTTGCTTTTTGAAGGAAGCGCTCCTAGAAGCCAGTGCTCCTGACAACAGGGGAAGGAATTGTTAGATACTGGGATGCAGGAGTGGGTGTTAGAGATGGGTGGTGCTGCTTGCCGTGACACTTTTAATTCCACGCTCCTTGGCTCGTACTTCCCCTGTGCGGTTCCCAGTTCCTTTATCCTTTTGCTCCACACTTGATGGTAGCTGTGGTTGAGGGTATTACCACCAGCCACCCGGAGGGGCTGGAAATGTCCGTGGTGTTTTGTCAGCACTGGTAGTTCCCCGTGTTTCGTGTGGGCACTCTGCAGCCCTGTGGCGAGGGTGGCCTGTTGCGCTTCCCTGTGCGGGAGCACTGCAGGGGTGGCCGGTGCGTTTCCATGCCCGCGTAGCCATAAAGCACGGGCACCCCCAAATAGAAAGCCTCCTCTGTCACTGAGGAGGAGGCAGGCACTCCACCCTCGCTAATGGCCACAGAGGCAACGTGTTGCTTCACCCTAAGACATCATGTGCTTACTCGGCAGGAGGAAAGCTGCTTTGATCAAGATGGAGAGTTGCAAGGAGAGACCTGTGGTCTTCTCGGGCCGCATTGCTGCAAGTGAGGATGGCCACATTTCCCTTTCTGCTCTTGAGAGTATCTTGTTGTAGGACTTGTGGAGCCAAGGAGAGCCTCTTGAATGTTTTCCAAGCTCTGAGAGTTCTCACGCCTGGGTGCAGCGAGCTTCCCCAGAGGACTGGAGGCTCGGAGTTTTCTCCAATTAAAAAACGTTAACGCCATCAAAATAACTGGCTGAGCATTGTAGCGTTTCCAGCAAAGAGATGGGGAACCAGGCAGACTTCTCATTCTGATGACTCACTGACTCTCTCCTGACCTGCCTCTTGGTAAGTGCTGTTTGGGCAGCTGCTGATGCAGGAACATGATTCTGAGTGATGGTCCCCAGGGAGCAGGACAGGGCTGCGTGCTGCTTCACCTCTGAACTGGTGGATAGTTGGATAATTCATCTGCCTGGCTCTTCGTCAGTAAAGCCTTGCTCACAGCTGTGGTTCTTGCCCGCCTCGATCCTGCCTCATCAGGAGAGCTGGGGAGCTAGCGGGGAGGAGGGGTGTTGGTGCAGAGAAATGAAGTGCCGAAGTGCTTTCTGTAGTCCTAAAAGCATGGATTGGAAATCAGTGTCTGATGCTTTACATTTCTGAATCTTCTTATAACCATGTTGCAGCTGAAGGTTTTGTCTCTGTCCCAAAGAGTGTGGTCCCTCTCTAGGACCCAAGAACTGTCCCTAACCATATCCTTCCCTGTGCACAGACAGGACCACTGGATGCTGTTCTGTAGCTGGTCCCCAGATCCTTCTGTGTTTTTTTTGGTGCCCACGTCTGCCTGAGAGAGGCAGTTTCTGTTCTGGGGATGTTGAGGATGAAGGGACTACAGGCACGTGACTTGTTTTTGAGGGAAATTATAGGTGAACTGGGAAGAACAATGTGGAATCACATTAATGGACTAAAGAGTCTTGTCAAGAAAAGCTTTTATTTTCCATTACTGACTTTTTGTGCCTGAGACTATGTAAAATAAGATCACCGATGGGGTGGGGACTCTGCAAACAGAGAAGGGAGCCTAGTAGAGCTCTGCAGGCTCTTTTATTAATACTTAATATGACTTGGATGCACACAGGAATCTTATCTGTTGGAGTAAAGGGTCATGGGTGCTTTTTTTTTTTTTCTTGCTAGCATATTTTTCACAGTAGAATCATGCCTTTGTTTATTTATTGAAAACTATAAAAAGGCTTTTCCCAATGTCTCTCTCCTCAAAAAGGAGAGCTGATGATTGGTTCAAGGCCAAAAAAAGCAGACTTAAGAGTCAAACTGATCTGTAAGCTCACTGCTTTGTTTAACTTTATCTGAGGAGCTTCAGTTTTGTGTGGCCAGTTTTACAAAACAAAAGCAAACAAAAAAGGAATGGTTTTTAGGCAGATTTTCCTCTAGCAGACACCTACCTAATTTGATTAGACTCCAGTGAAGTAACGTTATTTAAAGCTTGGCTTGAAGAACTGCGCAGTCTGTATGTTCAAGGATCACTGTGAAAGGGCTTATTCAAGTGCATTTAAAATATGGTGCACTGATGTTAAGGACGGCTCCTTTCCACAGGCATTCTTTTTTACTGGGTAGAAACCTGCATTTTACTGGTTTGCAAAACTGAAGGGTGGAAATGCGATTACTTAGTATCCAAGCATCTATATTGGCAAGCATGTGGGGCATACTAATGGGATAATACTAATGAGAACTGTTAAATTATTTACATGAATTACTGAACGTGGCATAAAGTACCTTCCACTGTTACTACCACTAATTAGACCACCGACGTATTGCATCCGTTATAAATAACCTGTACGTTGAATCAGATCAATTGTTTTAGCTTTCACAGTCCCTGTAATAATTTAATTTGGTTTTAAAATGGCTTTCAAAATTGCTCCTTTCTTTTTTTTCTCTTTCTCTTCACGTTAACTGCTTATGTAAAGTGTCTGGATGCCCTAAGTGAATTCTGCATTGTCTGTTGCTGTCCCTGCTTATCTTCTGCATGTAGGAGAATTTTCTTCTGTTTATATATAATTCCTGAAATACAAAAATTCCCAAATAAAACTCTAGAACATCTAGAACATCCTAGAGTAGGCTCTCTGGAACCTTTAGAGTCCTGACTAGAAAGGTAAGGAAGGCTTCAATTCTCTGTTGTGTTGTCATTGGAATTATAATGAGAGTTTTGAAGTCTGCCAATGCCAAAACAGATTATTTTCCTCCAAACCCAAATTGTCCAATATTTGCTCTCTCTTCATGCAATTTCACAACTCCCTTTTTTTGGTTTACTTTTGTTTTTATTTTTGGAAGTGACCTTCATGCGGGTATGTCTTTTGCAACATTGTATTTGATTTTTTTGTTGGAATTTTGAGAATTGGTTATTGGAGTAGAGACGAAGCTTGGGAAATTTTAATACAAGTGCCAATTCTTTGAGGGAGTTTTTTAGAGTAGTTATCCTGCACACTGTGTTCATGGTGACAGTGGTGTGACTCATTGAGCAAACTTCCTGGCATTTCTGCCAGCTGTGATTTCTCAGGATTTTAAAGGAGGTGATAGCTAAATTATAAATAGACAATAGGTTCCATCTGTAAATTTCAAAGCTAGATCCAGAGTTTCCCAGAAGGTGGGAGTGCTTTTTTGGACCCTGGGTTGGTTCTGTCTATGACATTTTATCAAAAGGGCAGACAATTAGTCTCCAGACATGCAAACCTGTGTCCTTGTAGTGAGATGCTCCCTCACAGTGTCTTGATTCTGGACAACACACGCACTTGGAGTCACTTCCAGATTTGCACTCCAGTTCAGCCCATCACTCTTATGTCTGCTAGCCACCAGGAACTTACTTGACTGCCAAAATCCTTGCTATGTCATGTGGAAGACCAGTGAAGTAAAAATAAATATTTACAGGCTTACTTATAAATATTTTTAAGTCTGGGGTATATAATTGCCTAGCCATGCATTTGAAAGACATACGTTTTGCTGCACTACTCTGCTAGCTAGAACCACTTTTAAATGGATGTCCTACCATCGTGTCAGTCAGGCTTTCTTAACACAGAGGGGAGCTGAACCATGCAATTGGAGACCAATTCACGGAGACCAATTAAGGCTGTCTGTTCTGAGCTCTGGCAGAGGATGTCCAGCATCAGACCCTATCAAATGATGTATTGGGTGGTTAAAAAGACCTGTGAAGCTCTAGTAGCTCCTTGCACCAGAATGGGGAGAGGGCTCTTTCACTGAATTTTTTTTTTTTTAGAGTTGGAAGGGGCCATAGAGATCATCTAGTCCAACTCCCCTGCTGAAGCAGGATTGCCCAGAGCATGTCAGAGCATGTTACTCAGGACTGCATCCAGGAGGGTCTTGAAAATCTCCAAAGAAGGGGACTCCACAACCTCCCTGGGCAGCCTGTTCCAGGGCTCTGTCACCCTCACCATGAAGAAGTTTTTTCTCGTATTTGAGTGGAACCTCCTATGTTCAAACTTGTGCCCGTTGCTCCTCGTCCTCTCACTGGCAACCACTGAAAAGAGTCTGGCTCCCTCCTCCTTCAACCCACCCTTTAGATACTTATAAGCATTGATAAGGTCTCCCCTCAGCCTTCTCTTCTCCAGGCTAAAGAGTCCCAGCTCTCACGCAGTCGTGTGGTCCCCAGTGCTGGAGATGCTTGGTGGCTCTTTCCAGCCAACAGGAAGTGCTCAAAGTCACTGATGGCTAATTTAAGCAGCTGCTTTTTAAAGACACAGTGTCTGTGGTATCCGTTCTGTGTATGCAAGCAGAGGCTGGTCTGGTGCTGTTGAAATGGCACAGTGTTTTAAGGTGAGATGGGTGTCCCCACAGGGTTCTGCATGTATGAGAGTGGCTTCCTTTTGCGTGAACTCACTTGGCTGGGGTGTGAACTAGGTGACCAGCCATTTGCAGCTTAAGTGATGTTTTCTGCCTCCTTTGCAGACCTGGGAAGGCTTTGGGATCGTTGTCTGGGTCTCGGGGCACAGCCTGCCGGAGGCACTGGAAGTGGATTGGTTCCTGGTCATGCCCGGTGGAAGGAGGGGACCCAGCCGGCAGCAGCTAAGCCGTTCAGCTTTGCCTTCTCTCCAGACGCTGGTTGGCGGGAGCTGTGGAAACGGTACTGGTTTGAGAAACAGGTGAGGAAAAAGGTAGGGTTGTTGAGACACCTGTGGCTAGGATAGTGCTAAAAGCTAGCAGCCTTGATCCATTCTGAACACTGTGCAGGAGTGTGGGTTCGTGGTTAAAGCAAGGAACTGGGAGATGGGAGCCTCGAGCCCTCTGCTGTGCCATTAGGAGATGGCTCGTCCAAGAGGGAACGTGCCCTGCATGACAAATATCTTCCAGCTTCTCTTCTCAGCTCTGCTGTGGCGTGTGCTTCCCTCTGCAGCCCCTCTCTTGACTTCAGGTATTAAAACCAGCCCTGTGGGGAGGATTGTGGAAGTGGTCCCTGCCACCCATTGCCACTCACCGTGGTTGCAACAGCCAGGGGTGAAAATCACACAGTGCTGAGTTTGTCTTTCCCCGCAGCAGATCCCAGAGCAGTGAGTCCCAGCAGATTATGAGTCCTTGTCTCTCTTGCTCTCTTGCCTGCAATACCACAGGGAGTTAGCATGACATGTCAGAGCTCAGCTGTGAATCCCCCTCCTACATGACAGAAAGGCAGGGCAGGAGGATGCCTATATTCTGTTTTAGCCCTGCTGGCTGCAGATGAAACTAATTCTCACAGTTGGCAAAGCTCATCTCCATTTTCTGGGGAAGTTGGGGGCTGAAAAAGGAACATGCAGTGACATTTAGATCTCCACATTTGGCACAAAGGCTTAAAAGGGACCAAGGTTACTTCCTTCCACACTGAAGTTATCAGACTAGACAAACTACTTGCTGCATGTTGAGACCCTGATCTACTTGGTGTACGTTCATCCTTACAGAGTAGAGAGATCCAAACCATTTATTTAGCTTTGGCCTTTAAAGACTTCTCTGGCTGCGACAGGGGAACAAGTGAGACTGTGAAGTCAGTGCCCTAGGGTTCTAGGGGAGCATCACTTATCCTGGTTTCAGTCAGACACAGCATAGTTTATGTCTGACCTTCCTCCATCAGTTTAGTCTGCTGGAGTTTTTAGTTTTCCTAGCCTCCTCTGAAGGCTAGGAAAGAGGGAAGTGTGAGAATAGTTGAGAGGTCAGCCTCTAGGAAGTGGCTGTACTCCTCCATTTCATTTTTTAGTTATCTCTACTTTCAAGAGGGAAACTGTGGACAGAATGATGATGGGCGCTTTGCAATACTGGAGAAGGAGGGTGGGTGCTACTGTAATGTCCTAGTGATGGGTGGAAGGAGCCAACATTAAGTGCTCTGGCACAGAGTCCTCAATGATTTTTTGCTTGGAGTTGCTTCCTCACTCTGTACCTCTGTTCCTCCATCTACAAGTTTACTGAAATACTGCTGGGCATGGCACAGCACCTCTGGCAGAAGAATCTGTTTTCTAGAGAAAATGCTGGATAAGGGTTTTGTCTGAGCTAAGAAGATGATGAAGCTCACCTCCAGTCTTGCACCAAAAATATGAATGCAAGACTTCTGCCATGTCTCCTCTAGCAATTCCCAGTCCCAAATTCAAAATCCCAAGCACTCCCTGTACTGGAAAATGGTAGAAGTGATGTAGAATGTTTACCAAGTGAGTGATAAATGTCTGCTTCAGGAATGGTAGCGCCATCAGCCTCTCTGCGCCTCCAATCACAGCGCTGATTACTCCAGAGCCTGTACGTCACTGCCGGATCCCTGAACTGCCATTGGATGGGAGCCTTCTCTTTGAATTCCTGTTCTTCATCTACCTGCTGGTAGCCCTCTTCATTCAGTACATCAACATCTACAAGACTGTCTGGTGGTACCCATACAATCACCCTGCTTCCTGCACCTCACTGGTGAGTTCCCCAGCAAATGCCATCGCTTGACCTTTTTCATTACACAGCTTCTTTTCATGCTTCTTCAGTCCAGGAATCACCAAGCATTTGACATTAGAGGGGTGACGGGGAGTTCACGTGCACCCCCATCAGTCAGGGCCATGTCATCCCCCATTTTGCAGGGGAGAAAATACATGGAAGGTGAGAGAGAGGTGTCAGCAGGACTCCGTCAGTCACAATTTATTGCAGTTACTTGCATGGTCTAGCTAGCCGCTAGGGTTTGAAATAGAGCTGGGACTCCAGGAGGTTGCTCTGTCTGCTGTGCCCCTTCCCCGGGGGAACAACAGAGCCTGAGATGCAAGTTTTCATTAGGATCTCACAGCAGGTCAGCAGCAGAGGATTTGGAGAGGGGGTCAGATCCTCAGCTTATGTAAACCTTCCAATCTCCTCGGTTTCAGTCTTCTTCCTGGCCCAATCAGCTGGACAACCTAGCAGTGACCTGTACCTGAGTCAGCAAACCTCATCTGAGTGAAACTAACCGCTGAAGCGGTCCTTTGGTTTATAGTGTGTCCTTGCTTCTTGGAAGCATGAGGTGGTTTCCAGCGATAGGACAAGGGGTAACGGGCACAAGCTGGAACATAGGAAGTTCCATTAAAATATGAGGAAAAACTTCTTTACAGTGAGGGTGACAGAGCACCTCACTGCTGCCAGGGAGGTCGTGGAGTCACCTTCTCTGGAGATTTTCAAGACCTGCCTTGATGCAGTCCTGAGTGATGTGCTCCAGTCAATCCTGCTTTAGCAGGGGAGTTGGACTAGATGATCTCTAGAGGTCCCTTCCAACTCTGACAATTCCGTAATTCCTTAGTTAACTATGCCGACAGGTGGTGCTGGCGTACCAGTTACCCAGCTATTCGTTTCAAGTCCACCTATGGAGTGCTGGAGACAGCTTGAAGAAAAAGCAATTCTGTTTGGGCTCCCTACCCGAAAGGATGGTCATTTGTCTGTTCCCATCATAAGTCAAGCATTCTTTTTTTACCTGAAATGTCCCTGAAGTCCCAAACAGCAGTATTCAGAGTCTGCTAACTGTTCTGGCCAGAACACATATGATGCCTTCACTGGAAAATTGTAAGTGGTCCAAGAGCTGTATCTCATTTGACACAGCCAAAGCCAACATTAAACTCCTAATTCAGGTCTATCATCCGTGAAGATGACATTTCTCAGATCAGCTTGATTATCAGGGAGCACTGATCACTACAGAGCATTTCTGAGACCAAGAGCCAAAGTGAGCTGGCATGCTCATTCTGTACTCTCGGCTGCCCTTGCTCTGGTTGCTCAGTGGCTTTTCCCGGGAGAACTTGTAACCTGTTCTCCATAGTACGTAGGATCCTGGTCCTAGATGTCCCTTTGACTCCCAGAATACCTGCCTGAAGGGTGGGTTTGTTTTGTTTTCACTGGAAATCTCTCCATGGGAAGGAACCTCCGTGTGGGGGAAGATCTTGCTTCTGGAGACATTCCTGTGTTACTGATGTTTATCCCCTTTCTCTCATTCTTAATAGAGAGATTTGGGGAATACTTACAGAAGGTCCTAATGTGCTCTCAGCAGACAGATTTCGAGTCCCACCCCAGCTGGGTGGTTTCAGAGTCCCTTCCCCTGGTGAAGACATTTTTTCTTTCCTCCTTCAGAATTTTCACCTCATTGACTACCACCTGGCGGCATTCATCACAGTGATGCTGGCGCGGAGGCTGGTGTGGGCCCTCATCTCTGAGGTAACATTCCCACTGTTCCCTCTCCTGTCTGTGGTACTGATTGCAGAGCGTGAACATCCATGGCCTGAGAAAGTTCTGCGAGTTGGAGAGCTGGAGGGTTTCTTCCCCCAGAACAATCCTGGGCGTGAAGGACTAAGATTTTTGGGGATGCCTGTCTGCCTTGGAGCTTTTGTCCTTGAGCCCCCTCATTGTCCCTGCAGCATTGGGTAGCTCTGTTGCCTCTGCAGCTATAAGGAGATTAAATGGTCCCCCTTGCTTCTTTATCCCTGCAGGTGCAATACCGTACCTCACTATCTATCTCGTGCCAGTGAAGTGGCTGAGAGAATTGGAAGCAGAAAGGTGAATAGTGAGGTTAGCCAAGACTGGAAAAATGAACAGGAGATCAGAGGGGAAAGGTCAGGAGGAGGATGTCTGAGTAACTTTAAATGGAATAGGAATAGCTGGCAGAACTGCTTTTCCAGGTCCTGGTTACTCAGTAACTCTGAGGACTCTGGTTGTGTCACCTCAGATTTTGAGACCCTCTCTGTGTTTGTGAGAGCAGAACCAGGACACATGCATGTTTGAGAAAGGTCAGTTTGAGGGAAATGCAAGTTCTGTCCACTGAAACTGTTAATGCAACTCCAGACCAAGCAACTAAGCAGTAAGTTTAAAAATAAATAAATAGATAAAAAAACTCTTAATGTCCTGTTGAACAGGTGAATGGAGAAGATGGGATCTCAAAAGTTCTCTTTCCATCTCTGATTCCTGCCATTTACATTTATGTTCCCATCCTCTGTAAAACCTCCCATAGACTGAAATTTCTGCATTGAAACCTTCCATGCAAATTCTTGTGCATCCATCTATTGGTTCTAATCCCTAAGAATCTTTTCATATTTCAATTTGCCTTCTCCCCTTTGGAAACTGGAACAAACTTTTTTGCTCTCCTTTTGAAAGTGGTGCCTCTTCACTAGACTGTAGCCTGTACAACCAGTAGAAATGGAAACCTAGTGGAAATCTAGTTTTCAGATTGCCGTGGTGCACCATCTTCTCTTCCCTCAGCTGAGAATTGTGACATTCCAGTTCTTTAGGAAAAGTAATGCTGAGACCTGATCATTCTGAAGGAAAGAGCAAGAGGAAATGTGTTTCAGGTTATCCTGGACTATCATCAGAGCAATAAGTAACTTGTGCAAATATATTTTATACTTTGCAGCTCTGAATTTTTTTTTTTAAGGTCCTATTTTAGTCATGCCCTACAACTTACGCTTATTGAATCTTTTGGGTTCTACCAAACATGAATAAAATCAAAGGAGTTCATGTTTGTAGGAGAGAGTCAGTCTCCTGGGAGGAAGAGGGCAACCATCCTTCTTACAGTGCCTCCTGGCACCCCTCTCCCTGCTCCTCTTCCAGGGGCACCCGCTGTGCTCCTATTCTAGCACTGGTGTTAGAGGGTTGTTGAGTGTTTCTTCTCTGTTTGCAGGCCTCTCAGGTGGGTGCAACATCAGCGATTCACTACATGGTGCGCCTGGTGCTGCTCACCCTCTGTGGGTGGGTGCTCTGCTGGACTTTGGTCAACCTCTTCCGCAGCCACTCTGTTCTCAACCTTCTCTTCCTGGGCTACCCGTGAGTGAAACCACCTTGTACCTTCAGGGTGGGGGGACCATAGCCACTTGGGGGTGGCATGAGCCACCATGGGATGCGAAGCTGTTGGCTGTAATCTGTCTCTTCGTTTTATGATTAAAGGGGAAGTAGGAAGGGCTGAGGGATGATGCAAAGAGGTGGTGCTGGGCTGATGATGCAAATTGCCTCAGTATGCTGTTTGCATGAGGGGCCTTTACTGCAATTGAAGACTGAGCCATTGAGATCATTGGTTCCACAAATGGGAATTAAAGAAGCTTCTCTGCACAGTTGCTGAAGCTGTAGCCTCTAGCTTTTTATGGGGGAGTTGTCCAATAGCTTCTGGAGTGAAGGTTCCTATGTGGTGTCCCACGCATTAGGGCCAACACCCATTGAGGTACCCCCTGCTTTGTGTTGAAATGGCCATCATTTCAGCCCTTTTTTTTTCTTTCTTTCCCTGCAGATTTGGTGTCTATGTTCCTCTGTGCTGCTTCCACCAGGACAGCAGAGCACAGCCCCTACCTGCAGACTGTGGTTACTTGGTACAGGACCAGATGGTGGATGATGGGTCTTCAGCTGTCAGCAGCCTGGTCAAACCCAAAGATTTCCTCTCGCTTCTGTGGGAATCCCTGAGAGAACAGTTCAATAATCCTACGTCTATCCCCACCCACAGCTGCCCCCTCTCCCCAGATCTCATCCGCAATGAAGTGGAGTGCCTAAAAGCAGATTTCAACCGCAGGATCAAGGAAGTTCTCTTCAACTCTCTCTTCAGTGCCTACTATGTGGCATTCCTGCCACTATGTTTTGTGAAGGTAGCTTTTGTCTGGCTCTCTCCGTGCCCCTGCCCGCCGTCTCCTTCTGAATGTTGCGTGAATTGCTGCCAGGCCGGATTCCTGGTTAATTCCCCTTTTCTCTGTCTCCCCTTTGGCAGCCCGGATAGCGGAGCATGGCTGCATCCGGAGTGCACTAGTACTGTTCCTGGTTGGCGGATAGGTATTGCCATAAATGTGATGCACCTCTAGTCCCATCAACCCCACTTACTAACTCCCCTTCTCCCACCCACCCCTTGTACTAGGCAGATGGATAGCTGTGTTCTTCCTAGAAAAGGGAACCTGTCGTTACCTGTCTCAGATCCAACATCCTGGCTTTCAAGTGCTTGGATCAGAGGCTTTGATGTTCAGCCTGTTGGAAAACAAAGCCAACTAGGATGCTTGGCAAGCTAAATCCAAGAATCTCTTGTCAATGTGGGGGCTGTATTTTTTTTAATCTGTCTTTTTCCTAACTTGAATGAGCTCCAGTTGGTGTAGTGAAATGGGCAGGGCTTCACAATCCATGTAGCAGTCTTGGTGCAATTGGTGCTCCTGGGGTAGTTCTGTGGCAAGCAAACCCCCTTGTTATCTGCTGCTGGAGGAGGAGCTGTACCAGCTGCAGCATCATCCCCCTGCCCTTTCTCCTTCAGGTCAAGGAGAAGGGAATCTTGAGTGTTTCCTAAGCTGTAACCCTCTGAAATCACTGGTCCAAAAGCGCATGCCTGTGATGTGTGGTGTGGGTCTGCTGGATGCACATGCAGTATGTCCCTTGTCATTGCCTCCTCTGCTTTGTGGCAGCGGTGCCAAGTTCTTGTCTGGTCTCTTTGCAGAGCACCCAGTACTACGACATGCGCTGGTCCTGTGAGCATCTCATCATGGTGTGGATCAATGCCTTTGTCATGCTCACCACGCAGCTGCTGCCTCCCAAGTACTGTGACCTGCTCCACAGATCAGCTGCCCACCTCGGCAAGTGGCAGAAACTAGAACATGGTTCCTACAGCAATGCTCCACAGCATATGTGAGTGTGGGGAAGAGGAGGGGTTGGCATGCCCAGCAAGGGGCTGAGAAGACGTTCTAGTAGATAAGCAAGTATCGGCAATGCTTATTTACTGAGGAAGCTTCCCCATTCACCATAGTGCCAGGGGTCACAGGTGCAACTCTGCTGGTCTTTCTGTTCCCTAGCAATAGAGATATCTGCTCTAGAGAGCTGTAGTCACTGCTGGTTCCTTCCCAGAAACAAATGCTGAGATCTTCTCAGCCACTGGAGAATTAGCTTGTGCAGGGGCAGGGGGTGTTGCAGGGGGCTAAATTCTTGCACTGGGAGCCATTTGTTCACATTCCTCGGTCAGAGTCCATCTGGTGGGCTTGTGATCACCTCTCTGTGCTCTTCCAGTGGGAGCTAGGACATGTCCTGGTAGTAGGGGCTTTGGTATTTTTCAAGGTGCAGTCCATTCCTGTGAACCCATGTTCAGGGTGTTGGGAGCACGGATGGTAACGCTCTGGCATTCTTTCCCCGCAGCTGGTCAGAAAACACAATATGGCCACAAGGAGTTCTGGTGCGACGTAGCCGATGCCTGTATAAAGCAGTTGGGCCTTACAACGTAGCAGTGCCTTCAGATGTGTCCCACGCCCGCTTTTATGCAAGTATCTCTTTTCTTTCTTGACATGTTATGATGGTGGGAGGAAGGAGAGGCTCAAACCTGGGCTGTTCAGCAGCCTGTTGCTGCCAAACAAAATACCTGTTCTCAGCAGAGGGGCTTTCCCGTTGCAGTACTGCAGTGATGTCTGGGCAAGATGGAAGTCATAGCTGCCTTACGAGTGCTTTCTCATGATGGTGACACAGCTCTCCCATCAGGCAGTGCCATATTCTTAAGAGGGTTCTAGTTAACATCTTCCAGGGAAATAGGTTATTTCACCTGTCCTCCCCTGCTTGAATAAAATGACACTTCCACATGCTTCAGTTTTTGTGCTGCTTTCCCTAAGTAGCAGCTAGCAGCGACTGGAGTACAACAAACATTTCCTCTGCCCAGCACAGTAGTCGTTAGCTCAGTGGTACCCAACGGCATTACACACGTACCCCTCCCCACTTTAACACTCCAACAAATTGTAGAAATCTGTCCTTTTTAACTGTTTCCCTGCAGTTCCTTTTTCATCGTCCATTACGGCTGCTCAACCTGCTGATTCTTATCGAAGGCAGTGTGGTCTGCTACCAGCTCTACTCACTGCTGCGCTCAGAGAAGTGGAACCATACCCTCTCCATGGCCCTGATCCTTTTCTGCAATTATTATGTCTTATTTAAGCTCCTCCGGGACCGGATAGTATTAGGCAGGGCATATTCCTACCCACTTAACAACTATGGACTGAAGGCACACTAGGCCGGCCAAACGTGTACCCCTTCTCTTTCCCTTCCCACGGGGCAGGGAGGGAACCTCAGAAAAAAAAAAATATTTTCGTACAGTTCTATTTTTTTCTTGCGGCGTTTATAAATATTTAAAATATTTTATATTTTGTATACTATTGTTTTTGTGGGGCGGGAAGGGAACCAGTGGCAATTAAATGTCGCTTTATAAACAAGGTGTTATTTTATATATATATAAAAAAAAAAATCAGTGTGTATATACCGTATATCTATACCCATACATATATCTATGTGAAGCAACAGGATTGTGTGTGTGGTCACTGTGTCTGCTTTGCTCACACAACTGCCTTGCTATTGCACATACTCTGGGGATAGAACTGCTGTTAATTAGGAACTGGTCTGCTGTAGAACTTGGATAAGCTAACAGCCAGAGGAAGAAAGGAAACACAAGGGGCTTTTCACCAGTATGAGTAAAGTTTATCTTGGTAACCCTCAGTACCAGGGAAGTCTTGCACTGGAAATGTGCACTGATGTGATACCAGTTTAGGGAAAAGGAGGAAGCAGTGTGCAGAAAGACAGCTGCTGTCAGTAAAAGCTCTCAGTTCTTTCTTCTTCCCACTGTTAGCAGGATGCAAGTATTTTAACAGACTCTTTATTTTATCTTCTCTCTCTTCTCCTAGCAAGTTGAGCTCCCTCACTCTGCCCAGAGAATGAACTGAATATTGAAATAATCATTTTAGGGTAGTGTGTCATTCAGGAAGGGATTTGAAATAAATAGCTTGATCTAACAGGATGGTAATTCAGTATTTTAAACATCCATGTCTAATCCCTTGAGTAATATCACTAAAATAGGGAATATTCAGCCATTTCCTTCAAGCAGTAATGTTCCTGGCAGAAATTTATTCTTGTCAAACGCCCATCAACTCCCTTATTGCTCTACAATGCATTTCAGCAGTATTTCAACCTAAGGTATGTTTAATAACTTATCATTAATAATAGAGGAAATACTTTGCTTTTAAGTGGTTCTTCATAAAGCTGAACTATACTAGAATCTAGTGAAAAAATTATTGTGGCAGTATCACCTGGAGGAACTGAAGACAGTATCAGCCATATAATTAATTTAACTGTGGATGCTGGTGACAGCTGATGGTAGCTGATGTTTTAAATCAGGTAATTAAGGAGGAGAGGGCAATGCAATGTTCTTCCATGCAGATGCCATCTGACTTAACTTTAGTCATTAGTAAAGTGCTAGCTCTAGTTTAAAGAGTGGATATATATGGGGAAAAAAAAACCAAACTGTACTGAGTTTGGGAGAAACTGCAACTACTTTCTGTTCCTTCTTTCCTTCCAAGCTAAGTAAGAATATGGTGATCTTCTCTGTTCCTGGCCGTAGGACAGCTGCTCCAGCAGCCTGATCGCAAGCCCAGGATACCTGATGAGGTAGGCAACAGGAGTTGCTTCTGAGCATTACTCAAGATAATCCAAAACAAGCACAGATGCTTAGCTTTGGTAACTTGTAGGCCTTTTCTTATCTTTCATGTGGCCCTAGTGCTGCTGGCAGGACACAGGTCATTGGGAGTTTACAGTCTGGGGCCTTCCAATGAAACACAGTACTGTGGCTTAGAGCCGTATCATGCTTTATGTAGTATAGCCTCATCTTTAAACCATAAAGCCTTAATTCTACCTTGATTACCTCAGGGAGTACATTTGGGATAAGAGGGGGTTGGCTTCTTATCAGGCTCTTTGCTGCACATGGCTTCAATTCTTGCAGTAGCTCAGCAGCGTCATGTCCATGTCACCTGTTTGTAATAGCTGGCTCAGCAGTATTTCACAGCTGTGAAGCGGTATTTCACAGCATTACTAAGTAGTTTGTTCCACTTGGACACCTAAATGATAGTAGGCTTATGCTCAAGCAACCACTGGGAGAAAATAATCTCTCCAAGGTGTAGCTTGGGAAATAGCGATGTGCAACAGAAAGCCTGAACCAGGGCTTCGGGTCACAGAGTCGATAAGGGTTCATGCTCTGCTTTTTCCTCCCCCTGCATGTAAGGCTGAAGGTAGGCAGGACTGTTCACGTAGTGAACACACCCATACTTTGTGCCACAGTTAAGAGTGACCTTACACTGTTCGCAGCATAAGGGACAGAAGCACAGTGACACTCCCATAGCGATAGGCTTTGTTTTGCTCTGAGGGACTAAGTAAGGGGGCACAACACATGCTACCTAATTGCAGGTGTGTTAAGGTCCTCCTCGTTCCAGGGGAGCTAGACGTTATTTCTCAAGGGAAGCTGCCTCTTCCCCTCAAAACGGTACCTTTGTTATATCCTGGAGCAGGAGAAATTCTCTGAGAAGGTTTAAGGTCTGGGGATTGCACCTTTCCATGCACAGTAGTATGAACTGCCCCCATGCAGTCCTGTGGATGCAACCGTCTTCCATCTTTACACAGGGACCCCTACATGGAAAGAAGTTGCAGAAGATAGTTGCAGCTTCTGTTGGCAGAAACACAGCGAGGAACTAGCTAGCACAGTTGGTCTCCCCAGTATGAACCAGACCATCCAGTAACAAGCAGGGAGCAGAAATGATGTCTGCTCAGCATCAGTGTTCCTCCCCATTCCTCAAATGGGCCTGCTCCTAAGCCTCATTCAGATGAACGTTGAAAACAAGTCCACTCTAATACTTGGTCAGGTCAGACTAGGGGGAAAAAAAAAAAAAAAAAAAGACATTCCCCATCTTGATCACTCCGTCATGCAAGTGTGTCGTAATAAATGGATGGCTTTTTGGTCTGGTAACGAAACTGCTCTAGCTTCAGGCCAATCCTCAGAAGAACAGCTTCATCCCACCATTTTGCCATGACCTGGGAAAAGATGAGAGAGAGGCAGAGAGAGAAAGGAGGAGGGGAAAAAAAAAAGTAGCATCATCACATACAGATGCTCTTGAAAGCCCTACAAAACATATGGCACCAAAACTACACATGCTTTTCCCTTTAACCCCAGTAAGTATGGCATCACTACATTTGGGATACAGGCAGCTGTGGTGACTTGTAATTACAAGATATGGACCTCTCATTTTCATGAGACCCATTTCAAGAGGGAGAAGAGAAAGGAAGGACTTAAAGAAGTTACAGAACTGAGAAGTATGGAAAAGAGAGGAAAGAGTGGTGATGAAATAGTGGGTACTAATGCAAGTAGACAGAGAGACAGAGAAATCTACCCCTCAGATACTGAGGAGTCCCTCTGCCACTCAGGAGTGAGTTACTCTGAGGCAAGTCTCTTCACCCACAAGTTAAAACTATTAGCATACCTGAGAAGCTGGCAGGTAACACTGGTGTGTGGAACAGTAGGAACCTGGTTACAGTAGTTCAGGACAAAGCCAGCATTCACAAAAAAAGAGTGCTCACCTGGAAGCTAACGGGAAGCCCAGCAGTAGAATATCCGATGGGGACCACAAGGCCTGGAATCCCAGTGAAGTTACCAAGCTGCATGAACCTGGGGGAAAAGCTGCCATCAGCATCCCTGCCTTGGGACAGCAGCAAAGCCATCTTTTTGGGGGAGAGGTAGCTAGGATCCATCTCTCCTGCATCAGGCTGAGCAATTTCAGTTCATGCAGCTAATCTTGCTCTTCTTACCTCATGGACTGGACTGTGAAGGAGGAATCGCTGCTCCCAGTCAAGAGGTCAGATTCATAGATTCTTGGGGCAGTGCAAGCAACAGCTGTGGAGGAATCACAGAATGATTGAGATTGAAAGGGACCTCAGGAGGTCAGCTTGTCTAACCTTCTGTCTCAAGGATGGTCAGCTAGAGCAGGTTGCCCAGAGCCATGTCTGAATGGCTTTTGCACAACCCCAGGGATGGAGATTCCACAGCCTCTCTGGGCAACCCGATCCAGTGTTTAAAGAGCAAAGGATGAGTCAGGCAGTGGGCAATCTTCAGGGAACAGCTTGGTTCATTAAAGCCACATGTTTGATATACATTGGTGATGCAAACTCACACCCCTGGAACACAATGAAGTCACCGAGATGTATGAATTAAGCAATTAGTTTCTATTTAGAGCAAGAACATTTGCATACATAAGTAGACATCCAGTCCCTCCTGTGTAAATGTGCTGGCTCTGCAGCTCCTGTTTCAAATACCAAGAAGGAGTTTCTCACTGCCATGGATATAGGCAGTAAGTCTATAAATATACAGCAAATCTAGAAATACACAGTAGTCTTTCTAACCAGGCTGCATTATCTTCTAAAGGCTTGAGGCACAGTGAAGTCTTTGCATAAAAGACTCTGCTCTTAAAACTGAGGAGGGAAAGTTAATGGAGTAACTGTTCTTAAAATGCACCACACAGCTGTTGGGGACCAGCTCTTTGGCCAAAGCTGCCAATACCTGGTGTAAGGATACAGTTCACAGTGCTGAAGATCTCTCGCAAAAATCTCATGCTCCGAGTTCTCTGTCGATTTGCCTGCAAACAGAGAGACTACTGTCTGACCGGGCCTTCTTGGTTCATGAGGCTCAAGTTTGATGATGACAGACTCTACCCATCAGAGCCTATGCCTTTGCAAAAGAAGACACATTTCCTGCAGTTTGGAATCAACATGGAGGAGACCAATCCATGTGGCATGCCCTCTGCTATGCCCCACTAATTCAGCATGCTTTCACAGCAGAGGCCAGTACAGCTGAGTGAAATCTTTCCACTTGTATGGGAAGGTTAAGAGAATCATAGAATTGGCTAGGTTGGAAGGGACCTTTAAGATCATCTAGTCTAAGCACCAACCTAACCCTGATAAAAAAAACATCACTAAACCATGTCACTAAGCACTATGTCTACCCGTCTTTTAAATATCTCCAGGGATGGTGCCTCAACCACTTCCCTGGACAGCCCATTCCAATGTTTAATAACCCTTTCAGGGTAAAAATTTTTCCTAATATCCAGTCTGAACCTCCCTTGGTGCAACTTGAGGCCAGAATCCTGTACCCCACCTTTAGAATTTCACTAGGTGCCTTCACTACAGTATGTTCCTTACCGTAATATAATCCAGAGCTGTGAACTGGGAAGCCAAGGCCAGGTTAGCCCGAGTGTCCAAATTCTGAAAGAGAAAACATCAATCATGGCTCTGCTTGCAAGAAACTGAAAGTGACAGCCCAGGAGTTCTCTTCCAGGTCTGCTGTCCTGTACTAGTAGTCATCCAACAGGTGGCTTATCACAGAAAATGCAGGAAAGCCTCAGGTTTCTCACTGACTTTGACACTTGTTCTGTATCAGCCAGGACAGCTACTGCTACTTACCATTTCGTGGAAATGTTTATTGAAGTCAGGTTGCAGGAAGTCCCTCATCTCACTAAGAATGCAGATTACATGTGCTACTCGCACTTCCTCCATCTCTGGAAGAGACACTTCAACCACACTGGCTCCCAAACTCTGCAGGTGCTCCACAGCTGAGTACAGAACAGGTAAAGCGCAGACATCATCCTTGAGTTCACCAGACTTCATAGAAGGGCTGTAAATCCCCACCCCCTTGAGAAGTTAGAGACCCCACAGGCCATTACAAGGCAAGTATCTTCAGCGCATCATGTGGCATGCAGACTGCTGCAGCTGCTTCTCGTAGGTAAAAACCTTCAGCCTAACAAGATCTCAATATTCCAACAGGGCAGAGGTAGGGGCTTGCAGACAGGTTCCTAACTTACCCACCACATTTCAGGCAAATTCATCTCCTCCCTCTAGCCCCCTAGTTAACCTAAAAAATAAAGGTGGACTGACAATACTTCCCAGAGCACTTGACATGACCGGTATTCTATCAGCATGAAACGATTGTTTAGCATCGTAAGATTCCCAATCAAAGCCTCTTCTGAACCATAATGGTAGAGGAACCCAGGGGATACTGAAGAGACCAGGTCAACAGTACAGGTTCACTAAATCCTGATGCACTTTAGCAAGGCCAAACATGAAGACTTCAGGAAAAGTGAATCTTTTGCAGTCTAGAAAGAATCTCCTTCTTTCTTTGATCCCAACTTCTTCATAAATACCCAAGCTTGCCTATTTCACTGGCTTATGGCGCATCTCTCCTAAGAAAACTCTACACGTGTAGAAGCATGTCTATGGAAATGAGGAGAAAAAACAGGCAAACAAAGCCTGAATACCGTGAACTCTCTTGCCTCCAATGCATAGGAGGCCAACTACTATACTAGGCATTGTAGAGTCTTTCTCCCCCACCCCCCCAAGTACTCACCAGGGTCAATTTTGCTTAGTGTAAAATCTAACAAAGCCACCCTAAGGGCACCATTTGGCTGACTTCATGGAAATACCAGAGGACTGGATACATCACAAAGACCTAGTCCTGTTTTTCCTACTGAATATTATACTGTGAAACAAGTCCCTCCCTTAGAAGTCTTTTATCATTAAAGTTTGCAGACTAAGTATTACTGAGCACAGATCTGTCTTTATACAGACAGAGGCCTAGCACACTGGACTGCATTCTTCCATTGTAACCTGACAAGCCTACAACTGCTGAGCTTTTTAACCCTCAGCAGTCAGGAGGGCTTCCCTAATACAAAGCTACTGCTGTTTGTCCAGACAGACTTCTTTAAGCATCTGCCTTCAAGGACTTCAGGCAAGATCTTTTTAATGCATACATAAGAGGAGCACCAAGCGATACCATGACATCAGACAGAACAAGAGACTTACAGATTTTTCCTCTTTACCTTTCTCACAGATGGATAGGACTTCAGCATCACATGCCTAGAGAAAAAGAGGAAAGAACTAAGTAGACTTTAGACACTGCCCTCCTCTCCTTGGTGAACACACTCACCAAGACTTCAGTCCTTATGGAGCTTTCCTTGTTCCTGTCCCTAATGGCAGTGAAACACAGCCCTCCAGGACCGCCTTAGGCCACCTGCTCCAAGAAAACAGCTGGCAGATCATCTTTTCCAGAGGAGAGGATATTCCTCCTCTGCACTGGGGCAGAGTCAGAAACTTATTTTCCTCCAGGGAAAAAATCCTGACCACGTTGTGGGGTTGCATTACAATTTCCAAGCGGTACTAGCTTGCAAGCCTAGTTTCTACTTTGGAATGATGAAATACCACTCAGCAGCTACAGCATTATCACCAAATGGATACACTAATTTTCCTATTTGATTTTAAACTAACTGCCTTCTGTAGTCAGTTCAGAAGCATTGCTTCCAATAGAAACAGCACTATGAGGAAGCATACTGCCATCAACTGTACAGTCATCACCTTTCCTCCTACCTCCAACAGACTTTCACTCAAAAGGCTTCCTTAGGAAAAAATCTATCCCTGTCAGTGTTTTCACCCAGGCTATATTCTCTTCCAATTACAGGGCTAAATATGGGAAGTTCTAATGATAACAGGCAAGAGAACAGTGAATGCACTGAATTCCTTCAAAATCTCATTTTGCAAAGCAGCAGAGAGAGAGAGAGAGAGAGAGAACAGGCACCTTAAAAAATGTCCAGTCCACTCCCAGTTTTAAGCCTTTCAGGTCAGGAGCACACATATCAGATAGGGTTGCTTTGGGCTGTTTTAGTCCTGCAGGGAACAAACAAGAGTTCCTCGTTTTATCTAGGATGCCTCTAGGGGGGCAGAGCACCTGGGCTCAGGGAGAGAGAGGGCTCACCTACCATACGGATAGAGAGGATCTGGCTCAGCAAGGATACTGTAAACAATGGCTGCATCCGCCACCGAGGTACAGATAGGGCCTGTGAAAGAGAGATCAGCGGTAAAAACATGACAATGGGTAAACAGTACCTTCCTCCCAAGGTCTTTTGTAGGCATAGATCGCCTCCCTTGTGAGAACACCACACAGCAAGATCCCTGAAGTGGGGCATGAGTCCTCTTACCTACGCTGACTGTGGAGTAGGAGAGTGGCAAGCTGCCATAAGAACTGATGCGCCCAAATGTACCTAGAGAAAGAGAAATTGGCAGTTAGCTAAATACCAGCAGTTGCTAGTTAAGATCTGACCTAGATGGCCCTGGTACACCCAGTGGGTAAGCAACAGACCCCTCACAGTCACTTCTACGTCTGCCATTTCAGAGCCCAGTCGCATCATCACTTTCAATACCCTGTTCTGCCATGATCAGACCACGATCTGTCTCATCAGTGAAACAGATGCATTCAGCAAATAGTGAAACTGTTTTCCCCCATAAGAAATTATTTAGTTGAGGAGAAATATGTGCAGGGACATTTTGAAATACATGCATTTAAACACGCAGAAGCAGCATGTATGGCATGGAAGATGGAGAGCCAGGAGCAGGATTATCAACAGGAGATACCACCCTCTGGGAGATCTCACCCACTTCACCAGTGAGACTTCACACCTAACACCAGTTGCCTTCTGCGAGTACTTGTATTGCTTTTCTGACCAGTTACATTTTTGTCATCGTCATCATTGTCTTCCTCAGATGAATCAAGATTAAGCAAGTTGATCACACATGAAGGATGGGAAAACAGAATAATGGCCAAGGATCTGGTCTGAGATGAAGGAGCTGAGACCCTTCAGAATGATAAACCATTCCGAAAAGCCAACATCTCTTCCAAGTGACAATGCTGCCTCGCTACCTTCCATGCTGTAGGCACTGTCCTGTGCATGTCTTATGTCCTCTGCACATTCCTCTTGATTACCGTAATTCTTACTGCAAAAACTGCATTGCTACTTCTTGTAACACTGAGATAAGAGGGAATGGCTACATCCTGGTTTCATATAAGCCTATTACCAGGTTTAACTTGCCAGGTACAAATCTGAGCAGCATCAGCCTCTCCATATAATTGGGAGGGACGGCAAACCATTGTGGGTGAAGATGCTTTTCACTAGCTCACTACAGATACCCAGCTACACTGAGAACACCTCCCAGCAGAGAAGGAAGATTTAAGAGGGACAAGGGGGCAGAAAGAAAAGCAGCAAGCATGTCATGTTTAGCATTTGACTCAAGTAAGTTAGGTTTTTTTGAACATCTGTTCAATAGCCAGTACTGAGAATGCTTTCACTCTGCCAGTCCAGCCCACATGACTCTCAGGGTGTTATACTCCAGAGTTTCTCTGGTGAAGTTTTACTTGACAGGAATTAACAGACTGCCTGACTTGTTTGTGGCATTCTATCTGAAACACCAAACAAGACATACACACCCTCCATGATTAAAGGGCTCTACCTTTCAGCCCGACCACACCACAGAACGAAGCAGGAATCCTCACAGAGCCACCTCCATCTGTGCCAATAGCCACTGGGCAGAGACCTACAAAAAAAAAAAAAAAAAAACCCAAACAAAAAAAAACCCCACACATTGGCCTGTGATCAGAGAGACATTGTATTGCCCCGTCCATTCCACCAGCAGCTGTAGCGAAGACAGCACACAGAGCTCTCTGTTCAGCTAGGAGTTCCCTCCAGCTTCTAAACCCACTCATAAAACTTAAATTCCTGAGGTACTTTGGCTCAGGACCTTCCTCCCACCACCCCTGAACTCCATTTAGGACCACCTACCTGCTGCTACAGCTGCTGCTGACCCACTGGAGCTCCCACCTGTGTAGTGGTTAGGCTTGTAGGGATTCCTAGGGATCTTGTGGTACCTGAGGCAGACAAATAGCGTTGAATCTTTTCCTAGAAAGGACAGCGTGTGTTACAGGGCAGGAAAAGATCCAGAAACACAGTTCAGGGATTTCAATCTCTTAGTAAAGAGATACCATTTCATCCCAGATAGTGCTATGTCCCTAGAAAATGAGACGCCAAAAAGACTTCTGCTTGAGAGTCCAATCTCGTTACAACAAGCAGCTTATCTAAAAGAGACAGGCTCAAAGCAAGAGAAAGGATGCTGCTCCAGCTCTTCTGCCTGCAACAGCACTGTGCCATTACTGGATGCCACAGTGCATTATGCAATTCCAAAAGGTGGAGCAGTTGGTGGCCAGCAATTCTTGCAGACAAGCAAGTCAGCATCCTCAGCTCTGCCCTTTTTCCCAGAGCAGCAGCTCCCAAAGTCTCCAGTCTGACCACAGTCCCCAGACCAAAGAGACCTGCCAGGCGGCTGGCTATCCAGCCGACCTCACGCAGTGAGGAAATGCCCTGGCACCTTGTTGCAGCTGAGGGGGAGCCCCAGTTCCATCCAGCTGCACATGCAGGAAGCATGGCTCTGCACATGGCTTATCAAGGCTGTGAGGACCACTGCTCTGGAATAGCAGTTCTCAGCCTGGCTAGAGCTGGAGAATTCACAACAGTAAAGCAAATTCCAGTGAAGCTGTTTTAGCTAGGAAATAAAAACACTATGTCCTCCTGAGATGACTGTACCTTTTCTCACTGTTCTGGGCCTTTAGCCATTACTGTGACTGAGCATAAGATTACTATTTATTTGTTTTCTGTCACCACTTTTGTCTACCACTCATCCTGTAAACATTCACACCTCCAGGCCTGTAAGGCCTGGCAAATCAAGTTCCTTACTCAACAGACACCACTTGGATCCTTTCCTTCCTTTGCTTTCAGGCATCTTCAGGCTTCCACAGCTACTCTGACCCTATAATCTACAATGCTGGGTTTTCATTACCCTAGGGTTCTCCCTGCACAGGTCAGTTTTATTCTCACATGCTTGCCCTATTTTTGTACCCTTCCCTGTCAGCTCTGGACAGGCTTTTAGGTCTTTCTAGATCCAGGGGAAGAAAAGGGGAAGGGATTTTTACCTATTAGGGTTGCATCCAGTTGTTCCAGTCCCTAGTTCATGCATGTTTGAGACCCCAATAATGATAGCCCCAGCCTCTCGCAGCTTCCTGGCCACAGTAGCATCTTCTGTTTCGGGCTCTGTCCCAAGATACACTGTTCCCACTCGGTGATGGTAAGGTACCTTAGGCAAGAAGACACCTTATTATTCATCCTAAAACAACGGCAAGGTAAGCAGGCACATGTGCATGCTTCACATGCACACTTCAGCTCAACAGATCCCAGACATTAGGAATCCACAGAGGTGAGCAAGGGCTAGGAAGCTTCGCTGCACTTCTTCAACTTGTCCTGTGCTGGTTTCTGTTAGGAGGGACACTAAACCTTGCAATATTTGGTCCTTCTCCCATGCAGAGGAGTCCTTTTAATACCATGACACAGAAAAGCAGAAACATGTAGACGGTCAAAAATTCTGCCTCCTTGCAGCAACGCAATCACTATGCCCAGAGGCTGGAGAAGAGTCCCCTTGGCCCCACACCACACACGAGTTCTGTTTTCCATTTTCCTACAGAGCCTCAACATTTCAGATCTGCAGTGCTTTGAAGCAAGGCACTGAGATTAGATGGATCCCAAAATACCAGATGGACTCATTTTCAGGGTATGCTACGTACTCCACTTCGATGCAGTAGTGGAAGAATCTGTACATAAACAGGACTCCCATCCTATAGGTAGGTCCCTCCAGAGCTTATGACAGCCTGATAGCACTGCTGGGAGTATTCAATGGTAACTGTTGTTAGGCCACAGGCAAAACTCCTTGCGAGTGGGAATTTTCAAATTAACTCGCCTATTTCTGAGGACAAGTATGTCCTTTAAGGTGAGAGGGATGCTTTGCCAGTGGAGCAGTCAGGGCCTGAGAAAAACACACAGTGACAGATGCTTTTATCCATTGTCATTTTGTCATAAGAGGCACTGTTTCCCACCCCCACTCCCCATGGATTAAAGAGATCAGCACAAGATATGGTACATGTCTGCTGTATGCAAGATCTGTCTTCACCTGGCAAAACTTGTTAATCCTACTCATTACAAACCCACATACTACCCCTTATTACAAACATATTCTCAGGCTTCTGCTGAGGAGTTGGCCTTAAAACCTTGTCGCAGGGAGTTGTCCACGTTGACCACCTGCAGCATGAACTGGCAGCAAGAGAAAGAAACTCACCACTTTGAACTCTTCTTTCAGACACACTGGGATGCCATCCAGATAAGACAGGGTACATTTATTCCTGTAACGAACAGTGGAGGCCTCAGCCATCTGCACAGAGGGGGAAAAAAAAGTATATGTTATATATATTTAGTTGAGCTGAAGGTCACTACCAGTATCAGAACAGATACCAAAAATGGTTCTTAGGCTTCTACTCAGCCAAACTGTAAAAGTTTGCCTCTTCTTTCACCATATGCTGATGGAAAACTACTGCTTGGAAGGATCTGTGCTAATGAATGCACATAAGCACAGAAGTCCTGTTTTAAACGTAGTCATCCAGCAGGAAACAGATTGCTTTAATGCTACCGCTCTTTGCGGGAAGGAGAGCAAACTTGTTTGTAGTCCTCTACACAAGGAGGGAAGAAAAACGTACATATTTTTCTGTGCAGTATGTCAGCAGAAGAGCCTCTGCCCCTTCTAATGGATGTTACTGCTCTTGGGGTGGCAGAGGCCCCTTTCCTACCAGAAGAAGACATTACCAGCATTATTTGCTCCCGGTCCCATTGGACTATCGCTCTGAGTGGGGGCGTGGATTTGTCGCAGTCCTCCAGCACAGCAATGATGTTCTTTGCTACCTGAGATGGCGTCAGCTTCCCACTCCTACAGGACAGGAGAAGTTGGGACCTTGTTACAAGACCCCACACACCACACCCACACACCGGGTTTGTCTCTCATGTAGCAAGATGGCAGCTGTCACAGCTGTAAGCAAGAACTAGATAAGAATCTGTGTATGGTGATGATTTCAACACAGTTGACACCATCAAGACAGGAGACTCCCTTCCTTAAGGGGAGAATTTGTCTATGCAGCATGCCCCCAACCCTTACAGTAGGGGCAGGAGCTAGGAGACTTACCCAGATATTCCTGAACCACCAGATAAATAGGGAAGGACAGCTGACAGCTTTACAGAGGCCTCAAGCTCCTGAAATCCCGAGGCCGTGAAACTCCCCATATCATGAGCTAAGACCAAGAGGCCAGCCCTCTTTATACAGGCCTCCCGTTACGGAGAAGGGGCTCGCAGCATTACTGTCATAACCCACCTTTAGCAAACAGGCCTTCCCTCCGGCCTGGCAACAGGCTATGTTTAACACTACAAACATATCTATCTCTGGCTGACACGAAAGCCTCACCTGTAACATCAGACTGCAGCGTCAGCCTTTTTCTCCAAGGCCACAGCCTGCTGGCAGAGGTGGCACTTCAGGAACAAGTGCCAGGAGTGCAAGAGGATTTATCCGAGCGCTCCACATCCGGCACGCGTCCCAGAGGCAACCAGGAGTTACCAAGAAGCCAAAAGCTCACAGAACCTTAGAGTCAGGGATGTGCTTTCAGCTCTTCCCCAGCTGGATACATTTACTGGGTGAAAGCAATCAAGCTGCTCACAGGAGCACAAGCAGCTGGGGATCCAAAGGATTCTTCAGAGACCCACAATACGTGCAACTCGCATCATCCAGATGAACCTTCCTCTCCTTCTCACTCGTGTTTGGGCAAACAAGGTATGTAGAAATCTCTCCCAGAGAAGACTGACAATAAGCCAAGGAAAACAGCATTTAAATATCCTTGCAGGGCTTGTAAAACTTGTGCCAGCTCTCCCAGTTGGCTTTCCCTTCTTATTCTATTAGAGGGAAAGGCCTACAGAGGGTGACGCTAAACAGTGACACGTCAAGGACAATCCTAACAAAGAGATGCCTGAAAGCTTGTGGAACAGTAACAGCCCACAGCAGGGGAACACGCAAGACAGGTTGTTTCCAGACCATAATTTCACCTACCGGTAGCAGTCCAGGTAGTCTTTGATCCCTTTGAAGCTAAACCCATTGCTAGCAGAATTGGACCTGCAAAGAAAGGATTAAAGGAGCAACTGTGAACCATCAAAGCCGTCTCTGTTTAGATCTGTAGACTTCAGCATCACAGTCCAATGCAGGTTGGGCATCACTCACTCACTGTAAACCTGCTGGTCACTGTTTGGACCACTAGCCTATACGCTTCAGCTCACACTCTGTCAGACTCCTTGCACACAGGTGAGACATCAGCTACACTCAGGGTGCCACAGCAATACGGGGTCAGTCCTTCTGACATGTTCTAGTTGCTTCGTATTTGTACTACGATACAGCAGTCACTAAACTGTCCAAAATTTATTCCAGGTTTCCATTTGCTACTCACCACTGGAGCATTACAGAATAGCTAGAAAATACTGGTAAACCTACCCCTGGGATTTCTATCTCAAGTTCAATCCAGACAGCCAGCAGCAGATACAGTGCGTGGTGCAGAAGGGGAAGAGACCTTATGTTGCGCATACAAGGATTCACATCAGCAAACTGCTTAAAAATTAAGCCAATGGCTCTAGTACATAAAAAATAGACCATTTCTCATCACAACAGGATGAACATAAGATCATCTGAAGAGGTAGCTAAAATTACTAGTCCTGTTATGTGTCCATATCATCACCCAAACCAGAAACCATATCCTGGAATAGGACAGCATATGTCACCATAATATGCTATCCGGGGAAGAGGTAAGGTTCCAGTAACCTGCTCTGTAATACTTAATGTATCACTGGCGGAGCTGGGGACACAAAAACCAGAAGGCTGCATCACAGAATCACCTAGGTTGGAAGGGACCCTTTAAGATCATCTAGTCCAACCAATGGAAAAAAAAAAAAACCAAAAAAAAAAACCAAAAAACACCCCCCCACACACACCACACCACACACAACCCACACACACACCACCACACCACCCAACACTAATCCATATCCCTGAGCACCATGTCAACTCCTCTCTTGAATACCTCCAGGGATGGTGCCTCAACCATCTCCCTGGGCAGCCCATTCCAATGCCTGATAACCCTTTCAGTAAAGAAATATTTCCTAATATCTAACCTGAACTTCCCCTGGCATAACTTGAGGCCATTACCCCTTGTCCTATCATCTGTAACTTGGGAGAAGAGACCAACCCCCGCCTCTCTACAGCCTCCTTTTAGGTAGTTGTAGAGAGCGATAAGGTCTCCCCTCAGTCTCCTCTTCCCCAGACTGAACAACCCCAGCTCCCTCAGCCTCTCTTCGTAAGACTTGTGCTCCAGATCCCTCACCAGCTTCGTTGCCCTTCTCTGGACCTGCTCCAGCACCTCAACGTCTTTCCTGTGGTAGGGGGCCCAAAACTGGACACAGTACTCAAGGTGGGGTCTCACCAGTGCCGAGTACTGCATCCACCCTGATCAATGCCTGCAGGAAATATATCCCTCCCTCTAAAGCAAAGGAGACGAAAGTTTTTCCTTGCTCTATCTTAAGAACTCAAGCAGGGAGCAAGCTTAGGTCCTGCTAAAAGCTGAAATACATACAGAGAACTCATTCTGTGAGACGTTGATGAAGTGCAGCTCATAGACTTTTTCAGCAACTACTGGATAAGCCCACAACTAAGAATCAAAATCAGATGGGGAGAGCATTCATAGCAGCCCAGCTGCTCCCACCTCAGCATCAGATCTCAACGAGACACATGAGCCTGACTAACATTTTGCCTGGAATCTAGTGGGATTTAATCAAGTACAGGTTGCAATCAAGAAAGAAGCTGAACAGGCTTTTATCCAAGCAACCTAACTAACAAAGCCTGATTTCCTGTGGATCGTTTTCCTTATAACCAGTGTTCTTTCTCTCCTCCAAGCAATCCCTGTGTTCTCTTTGAGATTCCTTGCAGGCAAGAAACAGCACACCTGCAAATTCACTTAAAGGGATGTATGTGCTGACTAGCCAACCACTAGGTGTATCTGCTCTAATGGAGCAACCAGAGCCCTGGCAGTGGCTGAACTTGGTTTCTCCCCAGTAAGCAGACTCCCTGAAGCTTGCAGAAACTTCACATTGCTTGTAACTACCAGTGATTTATAGGTTACAAAAGGAAAGATGACTGACAGCGCTATTTGTTTTGTAAAGTGGCTGGATGTGGAAAAATATTTTAATACAAATTACTGACGACAGCTTCCCACTAATATATAATAGTGCCAACACGTGTGTTCTTCCACTCCAGTGTTACACATCACATACTGACCTTATATCTACCAGCTGCTCGATAATATCTGAAGTGCTTTTAGCCTCAGACTTGTCTTCCGTAACCTCTGCAGCAACCTCTGGGATAAACGTGGGATCTTCGTGAATATCAAGTGAACGCATGAGTGAGAAGTTGTTCAGCCTGAAAGAGAAAAAATCACTGCTAGAGCTTGCAAGCTCTATCATGACTAATTTTTCACTGTTCAGAGGGAACCTTACCCAAGAACATTTCATCTTAGCAGTCTGCTCTCACAGCAGGGAGTTAACAACAGTTACAAGATAATCTCTCACACCTTTCCTAAAGGCAGCATCAAATCTATTCTGCTTGCTTAACAAAGCCTCCCACCTCTTGACATAAGGCCAGCCAGCCTCTGTAAACCCAAGCTGGGAAAGAAATGGTGAAAGTTTTTGATTCACTTGAATTAGACATATCACCTACAGACCAATAAAGACAGGAATGGAGAGGGAAAGAAAAGGAGAAAGTAGCATAAGCCATACATTCAAGCACTAATCCTGTTAAAACAAGCATCTCCTTAGACTTTTCCATGACCTGCTTCAACATAGTTCGTTTGCAACCAAATACAACAGGGATTGCAGCACAAGTTCAGGGCTTGGAACACATAAAGCCAGGAAATCAAGACCCTGTGATAGATGTCAAGGAACGATCTGCTGTATAACAGCAGTGACGTTTGTCTGGGTTTGATTCACTCAAAAAGCCCATGCCCCAAGTAAATATTCAGGGGTACCAATTGTGTTTAATACATTTCTTGGTGTCCTGCACAGGAGACCCAACAAATGACAGGCAAACTACGTGAAACAAGTGTGAGCCTGAGGTTCCTGACACCTCTTACCTGAGCGGCTCTTAGTGCAACATACGCCTAAAAGCATGGTTTCTAAACAAAACCATAAGTGAGACAGAAGGAGAAAAGGTTAACCTAAAATAGTGAATATCTTTAAAAAGAACATACTAAGACCTCTCAACTTCATGTCTGGTCTCATTTCCACAATACTACTATTCTTTTACCGCTACCAGTGATAAACATGGCAGATTCACCCATCCTTTGCACAGCTTTGAAAGAAAAGACTGCACTTTGGCAAAAGAACAGAAAGGCAAAGAGGCAAGCTGGAGAATTCAGTTTCTATGCACCAGCCTGAGTGTGAAAAAAGGTTAATCTTTTCTGTTAGAGACCCACTCAAACCAGAGTAGTTAAAAAATAACCTAGTAAACAATATCTATGACATAATCTTGCTCACTCTCCAATCACGTTATGCAGCTTCCCTCATAGAAAAGGTCATTTCAGATAGCCTGTAAGTGGTACACAATGCAAGCAATTAAAAAAAAAAAAAAAAAAAAAGAGAAAGAAGAAACTTGGAGGGGGAGAAAACTCCCCACTCTTACCTTATTAAGAAGGGCAGCAAGCAGATCTGTCCAAACGCCTAGAAGAAAACAAGCAGAAACATTGGTTTGCAGTAACTTTGACCTGAACACCTTCCTCACCAGACAAGGAATGCTGAATGTGCTCACAATTGCTGCAGTCTCAAAGCACCCTAGAGAGCATGCAATGCTCTGTAGTAAAAAAATAGTACAAATCCTTCTATTTCAGGCCACAAAATTGGCCCAAAATGCTTTCCCTCCACCTCTCATATTTATATAACTATAAAGAGTCTATTCTTTGGCTTTCCTGCCTTTGTCCTTCCCTGACTCGGTCTGGAAAGCCTGCAGCTCCAGGGTGCAACACTATTAAGAGGCTCTAGACAGCTCCCATCCACCCTTTTCTCCATGTTCCACAGATTATGCAAACATTGGATAAAGTAGAAGCCTATTATTTTGTTTCTCCCTGCTAGGATCTTTCCTGTTGCTCAACCAGCTCCTGCAGCAAACTGAGTCGACTTGGAAAAGCAGAGAAATTTAGAGATCCTATGGTAGCAGGCAGCTGAAATACCTCCTTTCCCAGTGTACAAATACTAGCAGCCCCGAAGAGACCAGCCTTGTTCTAGCCTGTTGTAATAGCTCAACAATAGATTTCAAAAACCTGTTAAGCGATGTGCAAATACAGTACAAGTCTGAAGCAAGGATCACGCTCCTAGATCCATGAAGCGATACATTGCCTCACACGTTACATAAGAATTACAGTCTCTTTTTTTCCTAATCTACATCTAATCTAAGGCAGCACAATTCCGTAAAAGACTGAGAATCTTGCGTCCCCCTCCAAGGGGTATGTCAGGAAAGGAAACAAGCCCATGGACACACACCAGAAGCGGCCACAATGCAAAGGATAAAAAGGTATTCTGGTTGTTACATCTCGGAAGAAAGCCACTTGCAGAGTATTCTCATAAATAAAGGCACAGCCCACTACTAGCTTTCACTCCAGGCCCCACCAGTCACCAAGCTCTGTAACAGGTCACACTGCTGCAACGAGACTTTCGTGCCTAACCTTGGCACTGGCTCAAAAGGAAAAGCCAAGCAGCAGCAACAACAAAATCCACCAGCTTTCAGGTGGATGATACCACAAGGTGCTCAGTGCCAAGGGGTCGCAGGTTTTTCTCTGCCCAGCACCCTGCTATATAGTGGTTATGCCTGCTCCACACCGGCCTCGGTGGGAACCAACCCATGGGCTCAAAGGCACCACAAAGCCCACCCAAGGAAGAGCTCTGGGGGGGGACGGCCACCTTCAGCACCAAAGCCCACCCGAGGAAGAGCTCTGGGGGGGGACGGCCACCTTCAGCACCAAAGCCCACCCGAGGAAGAGCTCTGGGGGGGGACGGCCGCCTTCAGCACCAAAGCCCACCCGAGGAAGAGCTCTGGGGGGGGACGGCCGCCTTCAGCACCAAAGCCCACCCGAGGAAGAGCTCTGGGGGGGGACGGCCACCTTCAGCACCAAAGCCCACCCGAGGAAGAGCTCTGGGGGGGGACGGCCGCCTTCAGCACCAAAGCCCACCCGAGGAAGAGCTCTGGGGGGGGACGGCCGCCTTCAGCACCAAAGCCCACCCGAGGAAGAGCTCTGGGGGGGGACGGCCGCCTTCAGCACCAAAGCCCACCCGAGGAAGAGCTCTGGGGGGGGACGGCCGCCTTCAGCACCAAAGCCCACCCGAGGAAGAGCTCTAGGGAGAATGTTGCCTTCAGCACCAAAGCCCACCCGAGGAGGAGCTCTGGGGGAGACCTGGCTGCCTTTAGCGCCAAAGCCCACCCGAGGAGGAGCTCTGGGGGGGCAGCTGCCTTCAACACCTTCCCTGACACCCACACTCGGAGGAAAGCTGGTGGCGGCTGTGTTCCGAGTCTGATGTCGACTTCGGGCTCTCCATGCCCCAGGACTCTCACGACACCCTCACCCCAAGGCCAGCTCTCTGGCATCCCACCTGGGGGACAGGGTGAACACAGAACCACGCAGAAAGCCACAACCTCCCTACAATTTCCCTACAGATGCGGGTTTTACCTTCCCACCGACACCACTCCCTCCCTCCTTCCCTCTCTCCCTCCCAAACCCCCGGCAGCCTCGGCCGGTTTCCCCCAGCCACACCGGGCTTTACTGCCTTGTTTACGAGGCAGACCCGGTGCCGGCCGGGGGCGGCCACCCGGCCCCTCGCCCCGACTCACCGTGTTGGCCACATGGACGAAGAGGCGCAGGCCGGAGCCGCACAGCCGCGGTGCCCACTGCGGAGAGGAGGCGACAGGTGAGCGCTGGGCTCCGCTCCCTTCCTCCCTCCCTCCCTCCCACCGCCCCCCGCCCGGCCGCCCTCCCGGCTCCCTCCCCGGCGCTCACGGCGTCCCGCGGCGGGCTGCGGCCCCGCTTCTCGGCCCGGCCGGGCTCCCGGCGGCGCAGCACGGCCCCCGCGCTGCCGGTGTGCCGCCGCACGCAGCACAGGTAGAAAGCGGCAGCCGGCAGCAGCAGCGAGAGGAGCACCAGCACCAGCGACGCCATCTCCCTCCTTCCACTGAGCCCGGCGGCAGCGAGCCCTCCCGATGCCGGGGCGGTGCTCGGGCCTGGCCCCGCCTGCCACCGCGGGCGCCTGCGCCCCGCCGGGAGCCGAGAGAGGAACGGCGGGAGCAGCGGGGCGACCGTCCGGTGCCCGCCGAGCCCGGGCCTTCCCCGCCGCCCGCCATGTCCCGCTTCTACCAGGCGCTTGGCCGTGCCGCCGGTGCCCGGGGGGGGAGTCCGGGTCTGGAGGAGGCGGACATTTACCGGTGGGGTCTGACAGGTCAGCGGGACGCCGCCGGTAGCCGGCCAGGCCCCGGGAGGTGCCCGGGGGAAGGGGTGGTGAGGGAGCGGTGAGGCGCCTGGGGGGGGGTTTCTGTGAGAGGGCGGCGGGGGGCGGCGGAGGGGCCCTGCGGCCGCCCGGTGCTGTGATCGTCTGGGCCTCTGTGTTAACAGCCCCCCCGGGCTCGAGATAAAGGCAGGCGTAAATATACGTGGCTTATTAACAGTACACAGCACTCGAGTCCAGGTACGAGGAAAAGATCTTGAGAACTCCTACTTGACTTGTTTTGTGTTTGTTTTGACATCTGGTGCTGCGTTATAGCAGCTTTCCAGTATCTGAAGGGGAACTACAAGGAAGCTGGAAAGGGACTTTTTTACAGGGGCATGTAGTGATAGGACGAAGGGTAATGGCTTCAAACTGGAAGAAGGTAGATTTAGATGAGATACCAGGAAGAAATTTTTCACTATGAGGGTGGTAAAGCACTGGAACAGGTTGCCCAGAGAAGCTGTGGATGCCCCATCCCTGGAAGTGTTCAAGGCCAGGCTGGATGGAGCTTTGAGCAACCTGGTCTGGTGGGAGGTGTCCCTGCCCATGGCAGGGGGGCTGGAACTCAATGGTCTTTAAGGTCCCTTCCAACCTAAACCATTCTATGATTCTACGATAATAAGGGTGGCAATGGTGGTAGTAGCCACAGTGACTTGCGCTTGAGGTCTGCCCTAGCTTGAGGGTAGGAAAGCTGGAAAACATCTTGGTGAGAAATGATTATTATACAATGTTAGAGTGTTGCAGACATTTCCAGTAGCATTAAGCATCTCCCTGGATGTAGTACTTACATATTTTAAAAAGTGACCAGGGCTTAAAATCAAGCTGTCTTTTAGGAATGCAAAGTAGTGTCTTAATTATCAGATTCGGTTCATTGTACAGGCCTTTGTAATGACTTAGAGCATTTCTGTGTGTACAAGTTCCTGAATATGGTTTAATTTAATGGATTTGCTGTAACGTTAGTGTCCCTACTTTCTAGGAAGGTAAAACAGCTTCTGCTGAAAACTGCTGTGCTTTTCTTGCAAGGCAGTTGTTCGGGAAGGCCTGGTTGTCCAGGACCTGTTTCTGGTGGCTTCAAGGTGTCACTGTGTATGGAGTGCATTGGATGACTATGTAAATGTAACAAATTGCTTTTATTCCCAGGCATTAAGCTTCGTCCCTATCAAGTAGAAGGTGTGAAATGGATGGTGCAATGCTACAAAGTCCAGCATGGCTGTATCCTGGGTGATGAGATGGGTCTTGGGAAGACTTGTCAGGTGTGTTGTGGTCTTCTTCTGGAAAATGACCTTTGCCTACTTTAGGCCAATATTTCTGCAGAATGAAAAGAAAATCACCCTAGTGATTGGTCAGTTAAGCAGCCCCATCCTGAAGTCTATATTCAAAAGAGAGAGCTCATTGTTTCTTTCGTTCCTTAATCACTTAAAATCCCTATTAGGTCCTGAGTGACACTCCAAAAAGGTTTCAGGGTTTTGTAAAACGATGAGTCGTCATTTCACACAGACATCTGAATTATTGTACAGAGTTGAAGGGACAATACACAGGAGAGGAGGATGCACCTGCAGCAAGATGATTTTTGGGTTTGTCAATAGATGGATTAAAATTTACAGGTGTCAGTTTTTCAGTGCTGCTTTTTTATTCTTCACAAGTTTTTAAATGGGTTTCAGTTTTGTTGGAAAATGAATGTTTTTGCTTTGGTACAGCTTGTGGTATTCAATAGGTAATAACAAACTGGTAGTTTTAGAAAGTGATGTATGGTAGATCTTTTTTGTGACTATGGAGAAAGGTCTTTGGAAAGGTTCTCCAGATTTCAAGGTCACGTTCTGGAATCTAAGCTTTTTTGTCGTTGATGGTGGATCTCACTTGACGTTCCCTTAGCTCTTCTTTGTGCTAGAGAACCTATGGGAGCCAGCTAAAAAGCTCAAGAGGGAGACAGTTTATGGGGGTTCAGGCTATTGGGTTTAACTCTTTTGTTATTATTAAAAAAACATAATATTTTCCTTGCCTTCTAGACTATTTCTCTACTTCTTTACTTGACAAAAGAAGTAACAAACAAAGAGAAGTTTCTGATACTTTGTCCTCTATCCGTTCTGAGCAACTGGAAGGAGGAACTGGAGAGGTAAGTTTAACAGTTGTCCGGCTCATCATATTCTTGCACAGCAAGTTACAAAGATTCTCTTCAGATGGTCTCAGTCCAACAGTTTTCTTCCTTCGAAAAGGAAGAAAAATAAAAAAAACGAAGCTACCAAAACAACAAATCAATGCAAACACCACTTGCAGTTAATGCGTAGTCTTTAGAATGCTGTGGTATACATGAATTAATCCAAGTTCTAGTATTGGCTGACTTTCAGCCCAAATGCCCCCACTATCTCTTTACTTTTTATTGATTTGTAACCCTCCGTGCTCAGCCTCTCCTAGACAAAATCTGCTGAAGACACCCAGGATTCTGTATGATGAAAGGTAAGACCCAAGTTGAATAGTGTCTTTCTTGGCATGCTCACATATGCATGCAAAATACATTACATCTCTACATGCAACCCATCTTCACTGGCGTGCAATTACTCTGCTGATGGCACATTTGCTACGCCCAGAATTCATACATTTTTGAGCTGGAGCCCAAAGATTCCTTTTAAGAGGAAGGGCAGAAAGTTAAAAATTGGAACACAAGTCTGTCTGTGTGACTATCAGGCAATGCTGTCTCTCAGCATCTGAAGTCATCCAGGTTACATTCTGAAGTGAGCTGGCCTGATTTGGATAGACTTGCAGTTGGAATAGTTGGGGCAAAGCACATCCCTTTGTTGATCAGCAGTGAACAGCTATCCAGGAGGACCATTAGCCAAATATCGGTGGGATTAAATGAAAATTTTATGGTCTTAACTCTTCCTCCATGGAACTGGTTTTATATGCTTTATGACTAAGAGGATAGATTTTTGAGGCCCTGACTTGGACCTGTTTGGCGCCAACATTCCCTTTATTTTAGCATGATTTAGGCCCATTCTTTGGCCCCAGCTAGGCAAACTGTATTTGTTCACCTGCTTCTCATGAGCTATTTCAGTTTAGAATAACAAATGGGCCATGTGGTTTTTAATCATCTGCCTTGAACTTTGAGACCTAGGAGAAGGCAGTTTATTTGGGACTCGTCCAGACCAGAACCAGCAGTTGAGGTACCAACCTGAGATGCAAATTAGTCAGGAAGGAGTTAGATTCAAAAGCTGAGATCCAGCCACATCTCACGGGAGGTTAGGGTGTTTGGACAGGAGGTTCTCATTACCTGTCCAGTAGCTATGTTTGGTAAGGGGGCTGAGGGTCTTAAACACATGAAAGACTTAGCTTGGCTCACTGTTTTTGCTCTGTCTTTCTCTTGACAACAGATTTGCTCCAGGTCTTTCCTTTGTGACGTACGTAGGCAGCAAGGAGGAACGACCCAAACTGCAGCAGAACCTGAAAGAGCAATCTCACTTCCATGCGCTCCTGACAACATACGAGGTATGTAATGACTTTGTCACTTGGAAGGAGGGCTCAAGTTTTTTCTTGCCTTTCCATTCCCCTGTACCACCCAGCTCATGCCTTGTCCTCTGTACTCGCGTCCGACCTTCCTCAGTGGTTTTCTACTCTGTAACCCATTCCACAAGCTGATCTAGGTTGCTGCAAGTTTTTGTGTCCCTCAGATAATCTACTTTAACCCCAGTTTTACTGCATAGCTGTATCACACCTTGAGTAAAGAAAACAGACACATGTCCATCCTTAACTAATATTGAATGGTATCTGCATTGGCTTTGTATGGTGCCTTGCAGACCTTTAACATCTAATAGAAGTATACACGTGTGATGCTTATTAAGTTTCTATTAATTGGGCAATGCAAGAACACTTGTGCCCTCATCAGCATGCTCTCCTCAGACAAAATTCTCATTCCTGGACTGCAAAACAGTGAGGTTCCTGTTATAATTGATAGGACTTCGGGCTGAATCTAATCATAGCTCTCCTGAGAAGGTCCTGTCCTGTTGTAAATGGAACCAAACCAGAATAGGGTTGTTTTCCTTGGTCACTGCTTTGGACTTTGCATGATCTGGTGCTTAGTTATCTGGAGTGGGAAAAAGCCCTTATTTTTCTCTTATGAGTCAGTCCCGCTCAGGTATTAGTTCATTTCAGGACTTTGATTTTATTTTAACAATCTCTTAACAAACACAACTACTTGAAATTAGATTAAAAACATCTCTTACTGCTGCTTTTTTTTTTTTTATTTCCCTTCTGATCTCCCTTTCTCTTTGCCCTCTTGCTTTCCCTCTTTTCACATATTTTAAGGTCTCTTCCTTTTGGGAGCTGTGAGACCTGTGCTCACCATTCAGGTACACTGAATCTTTTTCCATGTTGTGCAAGTGGGAGTGGGTAGCAATGATAACCCTCATCCTGAATGTGATAAATGGAGGTGCTCATACTGAAGCAAGTCAAAGGCGGCAACCAACTGTATCAAAATATTCACTTAGCTAGGATTTTTCTTGTCTCTGTTGCTTTTGATGATAAAATTCTGTGCTTTTTGAGGCATTCTCTTGAGTGACCTGATATCTCTTCCTCTTAATCTGAAGTTTGGCAAGCAAAGTCTACATTTTAGGATACTATCAGGTCATTGTAATAGCTCAGATCAATCCACTGAAGCGTATGTTTGGTTAGAGTGAAAAAGGTTGTGATACTGAAGGTGCATGGTATTTCTTACTGAGTGAGAAAGGTATGAAAAACTTTTACAGAGCTCAAGAGCATTCCTGGTGTGTGTAAGTTTCCATTAATTCTCTGAAGTTCTACTGCTGGTATTTTGCTAGACGAGTTAAAATGTAGGATCACAACAGTTTGTGGTTACAATGGCTGTCATGTAACGTTCCTTGGGTGATAAGTGGCTTCATTCCAGTCTCCCCCATTCTACCATAGTTTGCAAGTAGACAAAAAGATGTTCTGTTTCTTAACTGGTGTATTAACTTAAGTCATAAACCACGGTTCATTTCTTTTCATTGCAGATTTGTCTGAAAGATGCGGCATTTCTAAAATTGTGAGTCTGGTTTTAGTTTTTTCAAATCTAATTCTGCACATCTGACAGTGATTTCTTAAGTGTATGTTTGTATGCATGTGAGATCCCATGCTTATTTCACAAGAGCCAAGGATGTTCTTTGCTTGTGATTAGAGCTTTGTCTTTACCAGATCTCAGTGAAGAATCTTTAATGTCAGCTAAGGTGTAAGTGAACTTCCCCCAAAGACAGTTTTCAAGTCAGTTAGCTCAAAATAATACGATGCGTAGTGGCTTATAGCAGTACACTAAATACCAGTCCAGAAGACTGATACTTAGAACAGAGAAGATCTTCAAGAGCTTCAGATTATAAAGGTATTAGATGCAAAATTTGCTGAAATTCACCTGCATTATGCTATGGTAATTATGTGCTAATACCGTATGCTGAAGTTTATTGCCTCTTGCCACCAGTCAGAGTGGTGGAGGGCTTCTGGAGCTTTATGCTTTCTAGCAAGACTGATTATATAGCTGAAATTCACCCTGTAGGAAGTATTGTCATGGTCCTGCAGGATTTTACAGAAGCCTACACTTGAAATGGGAAGGAATTTTTGTATTTTTTAGTAATAGCATGAAAGCCTTGCAATATTGATAAGTGCTGTGACAAATGCTGGGGTCAGCCAGATTGTCATGAGTGGCTCAGGATCTTTGTAGGAGCAGAAACCCAGTGGCCCCCCACTGACACAATTTTGGATCTCCCAGAATTATTCAAGCCTGCTATGGGCAACCTGTTCAGCAAAGCACCTGCCCTTGGCCACTGCTGGAAACAGCAAGTTGTGCTGGATGAACGTGTCGTGGTAGAAGCCAGGCCTAAGGAAAGGTAGCCATGATCACACTGTCCTTACAATTCCATATCATATACTGCACTGCTACATATGATTCTGTTTATTTTGCAGTGTAGCCCGGGTATGTAGTACCCAGGGAGAGCAAGTAATTAGCCTTAGTATCACAGAAAATGTCAACTCCAGCGCAGTTTCCTATTTCCAAGGCTAGCACATAACATCAAAGCCATGTCACTCAAGTTTGTGGGTTTTTTTGCCCTCTAGTCTTCCTGAAAAAAAGTGGTTGCTAATAATTTGCACATTTGTCCTGTGTAGGAGCACTTGCAGCTTTGTAAAGGTGGGTCAGAGTTATCAGATGTCCCACCACCACTGCTTCTTACAAACTCATTTGTGAGTTGAGCAAGAGCCCTGCCCTAATGTAACGCATGAGACATCATACTCAGCTGTGCACATGAGCTTCTGCAATGCTCCACACTGCAGTGTCCTCTCTGCAATTCAGTTGCTCAGCCTGTGGAATAAGAATAATGACATTTGACTGTCCTGGCAATGGAGAACCTCTCTTAAATAGCGAAGAGGGGAATCAAGGCAAACAGAAAGGCTGTGGGGAGAATGTAGGTTGCTGTGACTCAAGCCCTTGTATTCTACTGGGAAGAGAAGCATGTGGGTAAGAAAAGCTGCTTTCCCTTCCCTGCCTACCCATCAGCCAGGCTTGACTGTGTGGGAATCACTCTGTGATGAAGGAGCTGAAACCGTAGTGTTAAGCAGACACAAACACTGAGGGCTGAAAAGATCTGGAGTTTGTATGAAGCCCAGAGGATCTACTAGATCACCAGTGATTCTGCAGCTTGCTAGAGGAGACACTGTATATAGCTGTACGAACCTAGAATAAGTTGAAGCTCCTGTCTTGGATGATGTGCAAAAGACTTGTAACCACTCTGCTGTCACTGCCTCCTGATAGCTGATGGGTTTTTGCACAGGTGCCACAGCCTAGTTTCAAGTGTCTCTTTCCAAATCGTAGACCTTCTAGAATGTTTGTTTAATTTGTGCTTATGTCATTTTCCCCATAGTAATGGGGAGGGAGAGAGAAGCAACAAATTCAAGTGAATTTACTTAGTTTTGATTTCAGAGAAACTCATCCAGGCTATAGTTAAGAAGCTGTGTTGGCTCTTGAAATACAGTACTTGTGAATTTCTCCCACTCTACTTGCGATGTTTGCTTGTTGTTCATGCAGTGGGACCATCTCAAGTTCAGCCAAGCAGAATCATCACTTATTTCGGTCTTTTTGTACTTACAAGAACTGTCAGCCCCTAACTAAAGATGCTGTTTTGTGTTTGTTTAGCTTTAACTGGGCTGCCTTGGTTGTAGATGAAGCTCACAGACTGAAAAATCAAAGTTCTCTGCTTTACAAGACGCTTTCTGAGGTAAAATAACTCATCTGTCTTCCAGTATCTAAAGACCTTTTCCTCTTCGATATAGCATACAATTTCTCTCTTTGTTCCTCTGAGTATTTATTAAGCTGTGGGCCGCAATCGGTTTCCATCAGAGTTGGTGAACAGATTCCCATATTTAGTGGCAGGCGAATAAAGGCTTATCTTGTTGGCTTTGCATGGAGATGGGCAGTATTTGGAGCTTATCTCTCATTCTGACTCATGTTTGGGCTTGACACATTGGAGCAATTTGAGAGAGTTAAAAATGTAAAGCAGCCAGACATAGCGCTGAACCACAACTATGCTACTGAAGTAGAAGCCTGGCTGACCTAAGACGATATAAAGCAACAAGAGACTATATCCATGGGACCTCAGGTCATGAACTACTGACTTCCATTGTCCCATTTAATGGAGCCACCCTTGTTTATTGAAATTAGCAGATTTGTTCCAGCTTCCAAAGCACCCTGCCAGAGTACAATGAACGCCTGAGTGAAGGCTGCACTTCTTGTCATGCCAGTGAAACATGGCATTAGGTCTGGGCTGGCATCAGCAACAGTGAACTACAGTACTTTGAAAAATACTTTTTGTTTTATATTAAATTCCTGAAAGTCTTATATCTTCTGAAGATATTGTCCATGATGCCTGTATTTCAGGAGCTTTGGTTCTAGTCACAAAGAAATAGTCACGATTCACCTTAGGTCTCCTCCTAAAGTATTTTCTATTACCAAACTTGAGAGGAACTCGTATTTTTTTCAAAGCTAAGCATATTCCCCAAGTCTCTTGACATGGATTACTGTAAGCAACGTGGACCAGATAACGTTGCTGTCAGAGTTAGCCAACAAATAGAAATGGAACAACTGGAATACTGCGTCCAGTTCTGGGCTCCTCATTTCAAGAGAGATGGGGAACTACTAGAAAGAGTCCAGCGTAGGGCAACAAAGATGATTAAGGGATTGGAGCATCTCCCTTATGAGGAAAGGCTGAGAGAGCTAGGAGTCTTTAGCCTGGAGAAGAGAAGGCTGAGGGGAGACCTTATTAATGCTTATAAGTATCTAAAGGGCAGTTTGAAGGAGGATGGAGCTGGCCTCTTTTCAGCGGTTCCCAGTGACAGGACGAGGGGCAACGGGAACAAGCTGGAACATAGGAAGTTCCACTCAAATATGAGGAAGAACTTCTTTACAGTGAGGGTGGCAGAGCCCTGGAACAGGCTGCCCAGGGAGGTTGTGGAGTCCCCTTCTCTGGAGATTTTCAAGACCCGCCTGGATGCAGTCCTGAGTAACATGCTCTGGGCAATCCTGCTTTGGCAGGGGAGTTGGACTAGATGATCTCTAGAAGGTCCCTTCCAACTCCAACAGTTCTGTGATTCCGTGATAATCTTTTGTTGCAGTTCTATTTCACTGCAACTATCCTATTCCAACAGCATTTTCCAATCATCTGTCGTTACCTAACACTGAGTACACAGGATTGGACCGTAGAGTGCATGGTTCTGAGAATTTTAATGGTGTTGGTTTTGCAGTTTGTTCTTATTTTGCTTACACTGGCTTCCTTGCATTGGTGCCATCCTAATCAGTTTGGTGGAGCTATTTGACTGTTACACCATACGTTATGTTGAGTGGTTTTGGCAGACATTTGCAGCATTCTGCAGGCAGTTCTGTGCCACCTGTCATCTTTAAGTTAAGCTAAAGAGTGGTGTGGGTGGAGCTGTATATTAAGTAACTTTTCATTCCAGATATTTTCTCCTAATTAATCTTGTTTTGTTGCTGGTTCTTTCAGTTCTCAGTAGGCTTCAGCCTGCTACTCACAGGCACTCCAATTCAGAACAGCCTCCAGGAACTGTACTCCTTACTCAGCCTTGTTGAACCTGACATCTTTCCTAGGGAACAAGCAAAAGAATTTGTTGACTATTACCAAGCGATTGAAAAGGAGAGTGAGCCAGGTAACTAATAAGTAATATTGTACTTCAGTCAGAACCAGCTGTTGTTATCTTGACTAGGAGACAGGCATGTTGTGTCCTCTTTATTTGCTTTCTTTTAATGCTGACTAGCTTTAAAAGAAGGCCACTAAAAGTAGTGATTACTTCCCTTAATGTAGCTCCTAAGTATTTCAGGTGTGCAGCTATATTTTAGTTTCTCTGTGTGTAAAATTGTGCTTGAATCATTTCACTAATAGATGTAAGGTTCCTTATTTATTTTGAAAATACAGTTATGAAGTTGCTGTACAAATTCCTTACATTTTATGCAGTAATCTCCTATTTTTTTCCCTTGCCTCTGCATAGCCAAAGAACTGCACAATCTTCTGCAGCCATTTTTGCTTCGAAGAGTCAAATCTGAGGTGGCTGCAGAGCTGCCAAAGAAGGTGGAAGTGGTTCTGTACCATGGAATGTCGGCTCTGCAGAGGAAGTACTACAAGGCCATTTTGATGAAAGATCTAGGTAACTGAGGGTTCTGAATCCTATCAGCTAATTTTAAAAACAAAATTAATTCTTTTTGTAAATCTGTGCTCTGTTGTAGTGAAGCAGAAGATACTTTGGCCTGCAGGATATGCATAGAATAAACGTGCCAAATTCAGTGCTTTCAGCTGCTTGATTTGTGGTTTTAGCTTGTGATAAAAAAAGAGACAAATGGATCTAGAGCTGAGTGTTGTAGTGCCAGGGAAGGTCAGCTTCAGGATTCTACTTTGGGCCAGCTTGGAATTAAAAATACTTATCATGAAGTCAGCCTCCCCCTTCCCATGTTTTTATGTCCAGACAAAAGGGTGGTACAGGAAGTTTTGGATACGTGGATCTCTACAAATTTTCCAGTAGTAGCACAGATGCCATAAAGCGTGGATGTAGACACGAGTTTCTTAAAAAACCACAGAGCCATATAAACAATGCAGCCACAGAGTGTTACCATAATAGCTCGTTCCTTGTCACTTCGCGTATGAACTAACTGTTAGAAAGCATCATGGGGTTTGAGAGAGAAAGTATTTGCTTCTCTCTGAATTTCTTCTTTTCCGTCTGTGCATACCACATCATATGGCTTGCCAGTCCTTATGTGTTGTAGGGAAAGTAAAACTGGGGGGCTGGGGACCCTTTGTTCTTCTAGTGCTAGCACTTTGCATGAACATCAACAGGCAATCTGAACCTTCTTCTTCTAAAGTCAGCATATGTGCACACATTTTCTTTATCTCTTCAGAAAAATGCAACCCTTCTTAACTTCCTGGTTGCCCTGGAGATTCTGACTGTGCTGTATTACTTTTTTTTTTGGTGCAAAATTCAATGAACAGCACCAAATTTCTTTCACTATTTTTGATGATTTCTAGATCTATAGCTCACTATTAGAAAAATGACAGTGACCCTTTCCAGGTAATCCAGAAAGTTCCAGGGAGTTTAACAAGGCAGAGTAGTTTTCTTCAGGGTCTATTTCTAAAGGTTTGTCCAAAAAATGTAAGGAAAATTTTGTTTGTTTCATGAAAACAGATGTATTAGTCTTGCGATGGAAATTCAAATGCAGAAGTGATATGCAGAGAGAGATACTCCAGTGCTGAAGCACTGCAGAGCAGTGTTCTGTACCCAGACATCCCCAGTCATGCCTGTTGATGGAGCATGGGCTTTCCTGCTGAGTTCCTTTTCTGTGCTTTTTGTTCCAGATGCATTTGAAAGTGAAACAGGAAGGAAGGTTACACTTCAGAATGTCTTAGTTCAGCTTCGAAAGTGTGTTGCTCACCCGTACCTTTTCAATGGTAAGAAAGCACTGTTCTCTCTCTTGAAGTATAAAAAGGTAAGTTTCTTGATTTACACAGTGGTTTTCTGTTATTGCTTGGCAATGTAATGCTTAGCAGAAGCAAGTAATATACAATGTTGTGCTTGAATCAGTAGCAGCTGTGAGTTTGTGACCAGTTCCAACATATGACAGTTCATCAATAATGAGGAATAAAGTAGGAGACTCTGTGAAGCCTGAGTTTTTACTGCAGCTCTCCACTTGTGCGCCTTCTCTCACCTAAACAATGAAATCACAATGCTTTGTGGACTACTGAGGGTGTTCTTTAGAGACAGAGAAGGACCATCACTTCTCAAGCAAGCATCGTGGGAGTCTGCTTGGCAATAGTTGGCAGTGCAGACACAGAGGTTGACCACTGAGTTGTTACTTGCATAGTATTAGGTCTGCTTCTGAAACTCCTTTCTGTTCCAGGTGTTGAGCCAGAACCCTTTGAGATTGGAGATCATATTGTTGAAGCCAGTGGCAAGCTGTGCTTGTTGGATAAACTCCTTTCATTCTTGTATGCTGGGTACGTCATGTTGGGGTGAGGAAGATAGAATAGGGTTGGCATAGGGAGAAGGGGTAAACTGGGAAGATAAACTGCCTTATTTAGCCATAGATTGAGCAGATATTCATCACAACATGAGCACTGCCCTATTTATTGCATATTACTGACTGCCTGAAAGAAGACATTTCAATATAAGGAGCTGCATTAGAGATGGTAGATTTTTGTAGCTTCTCTTGAAACATTTTTCAAAGCACTTCACTAACTCTGTCACATGTTCTCGTATTTGCCGTATTTGGGAACCTGGGAGAATAACCATTTGACATGGTATTCAGCACAGCTGGTCTGACCTTGGATTTCCTGAGAATAGCTTCCAATGCATCCATTGAGTTCCTTTGGGCTACCATGCCTGTGTTAGCCCAGGAGGCAGAATGCATAGAAAATGTGACAAAGAAATTAGACTGGACCAAAAACCAAGAATAAGCTGAAACTTCAGCTTTGGGAATGGCATTTGGAACTCCTTGTGTTGAGCTTTAGTGACTTTCAGAACCTGGAACCCGAGGACCTTAGGTATTTCCCTCCATCTCTCAGATGGGAGGCAAATCAAACTGCAGTTTGTATTCTTGTGCAGTCTGTGAGGCAGTGCCTCTGCATGACACAAATTCTACCTTATTTCTTAATTGGGCTGCGATTTCCCTTTGACTACTTCCAAAGGACAGAGCTTCAGCAGACCTTGGGAAGTTCTGATGTGGTTATGGAGGTCTTTGTCCTTCTGCTGTATAGCACCTTGTAAGTGGGTTACTCTTCCTTGAATGTCTTTGCCATAGGACCAGACCTGTGCAAATTCTGACTTGAAAATGCCCGTGTTCTGCTCTACAGTGAAGTCTGATTTAAACAGAGCACTGAGGCCTATAGCTGGGAGGGAGGAGAGTCGATTTCTCACTTATACACAGTTGTAGGCAGAGTTTGATCTTTGAGGGTCATTTGCTGGAGGAGGAAATGCTCTACTGTCACAGAGATGCTGATACTACATTTTTGCAGCATTTAATATGCTTTGTAGTTTGTGATTTGAGAGCAGTCTGGTGTGTCAGGTCATGTGGTGAGGAAGACCTCGTGATGCTAGGTTGAAGCTGAGTATCCTATTAGACGGGCTCCTTTGGATCCTCACCAGGCTGCATCCAGCCAGCAGCAGAGCTGTGCCAGAGAGCCTTGTCACACCTCTGTGACTCCAGACTCTAGACATGGCAACTGATGATGGCAGATGAGGTTGACTGGTTGCATCTGGGTGTGGGGCTGAAAATGTGAGGGAATGGGCCGTGACACTGTGAGGTTTAGTGTTCAGAGGTGATGAGGCCTTGCTGTGTAGCAGTGACTGGTTAACCTGTTGTAACCCCTCTACCACTGTGTGAAATGCTGTCACAGTATGTTGAGGCTCATGGTGTCTCATGTTCTTCTTCCAGTGGCCACCGTGTCTTGCTCTTTTCTCAGATGACTCAACTGCTTGATATCCTGCAGGACTACTTGGACTACAGAGGTACGTGCTGCATTGTTTGACAGCAGAGGGCTTATCCTGATGATCTCGGCTGTATATTGTTCCTCTGATTTTGGTTGATCTGCTTGGGCTGGAGAAGGGACTGTGATGGGGATTTGTTGCTTCTTAGTAGATAGGAACCATACCGTTGGAGTGGTACTGTGTGTTGGAGGGTCTTGAGTTCAGCTCTTTACTGTGCTACCACCAGACTGAAATGAGCTGGCTCTTCAATGTTGTTCTTCAAAGTAGTTTCAGCTTTGGTTCCTCGATAAAATGGAGCTAATAAATGGCAGGATAGCAGTGTTTCATATGTACTTGTGTTCAATTATGTACCTGAGTCCCGAAGTAATTGCACAGAAGGCAGTAGGCTTGCTCTAGATTGAGTTTGTCCAGCACAAAATGCAAGTTGGGCCACATTCATACCAGGAAATTAATTTTTGACTAAAACAGTTGTTGGCAGTGGGGCCCCAAAACGTTTGTGAGGGCAGGTTGGATCAGACCATTTTTGGCAAGGTTACCAAAGTCTTCTTGGGACATTCTCTTTTGTTTCAATCCATGTGGCTCCATGCCTACTTAGGATTTCCCGTGAAAGAGGCTTTTGTTTGGTGTTTATGGTTTTGGACAACTAATAATGCAGGATAAAGCCAAATGTAGGGCCATATCCCATACCGCTTGCTCACAGGAAAGCACACATTCAAGGCTGTGAGGGTTTGCGTAAGGAGGATCCAATGGTAGTTGGCCTGTTTCGTGGGGCCAACAGCCAGCACAACATAGTCTGAAATGGGACTGAGCTAACGTTCTTTTATGCTTTGGCTCTGAATTTTCCTGTTGTGTTTCCAAGCAGTAAATTAAATGCTGTGGCTCTGCTTCAGGCTCAGCTAAATTACCCTTTGCTGACAGTCAATCTGGAAGTTAGGGTCACTACTTCTCTTTATACAAGGTTTAACTAGGAAAGAATGAAGGAGTTGAAGGCAATAAAATGAGAATCAAGGCAGGAGGATTTGGTGTAAAAAGATTCAAACATACATGTTCCTTGTTTGAAAAGGCTACAGCTACGAGCGGCTGGATGGTTCTGTTAGGGGTGAAGAGAGACACCTTGCCATTAAGAACTTTGGTCAACAGCCCGTCTTTATCTTCCTGCTGAGCACCAGAGCAGGTAAGTAAGGAAAGGAGAGACAAACAACCCATCTTGCCTCTGCAGTCTTCTTTTGCTCTCTCTGGCAAGATTTCAGGGAGTTCTGAATCCTGCAGAGCCTGTTCATGTGAGGGGGATTTTTGAGGGAGACAAGTCACATCCTGAACTGGGGTCTCTCAGCTAAGACATCTGGTTTCTGTGCTTTCCTTTCGGCAGCTGATGCCAAGACACTTTTCATATTGCAGCCACTTGAGTTACTTTTTTTATTCCAAGTCCCATAATGCCTGTCCCTGTGCCAGGTTGAGCTTAAGGAGTCTCACTAGCATCTTATTTCTGCAAGCACCAAACTTTAGGTGGGAACAGACTTCCTTTCAATAAGCTGGTGGAATTGCTTCTCAAGTTTGCTGAACATGGACATGGTCTCTAGCTGGCAGACAGACTTAAATGAGAGCCTTTTACCATTCCCAGAATGGCAAAGAACGCTATGGGACTGCTACCTGTGCTTCTTCCCCTCTTAGCTCCTCAGGCAGATCTGTGTCTTCTACCTAGTTTCAAACCTCCCTGTCTCTCGATTCAAGCAAGCACAGGGGCAGGCTTGTCTCCAGAGGAGGGATCCCCACTGCATCAAGTTTGAACTAAGTTTTCTTCTTGGCTTCTGGTCAGACTTTCCTGGATAAGCCTGCCTCCAGTGATACTGCAGGGCGTTGAGGGGCGTATGTAGAGAGACTGAAGATAAGTGCCAAATGCTAGATGGTAGGAATAAGCGTTTGTCTCCCAACAGTGCCTGAACTCTCCCTGCCCATGGCAGCCAGACTTATTACTGCACATTGCTATGTCTGGCCAAAGCATTTTGTATTCAGCTGGAAACGGGTGTGCTAGCAGTATTTCCATCACTGTTATGGATAGAGTTTTTCAGGTGCATGACTGTCTCAGCTTGCAGGGATGTTCTGATTACTGCGAAGAGGTGCTTGGCATGAACTGGAAGAAACGTAAAGCAGCAGGCTACAGTATGTAGACACAATAGTTGGTATTAAAACAATATAATTAACTATATTTTTTTTTCTTTTTGTTCCATGAGAGCCCAGACTCTAACCTCAAAAACTTTGTCATATAAATACCTAGGCTCTGGTTATTGTATAGTTGGGCCTATATGGTTGGGCCTGTATAGTTGTTTCAGCACTGTAGTTACCTGTTGCTTCTGTGCTGCAGCCAAGTCATGATTTGGGCAGTCTGTTGTAGCCTCAGTGAAGCCAGCCCTTGCAGGGTTAATCTGCCTGCCAGCGGAAGAATATGTCTATGTTCATCAGCCTTGACAACTGTCCCCTTTGCATTGGTTCACTTGCACCCTGTCTTTTTTGACTGCATTGCACAGTACAGCTTGGTTTTGGGCTGCTGCAGAAAGCTGGAAGCTGGAAATGGAAGGTTTACCCATCTTTTTAGAGCCATATGAGACTTACATTTGGGGTTGAGAGATGGATTGAATTAGATACGGTTGATCAGATCTTACAGAACCTTGCACAGCATAAATTCTCCAGCTTCTCCTTTATTTTCTGCTGGTGACATATTTTGTGAACTTCTTCTTTGCTTGTAGGTGGAGTTGGCATGAACCTGACAGCAGCAGATACAGTTATTTTCACCGATAGTGATTTTAACCCACAAAATGACTTGCAAGCAATAGCAAGAGCTCACCGGATTGGGCAAAACAAGTGAGAAATGTTGCTACTTCTAGTTTGGTTGCTGATTCTCTTGGTCTCTCAGTTTTGCTTTCCCTGTTCATAGGCAATGGAGGGTTAAAGTACAACAGATTGAAGGTCAAAGAAGGAGAGCAGAGAGGATTTTATGTCTTTGTTTTTCTGTTGCAGCCTCGTGTAGTCTTGTCCTTGTCATGTGTCTAGGGTGGGAGCTTTGTTGATTTGGAGGAGGAGAGGGAATGTGGAAGTTTGCCTGCGTTTTTGCATTTCTCCTGTGTCAAGAAGCAATTGTACCAGCATTACATTTCTGCTGATTGTTACTGTTGATTTTGTTCTTGCCTTTTTTTCCTTACCAAAGGAGTGGGTGAGGGGGTAGTGCTCCATGCAAGGAAACAGCTCTAGTGCACCTCAAAAAAAGAAAACAATAAGAATTTTCTTAAACTTTTCAAGGCCTGTAAAAATTATCCGCTTGATTGGGCGAGATACAATTGAAGAAATAATCTACCGAAGAGCTGCTTCTAAGCTCCGGCTGACAAATGCCATTGTAGAAGGGGGTCACTTTGCTCTGGGAGCACCCAAGCCTCAAGGAGCAGCGGAGTTACAGGTAAAATAGAGCTATATCCTCATCTTGACTCCAGTAACATCTTTAGAAATGTCCCAGAGAGTTTTGTATTTATGTCTGATACGAACCTAGCCAAATAGATATTCTGGGGGAGATGTGCATTGACACGACAGCGTTTGCATGTCTTAGGAACCAAAATAACATCCCAGGTCCAGACAAGATCTGATGTTTGATGACAGTTTTTACAATTTTGAGGCACATCTATTGTTGAAAAAGGGTGTGTTTTTTTGGAGAAGAGGGGAAGGCAGAACCTCTCCTAATTTTACTTGTTTGTTTTTAATTATAACAGGTCTAAAGTGGAAGCTGACTCATTGTTTCTAGAACTTATTTGTCTTTGGTGCTTTTCTCTCACAAGCAGAGCTGATGTTAAGTACTTTGTCAGCTTTTGGTTTCTACTCTGAAACTTGGTCAACCTTTTGTTGACCTCTTGGCAAACGTAGTGTCTCAGGAGTCAGGGCATGATTTATAATTCTGATCTGAAAGCTGAGGTTTGTGCTGAGAACTTGGGTTGAAAACCTCAAGCAAAGTGACATTTAGGGGAATATGCCCTCTGTGTGCAGCTAAACCTGGGAAAGGTTTGAAATAAGTGAATTCTTTCGCCCGCCGCCTCACCTTCCCGTCCCACCAGCATGTATCAGCAATTATATTTTCCATGGGAGAAGTGGAACTGAGCCCATAGGAAATTCCATGCTGATATTTTTCTCCCCATGGATTTTTGTGGTATTTAAGCTTTTGTTTTAAAGGAGTTGGGGGCAAAAACATCCCTGGTATTTCTGGCTATGAAGCAAGCTGCTTAAATGCCATCAGTACAGTGCTGTTTTGTCATTTAGCCCTAGAGAAAAATGACTGTTCAAGTCTGGATGAGTTATGATTGAGGGAGATATGTTGTAGGGGCCTGTCCCATCAGGTGTTGGGAGAACTGAGCGTGTTAAAGCATAAGTGTTTTGACAGGTAACATTAAGGCTTAGATTTCTGCAGTTGTACAGCCTTTGCATTTAATCCTGAGAAGCTTGAGATACTGGGATTGGCATGGAATTGGGAGATATTAATACTGAACTTCCTCTTCTCTTTGTTAAAGCTGAGTGAAATCCTGAAATTTGGCTTGGATAAATTGCTCTCTTCTGAGGGGAGTACTACACAGGATGTGGAACTAGAAAACATCCTTGGAGAGACAAAAGAAGGGAAGTGGGTAATGGATGTTGCGCTGCTGCACAAAGAAGAGAGTGAAGAGGAGGATACAGAGAGTAAGTTAAGAATCTAAATGTCTATGAAATATATGACACTTGGGTGCTCTTAGAGAAGGCTTCCCAGGCAGGGGCGGCATTTTTCAGGCAACAAGAAGAGAAGTGGACTTGTAATTGAGTGAGTGACTTGGATTTTGTTTGTGGCCTATCCACAAACTTTATTTCTGAGCCTTTATTGGTCTTTTTCTTCTTTTTGTGTCCTTATTACCTATTTGTAAGATATTAGTAACAATACTTGTCCAGTTTGGTGGCTGGAGAGCTGAATTCCTCCTTCATGTGGTTCAAATATTTTGAGAAATTCATGAGAAAAGGGGAAATATTCAGATTGCAGATGCTGTTTTTCCCACAGAGAACCATTAACACAGATCTACAGTTTTAGAGTTATAATGGTAACTTAAGGAAAGACTGTGTAGCAGGTGTTTTGTATTTATCTCCAAACAAAAGATTATTGGCCGTGAAAATCACAACTTAAAATGACCTTAAAAAATTCCAAAATGTGAGATAAGGAATGCGGAGTCATGGAGTCTAAGTAACTAGAACAGACCTACTCTGTCTTCAGTACTTGACCAAACCAGGACATGGTCCGAATGTCACACAATTGTGGTTAGTTTTTCATAGCCCCGTACTATACGAGAATGAATTCTAAGGCTACTTTCCCTCTTCTAGTGTGGTGATGAGAGACTAAATTTCTGTTTGAGTACACAGCACTTAAATACATATCTGTGACTGAAGCAGAAATATGGCCTTGCAGGTTAGGTATTATCAGTCTCACAGCAGTTGCCAGCAACAAGTAATTGTTTGCTGAGAATTAGCAGAGAGTGGTATTTTCTGTTGGCAACTTAAAGAAGAGCAGTGGTACCACACTGTATAACAGTTACTGGGAAAATAGCTGATAAGCAGTAACTTTGGGCTGCCAGTGTTCTGTGCTTTTATTTTGTGTGGGAGAACAAAAGCAAAAGTTTGCTGTCCCTTTACAAGAGTTGCCTGTAACTAGATAGCAAAGCTAATTGGATTTGCTACTGGCAGAGATGGAGTGATCGAAGGGAACAGTGTTGGAGCCACAGCTTAAAATAGCTAATTGACCAAAATAGAAAGAAAGGTTCTTTGCCAGAGTAAGTAACTTAAATAAAAAGCTTCTGCCTAAGGAAGCAAATCTTGATTCTCTTGTTTCTATATGATGCTGACACTGGTCATACAAAAAAAATGACGAGAGTGAACATCTTTTTCTGCTGAGGATAGAACACTGTCACAGAGAAGCTAAATTTCTTTTGATCTCACTATACATTTTAGGCATTAGTGACTTTCAGTTCCTTTTTACACTTTTTAATTATTCTTTTAAAGATCACATGTACGTGTACGAAGGCAAAGATTATTCAAAAGAACCCAGCAGAGAAGACAAAAAAGCATTTGATCAGCTTTTGGATCTTCAGAAAGCCTTGACTGAAGAAACTAGTAAGGAAGGGAGAGCTCTCCGGAACAAAGCAAACGTAAGAGAAAAGACATGACAAGGCAGAAGGTGCCCTTTCATTTGCTTGTGGAAAATGAGAGTGACAGTTTTCTCCCTTTACCTACAGCTTGCAGAAGGCATGTTACAAGATTTGGATGTCAATGTGGTGAAGTTGGCTCTTGAATCTGAGGGCTTGACAATTCAGCGATTCTGATAACAGATCAGAGACATGATGTGCAGGGCACTCATAAACTTAGGTCACAAAACCATCATATCCCAAGTGACAGTTGCGATATGATGATTAAGACCTGTGGACAAGTAGACAAATTGAAAAAGAGTGTAAGATAAGGTGGACACCAGACATAGCTGTTTGGATGAGCAGTCTGTTTCCATTATACTCTCTTTCTCCAGGCCCTTCTCACAGGCCTCCAGGAACAGTCAACCAGGAGGAAGCACTTGTTGAGCGCAGAGGAGCTGGAGGCTAGGAGGAAGAAGCGCCAAGAAGCAGCAGCAAAGAGAGCAAGGCTCATGGAAGAAAAGAAGGCGGCAAAAGCAGAGGCAGAACACAAAAAAAAGTATGGTTTGACTACTTGAAAGCTGATGTCTGTTACACTACACTCAAGAAATGTGTGTCTGATTGATGAAAACAAGTCATGCTCTGTATCCATTCTGGCAGGTGGGGCTGGGGATGAGGGGAGGAGAAGATGACAAAATGGCTGCAGGCCACCCTCATGAGAGAGTTAACTTTATACATCAGGATGTTTGTGTGTGTGTGCTCAAACTGCGTAACGTAGAGATGTGAAGGTGGAAAAATGGCTTGAGCCCCTAGCAAGGGTTCTTTACCCCTGAATAGACTGTCTGACTTCACATCTAACTTAATTCATAGACACTGGCCTGAATAAGAACCCCATATCTGAACATACAGTGAGCTTTTGGGAGAAGTTTTCTCAAATGTCACAGTTGTCCCCTATGTATTGGTCTGACATCTGTGACACTCTGGCACGTGTCTTAACTTTCTCCTCCTTGTTTCCTAGGTGTTCTTCCTTTTCACAACTCTAAGTTATCACACTGGCACGTGGCTTTTAATATCACAGATAACAACTGTGGTAAACTTTGTGCTGGCCTAAAATAGGGAAGGGGAGCAGAGGGACTGCAGGTCTGGGTCTCCTGTGTTTATTGCAATGATTGAAAACTGGGTGTTTGCCCCTTGCCTTTGATTTTTGTTGAACATCATCTTGTCTTGTTTTTTTTCAGGATGGCCTGGTGGGAGGAAAATCATTACACATCTACCTGCCTTCCTTCAGAGGAAAGTGACTCTGAGGAAGAGTTTGAGGAGAAAGAGGTTGGTCTGAATGTGGATTTAGATTACAAAGATGCAGATCTGAACTGTATCAAGTATGTCATGGGAGATGTCACCCACCCCAAAGCAGAAGAGGAGGATGCCATCATTGTCCACTGCCTAGGTAGGACTTACAACAACAGGAATGTTGTTGGGTGAGGTGGACAAGGGGGCTGAATTGTCCCTACTAGCCCAATAGTTTCTAATTCCCATCCAGACTGAAATAATTTGGATTTGAGTCTGACTTAATCTGAAGTGGTGCAGAGGCAGTACAGCCTCTACTCCACCACATAAAGCTGAGGGAGAGAAATTCACATTACAGAGTTCCTCCTGAATCCATATTGAAGCAGCTTTTTGACCAGGACTATAGCAGAACATTATAATCTGCTTTAGTTTATGTTGAACTTGGTACCAAACCTCATGTGTAAAGTGGAAATGCCAAGTAAAAATGAAAGCCCACAAATAACAAACATCTAGTTGTGGGAAGTCCAAGGCACCAATCTGGGGACATAGTAGGTGCATGCTGTATGCACCCATATGCATATCTGTGAGGATATTGACAGGTTTACGTGCTCAGTGCCATGGTTAGTACTTGTTTGAACATCCCCAGTGGACAGTAAGAAGGAATTCTTCCCACAGAGTTTTTCAGGGAACTGTGACAAGTTTGTTTTTCTCAAGGGCTGAGCTTTATCCTCTAGGATGGTCCCTTGAGTACTGGTTGGCTTCAGTTCGCGTGTGGTTCCCATATCTGTTTTTGATAATCATTCATTGCATTTGTACAAAGTAGGTCCCTTTCATGCAGGGGTGGTCTTCAACCTTGCTTTCTAAAAGGAGTCTAACTTGTCATTTCATTCTAGATGACTCCGGCCGCTGGGGAAGGGGTGGTTTATTTACAGCTCTGGAGGCTCGTTCTGATCAGCCAAGAAAAATATATGAGATGGCAGGAAAGATGAAAGGTAAGAGATTAAAACATGACCTTAGGCCAAGATACTTGAAAGAGCTTAAATCCCACTGATGTTGCAAGAGTGAAGTGCCTGGATACCTTGATACTGATGTTTTTTCCTCTTTCTCTAAGTATGTGCATCCCTAGCTCTGACGGCAGTAATATAGCGAGTGCTTTGACTTGAGCTGTTTGGGTGTGAGAACTCTGCATAGGGGCTGGTCATTCCGATCTCGGGGGTGGGTAGCGTCTGTCTTGCTTCCCTGGGAAAAGGGACTGACTACTGAAACCATCATGAGGATATAAAGAAAGGCAAGGAGAATAATATAGAATGTGACAGTGAAATCACACATTGACTCACCACTGACACTTCAGGACTGATTTTTTTTGTTCTTGTTGTGTTCTTGTCTTCTGGACAGACCTGGAGTTAGGAGGAACCCTGTTGTTCCCCATTGATGATAAAAAATCCAGGAAAAAAGGACAAGACTTGGTGAGAGTTAGAAGCTCCCTTTTGTGTTGTTCTGTCCACATGTTTTTGAAGCTGTGTGAAATGAATGTTATGTCTTTTTCCAATAGTAATGGCACTGAATACTGAACATGGCTAAGTTGCAATTAAACATTACAGAAAAGGAGATCTTTTTCTCATTTATTAAAGCTAATAGTTAGTAATGCAGTTTTCCAGCAGCTGTCACTGTATACAGCACTAAACGACACAGACTCCATTTCATGGTTTTGTGTGTTTTCTCCTTAGTTGGCCTTGATTGTAGCTCAGCACCGGGATCGGTCCAACAACTTGTCTGGCATTAAGCTGTCTGCTTTGGAAAAGGGCCTGAAGAAGATTTATTTAGCAGCCAAGAAAAGGAATGGTGAGTGTTTGTGCGTGATTGCACCTAAAGATGATAACCAGTTTCCACCTCTCCTGTAGTGTTTTTTCTGAAGTGAAGTAAGAGTGAGATCTCCATGGCAGTTATGTTGTGTTCCAAAATATTTCTTCTGTTCTTGTTGGGTAGCTTGAAGTCCTTATCTAGATTGCTTTCTATATGTGTATCTTGTCCTAAAGCGTGTGCGTTCTCTGTTCCCTCCTTCTCAGCAACAGTGCATCTTCCACGTATTGGGTATGCAACTAAAGGTTTCAACTGGTACGGTACTGAGCGGCTCATCCGAAAGTATCTGGCAACACGGGGTATCCCTACTCTTATGTATCCTTTTGGAGTATGTCTTACCTTGTTCACAATCTAATATTGAAATGATCCCCTAAATATCTTGGTGAATGCAAAGCAAGGAAGCAAGGCAAGGCATAGATGCCACAGTCCAGCTTTGCTGACTTTGCTGTCATCCAGCTACTCATTCCACAGTGAGGATTTACCATTTCAGTTGATAATGACAGATTAGTGTGATTCAGTGTGCCTGTTGGAATTTGCTAGAACTAGGTGCTAGTCTTCTATTGACAGCCATCAGCTTACCTGTATGCGCCACGTCTGTGGGCAAGATGACTGGAATTCCAGAATAACGGAAGTGACTCAGAAAGTAGCAAAAATGAGAATGCGAAAAAACCATTATAACGTTCCACGCAAGTGATAACCTGCTTCCTTGGCTGAACATGGTGGAGTTGGTGTGTGTTAGGACAGGCTCTCCTAATAAAACAGCTCACTGCTTTCACCTTCGAGGAAAGGAGACAGAGGCTTACAAGGAGGCTGTGTTTTGTCACTTCACTAGGAAGACACACATTTGCTATACTGCTTCTGTCAGCAATTCTGTGAAACTGAAAACCTGAAACAAAGGCAGTAGTATTCAGAGAATTCTGCCTCCTTCCTTGGTGAGTCTTTTAGTGGACATGTTGCCTGGCACTCCTTGACACTTGACAGCATTTCCTTGACACTTCTTATTAGATACTACTTCCCTAGGAACAAAGGCTCTTCTGCTTCACAACCATATTCATCCTCAGTGACAGTTTCAAAGCCATGAAGATGTAGTAATTTCTTTGAGAAACGTGCACAAAATAAGCCAAGGATCTTTCCAACATCACCCAGACAGTCTGTATGCATCCATTTCAGAAACATGGTTTCCACAGCCGTTATTCGCTCCTGTATCTCTCTGCCTTTATTGGCCAGAACGTTTACATATTGTCAGTGGCTCTGGAGAGGAATGAGACTGCTTCAGAGCTCAAAAAGTCTTTGGATAAGGATGTTTGCTCAATCCCAGATCTGTTTTGGAGATGGAAAATTAAACTTTCACTGATGGTCAGTTGTTATCCCTTACGTTAAGTTATTGGTAGGGCTTGGAATACGGTATTGTTTGGTTATATTTTTTCCTCTTCAAATTTCATCCTTCGTCTCACTATACCTGTTTTCAATCAGCTTTTTAGTGGTTACCTGGGACACAGGGTACATGCCCTCACAGACCTCTCAGTGGAAAGGAAGGTGTCTGCATTAACAACACTGCATGACAACCACATAATATAAACTGTTTATACTGCTCCAGTTCCCCAGAAGTCTATTTGACTTCCATTCGTTCAAATATAAAATTTAGCCACATAATCACCTGCTTACAATCAAGCAAAATCCTGGCCAGTATTCTTGGCAAAGGTGTGCAAGGCTGCCCAAATTTGAGACTGGCTTTAGTAAGTGACACCTTTCCTTCTCCCACAATTGCTTTTTCATTACACAGTCCTTTGTTGCAGCTCTTGGGCAAAACCAGTTCCTTACCGCTGTCCAAAAAGCTGTGTGAAAGGTTCCATGACCCCTTGATTCACTTTAAGAAATCTCAGTGCAGAGGTTTTGATGTTGGCTTTACTCTATTGCAACAGAACTTTCCTGTTTTGTTTTGGGTTTTTCTGCCTTGTTGGCGCTGTTGGCTTTAGCATATTTTGTAGGGTTTTTTCGATACAACCAGGCAATAGTAGCTCTCCTAATAAGTGTTTTGACCAGAGAGACTGTGAGGTGCCAAACTTAATTCAATTTGAAGTTCAGCTTTGAGTAGGAAATTGCCCCACAAGCAGTGGAAAGCATGGCTTTAAATATCTAATTGCCAACACACATCTCATTGGCTGCATTTACACTGCCTGTGTAGCACCATCTGCTTAATAATTTCAGGCCTGATGCTGACATGGCTCATCGTGCTGACTGGTGTGCTCCACACTAGAAGAAGCCTTCCTGAGTTGGATACTCTTGTCATTCACTCTTAGCTCTACCAGAAAACCCCAAGTGAGTCGTTATCTCCTTTGACCCCGCTGAAGATTAGGTAAGCTAGTGCTGCATAGCACTTCAGTGGGTCAGACCTTTCTTGCAGCTGCTCGCAAGAACAGCCCCTGTGTATTTGGCAGAGGGCTTGCAGGATCAGAATCTGGCTGTGAAGGCTTTCTGGGGTGAAAGGCGGTGAGTAGATGTAGGTTATTACCTTGTTTTCCCCTAGTCATGCGAACTGGCACTCTTCCAGCAGGCCGGCTGGTGGCACTGTTAATCAGCTGCAGCAGCACATGTTGCTCTTCAGCCTCCTTTCAGAGAGCAGGGCGCCGATTTCCAGCTTGGAAAAAGGCTCCCTCTTTGCCAGAATTAAAACACCAATTATGCTTTTCTCTTTGCCGGCTTGACAGAACACGTAATTTCAGTCTGCAGACTGAAGGCTCTGTTCCTACCTCTATTCTTTTCCCATATATTTACTGCCCTTCTTTAAAAGGTTTCATTCCCAAGTGTTCCAGTGTGTGCAGTCTTGTTCTTCAGTTTCACGCACACCTGTGGCCAAATCCCAGCCCACCTACGGGTTCTCTGGCCACCATGCAGTTACGCGTGGACCGGATTTGTCTTGTGGCTGAGTTCCCCCGCAATGGGTTTAAGTACTGCAGCTGCCACCACTATGGCCAAGTATTCCTATTTGGGGCCTCATGCTTGCTTTTGTTTCTACAAGAAGGTGGGGTTCTGCCTCTGTCCTGTGCCCACCACCCTGATATAATTCTGACTAGAGTTATACCCTACTTACCCGCTAAAGTAAGGTCTACAGGGGGCTGCAAGTTTCCAGGCACACAAAGAGGAAAGGTCATGGTATGCAAGAGGTTCTAGCCCTCTGACTTGGGGGCAAGTCAGACAAAAGATGTTCTCTTTCCCTCCTCTAGGCCTGTACACGTGAAATCAACCTTATTTTTTCCCCTTTCAATTTACTTAGGAAATGCCTTTGGAGTGTGGGGGTTTTGTTGGTTGGTTTGTGGTTTGGTTTTTTTCTTTTTAAAACAATATGCTTTAAATCTGCTGAACCCAAAGAAAAGTCCTACTTCTGTTTACTTTGAAATAGAAGTGAGATTTCAACTGAATCCTGAACTAGGTTTTGCAGAATCTCAGCCAAGTGAAGTTTTTCTCGTATTTGCTACTCACCACTGTTTCTCTTTATTTGGGCAGAAATCATGTATTTTGGACAATTAATTCCACAAAGGGCTTAGTAGCTTTTATCCAAGTTGCTATGCAAAATAAATGTGTCATGCTGTTTCTTCAGCTGTGCAGTACTACGCATTTTCCCTTTCTAAATAGCAACCACTCCAAAAGGGAAGGAAGGTGTTCTTTTGTAATCGTGTCCCTCTGGCCTCTCTCTTCCTCTGAACAAGATTTTCTGCAGCAAAAGAGCTGAAATGTGGCTCCTTGTGCATATCTGTCAGAGCACGTTTACTTAAACTTAGATGTATGCTGCTAGATTGGGGTCAGCGGCACAGAGCAAGATCATGCACAGTTCAGATTGGCTGTACAAGCAGTTTCATCAGATAGGACCTCTGAAGTGGCATCCAGTCTCAGCGAAAAACTTTCCACCCCATGCTGGGGGCTTCAGCTGGTGCCATGTAAGAGTGGGCAGTAATTCACAGTGACGTTTGTACTTGTGCTGGCTCAGCTCATGCTTATGTTTCTTACTTGACGTGGCACTGCCTCTGATTCTCAAGGCATTGTGCAGACAAATTCTGTTTTTGGTGAGGAATCTCTATGGCCTGTAACTTAAGAATGATCTTTTTTTTATCCTACTCGGGAAACAATAACAAAATTGAGAAACCAGTCAGATTTTGTGGACGTCTGTAGATTTGTGATTTTGTCACTGAGTTTTGTCACAGACAAAAATTATCTGGGATATCTTACTGTGTGTTGGGGAAGGTGGAGTCCGGATTTTGGGGAAAGAAAGAGGAAGACTGGTTTCCAAGGAGATGGAGAAAATCTACAGCAAATTCAACCTCAGTATCTTAACAATAATATTTTATGTATGTGTCTCCAAATAAGGTAATCTGACCCATAAATATGATCAGTAGAAAAATATAAGGATAAGTAGATGGACTTATTTAAAGACAAGTTAATCCAATGACCCTGGAGGAAAAACAAAAGGAAACCTTTGAGCAAGGGGATGACTTAAAAGTGTAACCTACATACCAGGTTGTGTGAAAACTCCAACCGCTTTACAATAGATGATACTAGAAGAGAGAGCGTAGATGTTTATTATCTCATTTGACGGGATAGCAGGCTGGTCATGCACTGTGATTACCAAATCCAAATGTAAATCAGAATGATTCAAAACACTAAGGGATTTGTTATAAGAAGGCATAATGTCCACATTCAGGAAAATGTGCCTCTTCTAGTAGATCCAAGGTCACTTGTGTGGAACGAGTGACCAAAAATCCATCTCTCCTTGGTCTTCTGTCCAACTCATGCTTTTCAGAGTGAAAAATACAAGCTTGAAGAATGCAGTAGCAGGATTAGTAAAATTACAGATGAGATTTTCCTCTAAAAAATCAGATCTCTCTATCATTTTGAATTCCCTGCATGAATAAGTCAGTGTGTGTATTTTCATACTGGACTCTACCATCCACCCATCTTGGCTTTGGTCAGATGGTGTTACATTTGTGAGAAGACACCTAGAACCTTCTGAAAAACATGAGGAGGACAAAAACTCTCTGGATCCTCATGTTTCAACCAGAAAGAGAATGTTCTGCTTGCACTTCCTAGCATTCTCTTGAGTATTTCTTCAAAGTTATGGATGGAAACAGTCCCCCTGAAGGAACTACATGATAGGAAAATGTTAGTTGTGTTTCTATTGGAAAAATAAACCAAAGGAGCGTTAAGGGAATTCAGAAACTGCTGCTTGTAAGACCTGAAAAAGTCTCTGGTTTTTGCTGCCTTGAGCAGAAAATAATTATTTTATTTTATTCATTTACTTATTGGAATAAGCCTTCCTCTGATACAGTGAACTTGAGGCTGTAACACTGGCATGCACGTGAACAGTATTTTCTTTTTTCCAAATAGGAGGAGAGACACATTAGGGGCAAATCAAAGGTATTTATGATCTCATGCAAGTCCACTGCCGAAGGGGATGAAGAATCTGAGATCATTTCCCTTTTCTGTGTGCTTCGTCGTGAAGCAGGCCAACTTTGGGCCTGGCTTCCTACCTGTTCATCTGCCTATCTGTGTGCGCATCTAAGAGCATGCCATGAAGCAGTGCCGGTCCATGTACTTGTCCACTTGCAGGTTCTTCCTAAAATATCTGACCACTATGCCAGAAGGAATGGGAAAAGATTGGGGCAGGAGGGAACTGAACAGTGAAGGTGTCTTCCATTACATGCAGACAGAGCACACTCTGGACCAGAGGCCATCTTTGTTAGACGTGGACATGCTGGAGTGAGTCTGGCATAGATCCACTAAAATTACTTGGGAATTGGAGTATCTGATGTAGCAGGAGAGGCTGGGAGAGCTGGGATTTTTTTAGCCTTAAGAAGAGAAGTTTCAGTTTTCAATGTGTGTAAATGCGTATCAATGTGTGTATAAATACCTGATGGAAGTGAGTAAAAAATAAAAATGGAGGCAGGCTCTTCTCAGTGGTATCCAGTAAAAGAAAAAGAGGGAACAGACGCAAACTGAAATATGTGAAATACCATCTAAACGTAAGAAAAAAAAAAAACAAAACAGCACATTTTTACTGTGAGGATGTTCAAACACATGATCAGGTTGCAGAGGGAGGTTGTGGATTCTCTGTCCGTGGAGATGCTCGAAACCTGATTTGGCACAGCCCCGAGCAGCCTTCTCTACGTGACCCCGTTCTGAGTGAGGAGTCTGGGCCTCCAGAAGTCCATTCCAACTTAAACCTTGCTCCTTGCACCGAGCCTCTCCCCTGCGCCAGCTGCGTGGCCTGCCTAAGCTCCAGCCTGTTGCCTTGTGCCACGTTTCCCCACCTCTGAGCGGGGAAGAAGCAAGCCCCGTTGCCCTAAGTAGAGCCGTGGGGAGCCGTTAGCAGGCGGCGAGGCCGAGGGGCAGGCGTTCAGCGGGCTGTCAGACGCTTTCCAGGGCAGGGCCATTGCCTGGAATGCCGGCGGAGTACTCACGCCTTGGGCAAGTTGAGACACATGTTGATGCATAATAGACGATGGAGCCTATCACTTGATATCGGCCTCTTCCCGTCAGCCACGGGGCTGGGTGAGCGTCTACGCCATGCAAAACAGGAGGTAAGGCAGTTACCAAATCGGAGCGATACGGAAACGTTTCTCCGAATTCCGGGTTGACTGTTCCATTGTGAAGTCACTTGCAAGCACCACAAAATAAAACCGTGGTGTTGTTTTGGAAAAAGGGAGTGAGGGGAAATTGGTGGGGAAAAATAAAAGATGCGATCTACAGCAGCCACAATACTGCAACACAGAAACTAGCTGGTAGGAGTAACTTCAGTATCTTCTGCGTGTGTTCCCTTTGGAGACGGGATTGTTCTGGAGTAGTTCAAAGCGCAGGGCTGGAATCTAGGAGGTCTAGGTTTTCTTCATGCATTCCCAGCTCCCGGTTCGTTGTACCACCCGAAAACTATTTTTAAAGGGTAAGGCAACCCAGAGGTGAAATGGAGCAACATCTGAATACAGAAAAGGTGACTTGCACGGCACGCAGAACTCTGCCCGTTTCCCCCCCAGCTGCCCAGAGCGAGCGGTGCAAGGAATTTGGTGCCCAAGGCAGGCTTCGGGCAGCCTGTTAGCAGCTGCGGGCAAACCAGGCCCTTCTCCCTGGGGGCCAAGGAGGTCCTTCCTCATTGCAGACCTCTTGTGACCAGGGGCAAAGTGCGCTGCAGCTGCAGGCTATGGGTGGAGGAGCAGACCGAGCGGTCCCGAAGGCTACAGTGCCTGGCAATAGTTTTGGCCTCGGAGAACACCCAAAGACGTGGTTGTCCTGGATGGGCAAGCTTGAAGGGATTGGTCTTTCTGCTGGAGGAGAAAGTGCGACGGCGTAAGGACAGGTGAGGGGCAAGGTTGAGTGGTGGAGAGCTGGAGGGAGGTTGTCAGCCTTGGAGGGGCTGTGGGGCTCCGGAGGTGGGCACCCGGGAGCCGGGAGGGAGGCGATGGGCAGGTTCTCGTTAAGAGGGGCTGTGGAGGGAAGCCTGTGAGCCGAGGGGGGAGGTTCAAAGGGTGAAATCGGGCCTCGAAGGGGCGAGCAGCGGGTCCGGCCGTAGGTCCCCACCAGGTATGGCCGCAGCAAGGGCCGGCTGGGAGATGCCAGCGCCCGGGTCCGGCGGGCGGTGGGGCGGGCGGCGCCGGGCTGCCGGCGGTGGCAGGCTAAGGGGGGCCGGGAGCTGGGGTCCCGGCGGGAGCGCGGGGAGTGAAGGATGGAAGGAGGGAAGCCTGGCCCGGGGGCGGTGGCTCCGGCGGGGGAGGGACAGGGCTGCGGGGCGGTGCCGGGCACAGGAAGCGGAAAGCGGCGGCAGCAGCGACGGCGGCCGCCGCCGGGGGAAGGCGGCGGGGCACGGCACGGCGAGTCGGTGCCGGGAGCGGCATGGGGCGGCCGCGGGAGGGAGGTGAGTCCGTCCGTCGGTCTGTTTGCCCGCCTGTCTGTCAGTCTGTGTGTGCGGGGTCGGGTGCGGTGCGGGGGGCGGTGGCGCTGCCCTCCACCACGCCCTCCCGCCGCCGGGACCCCGCCGCTCTGCCCCGGGGTGCCGGGGAGCAGCGATGGGGCAGCCTCCTCCGCGCCCGGCGGCAGGCGTCCGTCCCCGGCCGGGGAGAGGTGGCTGAGTGCCCGGCTGGGCTCCGGCGGTGCAGGCTCCCGGGGGGAACACGCTGCCTCCCCGCACCCTCTGCCCGGTGCTTTCCGGGGCGGCTGGGGGCCGGTTCCCGTGGCTGGGCGGCGGGGGAAGGCGGGCGGGCGGGCCTCCCTCCTGCCGGCCCGGGGCTCTGCCGGGCAGCCTCGGCGCTTGCCCGCGGTGAGGCTGCTGGGGCGGCGGGTCCCGGCTCCGGTGCCACGGGCGGGGGAGATCTCCCGCTTCCCGGGGTAAAAAAAAAAAAAAAAAAACACGCTTAAATGCTGTCGGGGGCTGTCGGTGGGCAGCGGTTCCTCTGGTAAGCCTTGCCTCTGAAGGAACCCCTGTGCTGTTAACGCCCCAGCGCGGGGGAATCCACGCCGGTGTGAAGGCTGTGATGGTGCCTCGCCTCTCCAGGGCGTGTAAAAGAAGCTGCTTCGTGCCTGGGCTCATCCCGCCGGGCAGCGCGGGGGTCGCTGCCGGGGAGACAGAGGGAGGACACAGCCGCCCTGCTCTGCTGAGAAGCTGGGTTGGTCGCCGAAGCCATGCCCGAAGCCCCATGCTTGCGGGGCTGAAAGGTTCTTTCCGTTCGGCGAGTTACGGTGTGGGGAAGGAAGCTCCAGCTCACATGGCCGGAGATAAATCAGCTCCAGCGGCAGCCAGAGAGAGGAGAGTCTCCTCCTGCGCCTTGGCAGTGCTGGCCTGGGACGGGTACCTGGATGCTTCTGAGGGTGCCCAACAGAGGGCAAAGCTATTGCCTTAGCCGTTCGGCGTCAGTCGTGGCAGGCTTTGGAGAGCCGCCGTGAAACGACATGGTGTTCTTATTTAGAGGACCGTCGAGGCGGTAAACCGACTCTCTCATGACAAGGGCTGAACTCTTGACTGCAGGGTCTCTGGAAGCATAAATGACTTGTTGGCAGGGTTTTGGTCTGGGGAGGCAGACTTAGCAATTCTACGACTGTTTGAAGCAGTGGGGGGGTTTGGCACCGAGTTTGTCAATAGTGACTTGCCCACAAGATCTTTGCGAGCTATAAAGAGTTAAGAAATTAAGTCATACTGGCTGGAAGAGCAAATTACGATGTTGTGGAGTATATTCTGTGATATCGTTCCCTGTGAGCCTGTTACCGGGGCATCCTGACTTTGAGGAGAAGAGAGCTTCAGCAATGCTTTGCCATCTTTGAAGAGCTTCATTTTGACCGTGCTTGGCTCTTTTCCTCCTCTGGGGTTTGGCTGTGTAGCTTGGCACAACTGTGGGGCCAGTGTCAGCTCTGTGATCATTTCACGTGTTAATTTTGAAAGATAAACAGTGAATAGAGTCTAACGAAAAGCCTCCCTTAAGAATGCTTCCTATGAGCTGAAATTTTGGAAGGATTCCAGCCTCTGTCGGAACCACCCAGGCAAGTATCCAGCTGCCCATGGTCATTGGCCAGCAGCAGCCATAAGGAGCTGCTGGCCTTCTGGTTTTGGTTAGTAGTGGCAGTGTTTTTGGTGGCCCGTGTCTTATAGATATGTGCACCTAGGGAGGGCTTACTGCTGCTGGGAGACCGGGAGACTGTACTAGGAAAATGCTGCCAAGATGACGGCAGTTGTCCTAGCAAAACTCCATGTCATATTGTTGTGGTAGCCTGCTCTCCTTCCAACACCATCTCTGACAACCAGAGCGAAGAACGGCATCAGAAATGTGGCTTTGCTGCTGTAGGGCCTGTTGTGCTGCGTAGGGACCTCAGAGGCGGACCCGAGTGGAGGACTGTGATGTCCAGTTCTGCTGGTGGGAAACAGTAAGAGCTGTGTCGCTCCGTATCTGGTACCGTCACTGTGGAATTTGGTGGAAGGAGAAAATGAACCCTTGTGAAATCTGTCTTAGGACTTCTTTTAATTTCTCATTAGACTTTACTTCAGAATTATCTGATTTGGGTCAAATTAAAAAACAGTGGTTATTTCCTCAGGGGTCAACACCCTTGCCCTTTCTCCTTGCAAGGTCAGAATGGCATTTTGCCTTTGTACAGGGTTGAGCAGGAGGAGGGAGATAAAGGGAGACTGCGGAGTCCCACTGTGTGGTGTACTGGGGATTTCAGCAGGGTCTGTAGACTTCTTTTTAATTTCAAATTCAAATAGAAAATGAAGGAAGACATGCAGTATCCAAAAGGAGGGGGTGCGCTTTCAGCAGAGAAACTTTTTGTAGTTTATAGCCTTTATTGCTGTCTCAGTATCTAAGTGCTATGGCTAAAAGTCAACTTTGAAAATAAGGTACGGGTACCACCTGCTTGGATAGGCAGAGCCTGAAGAGTCTTGCAGGAGTCTTTCCCCTGTTTTTCAGCATGGCTGTAGAGCTTTAAATGTCTGTATGGAAAGCTGTGTTCCTGTGCACAGTCCCAGGTGCTCTAGAATCATGAGGGTGAGTGAGGCCACAATACCTTCTACTGTGTTGCGTGGCTTAAGAGGTTCGGTTGAAGGTCTGGCAGCACAGGAGAGAGGTGTGAGCGAGGAAGCACAACCTTTCACCGCTCTGATGGGATGGCAGCTGAGGTAGAATTTGCATGAGAGACTTGAAAGCTGGTTGTGCTTCAAAAACTTGGGACAGCACAGGTTCTTGGGGTGGGCAAAAGACATCCTTCAGGGAGGTGCTTCACCAATAGGTCCCACGCGGGGAACTTCCCATCTTCCAGCTGTGTGGCAGGGAGGCAAGGGGCTGGGGCTTATCGCTTGGGAACGCCGCTTGGCTGGGCGGTGGGTTTGGCTGGGCATTTCTGTTGTCAACTGAAACAGCCTCGCTATGTTTTTAGACCTGTGTTGTTGCACGTTCTGATTAAACATGCAGGTGGATTGCTTCAGTAAACCAAGTGACTTTTCTTTTTTGACATATCCGTGTCACGGACTAACGGTTTTCAGCCTAGGGGCTGGAAATTCCCAGGGGGGTCTATGAAGAAGCCTGTGAGAAGTAAAAGAGAAGAGGACCTATTGCTACAGGGCTTGAATTTGCTGACTACAAAACATTATTTTAGGATGAGGGGCTTGCAAATCAAGACCTACCACCGTAGAGTAAAAGTCCTGGTATATGTGTATATTCAAGGCCAAAATGAACCTTATTTAATAACATGCAAAAATAAATAGAAGGCTTTTGGAAAAGCTTTCTTTCCTAAAGCTCGTTGGCCGTTAAAACTGAAAGCCTTGGCTCTGCGAGTAGATCAGCATGGGTGAGCTTCTGTGCTCACAGATCAAATTGCTGGATTGGGGCCGGCTCAGGAAATTCAAAAGCAAAAGGTTCCTGTGGCATTGCTCATAGGTCTTACTATATATGCAGTTGAACATGGCAAGTTACACAACTTCTTGTTTTTCTGAGGTGAATAATAGGAATACGCTGCAGCCGTACCGTGCAGCTGAGTTAATGCCAGCGTGGGAAGGCTTCCTTGCTGCTTAGCCGTCTTTTAATTATTTTCGCTCTTGAACCCTAACGCTATCCCATAACTTAGTTCTTGGGGTTCTGCGCGTTTAATTTGTAAAGCTCTTCGTTTCACTAAACGTAGGGGGAAAAAAAAAAATAAAAAAAGATTTCTGGGCAGGATAGCTCGTGGGCACCCGTTACCCTATAGACAGCTGGTGCTGTTTAACAAGCGAGGCCGAGGGCGTGCGGAGCCGAATGTGCGCACATCCTCGCGGACACTTGCGGCTGCTCGCACTCCAGATGGCGCTTCCAACTATACGTAACTTCATGAACTGACTGGTAAATCAACTCTAATTGATTGCAAGCTTTAAACAGAGTAAGATTGAAACTGTACAGACGAGGATTTCAAAGCCGAGCTGCTTTGGAGTTATTTGCCTCAACTTCACAGGGGAAAATCCATCGGGAAAGCATAGGATGTAAAAGAGCGCTCTTGTTTGCGTCTGCCCCCTTTGATTTAAAGATGTAACTTGCTCTTTTAAATTTCCCTTGGGCTGGGAGCCAAACTGCGCTCCCTTGAAGACGATCACAAAGTGAACTTCATTGGAAATGGGACTGGGCTCCCAGCATGGAAAATAGCAATTCAAAAGAACTCTTTTTGGAGATTTACGAGCATATGAAAAGAGGGAGTTACAATGAGTTGTGTAGCTGCGCAGAAACTGTAATTACAGCGATCTCTGTGGTATTCAGGGGTAAGTAAATTTCTTCACTGTCATGCAGGATGTGGCCATCCTTGCCAGAATAGGGTCCCAAAATTTCCTTTGGGGCGTCTTTAGCGTTGTTTCCCATCTAGTGCTTGGCATCCTTCTGTCATGGGTGAGGAAGAGAAAGGCAAAGCGAGAGTGCCGGTCCTGCCGGGAGAAAAGTGCTTGGTGCGTAGGGTTACACGATTGTCATGGTTGGGGCGGAGGAGGCATTGCCATCTCCCCTCTAGCTGGTGGCTTGCGCTGCTGCTCACCCTGCTGTTGGTTTTGCTGTTTGGGGCTGCGATGTGAACTAGGTTACGGAAAGGATCCAAGACAAAAGCGTGGCAAGGGGGAGAGAAGGGGGTTTTTTTTGTTGTTGTTGTTGTTGTTTTGTTTTCCAGCTGTGGTGTTTGCTCGCTGAGAATTGTGTTGACACAACCAAGAGTGGTGAACCATGGTGTGGAGGTGGAAGCTACTTACACTGGCTTTCTTGTCAGTGCCAAAATACAGTGCAACTGTACCCTCGGGCTGTAGGAGCTTGCTTTCACACAGGGCTAGAAGCTCTGCAAACAGACCATGCCTTCAGTGGCATCCTGCAAGATGTAATGATCTATTGTGAAGCCGTTTCACTTGGCTAAATTGGGCTCTCAATTCGCACTTGTTTGTGGAGGGATGAGGCCTCAAATGATGGGGCTGCTTCTTTATGCAGCACAGTTAGAATAGTTTGGGTTGGAAAGGATCTTTAAAGGTCACCTAGTCCAACCTTCCCTGCAGTGAGCAGGGACATCTTCAACTAGAGCAGGTTGCTCAGAGCCCCGTCCAACCTGACCTTGAATATGTCCAAGGATGGGGCATCTACCACCCCTCTGGCCAACCTGTTTCAGTGTTTCACCACTCTCATTGTAAAAAATTTTCTTCCTTATATCTAGTCAAAATCTTCCCTCTCTTAGTTTAAAGCAATTTCCCCGTGTCCTATTGCAACAGGCCTTGCTAAAAAGTGCCTCCCCATCTTTCCTGTAGGCCCCCTTTAAGTACTGAAAGGCCACAATAAGGTCTCCCCACAGCCTTCTCTCTTCTCCAGGCTGAACAACCCCAAACTAAGTTGTCCTTGCCCAGAGATGTAGGGTAAGAATCATTAATCGTGATTTAGTAGTGGAGGTATTTGAAGACTGTGCTTAGTTTGGATATGGTTGTGCTATGTAAGATATACGTACAGCTTGTCTTCTCCACGTTTGCTCAGGTTCTAGTGCTGGGCGCTGTTGGGGAGGTGGTTAATCCAGGGTTGGCTTCTGTCTATGTCGTTGAAAGAGCTCCAACCCAGAGATGTAGTTTAGCGTGGTAGTTGTCTTTCAGTCCTTTCCCTGCTTCTTCCCCAGTAGTTCCAGAAGCTTTTCTGGGGTAAGGCTGGTGCCCTTCCTGCTGCAAAATAGACCAGGAGGTAGGTAACCTGCTCGGCTTGGCTATGGGGAGTGTGTGTTTGGACTGTGCTCCTCCCTCCTTGATTTCTTCATTTCATCCTGCTCAGACGGGGAGTGGTGTCTAGCTAGCAGCCCGGGCTACTCTTTGTTGGCCAGATCTAGGAAGCCTTGTGGACCATCAGCCCGGGTTGGGCACCAGACAAAGCCAGTGGGCTTCTGCTTTTTCCAGCTGAAGTTCAGCAGCCCTGTACCTACCTTGGCAGGAAGATCTATTTAGCCACCATTGTGTCCTGCAGCTGGGGTTAGGAGGTGGTGCCGAGTCCCCAAGTTCATCACATTGCTTTTGACAACAATCCAGGAGGCTTAACGTTTTTTGGGGCCCTTCTTGTTGACTTTTCACAGAGCTATGTCAAAACCGTTGCTCTTGTTTACACAGAAAGCGAAAGTTGGCATGATCCAGCCTGCCCCGACGTTTCTGCCTTAGTCTTCCTATGAGTCTGCTTTCTGTGCTTCATGCCCAGCACCGCCTTGCTTCACCCACCATCAGATGGGCACGGCTCGCTCACGATTCCTGTCTAGGCAGCCTGTGTGATTCCACAACAGCCTCTACCTGCTGAAATGTTCTCCAACATCTCCAGGGAAGCGTGAGCCTGTGCTGCTGGGGATGAGAGGACAGAAGAGCGACTCTGCTTCCCAGTCCCTGTCCCGGCTCTGCTTCTTCTCGCTGGGAGTCTGGGCAAAAAAAATCTGTTATGTGGTGAGAGGAGAAGGCTGGGAGTTGATACTTTCCTGGAAGCCTAGGAAAAATGCCTAACCCTTAATGATGGACGCCAACAGCTTTCCACGCTTTCCCTATTCCTGTAGTGTGGTGGTATGTATTTGTAAAGACAGTGGTTGTTCTCAAAGAGACTCTAGTAACATCACAAACAGTCAGTGGTTTAAGCCTGTCATACTTGGTATCACCTTCTGTACAACTGGGGGTGTTTCTGTTTTGTTAATGCCTAATGTTTGCAAAGTCCTGTGTAGCCATCTCCTCTATTGGTATCACAGCGCTTAGTGAAGGCAGGGGGGTGGTGGCCTCGCCTCCGTTTCTTGGGGAAGGACAGACACAGAGGAAGGATTTTTCCAAGGTTGCCGCGGACAGAGATGGAAGTCAGGTTTAGTGAGTCCTAGCCTGTTGCTGGAGCCGTAAGCTACAGGCTGTGTGCAAGTCTAGGGAGTTAACAAGTGTTAACATCATGTGTCCCGGACTGGGGGATTTTCATTCCTGCTGCAGTAATGATGCCATTTTCCAAACTCTGCCCTGCCTTGGCTTAATGTTTTGCCCCGTTTAAATTCATCCTCGTTCTTCCCTTCCCAAACCAGTCCTTACGTTCCTATCCTTATTCGTCCTTCCTAGATTCTCTGCTGCCGTTAAGGAGCTTCCTCGAGGCACGATGTGCCTGTAGAAGCCCGGGAATCTGTGTACACAAAAGGTCCCTCCCCTGCTTTCTCCTCTCCAAAAGCCCTGGCAAGCCGGAGTGTTGTGCAAATACCTGCAGCTCCCCATGCAGCCGGGAACGCTGCTTCACGGTGTTGTGGATTGCACCACCAGCCAAGGAACCCTGTGGGGAAGAGGCTTCGTTCTTTGGCAGGGTTTGTGTGCGGTAGAGCTCTCTGCTCGCTTAGGAGCTTTTCTGGAGGTGTTAGTGGAGGAACCTTACGGCTGGAAAGAATAGTTGGCCGAGTATAAAGCCTGACTTCTCTTGTTGTCCCTCGGTGTTTGGGGAAGGGGCGGGGGGAGGAAGGTTTTTTTCAAAGCTAGCAGCTATGAAAACTGCTGTGAGCAGAAAACAGCGGAGGCATCTAATGCAATTTTAAAGCGGTCTTTTGCCCACTCTGAAAGGACGGTGTGGCTGTAGCTCTCCGTCCCACCAGCGCTGGCTGGAGGCAGCGGTTGCCTGGGCAGGAGGGATGTGAGAGTGCTTTCCTTGTGCCAAACGCCGGGCTCTGCCAAGGTACCTCTGCCCGGAGCTGCCAACCCCTCCATCATCACCTCCTCCTCGCCGTTCCCATGCGTTTCCCCAAACCGACAACTACTTCCCCTCCTGTCCATTTCTCTTCTCGCCTAACGCGGGATGTGGGTTTGGAAAGCCGGTTGGCATCTGCCCTTCTTCCCCACAGGGTTCGGGGATTTTTGACATGTCAGTATTGGGAGTTGTTCTGGTGTCTCCCTGCTCGTGTTCCAAAAAACATGACCCTCTTCTGCCCGTTACGGATGGGACGTAAGCTTCTGTTCCAAATGGAAGCATGTTGTAAGAAGCATCGGCCCATATAATCTAGATGCGATTTCTAATCAGCTCTCCCCAGTGTTATTAGTATGTGTATATATAGATATAATTTTTAATAAAATTCAATTCTGCAAGGCCCAAATTAGCTTCTGGAGGCAAAGGTTACAAAGAAAGGGAGGTGCTCTTAGTGCCATTGATTGTATAGTAACTAATGCTTGCAAAATGGGCACACCTTGCAGTTGCGAAAACAATGAAGGTTCAGACACGGTGGTCTGATCCTCTCCTGTGTTTCTCCTAGGAAAGTCACCTTCATCCCCCCATCCCTTCCCCCTATATTTAGACTGTAATGCTGGTGTTCTGAATCGGGGGATATTTGAGCTGTGCATTACACAGATGAAGAGACAGGGGTGTGGAAGTCAAGCCCAGTACTTATTCTGGGGGTGAACCCAAGGTTGGGGCTGTATTTAGGTTGCTGAGCCTTCTCCAAGTCACTGTCTTTTCCAGGTGACTTCCGCTGTTTCTTCTGGATTTTCAGGTGAATGGGCTAGACTTTGCAAAACAGAGATATGTTATCAGCCTATTTAAAGCTCTACAAATGCATGTATTTCTCTAGACTGGAAAGAGAGATATCGGCCAGGATGAGCTTGCAGATTGGGCACAGTATGATGAGTGGTGATGTGTGGCCGGGGTGAGGGAATTGTTGTAGTCGGAATGTTGTTTTGCTTTGCTTAGAGTGCACTTCCATGCCCATTTGTCTTTCCTTAGGTCGATAGTGAGGAGCCGAGCACGCTCCCTTCCCGCCCTTCTGATCAGATTCCTTGTAAATGAAGCTCACCCGCTCCCTGAGGGCCAGACCTCACTGATGACTGGGAAGCAAAGAGTACCCAGGAAAGCACTTTTACCACGGACTCCGCCTCAGGAGCACCAGGAACCCATCTTCTAAGCGTGCCCTTTCCGTGCAGACCCGATGTCTGCTGCAATGGATACAGAATCAACGTATTCGGGATACTCCCACTACTCAGGTCACTCCAAAAAAGCCCACAGACAAGGGTAAGGGAATGTTTATTTTTAATTACTTGCTGCTCTAAGCTAACACCATGGCCCGTGAGGAAAAAAACCTGTAAGCCAGGATGAAATCAGTGGGGCCACAGCTCTGGAGGGAGATACGTGTGGAGAGTCCTCTTGAGGAACCCAGTGAGGAGACTGGAAGTAATAAAGCTGCAAATTTAATGATATTCAACCTGTTGGATGTGCTCTGGGGCCATGTATGGCCAGAAAAATTGATAGTGTCACCAGAAGGAAACAATCACTTAACTCTGCTCTTAAAGTTTGAGGGATGAGTAGAGTCTCTGGGGAGAAGATGTGTCAGACTTCCTAAACTGATAATTGCCAGTTGTTTTCTCTTCTGATGCCATTTCTTTATTGTGTAACAATAAGGTTTCCTATCTCTCCCCACCATCCTCCTGGCTACTCTTGCTAGTGTGTTGGGTTCTTTTAATAGAATTTGAGTGGTACTTGAGTCCACAAGTCCTTTATCAGCATTGATTGGATTAGAAGTCAGGCTTTTCTGAACTTGAATAGCAAGTCCTCTCTGTTGTGGTAGTTCAGCAGCCTCAAAAACCATCTTGCTCTAAAATCTGTGATTACTTGGAAACATTATCCTTTTTTTTTTTTTCCCTCCATCATCATTAGTTTTACATGCAAAACGTGTGCCACTTACCGTCTTTGCAACTTAGAACTAAGGTGATCCAAAATAACTTTGCATTTCAGAAGCAATTATCCTGTGTGGTTGGAAAAATAATTTTTCCATGAAATGAAGTCTTTTTGCTTGCAGTCCAGTTACTGAGTAAAACATCTCGTTTGCTGTTTCTGCCTTCATTAACACCCACAGCCCCCAGTATGGGTTGCCCTTTGAAGCTTAGACTGCCATGTGGAAAGATGCTTTCAAAGTTCCCAAAACAACATACAAAATCCTACAGTCTCATACTGTGAACAGGAAAAAGTCTCATCCCATGATGAGACTTTGGTAGTTCCAGGAGAGATGCAATAGAGAGAGCAGAGCTGGGACACGGGATGATCCTGAGCTTTAAGCTGGTCCCTGAGCACAGTGAGGGTCTCCGGTGCAAAGGCTGCTTTCGTGTCCAGGTAGGAAGGGGGAGGAAAATATCGGTGAGCAGATTGTCTCAAGATGAGTTAAGCCCCACCATTCTCAGACAAGAAGCAAAGGGTACCGTGGAAGTAAGCACTACCCTGATACCATTGATGTTCTTGCTGCCTTTGTAAGAACTGGGGGTTATTAACCAGTTGAAATAAACTTCACCAATAATTCTACAGTGTTAAGGTCCTAGTTGTTAAGTCTGCTTTGCAGGAACTAAAGCAGTCTTGAGCAATTTTAACTGTGTCTCCCTGTGAGATGCTTTATTGCAGGTGGAGAATTGTGTAGACCAGTTAATCCCCAATGGAGTTACCGGTTGTTGGGAGAACTTGAGCTTCCCTTTCAAGTGCAGTACTGGCAGAAGCTGTTTTAAGAGGAGATGAGATGGTGGGGATGTACCCCTGTCCCATTTGCTCCTCTCTCTACTCAGTGAGAGGGCAGACTGTCCCAGCCAGCAGGCTGTAGGCTGCTCTGGGCAAGGTCCCTTTCTACCTCTTCCAAAGCTTGTTTTGTCACAGATTGGGTAAATATTGATCAAGAGAAGGGCAAGCACGACTACAACCTGATACTTAGGGCACCTGCTGCAGGTTGAGGTGTAGCAGATTCCAGGCCCTGCTCCAGAAACTGTCTGTTAACGTTGTTCTCTTCTTGCTCTGTTTGGAAAAGGAGTCGGGACAGGCACAAATCTCCGCGAAGCAAGGATGGCAGCCGGTCTGAGAAGTCTGTTACTATCCAGACACCTCCTGCAGAGCCGCTGCTCGGGAACGATGCCTCTCGGGCGGAGGAGGGCCAGGTAAGGAGGGAGTGAAAGCAAACAGGCAGTGTGGTTTCTGGAACAGAGCGTGTGACTTACCGGCACACGAGCAGAAAAAAAAAAAAAAAGTGTTGCTCACGTGCTGTTAGTAAAGAATCATGACTGATGGGCACGCTTTATTCATGCGTAAAGTCAAGGTCTCAATCAGTTTTGTCTCTTTCAGAGAGCATTATTTTTGACAGCACCAGTGCTGATGTGACTGCTCCTGGGGCACTAATTTGCCTCTGTCTCCAGAGCGTCATCTGCCAAGCTCTGTAGAAGCATCTTGTTTCCATCATCTCACTATGCGTTATTCAGGTCAAGCCCTTCACCTGTATGTGCACTTTTGTTTTTAAGCAGGATTTGCTCTGGATCCCAGTAGGGAAAGGAGGCAAGAAATGTAAAACTAATGTGAAATAGCTGGGAAGGGGGGTGGACTCAATGAAAGCTAGTATATTAACACTGAGTTAAATAAAGAATGCAATAATGCTGGCTTTAGATTGCACCTAGGATGGATCCAGTACTCTCTCTGCTCTAGCAGCTGATGTGAAGGTACATATTCATTTTCAAAGCATGGCTGATGCCACAAGACAGAATGTGGGATGTTTCAGTACCTCCTGGGTTGGATTTGGGGTGTGTTAATCCTTGGCTATAGGGCTCCACCTCTACCCACTCAAAAAAAAAATACTGATGCCCAATTTCTACCCAAATTATGAATGGTGGTACTTGTAACAGTATTCATGTAGCTACAGGTGGGCTCACTTCACGAACTGTCATTTGGTATTTTGTATTCAGATGCTTATTTCCATGAATCCCAGATATTACTTAGAATAGATGTAAAGGTGCTCGTGAATTCTTAAGCCCTTGTTTTCATGCAGACCTCCACAATGTGAATTAAAGTCAAAGCAAAATAAGGTGATGTATGAGCAAGACTTTTCTTCTAGGGTCCTGGCTTAGGTCCAACAACTTTGTACCACTGGAGATTTAGACTCATATTTTCATATAACTGCATGATTTTTTTTGCTTGTGCCATTTAAAGTGGGGAAAATTGTTAAAAGGGGTACACTGGGACTAGGATTGCCTTTTGTCTTCTGGGTTGTAGCCTTAAGCTGCTGTGGTATTTCTGTCCCTTCTCTCTTCTGCACAGTTTCTCAGTCCATCAAATGGAGGAAACTACACAGAGCTATTTCATGCATAAACATAAACATAGTTGAAATGCTTAGATTGCTTTACTGGAGACACTGGCAAAGAGGGAAATGTGATAGGATTATGCTGCCTTTCAGGACATACTACAACGCAGATATCTCTTCTGGGGCCTCTGTTCTGGTGAGAAGTGACTCAAAAAACTCCCTCATATTAATTCAAGATGCTGAGTGTTTGTGGTTGGTCTGTCTCAAAATCCCACTGCTCTAGGCATGGGAGGTATTCACATCTTGGAGTACATTAGAAGTTAAATCCCTGGAGTTGCTCAAAGTATTCATGCTGCCTCTGTCTACTCCTTTCCCAAAGATTCTTGAAGACTCTTTCCTCTAACTCTTCCAAATAAGCGAATAAAGGTTTAAAATGATGCCTGTTTCTTTAAAACAAAATGCTTTGATCAGCACGCGTAGCTGCAGAAATCTGGAGGAAGGTGTAAATCCTATTAGTGACACAGGCTGCAGGAAGGTACACTCAGAAGGACAGGAGAAAGAGGAAAAACGTGTGCTTCTGAATGAGCATTGCAGCTACAAAGGTGTCAGGTGCCAAGCAACACAGCACATGCGTTGCTGCTCTTTGGTGTGTATTTGTGGGAAGCATCAGGAGCCTTCATGTGTATGAGTCACTCCAGCAGCAGCTGTGAGTCAAATCCATACATGTCAGCATAACTCTTTGGCCCTGCCAGCACCAGTAAAGAGCAATTGGAGGCATCGTGGGATGAGAGAACTAGCTTGCAGAAGTCCTCTGATATAAGCTGGGGAAGAAATGAGACTTTCAGAAAGTGTAATTAATATGAATCTTGACTATATGGCGACTGTATTTCGGATAAGCTTATTTGTGGCTGAGTGTCTTCTGACAATGTTCTGGACTCAATACCAGAGCTACCAGGTCCTCTAAATTTAAAGCCCTGTACCTGAAAATATCCTCTTTGATCACCTATGATTTGTTGGCGTAACTAAACTTTTATTAGAATATGTCAGCCATTAAGGGCAGTGCTACTGTAGAGGAGAACAAAAAGAAAACAAAGTGGAGGAACTTGCTGGAAGTGCGGTTGCTTCTGTTACGAATGGAAAAATAATGTGTGAACATGTTTTTGATTGTGTAACAACAACTGTCTTGAAACACTGAAATGAAAGTTTCCCTTCCAGGTGCTTCTGTGGTGCACTTGCACCACAGAATTTGTGGGCTGGAAGAGCGCTAGTCCTTGCCCTGCATGTGGGAACTGATGATTACTGCAGTTTCCAAGAGTTATGTGATATTACTCGTTAAGTGTGCTGGAAGAGGAACCTCTGGGGTACAGTGAGCGGCACAGCAAGTTGAGCTACCCGCTCTACAGTTACAGGTTTTTAATACCTAACGTTTATAGTTGCTGGTTTGGACAAGTCACTGTTGTATCCAAACCTTTGTTAATTTTCAGGGTTGATTATTCAATATATCGAGGGTGTTGCTTTTGCTATTATTTTTTTTCTGGGACTTAAGTCTATTGTAACAGTCTTTTTTCCAGGCAAGAAAAATAGAAGACCTGGACGGAATAACCTGATTGTTTCTTTCAATATTATTTTTGTTTATTTCTTCCTCCCTCAGGATGACAACTGGGGTGAGACCACAACAGCAATCACAGGCACGTCCGAGCACAGCATTTCCCAGGAGGACATTGCCCGGATCAGTAAGGATCTGGAGGACAGCGTTGGGTTGGACTGCAAACGTTACCTGGGCTTAACAGTGGCGGCTGTTCTCGGACTCCTTGTCTTCCTTACCCCCATCGCCTTCATTCTGTTACCCCAGATCCTGTGGCGGGATGATCTGGAGCCGTGTGGTACTGTCTGTGAGGGACTGTTCATCTCTGTGGCGTTTAAACTCCTCATTCTTCTGATTGGCACCTGGGCTCTGTTTTTTCGGCAGCCTAAGGCAGATATACCAAGGGTGTTTGTGTTTCGGGCCCTTCTGTTGGTCCTCATCTTCCTGTTTGTGTTTTCCTACTGGCTCTTTTACGGCGTTCGCATCTTGGACTCGAAGGACACCAACTACCAAGGGATAGTGCAGTATGCAGTGTCTCTGGTGGATGCTCTGCTCTTCATTCACTACCTGGCCATTGTCCTGCTGGAGCTGCGGCAGCTGCAGCCCATGTTCACTGTCAAGGTGGTTCGGTCAACGGATGGAGAGTCGAGATACTACAGCTTGGGGCACTTGAGGTAGGTACAAGCCCTTGAAGGCCAGCAGTGTAGATAAGCATGGTTATGCTACAGCATGAAGCATCAAATGCTTTCGTGAATGTGATATCACTGGTTTCTGAATCCTCCCCCAAGGGAGTCTTAGAGTCTCTCCAAAGTTACCAAACTGAACTTCTCTACACTTCTGCGACTGTGGGAGGGGTTGTCCCTGTTTCAGAGGAGTCCTGTGCGTTTCTGTAAATGAAAAGGGCTGACGGCACAACATTAGGCTGGTCATTGGGGTAAGTCCAGTGAGATCTGGGCTTCTTACTGTGTCTCCTTACTGGAAGAAAGAGGAGAGGCCTCCCTGTGTGGTGGGGGCTGGCTTGTGCTCTTTGGCTGTGCAGACCAGGCACCACTTTGAGATCAGCCCTTCAGGGTGCAGAGCGTTGCTCCCTGGGGCAGGGGCTGAAGGAAGAAGTAAGTGGCCCTGCGTGAGAAAGCATTCAGCAACGAAACGTGCTGTTGAAAACATCCCTTTGTCCTCACTGTGCTGTGGAGCCAAGAGTCGTGCGAGGAACCTGCGTGAACATCCCTTGGGTCGGATCAAGCACTGTCGTTTGGATCCAGCGTGCGCCTTTTGCAGCCAGTCGAAATGCTTGCGTTCAGGTGCTTGTGCTCTGAAGCCTGTTGCTGTGACAGGTTGGGGCTATCCTGAAGGGCTTAGCCAGGTAGCTACACCTGGGATCAGATCCCACTGTGGGATCTGAAGGCTGCTTCCAGTGACTGGGGACTCTTTCTTTGTTTCTAAGATCAGCAATTTTGTGTTGATTTGAGGGAAACAGCGTTTAGCCCTGCTGAAGCAGTTGCCATGATGCAGCCAAAGTCTCCCAGCAGTTCAGGTATTTAGGAATAATATTTTTAATGAGTACTGGGGCACATGTAGGTGCTTCTTTTGGCAGTGCTATGCTGCTCCTGATTTGCCTTTGGAGCATGATGCTCTTTGTCATAGGTATGGATTGGTTTGCTGGGTCAGATGTATCTGGGAGTGTTTGGGAGCTGCGCAGTGTCTATAAGTGTGACGCATGCATGCCTGCTTCCACCTTCCTGCTGGGATTAATGCTTTCCCCCAGCAAAGGTACAAGAAAGGACAGGTGTCTCAATCTCCTTAGTTCCCATGTCCTGTGAAGCTCTCTAGAAATCTCTTAGTTTCTGTACCCTGTGAAGCTAGCAGCTGAGCTCTGAAGATGATTCCCCAGACTGTATGTGCACATAAACATCTGTTCTGCTTATCCTCTCCAGACCCCTATGGCATGCCTATCTATTGCAGATGAAGAGATTAGCGTCTGCTGGTTTAAGTGGATGTAGGAACAGTCTCCTTGCAGCCATTAGCTGCTTTGGAATTGCTTTGAAGCAAATTAAGTAGTTGAAGCTCAAATCTGAGAGTTGACTCCTGGATGTTGTTTCTGGCTTAGTGGAAGAACTCAAGGCCTTTTGGGTGAGCTAGGTCTGGACTCTGCTGTTATTCTCCTTCTCTGTAAAACGTGAAGGAGAGCCCCTCTTCTGTAGTGGAAGTGCTGCTGTTGACTTAATGAAAGGTCACCTTCAGCGTTTAAAAAATGAACTACTCTCTGCCACTTTTCTTTTGAAACCAATTTATTTTTTAGGTTTTTTTAACTTAAAAATTCCTCTGTGGTATGCGACAGATCCAGCGTGGCCTTTAAGACTAGGGAGACGGAGAGATGACTACCAAAGAGTTCCCCTGTGCAACAGCTTTGTGCCTGGAGGAATGCTGGGGCAGTTCCCTTGTAAGAGAATTCTGCACAGAGAGTTCAGTACGTGTACGTATATACCTATATACTCACACGCAGTGTGCAGGTTTGGTTTGAGAGAGTTTGCTGGTTGCTTGGTGGTAGACTGTGGGTTTGTGTTCAGGGGAATTAAGATCCTATGCCTGCCAAAGTCTGGATGCCTGGCTTTAACCATGTAAGTAACCTTGCCATTGGAGGCAAAGAATTTGCTTGAGAATCAAGGCGTAAATATTTAATAGCACATATGTTAAAAACTGTTCTTTCCAATTCTCTCTTTGCAACAAGGTTTTGAAATGCCTTGGGTGATGCAAGGGCAGCAAGGAATTGTAAAACTTAAGGTGAGATCTGAGATGTATGAAAAATTAATAACTTCTCGTTTGTTGGCAAGCTGATTGTAATTTTGTTTGGCATATTGAATTCAAACCGTGCAAGCCTGTGGATGCTTCAGTGTCTTCTGTTACAGGAGAGTCTTGTCAAGCGTGTCTAATAATGGTAAACTAGTGTTGCTTTTTTGTTAGTTTCTGACAGATGAGTATAATGTCTATTGACATGTGTTTTGAAGCCTGTGTGTCTTTCCATCTTTACTAATGAAAAGGTAGAACTGTGTAGGTTTGATCAGTGGCCAAGTATCTCCCAAGTAAATATCTCCCAACTAAATAAGAGTTCATTCTCTCTCTTTTTCTCTCTCACTACAAGCAATGGGGAGAGTAACACGTGTAAATGGTAAGAGCTGCTGGTCTTGATACCGAGTGTGGCCCCAGTGTGATAAACACTCTTAAGAAGTGAATGCGGTTGGTATCTTCCTCAGCTTCTAAAAGCTTAGGATTGCGAGATGTTTATGATAAACACAAATTTGGGAACTTTTGCACACCTTTGCAGCATAATTTTGCAAAATTTCCATAAAGGTCTTGACATGCTTGTCGGTGGAATGTCAGTGAATGTCACAAGGGCTGCCGTCTGCCTCTGGTTGGCTCGCTGGCTGAGACACAGAGCTGGAATGGAAGGTCTGTTGATGGGAAAATGCGGAGACAGGCAAGGACAGTTTGGATTATTCAGGAAGACTGGAGAAGCAGCTGTGTGTGTATGCTGGAGAGGTGGTTGTATCTATGTATGGAGTATGCATGTGCTACTTGTTTCTGCCTCTGGGCTCTCTGTTTGCCACCATGCGTGTTTGCCTCACCTCGGCACTTTTAAAGTGTCTCAGAGAGGTTGTGGGTTGCCACCTGGAAGGAGGAAGCGTGCTTTAACAGCTACAGCAATCTGACTGCCTCCTGAAATCAAAACCTTGATGCCTCAGTACAGCTTTTTGTGCTCCTCGTGCTCCAAAATATCTTAAAAGTTTTGCTTCCTGGCTTCCCATGGACTCTGTCTTCCTCAACAGTCCAGTGTGCTCCGGAGAAGATGGTGGCGAGAAGGCTCTTGAGACATCTTATCTTGTTCTGTGTTGCTACTTGGAGTAGCTCTGGGTTTTCCACAGGAAAATTGTTGATATCAACCTTTTAAATCCAAGGTGGAAGTTTTCAAATTCTAGGTCTTTTCTAATGAGGCAGAGGGAGCTGCTATGTAAGTATAAGGAAAATGGCCTTCCTGGGCGAGAATGGAAAAAAAACAATAGCTCAGCCACCCTTCTGGAAAACCGTGTTTTTGCCAGGCAGGGTGCAGACAGGATTTTCCGCCCTCCTTGGCTCCATACACAGCAAAGAAGCTGAAAGTGCTGAGTTAGGTATTCCACTCCACCCCTAAGGGCCCTAGGTCCAGGAGGGTAAGCATATTTGGGAGTAGTTCCCCAAATTCATATTATAATCAACCTATTAATAGGCTGGCTTGGTACCACCCCCAGCACTTTGGCTGTAACTTTTCTTCTGGGAGACTTGGCTGCCAAAACTAGCGTTCCCTTTGGCATCGGTTCAGGAGCTTGAGGGGGGGGAGGTAAAAAAAATTAAATTGGAGTCCCAATGAATGTAGTGCCAAGTCTCAGCTCACTGACTGCTCTGCTGCTCCTGGTGGGAAGGGTTGTCATGCAGGGGGAATGCGTATGGATGAAGAGCGGGGAATCGAGTAGATGCAAGAAAGGTCAAGCCTGGGAAAAATGCGAGAGAAGTTGGGTGGGGATGCTGGCGAGACTTTTGAAAGCAACAACAAAGGGAAACAAAGGTGAGGGAGAGCGACAGAGTAGATAACTTTTCCCGTTGAGAGGCTGATAGTTTTGTGAGCTGAAGCTTGGATTTGCAGCTGAGGCTTTGGTTTGTCCTTACAGATAGGGACAGTGCTGCACCTGTAATCCACAGTTCAGTTCATTCTGGATGGCCCAGAAAGGATGTTGCTGGAGAAAACCCTCCTTTTTTGTAGTTCGGGTGTTAAATGTATTCCCTTCCTCTTCAGCGAATGCTCTTTCCCCACCCTAGAGCTTTGCTAGTCTAGACAGCTCAAGAAAATGAATGCCTTCAAACATGTGGTAATTACTGATCTTACACATAAATTGAGTGCAGGGCTTTAGTATAGTCTTGGTTTTCTGAGGTTAGAAATGTTTGAGAGTGGGTCTTTCTGCTGCTTTTTGCCCCTCCCTGCAGTAGGGATATGAGGAGCAGGCCCGTGATAGTTCGTCCTGTGTCAGGCTGTACGAAGTACCGAGAGCTTCAGTCTGCTTTTCTGTCCTTCCTGGCACGGGCTTGCCTTTATGAACCAGCCGGCTGGGAAGCTAGTGGGGAGGCCTTCGTACTTCTTTGGAATCCGGGTACAGCTTTTGCAGATGGCTGTGAGCTGGCTGATGTTCTCTGTCCACCTAATCAAGATAAGCTTAGTACTCGGAAATATCAGCGCTGTGATGGGAAAAGTCTGTTAGAGCACTGCCTGTGTCTGTGTTCCCCGTCTGCATTTGGATGGATGTTTGCTGAACTGTGGTTTAAAAAATCTGGGAAGGGAGCAGCTGCTTCCTCAAAACAGGTACCTGTCTCTGAAGAGCCTGTACTTTCCCCCCAGGAGCTATCAATAGCCTATTGGAGATTCTCATGGCTTGTACATGCTCACAAAACAAAGTAGATGCGTACATGTTTAGTGGAAGAGGAGAAGACACGGCCTGTCTCCCAGCTGAACTGGAGGCAGCAGAGTAGCTGTTTCCTAGGCAGTGTGTGAGCCCTTGCCTTTAATACAAGCCAGAGCTGAAACAGAATTGCATGGTGGAAGCTGGTGCCACTTTTGACCCAGCTGCTTTGGGTTGGCAGTCTCGTATCCATTGGTTTTATAAGCAACAGGTCCAGTCTCTAGGCTGTTGGTATTTACTGACCTAATCACAGAATCATAGAATGGTTAGAGTTGGAAGGGACCTTAAAAGATCATCGAGTTCCAACCCCCCTGCCATGGGCAGGGACACCTCCACTAGAGCAGGTTGCTCAGAGCCCCATCCAGCCTGGCCTTAAACACTTCCAGGGATGGGACATCCACAACTTCCCTTGGCAATCTGTTCCAGTGCTTCACCACCCTCACCCTCCTAATATCTAATCTAAATCTCCCCTCTTCCAGTTTAAAACCATTACCCCTTGTCCTGTCAGCATCTAATGAGCGCTCTCTTATCTGTGTCCCTTGGTGCCACTGTGGCCATATTCCCTCGTGAGAGAGTGTGTAGAGGGCTAAGGAGTAGGAGTAAGTTTTTTTTCATCCTCCAGCCTGCATTTGTAAGCCTCACATATCTGATCTTGTAACAACAAGCTCAAATATGCCTCCCCTTATCAAGGACGAAAACTTCTTAATGAAGAACACTGGTCAATACTTGAAGTGTACAGGGCGCTCTTGCCTGGAATTGTGTCAGCACTTCTGTCTAGGTTATGCTGTCCTAAAATCTCCCTACCCCACCAAGAAGGAAAGCTTCCATGGCATATAGACACCTTTGTTTCTTTTCCTAGTGTGGTGAAATGCATCAGTTTAACCATGGGTTTAGGAAGCTGGACCTCTTGCCTGAGGCAAGAGATGCTGAAATCTTGCTGTTTTCTGGTGAAGGAACTTCATAATGTGTGTCTAATTGCATTGGTCCTTCTTAGTGTGCCCGATCCCATACGCTGGTGGGCTATTTCTGTTTCCAGTTGGGTGTTCAGAAGTGGGACTGCAGGACGAGCATTGGTGCAATGCTGTACCTGCCCAGCTAAACCCTGCTGGAGGCACTCCGGGCTTGTGCCTTCTACCTTGCGTGGTTTGCTTGGCCTGTGTTTCCCAGGGACCAGAGCAATCACACTGACCCTTCTTTCTCCTTGGGGTTTCTTCAACCCTCACCGCCTTCCGTAGTGATGAACACTGTGATGAAAGAGATTGAGCTGATGAGTTTTTATCTTGTGCTGCAGCAAAACATCTTGTTAACCGTCCTGCTGCCTTGATTACAGGAGCTTCTTAGAACAGCATGTTCCATGGACCAGCGACTTTGCAGAGCAGCTCTGGCACTGGAGTCTCGAGCCTGTGTAAAATTAGCCTCATTCCTGAATATTTTTTTTTTTTTTTCCTGTCCTAAAATCTGTACAAGGCACCCTGATGAGCACTTGTGTGACTGTCCCTCCCCCCCACCCCGCCCATCACCAAACCTGATGAGCGGCAGCATTAAATAGTCTCTCCTCCCAAGAAGTTCTGGGATAGCTGGCTGAATAGGTGCTAATTGCATCTGCAAGTATGAAGCTCCTGAAGAAGCTGAGCTGTCTGCTCCAGAGCAGTTTCTTTAGCACTAACTGAGAGGTGTCAGACTTGTGACCTCCAAGGCAATGTCTTTGCAGCAGCACTTCACGTAACTGGGTGTTTACAACCACCTTTTTGCAACTCATCATCTCCGTAGCTGGGCTGCTTCTCCATGCTCCCATTCCTGAGCTTGTAGAACTCTGCCCACGGTTGTGTGGCAGGGGCATGAGCAGCATTAAAGCATTAACACCCTTCAGACAACCCCATGCCATGGAGTAGGGAAGAAAGCTCTGTCTTGGGGCTGAACTAATAATGACTTAATGGGAAAAGACTTCCAACCACATTCTTAGTCATTCTTAGTCACAGGCCATACCTTTCCCCCTCCTGCCTGTGTCTGCTGCCTCGCTTCCAGGGGGATGGTGCTGCAGAGAGCAGTTCACCTGATCGCTCTTGCCGTGAGGGTACCCATGGAACTGCAGAAAGGAATTTTCCAGTAGCCTCTGAAAAAATGTGTGCTGTTGCCTGCCGAGCAGGGAGCAGTCTCCTTTGATGCTCCAGATGAGTTACGGGAACGGTGCCTTGTTCTGTTTTATGAGGGTCTGTCTGATGGTGCATGGGGTGTGTTGTCAGCAAAGACCAGATAGGACATTTTACTTGGGTCAGAGCAACACCTCATTAAGAGGATGTTTGTTTGTGACAGTAGTGAACAGCAGACTCCAGAAGTGCCAGGTGCTTCTCATTAGAGGGGAGGGGAAAGTCTAGGATGGACTGTCAGTATCTGCCTGCATGCACAACTCATCTGGGAGTTTCTGATGTGGTAAAACCTGTCTCCAAAGCCTGGGAGGGCTCCGCTTTTCTGAAAGGAGCGTGTTTTCCTAGCCTCTTGCCTTTCTGCATATGCTTTTCTTGATCTTTGGTCGCCCCTTGTGCACACACCACCTCTCTTCTCCCTTTCAGCAGAAGGAGCTGAGAGGAGTCGAGTGCACTAGACCGCAGCCTGGGTACCCGTCACATTGTGCTCCTGCAGATGCACCGAGCAGCACTGGCCAGTGGTGTAGGGTGATTGTTGTACCCTGGAGCGGTCTCACATTTTTGGAATACTTAATACTTTAAAAGTTTACAAGCCTACTTGTAAGTGAAGGGCTCGCTGTCAATTATTAATCCCCCTGGCTAGTGTGGTATTACTCGCTCCCTGACGGGAGCTGCAAGGCTTCGTCCTTCTGAAAGAGGTGGTGTGGAGGAAGTGCCATTGATTTCATCTGCAGGGATTTCCCTCCTTGTTGGTTTGTCTTTCAAAATCAACACTGCCCAGAAGTACAAAACCAGCATGCGCTCCAGCCTACCCTGTACTTAAAGGGGTTTGTCATGTCATTTCTTTTCCCCTGCTGTCGGTGCCCTCCAAATCGCCTGTGTCTACCACCCACGGAGACAGATGGTCTCTCTAAGCTGCTGAACAAATTTTGTGGCTGTGAAGATACTTTTATCTTCAAATGCTGCAAAAAAATTCCACCCCCCTCAACCTTTGACATCCATTTCTTGTGGTGAAGGATGAAATACGAATATTCTGCAAAGGAGTGAGCTGTGTGCCCTTTGGGGGAAAGGAGGAGGTTTGCTTTTTGTTAAAAGTGCAAGAAACTGTGAATTTACAGTTCTCAAACAGCACAACCAAGTAATATGTCCAAGAAAACTGGAAGCTAATTCCTGACCCTACCCTGAAGGAATAAGGAAGAGTTAATAGGGAGCTGGGTGATAGTAAATTTCTTTTTTTGCCAGCAAACCGAGGGCAATATTTTTGCTTATAAACCCCTCCAGCTCTCGATCCCATTTAATGGACCTCTGTGCTTAAATTCCCCTTGTGCAGTTTAGGTGAAGTGGGGACCTCAGCTGATGGTTTGGGGAGAGCTGTTCCCCAGCTGGCAGCAAAAGGCTCCCAGCGTAGCGGTGGGGACCTTTGCTGTGGCGTGGAGGCTGCAGACTCTGGCTTGTGCTCCCAAAGTCCTGGTGAAGGACCATCTGCATCCTTGTGGGGGCTGGGTTTTTGATGCCCAGCTCGGAACCGCAGACCGTGCCCCTGCGTCCCTAGCGTTGGGTGTAGGGTCCGCTGGGTGCTGGCTTTAAAATGAGGTGTCTGTTGCTTGTGCAAAGCCAGCTGGGGTGGAGCTGGGTGGGGGATGCCCTGTGGTGGAGGGATGCTGTGCAGGGGGGGCTGGGCTGTAGTTTGAGAGCTGATATTCCCTCCGTGCGCAAGGCTCTGCTAGCAGGTAGCATCGATGCTGCCTCTTCAGGCCTGTCCACATAGGCTTGCAGGGAAATAATGCTCCGAAGTGTTGTGAGAGAAATCCTAGAAGACGTTGAAGCTGCTCTATTGGCACAAATGGCAAACTTCGTTCCCAGTCTGGCCAGGTTAATCCTGTCCCCTGCTGGGGGGGTGGTTGTCAAGAGGTGGTCTGCTTTCCTGAGAGAGCTGAATACTGAGGTTTCGTGGCAGCGGCATCTAAATGTGAAGTCCTTTTACAGCACTGAAGTTTCGCTGCCAGTAGAAGCTTTGAACGCTTTCTTTCTGTTCTTTGCTTGGAATTAAAGTTGCATTTCCTAACTTTCACTTAAAACCCCCACCGCACCCTTAGTTACTTCATAGCTATTAATGTAATTTGAAGAATTCCTTCTAGAGTCTAAAGACTCTGGCCTTACCTGATGCATGGTCGAGCTTTAAATTATCTTTTGAAAATGTAGACTCTTTAAACGTCTTGCCATACCTGCCAGTTTCTGCATTTTTATTTTCTTTTGAGGCTCAGATGAATGGGAGGCGTAGCATACATGTATGTTGGGAAGAGGAAATGCATCGCTGTCACAGATTATGCTACTCCCAGGGACTGGAAGTAGTAATCCAGGGTCCTGTGTATTGCCGGTTGCTGCAAGGTTCCTAGGTGCTCGAGCGGGGCACAAGCCCGAGTTGGAGGGTAACGGGTGCCCTGGAGCTGGAGCTCGGGGAAGTCTGGTATTTCATCCCTTAATGTGTCTGCACTAAGTGCCTGTTTCACTCCAGCGTGCAGGGTAAGCTCTTGGTCTTGCTCCCAACTCCTGTGTTCAGAAGGTAAAGCACACCTTGGTGTCATCCTGTCCTCCCTGACTTGTTTGAAACTTGTCTAAATCCTAAATATAGCCTCAAATGTGTAGAAACTTTTTGAAAGAGGTTAAGCCTCCCTCATAAATACTCAGTACACCCCTCAATTACATAAATGTTTGGTCATAGTTTCACATCACTTCTTGAACTAATGCTGCTGCTGCAAAAAATATTCTGTCAACTGTCTGATCCTTCCTCACCCCTCCCAAAGAAATCTTGTCTGGTTGCACAAGAATCTGAATGGTGGAACTGGTAATTTGTACCTCTGTTATCTGTGTAGCTTTATAGTTTGTGTGTGTGTGTGTGTGTTTCTTCCTGGATTATTTAGCCCAGCTCAATTTCTTCAGTCTTTTTAACTACCCTTCTGGTGCTTAAGGGTTACAAAGCCTTGTGGTGGCAGAAGAAGGGTGTGATGGGAAGGAGGCAGGACAGCATCCTCTCATGGTGATGGTTTCATTGAAAGCGGTCCTGCTGCTGCTGCCTGCGTGAGGAGAGAGGCTGTGCGTGTGTGTTGCTGCAGTCTGTCTGCAGAGCAGGGGGCAGTCCTTGGGGGTCTGTGGCTCTATGCGAAGGTGCGCTCTTCTGCTGAGCTTGGGCAAAGGAGAGCATCAAGTCCTTGCTTCTCCTCCCCTACCCGGCAGGCCTACAGGGAACCAGCTGTGGCCCAAACGTGAAGGACAGGTCTCATGTTCCAGGCTTCCCTGAAGGTGCAGAGCCAGACACGGTGTGACCCATGGCAGCTTATTGTTGTGGGCTCGGTGTAGAGTCAGATCACCAGCTGTGAGATGGGGACTCTCTAAATTGGTATCTTGAGTTGTGCGGCTTTCCTTCCACAGGGCTCATTGGTCTCAGTAGTCTGCTCGGCTATGGAGATGTTAACCCTAAGGTCAGCTTCAGCAGCGTCCCTGACTGTCTCACATTGGTCGTGGACCTGTGTCGAGTTGGGTGCGGACACGTGGAGCCTGCTTGGGCTGCTGGCAGCTGGGTGCAACACCCGCAGGTGCCTGGGGAAGACAAATTGCCCCTTCTCTGCCAGCACCTGCCTCCGTCTGGTGTGCCTCTATCTGCTGTGCTGTGCAGGTTCATGGGGACAGCCCAGCAGCAGCTTCCTCCCAGCTTTTCACTTAAGTTGTCCTCTTTGTGCTCTTCTCTCGCTGCCCTCATTCCCAATCTGCCAGTCTGCTCAATAGATAAAGGAGACCTTTCACAGCTTTGGTTTTGCTTCGGTGTGAGCAGATGGTAGTTGTTTGGGGGGGTGTGGTTTGTTTTTTGGTTTTTTTTTTTTTTGTCCTAAATAAGCAAGTTAGTATTCTCACTTGCTCCCTCAAGGATACCCCACCACTTTGCAAAACTGCTTGGTGTGCTGGCAGTGCGCTTGGAAAACCATTTCTGAGCTCTAGCACGTGGATCCCAATAGCTGCTGCTCTCCGGACCCGATTCAACTGAGGGTGCTGGGTTGAGCTTGTGGTGGGGATGTCTGGCCAGGTGTTGATTTGGTTGGCTGTGGGTGTCTGGGACATGGTGGATATGTGGCCGGGCATGGGCAGCTCCTTTGCTCTCATCTTTTTTATTTCTCAGCATTGGAGCAGACCCTGGGGCAATGAGGTGCTGGTAGCAAGAGTTTGCTCTCTGCCTGATGAGAAGGCAGCGCCTTCGCCTGTTTGAATGTGTTAACGTATGATCAAAGGGAAGTGTATGTCTCCAGTTTGAGAGCTGTTGGGGCATCAGCCTGTGGTTATTGGTGTCTGAGGAACCGGTTGAAATCCAGCCCAAGCTGTTAGTGCCTGAAAGCTCCTGTTGTCCGCTGGCTAATCTGTGAGCTATACCGTTTGGATTTAGTGGTTCTGCTCAGTATCTGCCTGCTGAGTAAGTGCTTGAAAACAACCCCCCCCCACCACACACACACACACGCTGTTCGTCTTGGAGAGACGGTACTGGCGTGGGAGGGTGCAAGTGGTTTGCTTTGGAGGCTGCTCTCCTGGCAGCTGGCTCCCTCAGCCTTCTGGGGGAGAGGTTTGTCGCGCCACGTGCTCAGGCTTTCACAAGCTGCTCTTTCAGACGCAGCCCCTGACGCTGCTCACGCACCCGTCCCGATGGATGGGCTGAGGTAACTGGTGAAACGTACCTTTGCCACATGCTAACAAACTCCCCTTTGCTATTCTGTGAGAGGGCTGGAAGGCAGCCTTTCTGGTTACCTAGGCTGACCCCTTGCAATAAGGCATCCTAGAACACCGTACAGTGAACGTGGGAAGAAGCTTAAGCTCAGCAAGGGCTTAAGTCTTTTTTTTTTTTCTTGTGAAAAGAGCCTCCTGCCCCTCCCATAGGATGCTCTTCTGATGCTCTGGGATCTCCATTGTTTCTAAAACTCATATTAGGCTTTTGCAGCTTATTTCTTATTTCATTTTCTATTTCTTGAATGTGATGTTGGGGGTAACAAGTGTCCCTGTGTTCTTCACCCCCTTTGGCACTGTATACCATGAAATGAGATGTTCCCCGTGTTACTGAGGAAGAGAAGTATGGTGCTGTCACAGCATCTGACCTCAACACAGTGACTGTCTTTTCCTAGGAAACCATATTATTATGCCTTTTGGATACTCTTCAAGGGAGAGGACTGTGCTTTCCTCCTCCTCACTATGTATTACCACTGGTGTCTTGGGTTTTTGTCCTAGCTAATTATACTAGCCACCTACAGCTGTTGGAAGTAGAAGTGAGGGCAGCGGGGCTGATGGGAAAGCATTCATTGAAATTTGAAGTTCTACCAATAAAGGTGACTAGGGAAAAACATTCAGCCCATATGCTGGTACCCTGAAGACCAGTTAACTTCCTGAAGTATCAGGCTGGAAAGTTTCTCAGAAGGAGAATTGCAATGGGAGCATGCCTGTGGGTTTACTGGGGTTTTATAGCTGCTTGCTAAAACTTTGCACTCTGTACTTCTGTAGCAACATCGTCTTAGTACAGGCCTGGGAATACTTTTACGGGGTTCTTCAGGGAGGCTTAAATAAGTAGCTTGTTTGGGTTGTATGACATAAAGGAGTGCATTTTTTTTTCTCCCAAAGTTTGGTTATACCCTGTTTACCTCCTGTAAAATCTTCTATTTTAAAAGCTTCTGTTTCCATACACAGAGCTTCTCTTCTAAATAAAAAGATTAGAATGAAGCAGCAACATGCGTAGACGACTTGCAGGGGTCCTTTCCTTTTTTGCCTGTACTAGAGAGCTTTGGCTAGGCTGCTATTGAGAAAAACAAACAAATGAAAACCCCAACATGAAAATGAATCCTACTTTCCCCTTCTCATTCAGAAAATCTGTACATTGAAATCCCTTCTGGATCTGCAGCTAACTACTGTATTGCTCAGCTGATGCGTTGATTCTGGTTTTTGTCTTAGGACAAAAAGACTTGGTGAGACTTGGTGTAGAGAGCGTGTGTTGGAGAACAGTGTCTTGGACCATGCAGGGCAGAAAAGGGGAGATCTTTGGCTAGAAACCAGGCTGGTGCTCTCCTTAAACTTACAGCGGTCATGTGACAGTTGTTCAGATGTCCGACATCGCAGGGCATGGACACAGACTTAAATTCCTGTTTTGTTTTGTTTCTTGTTGGTGTTTTTTTAAAGGCTAGGAGGGGGTAGAACAGATGGGGACTGGTTGCTGCAAAACTGTGTCATGAACCCTGTGTGTGTGTTTGGGATCCATATAAATTGCATCATTAATGGATAGATGTGTGCATCCTTGGGGGCAGCATCCATGCTGCCATCATGGTCGCAACCCATTGCTATGCTGAGGTTTCCATCCCTTCCCCAGTAAAGGCTTGACCTTGAAAATTCTCTTCCCTGCCTGACCAAATGCCAGAAGTCAGGTATCTAAAACAAACTCGCTGCATCTCGGTCAGCTGGTGCTGGTTCTGGGGAGGGCAAGGATTGCGCTTGCCTGCCTTAGCCAAGTGGAGGCTTCAGTTGTGGCTGTCTGACAAGAAAATGTGGTTTTCCTGTTCCTAGGGGCTGTGGTCTTGTTCTCTTGATTCTACCAGAATGAAATGCTGTTGCAGTTATGACGATCAAAAGGCATTTTTCTGCTCTGCTTGTTTGGCCACAGCTGCAGGAGGAGTTCCTTGTCTTGGCATCTCTTGCCGAGATCTGACTCCGTCTCTGTTCACCGGAGGGGACAAAAACTGTAGCTAAGGCACTGGTGCTACTGCCGGGGCTGCGAAGAGCTTCTGCACAGCCTCAGTCCTCCCAGGAGCCTTGCTTTAAGGTGCTGCTTGGGAAGGACAGCTAGTACCAAATCCTTCCTGCACTGCCAGCTCACAAGAGATGCTCCCTGGCACGGCCGAGCCACCCAGGGAGCATCTGCCTGGGCAGCCTGCATTGCCCTCAGCCCTCCCTACCGTAGGCAGAGCAGGGTAGCAAGTCTGCATAGAGTGGTGGAAATGCCTCCTGTAACCCTTTTCAGCAGGGTTGCTGGTGTGGGGAGCTTTTTAATTTCAATTGCCTATTTCCAGTTTTATTTCCAAGGCTTCGGTCCTGGTGACTTTGCTTTGGAAGAGCAGTTCAGCGTGGTGAAGGACCAGGAACTCGAGCCTCAGCTCTGCGCCTCTCAAAAGAGTACGTGAAGGAAAGGGGCTTTCTGAGAGGAAGATGTGATTGTAGGGTGCTTCTGGGAAGGCACAGGAGTCTTCTGAGTCTCTTGGGTGTGAGCTGACAGCGCTGGTAAAGACTAAGAAGTGCTGTGGATGAGTAGCTCAGCATTCCAGGAGACCTCAGCATCTCTTGTAGTAGATAAGCCTGATGCAGTTGTAGGCTAGAGACAACCAGTAAGGCAAAGCCAGCTCTGCATGGAAGGTTGCTTTGTGCAAGCCTTGCTCAGCTTCTCTTTGAGGTGCCAAAGCCTCCCAGCTGGCTATGGCATGTATTTTCTGTGCCCAGAGACCTTGGCTTGTTTTGATGCTGTGTCTGTTTTGGAGAACATTAAAATAAATAAAAAAATTGTTTGGAGGCAAGGAGTCTGTGTTGGGAACCATTTGATTAAATAACCATAGGCTTCCTCAACCCTCAATTAGCACAGCCATGATCAGGCCTCTCTGAGTATCCCTGTGGGTTTTAGGTGTGTGGCTCACCCTAAACTCTGATGCTACAGGATTGGCATCCAGCAAGGTAAGGAAGTGGGTGTTCTGGTAGAGAGCAACTCTTTCTGGATGTGTATTTATATCCGTATCTGCTCCAAAAGTCTGAGGCACTCCTCTGCCTTCGATGATGAGCAGTGTCTCGCTGATGGTTGGTATAGTACCATGACAGGCTACATTTCTAGCTTAGCAGGAAAGCTCGAAACTGCTAAAACCACGTGAATGATGGCTGCTGCAGCTGGCTGGGTTTGACCCTAGTGTGTCCAATGGCAACTATGAGCATAGGGGGGGTGACTTCAGTCTCTTTTTCTTTTTTTCCTCCTTATTTTATTTTGTGCTAACCCTTTCCCACCACTTGAGCAAAGTCAAAACCATTTTTCTAGAAAACAGCAGGGCCCAAAGCCAGCGTTTTGATTATATAAACAGTCATCTTGCCTCGTGCTTTGCTTCAGTGTAGCACTGGCTTCTTTTCCTGGAAATCCTCTAAAAAAGCCAAATTCAGGATTGGTGTAGCTATGTCACGGAAAGAAAATACAAAGCCAAAATGGCCTCTGAGGTACAGAGTATGGCAAGACCTCAAATACCAAAATCCCACGTAGCAGCAAGTATTCAGGCAAAACTGTTCCTAACTTACCTTTTGAGAGGGGAAAAAAAAAAAAAATTGGCAATAGTTGTTGCCTTTGTGTCGCATAATCCACCCCCCCCCCCCCTTCCTTGGGTGCCCTGTAAAAGTTAATTCATTACTGTTTGCAAAGGACTGCATTTCTCTGCTGCCAAATGCCACTGAAGTTCCCTGTGCTTCTGTTGGATCCGCTTGTTTGCTTTCCTTGTTGGCAGCGTGCTGGGACATGGCCTTCTTCGGGGTAGTAACAATAATAATAATTTAACAAAACAAAACAGACCAAACAGACCGACAACAATAACAAAAAGAACCAAACAAATCAACCCTCCAACCACACAAAATGGAAAGCAACAAAACATAGAGCCTTACCGAAATTACCTACAAGGAAAACTGGGTTTCTAGTAGGTCACTGGCCTGTGCAGGAGTTGTGGGGTTTTTTTTTTGTCATGTCATAGGTTTTCTGAGTCTGAACTATGGCATGAAAATGCTTTTCATGTCCTGATACGCTTTTCTGTGTTCTGGTAGTTTGTTACGATGTCTGAAATATATTGGGCTGCCAGATCCGCTTTGTAGGACACTGGGAGGATCCTCGCTCTGGCCCTCTCCGAACAGGCAATTAAGCATTGAGACTTTCCCTTCATTTTCTTCCTGCCCCTCCCCATTCTTTGAAAACCGTGAATGCAAGGAGAGCCTGAGTTTGCCGAAGTGTGGGGTGAATGGATGCAGTGACCGGCATGGTGCTAAACTCCTCCCGGGACACTTCGGCAAGGAAGGCAAGCCGCCTCCGAATGCGGGCTCCGGGAAGACTGCCAGCTTCCATTCCCATCGGAGCTGGCGTGTGGGTGGAGAGGAGGCTTGCTGCGGCCACTTCCACCTTCCTCGCAAGGCAGCAGAGGGTCTGCCCTGCAGCGGAAAGTCCCAAAAAACTGAATTTCTGTTGGGAGGCAGCAGGCTCCTCCTTAGATTAGCATTTTGCTTTGCTCCTGCTCGCTCCTCGGGGCTGCTCTGGGCGCTTATTTGCTTGCTGTTACCCTCCTCCTTGCACGCCGCATTGCACAAGAGCGTTGGGTCCCTTTCTGCCGGGCTTGTGATGGCTGTGCCTGTTCCGGGGGGGTTCTTGTTGCTTTGCAGCTCCCGCATGGGGCAGGGCTGGCTGTCCTGCGCTGTGCAGGGTGAGGCTTCCCCTTGATGTGGGCAAAGAGGTTGAGCAACACAGCCCAGAAGGCTCTGATTCAGCCTTCTCTTCACTCTTGCTAATTATTGTGACCCTTCTAATTTTCTTGTCCGCAGCATCTTCTCTTTAATTTTTTTTTTTTTTTTTTTTTTTCCTTTAAAAGGGAACTTGAAGGGTTGCGGTCCAGCCGTCTTCCTAAGCTGCCATGCTTAGGATGGACTACATGGGAGACAGAAACAGGCTGGTAGAAATTTAGGAAACTGATGTTTAATTACAATTCTGTTCCCCTAGAGCAGATCTTCTCTGTGATTGGGGTACCTCATGTGCGGGACTGAGCCTGTGCTGGATTTGCATCTGCAAGAAATAGCTGGGCTTTAATTTTCAGGGCAGCAATGGTTGCTTATTACAATATAAAAGCTTTATTGTGTTTGGATTTTGGGTGCATGTGTCAGTGAATTGGTGGAGTAGGTTATTTAGTGAGGGGATGGAAGGAGTAGTGGGTAGGGAAAGCAGGCATCCTGATGATAACGTTCTCTGTGGGGTCCAGGGAAAATGTGTATATATTAAAATAAATTATTCTGTCCAGTGATGCCTTGTGCTTTGTCCTAATAGAGCTAGTTGGTCAATGGAGCACCTCCCAAACATCTCCCACTGCTGGGACGGAAGTTCCAACACTGCCTGAAATGAGTGCAGTGTATTAGCAGACTGTAACTCTGTTCATTTTTATCTTCTTGTTTTCAGTTGATCCTAGTTTTCCAAATGTTACGTTTTGAGATGAAACTGTATGGAGTTTTACTTTCCTGGGAAGCGGACATGGAAAAACTCAGTCATGTTTGAATGTAGTCAGAAGGGGGAATATGTGCTGCTGCCACATGACTTCGTTTATGAAATTTTGTTTTTAAGCTGCAGCAAATTCACAGTAGAAAACAGAAGTTTGGCAGGGAGAAATAAACCAGCTTTCACTTTTTCTGTGTCATCATCTACATGTGCGTGGCAGTGGGTCAGTCTGTACTACTTCATTAAAGGAAGATTATTTCCTGGATTAAATAGTGGCATTTAATTCCATATCAGTAGCTGAGTGCTTAAATGGAGTTGCTTTTAACAAACCTGATATGAGGAAATATTAAGGACCAGCACCTTGAAAGTAAAGCTTCTTTAAGATGCTCTAGCTGGATGCAAAAGACCCCACTACACAGTCTGAAAGGTGGAATTCGCCTCAAAAGCTAAATTAATCATCTTAAAGGTACACAGCTAATGAAATATATGGCGCTGTACCATAATACTGACGAAGGTACACAGTGAACAAGTCTGGGTTTGTTCTTCTTTCTCAGGATCTAATGAATGGGCTGGCATCTAGGCTTAGTTCACCGATCAGTGGGAGGGGGGCAGCTGGAGAATGAGGATGGCAGAGGGGGTGTGTGTGTGTTTAAATTACTGGGGTGTGATGCAAAAGTTTAATATTAGCACAAGGCACAGGAACATTTAAATTGCTCCTCTGGGAGCGCAAGTTGAATCGGTGGTGGTGCTGAGAATTGAATTTAGGTCTTAATTTGTTCATGTCTTATTTTCCCACGTTACCATCCTTGTAATGTTTTCTTCTTATGTTGTAACATGTGTGAGAATACTTGGTTGCTTTCCTTAGGAGCGGCTTTGTTGGTAAGTGCGGACTTTACAATTAACTGGCAACAAATGCGTTGGCAGTTCCCTTTTATAATTTTTGTGGGTTCAAAATGAAATTAAGTGTGGGTTCTTGGCGAACTCCAGCTGACTGAATGGGTGATCTTGGTGATTTGCTAAGAATACTGCTGCCAGCCGGACACCACGCCAGGGCACGGAGCCAGAGCGATGTGGAAGGAGCTATGTCCTAGGCCCCGCGTGTGCGTTGGCATTTTTAAACACCATCACCCTGGCTTGTTTTGAAGTACTGTCCTATTTGCTAGTAGCGGGGCCTACAGACATCTGTCTCGCTGTTGTCAAAATGATTGCAGAGGAAGATACCTCTGGGTTGAGCCTTTCCTGCCGCTGGCGCGTGTGCTGTTTTGCTCCTGTGTGTCATCGTTTTATGTAGCGGCATCCCTTCAAAGGGAGGGAGGGAGTGTCGCTGCTCCTTATTCTGTCCCTTGCCTGGGATTTAACAAGCAGCCATACTCCTCAGGCAGTGATCTTATCTTGCTGTGAAAGCTGAAGAGATTGGGCTCCTGTCGGTGCTCCCATGGAGGAGGTCTGAGGAGCTGCGAGGTGCGGCTGGAAATGACTCAAAGGGAAAAGCATCCATCCTGAGCTAGTCCCTCCATCCAGGCCGGCTGGCTACAGCAAAAACCAGCGTGGTGCTCTGATCTTCAGCCTGGGCAAGGTCTCTGCTTCACTGCTGTCGAGCTGCTGAGGTGGGCTGAGCTCTTCTTCTGCAGTTTCCCATGCTGCAGGCAGCCTAGCGCTTCAGTTTTTGCTGCCCTTGTTTAGGGATTTCCTATCATCCCTTCACTGAGGTGAGGGCAGACACATTTATCTTGTATCTCAGATGAAATGTTAGGTCCCAGAGAGAGTAATTAATATTCTGTATATTGCATAATGCCGTAGGCGTGACAACCCGTTCCAAATAATGCGGCTATTTCTTTTTCTTCTTTTTTATTTCTTTTTTTAATTTTATTTAAAGAAACAAAACAACTTGTTGCATTTTGGGGGGTTTTGTCTCAAGTTGGTTTTGTGTTTGTTTTTTTCTTTTCTCCCTAGCATCCAGCGAGCTGCACTGGTGGTTCTGGAAAATTACTACAGAGATTTCACGGTCTACAACCCAGCCTTGTTAACAGCCTCCAAATCCCGTGCAGCCAAGCACATGGCTGGACTGAAAGTCTACAATGTTGATGGTAGGTGAGGTGAAATGTAGGCTCTGAGACTGGGTGGGATGGGGAAGGGCTGGGTTGGCTTTATGCTTTGTTATGCACACATTCTCACCTTTTTGCTTTGCCAAATCCTTGTCTCTTGCTGGAAATCTTCCTAACAGTGCTGAGTTTGCCGGTTCCACGTGATTTTACAGATGTGTTTAGCCCACAATAAGGCTTTTGTCCTTGCCAGGTGAAACAGCCAAGTTTTTGGTCAGGCTTAATTATTATGTGGCTTGACAAGCACTTTTCGGCACCACTGCTAGGCAGCCTCTGCTTTTTGTCACCCTTGGGTCATCTCCTTGGTTGTGCTAGTACAATAAACACAACTTCTAACCTTAATGAGTTCCTCAGTCACTTGCTATGCCTCTTCCACAGGCAGCCTTCAGGAAAGTGAAGGAGGTTGATACCAATGTGGGAAGATGGGGCAGCCTTAGCAGTAAATCAGCTATGCCTGGCTTACGCACAGCCGTGCTACCAAGTCATCGTAATGCTAAGCAGTTCGTGGAAATTCAGAAACGGATAACTATCCCCCTTGAGCTTTGCCATTCCACAAACCTGTTTCATATTTTCAGGCTCTACAGAGGCCTGTGGGAGGGTGGCTGGGTGGATCCCTGTGGACCCTCAAAGCAGTGAAAACTGGACTTAATCATATGACACTCTTAAACCCTATCAGTGAAAGCTAGGTGTGATAAGCAGGGTGTGCCCAGCCATCATCCCAGGATGTGTTTAAGAGACGTTTAGATGTAGTGTTGGGGGATATGGTATAGGGGAGAACTTTGTAGAGTAGGGTAGATGGTTGGACTCGATGATCCCAAGGGTCTCTTCCAACCTAGATGATTCTATGATTCTATGATCACAGCCTTTATAAATGTGCATGCCTTTGATGGAAGAACTGAAGTTGTGTAGGGAAGCTTTTACGGTGAAGGACAGCTGAGGTCCTGTCACAAGATGTGGCAAGGCACATCCTGCCCACGAATAGGTTAGTATTGAAGAGCTTTGAGAGCTGGAAGGGAGAAGGGACTGAAGGGACTTAGCTGGGCAAGAGGGCTCTGCGTGTAGGTTGTGGAGACTGAATCACAGAATTGTCAGAGGTGGAAGGGACCTCTAGAGATCATCTCGTCCAACTCCCCTGCTAGAGCCTAGAGCACGTTACTCAGGACTGCATCCAGGCGGGTCTTGAAAATCTCCAGAGAAGGGGACTCCACAACCTCCCTGGGCAGCCTGTTCCAGTGCTCTGAAATATGAAGAATATGTGTCACATGGGAAAACATGAGACATGATTGGTTTACTTTCAACAAAACTTGAGTGCCTTATGGATTGGGGTTTTTTAAATTTTTTTTTGCGTTTTTAGTGACTTCAGAAGTTTTAAAAACTGTATTCTAAATGTTTCCCCAAACCTGATATAGCACTTCTGAGTCCATAAAATTAATTGGAGGCTTAGATCCTTACAGTGAAATGTCCACATCCTGACAGGGGAAGGGTGAAGGGAAGCAGGGGGGAGGGAGAGGAGCAGGCTTGCTCATCCTGTGTCCCCTGCTGCCTGGCGTGAAGAAGCTCAGGTGGGAAAGAACGAGTTGGGTTGGAGAGGGGAAGCAAACAGACTTGCTCTGTGCTTTCCTAGAGGTGAAATCTTTCATTCCAGCTGCTCTCTCTCAGTGCAGCCTGGTGTGGGGAAAGTGAGGACTTCCCGATCGGCACACCATTCAAACCCAGCGGCCCCACCAGGCTGTCTGCAGGATGTGCCATTCTGATTACTAGCTGGCTTGTCTTCTCAAGAGATGCTGCAGTATCTCTTCAGGAGGTGGCAGGGTCCCTGCTCCTGCAGCACCTGCTGGGGTGCTGGGACTCCCAAGCTCAGAGGTGAAACCGCCAGTCTGGTAGCATTAGTGGCTTAGGAGCTGCTAGCTCACAAATCTTTGTTGGAAGAGAAGGAACCAGAAGCAAGCTCCAGATGTGGCTGGCAGGCCTTTCCAGGTGTCAAGCTCATGAGCCTGCCAGGGCCTGAAAACTCATGCCTTCCCTTCTGGGGCAGTACCGGTTCCCTGGGCTGTTCCTTGTGCAATGCCGCTGCCTTCGTGGATGTAGAAATCTCAGGCTTAGAGGCATGTCCTTAAGAAGATTCCCATCCATTTTACAAAGCAGAGTGTAATTCTGGCTGCAGCTTTATGTTGGCATCCTGACAGTCTCTTACGCCCTCCATATGAAAAGACAGTAATGCTATTAAGGCAGCCTAATTTGTTGGCAGCTTTTGTATTTGATACTGGAGCAGCCAGGAAGGGAAAACATCTTGCTGTAATCTCTCTTACACGGAGTGGCGAGGCTCACCTTCAAAACCAGGATTTTCGTCGCCAGGCATAGTCAACGAGGCAAATCACACTTCTAACCCAAATTTGGGAGCTAGTGTCTCCCTTGAGTCGTATCCTCCATTTCAGGGCTGTCAAACAAAGTCTGAAGTGTTTAGACTCTTAAGAAGCTGTGTGAATGTTCGTCCTTCCCACTGCTGAGCTTCAGGCTTCTGTCTTGGAATCCGGTTTATGCTTTTTAGGAAAAAAATGAAAAGTTGCCCTTGCATGAGCAGAAAAATTTTAAGTGTGTCTGTGCAACTGATTGGCCTTAACCACTGCCAGTTGTGAGAATGTGGGCTTTCAGAGCAGTTAGTTAGAAAAGCAGCTCTTGGTAGTTTGGAGACTGTCCTAGATTTCTCCTTTTTTCCCCTCTAGTTAGACCCACCTCTATCTAGATAAACGGGTTGGTAGACTCTTTTGGGGTGACATTTTTTCTCCCCTCTCTGCCCAACCAGCCAGAGCCATGAGCTTCATGAGGGAACTGCAGAATCTGCTGCTGCATTTTAGGGTCATTGGTTAAAGTCCTGTAGTAGACAGCTCTGTCACTTGTCCAGGTGTTGGAGAACAGATTGCAGCTTCCCTGTTCCTGTAGCTGTGTAGGATCTGTTAACAGCAACAGAAGGGCTAATGGCAGGTACTGCTCTGAGAGCCTTGAGGAGCTACTATGCATATAGACCCCAGCCTACCCTGTTGCAGGACTGCTACTCTGACAGCATCTGCCCTTCTGGAAAACCCTGTGCTTTGTCTAAAGGTGACCCTGCTGCCTTTGCATCCTGTTTTTCCTCTCTGCGTGTAACTGTCTGGAGCTTGGCTTTCATTCGTTCATCTTCATGGCTCTTGATGTTCTTGTGTTTGTCTTTCTCCTCTTTCCAACTCCTCACTTCTTGTGCTCTCACACTGTCTTGTTGCTGAAACGTGGTGTGTTCCAGCTGCCCTTGCCTTCAAACTGAAAACATATATAATGGGTGGTAAGTTGCATCCTTGGCATGTGCACCTCACCTCTGCCTTTGTGTATGTTATGTGAGATCCTTCATCCCAACTAACTTCCCTCATCCACAAGCCAAAGTCCCCTCTGCAAGCCTGTGCTGTCTGTCAGAGCTCCTGAGGACCAGGGAAGGGTTTGTAGCCTTGGCTGGGAAGGCTGGAGCCTCGAAGCACTTGTGACAGGTGCTGTGGGGTACCGGTCTGTCCCAGCCCCAGACCTGTGGCATTAATGCCACTTTCTTGCTCTTCCTCGCCTCCCGAAGGCCCAGGTAACAACGCTTCGGGGCAGTCCCGTGCCATGATTGCAGCCGCGGCCCGTCGCCGGGACTCCAGTCACAACGAGCTCTACTATGAAGAGGCTGACCACGAGCGCCGAGTGAAAAAACGCCGTGCAAGGTAAAGATGTTCCTTCCCGGCTGCCGCTCCTCAGCGCTGCGAGGCTCGGTCGCATGGGGCTTGCGGAGCCTGATGAGGGCTGGGGGGACCTGAGGTTAAGGGCTGGGGGTTGGCTATAAATCTGTCACAGAGAAGAAGCGTATGACACCCAGATGCACAAGGGATGGTGACAGCTGAAGAACATGCATAAAGCGGAGCTCGTGTTTAGTATGCCAGATAAAGCTAATGCAATGTCACGGATTAGGGAACAGTCCAGTGCTTGACAAATCTGTAGTTACTTGCTGTAGGAAATCCCATTATTTCCCCTATGCCCAGGCTTGTCATCTCAGCTCAAGTAATCCAGGAACAGGATTCGTGGAGCACTTAGTATTGCCTGTTCATATTCACATTCATAGAATATTTGTGTTTGCAGACTACTACTAAAAGGGGCGGTTTGCCCTTTTCAATGAGTTGAGGAGGAAAGACCCGGCCAGAGCTGGGTTGTGTTTTATTTTGGAGCACAGGTATATTTCCTGCCAGTCACACTTGGGCTGCAGAGTCGATGCTTTGTTGAGGTCACCTGAGATAGCACCTCTATTTGCTCTGGAGCCTAATTACAGTTTGTAGTTAACGTACCTAACGGTTCGAGGCAAGTTGCCTATGGACAGGGCACCCCTTAACTGAGCCATGGTTGGAAGGAATGTGCTGTAACTGGAAGGAGCTGGCTTGTTTTGTTTTGGCAGTTTTATATTTCATTGGGAAAGTGCTGGCAGTGTCCCCCCGCAAAGCCTCCTTCAGTCTGACCTGTGCTCCATTGCCGCTGTCTTTTGGGCTCCCTTCCAGCCTTGGAGCAATAGGAAACTAAACTTTCCTTTCCATGCAGTGTAGCATCCTAACTCGGGCGCATCTCCCTCGCTTGCAGAGTTTGGTTAGAACAGCTGCTTAGTCAGAGGAAGACCATCAGTCACTAGAAGACCAGACCAGATGTTTCAAGGGAGAAAGGTCAGAGCTGCAACAAAAAGACGCAAGGAGATTAGAAACTGATTTCCGGCCCCCACCTCCCTCAAGTCAAATTAAACAGAATGGGCAGGGGTCAGGGCTTCTGGTGCTGTTCCTTGTATATAGTCTGCATGGGGTATGCTATACTTTTGCTTGTCATGAGGCAGCTTCCCCTGGCCTTAAGATGCTTTGGGTACTGAGGGCAGTGTGGGCAGTAGTTGTTTTACACTAAATTTCCACTCAAGTCACCAAGTCCTGCCTGGAGATGTAAAGGAGTTTTGTTGGGTGGCTCTTCCATTATCATTGCTTTTTCCTCACTAACCATAGCATAGCCCCTCACTTGTTATTTAGTCCTGGGCTAACTTGCAAGTGTCGTTTGGCATGTGTTTGCCTTCTTATGGTGTGGTCTTAGTGTTTGCTCACCTGTGCCAACACAGGAATGGTTTGCAGAGGCTGTCTCTAGCTGCAGCGTTAGGAGTGAAGGCGGGAGAGGAGGGGTGCAGAACAATCATTCAGCCGCAGAAGGTCTGGACCCAGTTGGTGTAAATCGGAGCAGACAGCAGCTTGTGAGCACCAGAGAGTCACCGAGCGGTCTGTGTCCTGGGTCATGCTAGTTTATAACCAGCTTTCCTTACTGCTTGCCTGTCCTTACACTTCACACTGCAGTAGTGTATGCTGGAACTGTTGTTTTCAAAGACAGGCATTAAACACGAGGGCAGCTGTGTCTCATTTGAGTCATGTAGCTGATGTTTATGCTGTGTTGGCAGAACCAAGTACGACACTCAGGCTTTTAAAGTCTCAATCCTGGTTTGTGACCCTCAGTTGCTAGATGGCTTGGGCAAAGAAAGAAAAGTTGCTGTCTACCCCTCAGACTGTCAGTAGAGAAGATTTTATGTAAATTGTGTGATGGCAGGCAGTGAGTCAGTGGCAGAGATGGGAGTAGGAGCTTGTAAATCCTGACTCCCAGGCTCTGCCTTAACCACAGACCCATCCTACCTCTCTTGATTTTCCTTCTGCAGGCTTGTGGTTGCAGTAGAGGAGGCTTTCACTCACATCAAACGGCTCCAGGCAGAGGAACAGCAGAAAGCTCCAGGAGAGATGATGGACCCCCGAGAAGCAGCCCAGGCAATCTTTCCCTCCATGGCAAGAGCTCTGCAGAAGTACCTTCGCACCACCCGCCAGCAACAGTACCACAGCATGGAGAGCATCTTGCAACACTTGTCTTTCTGCATCACCAATAACATGACACCAAAGGTAATGCTTTCCCTAATGTTGGTGCCAGAAGGAGGGAGAAAGGGATGGCACATCGATGTGTGCAGGCAGAACAGAAAATTGTCGGGGGAGGTGTGTGTGGAGGTTTTCACAGTTGCTGTCTGTGATAAGATCAGTGCATTGTAGGCTGCATCAGGTCTTAAAGGGAAGTAATGTTTCCTCTACATCATCATCTGTCTTTTTTTATCTGAATGCGCCTGTTGTTCTCATATCCAGTTCAGCAAAGGGAATACCAAAGAAGTGTCTGAGATGGTGGCCTGGAGTCCCAGGCTGTGTTCCCAGCTGGCTTATGGTAGCAACATGATGCAGGTGGCAACCTGCAAAGGACTTTTTTTTTTTTTTTTCTCCCCTCCTTTACACTGCTGCATTTTGGACTGCTTCTAATTATCACCTAAATCCCTCTCTGTCTGAAAACATTTCTAATTCGTGGGCCACTTGCTCAAACGTCAGTTTGCTGCTTCGCACCCTGACTGTGGCTGTTGACTTGCGGACACTGGGAGGGACTGAATAATGAGGGGGATCGTGTGACCCACTCTCCACCTTCCCCTCTTAAGAACACTCCACAATCCTAGAGAAGGGTTAGAAATGTGAGAATTTACTCCTGGGCATTTACCCGGGACTTACTACTCTAAGAGCAGAAATGCTGTCGAGAGATGGGACTTGGCACCCTCTCACTGGGATCCACCTGGGACCTCGCCCAGGTACGCACGGGGGAGTTGTGCTGCCATTAAGATTGTAAAGGACACTTTAAAATGCAAGTCAAACGGTGCGCTCTGTTCTGCTTTCAGTTTTGCAGCTTCAGACAGGCTGCAAACATGGAAACCTCTGCTTTCCACCTTAGCTTGGCCTGAAGAAGGGAAGGCCGCTTGTCCCATCTGCCTACCTGGAACTGCAATTTTGGGATGGGTTATGGGGCTGGTAGGGGAGAAATGACCTCTACTCCACTGAAATGCTGCTGGATGGCAGTGCTGGCAGCAGGAGTCAGGGCTATAACTTTGCAAGCTTGCTGGGATGGACTGAAAGAGTGGTTGTGTCTGCTCCTGGGGTCTGAGAAGCCGGGACAGACCAGGGAGAGGATGTCCCCTGAAGCACAGAAGCCGAAACCATTTGCAGCATGGCAAGCCCATGCTCGTGGATCTGTAGCTGGGAAGAGAGCATCAATCCAGAGCAAGTTGCAGGGTCAGCACTAATGCGTGTCCCTCTCTCGGCAGGCATTCCTGGAGCGTTACCTCAACCCAGGCCCAACCCTCCAGTACGACAGGGATCGATGGTTCTCCAAGCAGTGGACACTTGTCAGCGAGGAAGCGGTCACAAGCGGGTTACAAGATGGCATTGTTTTTGTCCTCAAGTGCTTGGACTTCAGCCTTGTTGTTAATGTGAAGAAAATCCCCTTCATCAAACTCTCAGAAGAGTTCATAGACCCTAAATCTCATAAATTTGTCCTCCGCTTACAGTCTGAGACTTCAGTCTAAGGGATTTTGAGGGTGGGTTGTTTGGGGATTTTTTTTTTTTTCAATATTGTGCTTTTGGGTGTAATTTCCCCAATGCTGACTGAAACTGGCAGATGATGGACCAGTAATATTTGACCATCTGCACTTTATTTGGAAAGGGGAGGGGGGAGTTGGGTTATCTTATCTAGAAAGAAATATCTTAAGAGGCGACAGGGTGACTTGGCTCGGTTAGCTCAGCCTTGGAGACAGAACAGATTTTTTTTTTAATTTTTTTTTTCTTTCCTTCCCGCTCCTTTCCAGGCATACTGTAAATCTCACGCTCCCTCTCTCCGCACGATTGCAACGTTGGTATTTTTGTTGGAGCGCTGCCTTATGCCCTGCGCTTTTGTGTCTCTGCTTTTGCGACCTGTCGCTGTCTCCGAGAGCGCGCTGCTCGCCTCTCCGCTGTAGAAACCTGCTTGCACAGCGGGGATTTGCAGTTCCCTCCTCGCTCGGGGAGGAACCCATCAAAGGGTGGGTGTGAGAGCTTCTGTGAGCCACCTAATCTGGAGACTGAAGACTTTTATTCTTTTCCTCCTCTCCATGTGCTCTCTTCTGTCAGTGCTGGGCCTTTAAGAGCATAGTGGGGTGGTTTTGCTTTCTGTGTCTCTGAAGCTGCTTGTCTTGAATTGGATCAACCCATCTTGCAGCTCTTCAATTTCTTTTTAATTTTTTTTTTTTTTAACCAGTGCTTGTTAGTGAAAAACTGTTCTGTGTGGTACAGCTCCCTGTTATCTCTCACCCGCTTCCCCCTCTCCTGTTTGCCTGCATCTGTGTGGGGCGCTCCCAAGGCTCCCTGGTTCTGTCCCCTTCTGTGTGGCTTTCTGAATGTGTTTCTCTCGCCACAGTCCCCTCGGGGTCTGCCTTACCGCCAGTTCCTTTTGCACCTGCAAGGGCTGCGTATTTGCACTGGGACAGGGTAGGTGAGTACCTGGCTTCTCCTCAGATAAATCACAGACCCTCCCTACGTCTGACAGCCTCTTTGAGGGGAAGCGGGGTGCAGGCAGGAATGTGCCCCTCCCTCCCCAGCTGGCTTCAAGTGCGTCTGGAGGAAAGAAGGGCAAAAGCATTTCCCTCCTTGAGGAGAGGAGCCAGGGAAGGGCTGATCTTTGCCATGTGCACTTGCTTTGGAGAGCTGCTGTGCTCTGGAAACACTGCAGTGTGTCCTTCCCCACCATACGCCTTCAGCTATAGCTAAGAAATACCAAACTATGTCTGAATGTTGAAAATCTGCCTGACTTTCTTGGCCTTTCTGTACTGCAGGAGGTTCTGCTCAGTGCCAGCACCTGCTCCTGCGAGGGATGCGTAGCTCTTAATTTGCAGTTTGGTTTGCAAGGCTGCCTTTGCCCATCAGCGCAGCTTTTGTGCGTGACTTCTGTTGCCTGAGATTTGCGGAGCGTTGAAAAGTTTGCTTTTAACGATGGGCCTCTAAAGCGATGTCTGAAATCTGATTGCCATCACAGGGCATCGTCTGACTCTGGAGCCAGCTCTGAGCCTGGCAGGGACCTGCCTTTAGTCAGGTCTCTCCAAGAACCTCCCCCCCCAGCTCTGTGGTGGTAGATTTGCGTGTGTGAATGCAAACGCTTGATTCGCTTTGCTCGCACTCCCCTCACCCCCCTCACCCCCACCCCCCCCAGTCTTTTGCCTTGCAAATATCTCTATCAGGCAGGATCTGACCTGCCCTCCATACAGATTTCTTAACACAGAGGGCCCCAGTTCAGCAAGGTGCATAAGCCAGTGCCTTTTGCTACCAGGGTGCATTGTCTTCCAAAGGGAGTTGTGACAGCCTTTCCCATCCCCTCTGGCCTTCCCTGGGCTCCTTCACCAGCTCATGGGGCTGCCCCTCACTCCCACCAGTGCGAAACAGCCTGGCTGAGAGCAGGGAGCAGGGCTCTGCCAGTCCTGCATGGCATGGCTGGTATGGGCTGACTGGTGCCCACCACGAGCCGATGGGAGGGAGCAGCCGCCTTAAGCCGGGGTGCAGGGCGGGGGTCCAGCCTCTTCCAGCTTCAGCAGCAATGGAGCTGCATGTCCAACAGCACCCACGAATAGTCCTCTTGGGATCAAGGGAGCACTCTGGTGAGCAAGGGTCCAAAGCGGTGATTCCTTATCCAAGTGACACCTGTAGTCTCCTGCATCTTCTTACAAGTGCATGGTAGTCATCTGGATCCTGTCTTTTCCATGTAATGTGCCAGACATGGTTGTGAAGAAACTAGATGGCACAGTACATGATGGGATTGGGCCCACATCCCTTAAAAGATGGGAAGTAGGTAGTTTTCCCTTCCCTAAACTTAGTGTTTGGGTTTCTTTCTAGGTCAGACTTTCTGGTACAGGGACTCCGTTATTGACTGTGGCCTTTGCAGTATTTGATTTTGTAAAAGTACATTATTTTGTTCCCTCCTGCAGGGGAAAAAAAAAAAAAAGAAAATATCTCACGCTTGGCTTTCCTAAAGATGCATGTATCTGACTTTTACGATGTGCATAACCAGCAAGGTGGGAGAGACTGGGAGTAGCTTGGGAGACTATGGAGCACTTATACCTGTGTGGAGGCTACTGCCTGTGGCTGAGTTGGCTCATTTCTCTGAAGCCAGAACAAGAACCACCTTGCCAGGGGCTTGGGTGTGCCATGTGCGTGAGAGAGCACCTTGTCTCAGACATCTCTGTAAAACTTCCTTACTTTCCCAGGATTTCCTTCCCTTTTCCTTTTCCCTCCCCCACAAGGGCGGTTGTCTGACAGTATCTGCTCAGGAAACTCATGTCTTAATTGTGTTAAATCCTTAAACACATGGACAACCAGGGGGAAACGGCGCAGGCTCACACTGGTCTGCTTCCTCATCTGTGTGCTGTGGTTCAGTGCTGCCTTTTCTGCCTGCTGCCGAAAAGGACACTGTCTGTGGGGGGCAACTCCTACATTAAACGCTCATCCCTGTGTCAGCAGTGTGAATGCTTTGCCTGATGAAATCTGAAGGAGAGGACTTAGCCTCTCAGAGCATTTCTTCAGAGTTGCAACCTGCTTACGGGTGAGGAGAGACTAAAGGCAGAATTGGGACTCCTGAGTATTCCCTGGTTTTGTTGGGGTTTTTTATGGCGTTTTATTTTTTTCAGGGTCTCTCTTGTTTCCCCTCTCCATGCAAAATCAGGGGACCACTGTCATACCTACCTCTCTGGGGTGTTGTGAGGGTAAACTCCAACTTGTTGTCAAGTGCTTCGAGATCCACAGATGGATCTGTGGCATCTATAGGAATTCAGACTCTTCATAAAAATACTGAGCAGTGAGAGCAGACTGGTTTGTTTAACTGTGTTTATAGCCAGCTAATGAGTAAGAGTCGAGTCACAGGGAATGAAGCTCTGATCCAAAAATCCTGCAGTCCTTACTTCTGCAGAGCTTGCCAAGAGCTGAGCATAAATAAGGCTTGTAGGGTTTGCCAGCCAAGAGCAGGCTGTTTTCCTCCAAATGCCTCTCCTATCCTGCAATGTCTCCTTGCACATATTCTCCCTCCTCTCTCCCAGCCTGGATGCTTGTACCTGGCTGGGAAATGTTTTTTTTTTTTTAGAATTCAAGTGGTTTATAAGACAACCTTGTTTGTGGTGAAGTGGACAATGTCCCCCTCAGGAGGAGATCATTGCACTGGATATCCTTCACTAAAGGCTGAGCCACCGGATAGGGTGCTGTGCTGCCTAGCCAGGGGTGGTGTTGCCCCACTCGTGTCTTCCACATTGGCATTTTTCCTATGGCTTTCAAGTATGCTGCTTGGATACTTTAAAGGCTTTGTTTTTTGCTCTCAGATTTGTTACAGCCTAAATCCAAAGCCATGCTGACATCTTCCAAAAACAGATGCAGCTAAGACTTTCAACTGTTACGGAGCAGATGGAAATGGCTGTGGGTTCCCACAAGGGCGGGCTTTCTCTTTCATGGCTAAAGAGTGAAGGATTCAAATTTCTTGCAGCTTCTAGGAGTGATGGGGCAGATATTAAGCCCTTAATACCTTGCCAGTCTTCTAGCTAGGACTGGGTGAAGGTTGTTAACACATCTCTGAGCCCCTCATTGTCACGTGGCTGCAGTGCTCTCAGAAGTATTTTAGCGCTCCCCTTCCATAGCGTACTGGTGGTCCCTGACCAAGCCCCTGTGGTCAGCTTGGGGAGGTGGGGGGGCTGCTTGCGACTACCAGTTTTCACCCTGGGAGGAGAGATGTTGCCACCTGCACACCCCTGCAGGCAGCAGGGTAGCTGGGGTGGGATGAACCCTGCATGGAAAGGGTGGTGTGATGTTATTGGAGAGAAAGGCAGATCCAATTGCAGCCTCTGCCAGCTATTCCTCTGACTTTTGCCTCTAAAAACTTTTCTTCCAGCAACTTCGGTCACTGCGGCTCCCATCCTCCCCTCCCTGCGTTTTTCCCTGAAGTTCCCTAGTGAGGTAGAACAAGTATCCGCTGGGATGGGAGGTGCTGGGGCTGCAGCTTGGAGCTTGGGGGCAGCTCATGATAAGGTACAAATCTGGGGGAGGTCTGAACAAATCCCAGCCTCAACGGAGCCTCTTAACCTTCTCCTTTGGGATGGGAATCTCCACGCAAAGCCTCGGGAATTGGCTGTTGCCAAGTACGCCAAAAGCTGCGAGGAAGCAGTTTATGAATCTGGCCCTGCATAAGTGGCTTTTAAAAGTCTTGTTTGAGATGTGCTCATTTCCAACACTTGCTGCTGAAGGAACTGGAAAGATTCATGCTGTGCTAAACGTGGAAACCTATTCAAGCCAATTTCATCTTGCTTACCAAAACTTGTAAATCTGCCCTTTTCAGAGGTAAAACAAAACAAAAAAAGCCTTGCAGTCTTTTGTAAAAATGCTGTAGTCTGGTCCCACACTCCACTGTTTAGTTGTGCTCTGTCCTGCCCTGCCATGTGAGAGCTGTTCACAAGATCTGTGCGCAGATGTCTGTTTTCTCATTCAGCTTGTGTGTCTGTGTGCTTTTTCCCTTATAGATGTGTGCATTTTACATGGCTAAAGCCTCAAGCCAGGCTCGGTGGTTCGGTGTTCTAAACCCTGTTAAGAAGGAAGGGCTCTTGGGATTGAGCTGTTGGGTTTTTTTTTTTTTTAAAAAAAATATGAATTAACACTCCCCCACCCCTCACCCCAAATTTCTGTTCTCCTAAAAGAGATGGCTTTGGGCCATGAAGTCTCCTACAGGAATATGCATCCTTCTGCGTTCAGGCTGCTGCCTCCAACAGATGATGACCAAAAGTTGCCATTTCCGACGGCTGCTCTGTGATGGGTGCGGATGGCTTTGGGATACTCCTGAGCCGGGTTCCCGCAGCACCAGCAGTACATGGCTGGCATCATCCGCCCCTCCGCATCCCTCCAAGAGACTGCGTTTTTATCCCTGTAGCATATCGAAGCCCTGCGGGCAACCAGCCCTGCCCTGTGTGTGCTCTGCCGAGAGAGGGAATCCTTCCCTCTGGCTGCTTCCCGGGCACCTCTCACCAGCGCTAACGAAGCTTGGGGGTATCCATCTCCTGCGTGCACAGTGGGGGGGATGCTGTGGCTCGCTACCTGCACAGGTGTAACTGTGAAGGAATCTTACACTCTTCTGTGCCTGTTTCTTTGATTCAGCATTATCGTGTCTTGGGGAAAGGGGTGGGAGCGAATGCCCTTCCCTCGCCCTCTTTTGATCACTGTGTAATACTCTTTTTCTACACAAACTGTGTATAGTAAGATGGGTTTTGCCAAGGTTTTCTAATTAATAGACACTAACCAGCATTTCTTTCTTTTTTTTCCCCTCCTCTTTGCACATGTGACTTTAACTGCAATGGTACATGGTCTTTCTGTTCTTTTCTAATTGTGAACTTAAGTAAGCGAATTCCTGGTGTCTGTGACATTAATGCACTGTGGGTCTAGCCTAGTAAATTGTTCTGTTCCAAGCTGGGTTCTCTTAAGTTATAGCTGGATGGGGTTTTGTTGTTTTTAAACTGAAACATAAAACCGTTTTACACTTTGCATATTTTGTACAGTAAAATTCTGGAAATAAACTGAAACCAGATTCGATTGTCCCACTCCTTCCTCTTATCCTTTCAGACAAGAAAAAAAGCTTTCTCTTTTCTCTTTTTTTTTTCTCTCTTTTTTTTTTTCTGGCCTTCAAGCATTCCTTAGCTGTGGCTGGGAGGGGCCCTGCAAACATGTGGTTTCACCTTTTTGAAGGCTGTCTTTTTGTCACCCTCCTTCTAGACCTTTCTCATCTTCTCTGCCACAGTAAAATGCAAACTCATTTATCACCCCTGAAGAAAGACTGGCTTTGAACACCTGAAATCTCAAATGATGAGGAGCAAATGTTGAGGCGGGGGGGGGGGGGGGGGTACGGCTGGAGCGGGAACAGGTTTTTCTGCCTCCTGTCTTCTCTTGTAGTTCGCACATGAATTATGAAGTGCTGGGTTCGTGGCAAAGTTCCTTGTTTGGACCTGGCAGGGAGGAGGAGTGGCAAGAGGAGGAAAAGCCCGTGCTCCTTGTTTGTGTGGAAGCGAGCCTGTGCTCTGCTCAAACACCATGTGGGGATCTCGCCCCAACAGCGCCTGTGGGTGCGGCTCTCCCCACCTCCCGTTTCCGTCACCAGCATGCCAGGAGCTGGGAAAGACCGAGCAGCTGTGCCTGAGGAAATGTGGAAGCAGCCTTCTGTAGACCATCTCTGGTACCCGCTCTTCAGGAAAGCCCCTTTGAAATGGGGAGTACCTGGCCTCGCAGCCCTGCCCTGCCCAGCAGAGCTCCTCTGTGGCTTTGCTGGAAAAATCCACAGGATGCTGCCGTGCAATGAAAAAAATACAGCGCAGCAGTTGTGGAGATAAGAGGCATGTGTATAAACGCTAGTGGAGGGAAACATCCAAATGGGTAATTCTCCTGTTGGGGGAGGTGGGGGGAGATGGATGTTTTTAGGCTACAGAGCGGTGCACTAAAGCCTGGGAGGAAGCAGGAAGGGTGGGATGGCCATGTGCTCAGTCCTGCCTCCTGCCCTCCTGTGATCTCTGCTTTTGATCTGTCCCCCTCATCCTGCTGGTGCTTTGGCAGTGCCCAGCCCTGGGCTGTTTATGGTGCAGCTCCTGGAGATGGGCAGGGAGAGGAAATCGTGCCTCTACCGCCCTGCAGAGCCTGTGATGGGTGCGCAGCCATTGCTGGTCCTCTCCTGCCCATCGAAGGAAGACCTGACTTGCCAGACTGGAGCTGTGTGTGTAGAAACACTGTGGGAGCTGGCTGCAGGTGTGTAAGAAGCAGGAATTTGGCACAAACAAGATAATGGGCTCGTCAACCTCATCCTAGGCTCTTATCCTTGAGAGTTGTGTCTTTACATGCGAGTTCAGCACGCTCTGTTTCATTTGTGGCTTAATGCCGATACCCAATCAACACCCGATCACTGCCCTTCGTGGCACTTTCTCTCCTGCTGTGGGCTGTAGAAGCTGATGGAAGGAACAGGCTTTGCTAGAGGGACCGGTTCCCCTGGCCTTCACCCAGAGCTCAGTTATCTGAATCATAAGGGGCTGTGGTGCGCAGCTCAGCAGAAAGCAGAGCTGAGGGTGCTGTTCTGGTTTTGCCAAGTCTTTTGTTGAAATTGTAGGGGTCTTTGAGGCGCAAGGGAGCCTCAGGTGCAACGGTGGGTTAAGTATTACCAACCCAAACCTCTGACAGAAAGGAGCAGCACTTGGAGGGACCTGGTGTGCTGAACCTTCTGTCTGAGGGAGATACCAGGCTGGGGTCACTTGGGAAGGAGAAGACTGTCCTGCAGTGCCCTTCCCAGACATGAGGGCATAAGGCTGTGCTAACCCTGAGAAAGCACAGCAACAGCCAGTAGGCCAGATAAAGAGTATTTGATGCTGAGCAGGGCTTATGGCTGAAGTGTGGCTTAATACATAAGATCGATTGACCCCAGTAAGTGATAGGACCAGGCTTCCCAGTTACAGATGTGAAGATGTCAGAAGACATCAGCATTGGAGATTTTAGTGGGGAGATACAGGGAAAAGGGGCTGCAAGCAGCCAGGCTGTAACAAAGAGGTTAAAAAAGGAATTTGTCACCTTAGGCAATGGGTCCCAGAGCCTTGTGTGAAGCAGTAGCAACACCTCATCGTACAATATTGTTAGCTAAATTAATAGAATCATAGAATCATCTAGGTTGGAAGAGACCCTTGGGATCATCGAGTCCAACCATCTACCCTACACTATAAAGTTCTCCCCTATACTATATCCCCCAACACCACATCTAAACGTCTCTTAAACACAACCAGGGATGGTGACTCAACCACCTCCCTGGGCAGCCTATTCCAATGCCCGACCACTCTTTCTGTGAATAATTCTTTCCTAATGTTCAGTCTAAACCTACCCTGTTGGAGCTTGAAGCCATTCCCTCTCGTTCTGTCATTAGTTACCTGTGCGAAGAGACCAGCACCGTCTCTACAGTGTCCTTTCAAGTAGTTGTAGAGAGTGATGAGGTCTCCCCTCAGCCTCCTCTTCCTCATAGTAAACAGTCCCAGCTCCTTCAACCGCTCTTCATATGATTTGTTTTCCAGGCCCTTCACCAGCTTCGTTGCCCTCCTCTGCACTCGCTCCAGCACCTCGATATCTCTCTTGTATTGAGGTGCCCCAAACTGGACACAATACTCGTAGTTCAATGAAACATCTGGCTGTGGAGGTGGGCCCCAGAATAGCCCAGAATCCCGGTGCTATGTACTGGCTCTGTTGTCCCAGCCCCAGACCTGAACTCCTGGGAGGTAGAGGGAGGAATTGAATTTGAGGGCTTCCAGGGAAAGCGTGTGCAGCAAACCAGGGTGGGGGGGCTGGAGCTTGGGGCAGGTGGGGTGGGTGCGAGAGGAAGGGGATCTCTCAGCAGGACGTGGTGTCTCACAACAGCATGCAGGAAGGGAAGGCGCCCTGGGAGTTGGCCAAGCGGACCGCTTTGATTTGTCTTTCAACACCGCTCCTGAGTTTATGTTGGACTGGGAAGGCGATGGGTTTAGGTTACAGTCCTTTCCGGTACTGACAGATAATCCACTGGGGCAGGGTTGTCCATTCCCTTTTCATGTGTGCATCCCTGCGCTGCCGGGTCAGGAGGTGCTGAGAGAAGAGAGGGAGCACTGAGCATAACGTGCCTGCAGAGGTAGGTAGGGATGGTGTACTGGGGTGATTGCATGTGCATAAATCACTACCTACGAACAAGGTTACCCGAGTTGCTTTGAAATGCTGTAACAAGTTTTACGGCCCTGCTGTGAGTGTGCATGTAGCTTTATGCTGACGCTTTGCTAGTAAAATGGAGAGTACCTCAAGCAGGAAGCAAGCTGTTTTCCAGCTTCTCCCCATCTCCTTGTCCCCCTCCATAATGAACTTGGAAAGGGTTTGAGGTACTTTTTCCTGCCTACTGCTTATACAGTGGGCTGTGATCAGGTTGGGGGCTGCTGCAAGGCTGCCAGCCTACTCCAAAGCCCTGAGCCAATCATCCCTTCCTCCAAAATCCGGGGAGCTGCATGGGGTGACGACAGCCGCTTCTGCCCATGACTTGGGGCTTGCTCTGGTTCCAGCTCAGCTCATGCAAATAACCTGGGGACGCCGAGAGCCCTCGTGCAGCAGTACTACCGCTTGCTGGCCTCCCAAAAACCTCCCCGTGGGAGGAGGAGAACGGTTGTTTGCTGGTGGGGACACAGCCAAGATGAAGGGAACATGAAGCCTTTGGGCTCCATATGGGCAGCACTAAGTACAATTTAGAAGAGGAAGAAGGGAGATAAATTTTGCCTTGTGGATGTGCATTTAAGATAGCTCAGTGCATCCACCTTGCCTATGTATCAAAACACGGAGGAAAGAGCAAAACCTCGAGAGAGAGAGTGAGACAAGGAGGAGGCAATATGAAGTCAGTGGAAGAGACCTTGGAGAACAGGGTGTGGTTTTTCCCTCCAGCACCCTTAGAAACATGAAGGTACAAAGATTTTAAAAACAGACACACCACAAATTGCTCTAGGCGTGAAGCTATTCTGTAAATTGAAACATTTTAAGTCTCTTCCAAAGGCAAAAGTCGGGCTTCCAAATGCTTAGATATCTACAGTCTTGGTCATCTTTTCTTTTTTTTCTTTTTCTTTTTCTCTACTTGAAAAGGTAGCATGAATGAAAATTGGATGCACGGGGAGAGAAGGGAGTTCTTGATAAAACATGTTTGATTCAGTTTGATTCAGCTTCTCTGGAAGTTTTAAGAGACACTCAGAACTTTTTAGCTCTTTGGACCTCTCTTCAGCACGAGTCTGATGCTGTGGGCATGCTTTAAAAGCAGGAACGAGAAGAAGCTGATTATATCTGGGCCACAGATGTGAAACAGATCTGCAAACCTTTTAGCTTCTATTTTGTAAAAGCTCATTCTTGAGTACTCATAATACCAGATCCTACAGTTGATTATAATTTTGCTTTATAAGTGGTTAGGAGAAACTGGTTTAGTAATTCAGTAACTAGACTGTGGGAAGCTGTGCAAATTCCTTCAGCGATTTCGTTTTGTGAGGACTAAAACGTTCTTCAAACATTTAGGTACTTTTGTCGTTCAATAGCCTCTTTCTTTGTCGCTAGCAGGAGCAGGGCTTTGACATGTTGGATTGAATTTTAAAGCAAAAATCTAACACCAGGCAAATTTCAGGGCTTCTCTCTGGTTGAACATGATTTTATTTTTACCTGGGTTACTGAAGGAGGGACCTGATTCAAGCTGGGCTTCCTCCAAATCCAAAAGCGGAGGATGAGGTCGCCCATGGCTATTTAAGTCATTTGCCACCCATGACCGAAGGAGAACTCAGTCAGGACAACTGATGGTCTTCTTGGGCAGGTAGCTGGCTTTCTGGCTGTTGTTGAAATATGGAATAACCCCTCCAGCAAACTTAGTTTGTTTAACCCTTGAGATTTCTTTTTCGTGTGTGAAGTCATGCCACTTGTCATCTGCTCAGGCAGTGGAGCGGTGTGATTGCCGGTGGCAGTAGGGGTTACTAATGTCTTCCCGCAGTGGCAGACAAGATGGCCCAACCTGTCCCCGGGCAGTTGGGGCTTGGTTGAAGGGTGATCACAGAATCATAGAATCATAGAATGGTTAGAGTTGGAAGGGACCTTAAAGACCATCTAGTTCCAACCCCCCTGCCATGGGCAGGGACACCTCCACTAGAGCAGGTTGCTCAAAGCCCCATCCAGCCTGGCCTTAAACACTTCCAGGGATGGGGCATCCACAACTTCCCTCAGTAACCTGTTCCAGTGCTTCACCACCCTCACAGTAAAGAATTTCTTCCTAATATCTAATCTAAATCTCCCCTCTTCCAATTTAAAACCATTACCCCTTGTCCTGTCACTACACTTCCTGACAAAGAGTCCCTCTCTGGCTCTCCTGTAGGCTCCCTTCAGATATTGGAAGGCTGCTATGAGGTCTCCCTGGAGCCTTCTCTTCTCCAGGCTGAACAACCCCAGCTCTCTCAGCCTGTCTTCATAGGAGAGGTGCTCCATCCCTTTGATCATTTCTGTGGCCCTCTGCTGGACCCGTTCCAAGAGGTCCATGTCCTTCCTGTGTTGAGGACTCCAAAGCTGGACACAATATTCCAGATGGGGTCTCATGAGCGCAGAGTAGAGGGGTAGAATCACCTCCTGCGACCTGCTGGCCACGCTTCTCTTGATGCAGCCCAGGATGCAGTTGGCTTTCTGGGCTGCCAGATGGTCCCTCATCTGGATTTTGGGACTATGGGAAAAAAGTATCCACCTCAAAAAAAAAAACCCCTGGTATTTCTGCAGTGCCTGGGCTGGTGAAACAGCTTCTCCTTGAGCGTATGCCACCCGTCACCCCCAAAAGGAAAGACAGTCTCAGACTTGTTTAGTTGTCTTTCTCCTCGGGAAGGAAATATTGTCCTTTCCCTGTGTTCACAGCCACAGCTCATGGCATGGATTCCACCACGGCCGGTTCCTGGCAGTGGTGTGAGGGAGGCTGCTGTCTCCCCAGGCTGGGGATGAGTTCAATCAGTAGGGAAAAGGGAGGGCCTTGTCCTTAAATGACCCTTAATACCATATGCTGTGGGGGTGGGTTGAGAAGAAGATCGGCTTGATAGAAATGGAGAGAGAAAAAAAATTAGGGAAGCCAGTGAAGACCAGAAGAGTAATAAGTCAAGACAAATGAAAAAAAAAGGTGAAAAAACCATGTTTTCTTCTTGTTTTCCACAGCATTAGGGACAATACCAGAAGTCCTTTGAGTGCTTTGCTGATCTCTTTCATCACAGGGGCTTGGCAAGAGAAGGTGTGAGGGGGGAGCAGAAGGGAGAGCAAAGCACCGGAAGGATCTTTGCTTCCATCCCAAAAGCTGCCTGTAATCTGACTCCAGAAATGGGTCTTCAAGCTGCAAGGAAGCTCCTTAGCTTCCGCCCCCCATCCCCCTTTAAATAGTTTAGCACCTTTTAAACCTGGCAGGGAGAGTTCTGGGAGGTGGGCCAAGAGGGCTGGCTCTGCCCTGGTCCCTGTCCCATGGTCCGTGTCGTCATCAGGCACCTTCTTCTGCCAAACAGGTATGAGAGCCATCCCACGGCTGGCCCCAGATGTATAAGGGAGCAGAGAAAAGGCAGAGGATGGTGCAGCACGGTGGGTTGACACACAAGAGTCTTGGGTCTTTGGTAGGTCACAGTCCTGCTGGCACAGCCTCATTACCGAGGTTTGTCCTTCCTGCTGTCCTCTGCTACTTCCAGTTTCTAGCAGATGGTGTTGCACTGCATGGTGTAGATGTACCTGGGGTGTAAAAGTAGCCAGGAAGCAGTTTGCTTTGCCCTGGAGGGCCTTGGTGCTTGTCACCTGTTCACCCGTTCCCCCTCTTTTCAGCCCCCCAAGTCTGGGCATCGGTGTGCAGCTGGCTTCCCCCATCGGTGTGTGGGGGTTCCCCAAAGCCAAAGATCTGCTGGGACAGAGTGGAATCCAGATGCAATCCTGGCCTATTTTCACAGGACTGCAAGTCAGTGGCAGCTGGGAAGTGATATGTTCCTGTCTAATTAATTATTTCCCTGGGAATAAAAGGCAACATTTTTTGTTTGGTCTCAGTAATGAATCAATCATTCCTGAGGTATGATGTGCAGACAGATGTGGAGAAGCAGCCGGTGTCCTCGGCTGTGAGTGCATGTTGGTGTCTGGCTGAGCAGCTTCATTCTGGGATGGGAAGCAGCCGAGCTCTCTGGTTTCACTATGGGGCCGTTCCTTTCCCAAGGGCAGCACAGGAGACTCTCACCACTCTTCAGAAACATCACAAAAAACGCTGACCCTGAAAATATGCACTAATTTGTGATTTCCAGAGTGCCTCCCTTGTCTGCTGCTTCTGGAGCTGTTTCCCAAATGGTTGACATTAGCTCAGAGCAGTTTTGGGTTCACAGAGCCTCTCCATCGGTGTCCTTGGGTCCACTGTAAAGGCAGATGCTTTCTCCTTCATGCTTCTGTACAACGGCTGCAGTATGTGGCTCTTGATGGGATTCCCTCTCCCTTGATCATTGCCCATGAGCAGCACAGGGTGGCCTGTGGTACAGCACACCAAACAAAGCCCTCTTCTGTGGCCCCCGGCCCCGTGTCTGGGGACTGGGAGGAGGTGGTGTATGACTTCGTTTTCTTGCCACACACCACTTGCGAGGGGGAGGCCTCACTGTCATTGGGGGCTGGCAAGACTAGATTTTTGGGAACTTTGAAGTGACTGATCAGCTTGAAGCACTTGCAGTTAGATGAGGGCAAAATACCATTCCTTGTCTTATGTGTATTAAGACCCATTTAATATGAATATCTAATTAACATTTTGGAGAAAAAGAACTTTGCTAAGAGAGGGACAGACTTTACAGACTTGCCTGCAGAAACACTCAGTGCTGCCCACATGCACAATATTTTCTTTTAAATATAGAAGGATTTTTTTTCTGGTTCCACATCCAATCATACTGACCTTTTGCTTTTGAGTGCATAGTGGGCAGGGTTAGGCTGATTTTGCTCCTCAGGGTTGCCAGTGCTTTTCAAGTGCCAGTTGTGCCTACTTGTGACAGATGAGCACAGGACCTCCCGTGCCTGGGGTCCTGCGTGTGATACCACCCCATACCACTATCTTACCTGTCCCTGTAAGGAAGACATTCAAATTCAAGCTGCCATCTCCTTCACACGGGGTATTGTCTGGTTCAGTGATTCGGTCACTATGAACTCAGGGCGGACAAGGTGTTACAGGTTAATGGGAGAGGTTGTGCTGCCTTCTCATCTTCATTGCTGCAATCCTTTCTCTGCTGCATCATTTTCTTAACTTTTTATGTGTTTATCCCAAAAGCTGATGATCATATGTTCCCCTTCACAGGCAAAGAGAACGATGAACACCGTAATGGGGGATGAGGGAAGAGAGAAAGGGTGGCCCCATCAAGGACCACACTGGCACTGTGAAGGAGTAGCAGCCATAGGATTAACCCTTTCTCTCATACCTCAGGGGAGACTTTCCATAAACTCCTGACACCAGCCCTAGTATGAGCTCAAACTCACTGGCCTCTGTATAAGCCTAAGCACCACTACATTAATTATTTTTTCATCCCAGAGCTGTGTTGCTTGATGCATTGAAATGTGTACGCGCCTGTGAAACACCCGTGCACTTGAACAGGTCTGTAGTGCCATTTGCTGCCTGCTCTGCCTGTGTAAGCTCTGCCCCTCGGAGCATCTGGAGAGGGGCCCATCAGAATGGATGGGCATCCAACAGCGGGAGGGGAGGTACATGGAAAGTACCCAGGCAACGGGGATTTCTGGAAACAGTGCCAGTTAGGAAAGGCAGTAGAGCAACTCTTCGTTTATTCTTCATGCTTATAGAAATTCACTTTGGCACTTTGCAGCCACCGATCTGGAGCTGCAGGGCCTGGGCAGGCTGTTACCTTATGCAGGGTGAAGCTGTGTGTGTTTTACTCCTGGGAATAGCCCCAGGGTAAAGATAAACAAGCACTTTGCTCAGGTGAATATTTGTCCCTTAATCACAGAGCAGGAGACTACTAAATGGCTGGTTTTGCCTGTTCTTGCTCCTTACCAACGTGCATCAATAAGACCTTGAATCCAGCTTGCTCCCTCTCTCTCTCCGAGCCGGGGTTCTCTAGGAAACCTCTGGAGGAAGCATCTGAAAGGAAAGAGCAGAAGAAGGGTGCTGGGCACCCCTCTGTCAGGAGAGAGGGGTGTGTGAAGGAGAGAAGTGGACCTCCAGGATGAGAGCACTCTGCATTTCAAGCCTTCTGAAAGTCTCCACCAGGTCCTCTGGGATAGGTCCGAGTTGTTCATAACCCCAGCATGACTAGGTAGACGGTCTCCCCAAACACACTTGGGTCAAGCCTTTCAGGCAGTGCTTCTGCATTGTAAAGAAGCAAGAAAGGGGAAATAGTTGACCTGGGGGCTTTGCTGTCCTGTCTATTCTTCTAATCAGCTGTATCTGGAAAGGATGTGTTGAGTGTTTGATGTTCAATGTGGAGCTAAGATGAGCTACGGTCATATACCATATAAGCACAGTATTCATTCATATACATAGAGATACTTAGATATCCAACTGTGTGGTGTTCATGCTGGCACTTTCCACCAAGGGGATACGGCACACGTAGGAATAGATCAGTACTTCAGCTTTTTTATACCGGTAGTTCAAATTTCTATTTCAGCTAATGTAGAGAGAGAGAGAGTCAAAGAGACTGATCAACAGGCAGGAAAAAAAACCACCTATAAAATCTTGCTTTGCAGTTCATCTGATAAAGGAAATATATAGTGTGTAAACCTTGTTTCTCATCAGGCTGTTTCACATCCGTGTAACGAATCTGATTCTTCTGTCCCTCACACTATTTCCACCATCACTTACCTCTGACGTAAACCACTATAAGAAAGGTCAGAATGATATTTTTCATCTGTAGCAAGAGAGGACATGTGTACCCTACCTATACTAACAAGTCCGAACGGCTGGAGAACATATTTATAAATGTATTTATAAAGGTAAAACTGTCTCCAAACTCTCCATTCATTGCACTATTGTCAAACCTAATAAGCTAAGACAATTGAAATCTGCCAGCATGGGAAAGCAGGGAGACCTAACACTGTCACAGTGACCTGCACATGGATGGTGCTGCACTCGCCAGGACTGAGTTGCTGACCCTTTGCTTTGTGAGTGACCCCCTTGACTGCGAACTGGTGCCATGAGCTCCTTCCCAGTCTGCAGGCAAAAGGGGCTTCTCACAGGCTACCATGGGACATCCGATTCTCTAATCAGGGAGTAACTGTGCAACTGAGTACTTAAAAGCCAAATGGCTTGGATCCTTTCACTGCTCATTGCCCAACACACATTATCCAGCATCTAATACAGTTGGACGGATGTGTTCCTGCCCAACAGCTTGGTCATGGGAAAAAATGCTATGTAAGCTTTGGGTTAAAAGTCAGCTAAAGCTGGAAGGTCGTGGGGAATAGGAGGGCTTTGTGGTGGGTGCCTATGTATGCTGTCTATCTCATGTGCACCACCTTTAATCCAGCTGAGGTTCACCTGAAAAGGAAGGCAGGCCCAGCTCAGACCTGGCTGCAGATGTTTGGAACTGGCCTAGGGTCTGCTCTGGCATTTCTTTGGGGTTACAACTGATGGTTTGGCTCACTGCTGTTACCTTCAGCCTCAAGAGTCTGGGCTCAGACCTGGATCAGCCTTTCCAGCAGTTCAGGAACTTGCAAGCTTTGATGTCCCATATTAGACCACCGGCACTTACACTATCTTTTGCCTGAGCTTTCAGGAAGAAAGAGGTTCAGACAGGGATCATGATGTTTGGTTTTGCGTTGCTCTGCCAGACAAGAATATCCTGTTGTTATATGGAATCACTGAAAACTTAAATAGCATCCCTAAAACCTTCCTCCCCTCCCAAAGCCTTTTGCTGCTCCTAGCATGTTAATGAGTAGCTACAGACTCTTGCAGCAGAACTTGTAGGATTGAGTGGTCTTGGCAGAGTAGCTGCAAAGGGCATTGTGTTTAATAAAAGGACTAAACTTTACAGTGGCCTTCCCTATGTCTTAAAGTGAGATTTGGTCTTTGAATGTAAGTGCTGGGCTGATGAGCATGGAAAATACAAATTGGCTCCCTGTGTCCCTCTGGCAGCAAGCAGGCAGGCACTTTACTCCTGCCCTGGGGCACTGGGGGCAGATTCCCTGCAGATTCCTATTGTCCTTACTAAGGAGGCATGATTTACAGCGGTGCTGGGTGCCTGCAGGTGCCACCCGCCCACTGCAAGGGCAGTCCCGGTGGCTCAGCACCGCTGAGAATCAGGCTGGGGGGTCCCGGCAAGGGCAGGGAAAGGGGGAGCGGGGCAGGGGAGGGGAGAGGAGCAGCGGTGCTTGCTGACGCTCAAACACAGGTCTTCCGATGGAGGGACCTGCCGCGGGGGGAGGCCTCTCAGCCTCCACAAGTCAAACTGCATAGAGTCACAGTTAGTCGTCATCATCATCATCGTCATCATCGTCGTCATCGTCATCATCATCGTCATCGTCATCATCATCGTCGTCATCATCGTCGTCGTCATCATCATCTTCGGTATTTATCTTCCCAGAAAGCACATCCTCTATCCAGTCCTCCAGCTCCTCAGCTGTGGGCAGGTCATCATCGTCTCTGATCTCCATCCAGATGCTGTCAGCCTGAGGGGACAGGTGATGGGGGATTAGCCACCCCCAGAGACACAGGGAAGAGATGAGGTTCACTGCTATTGTGGGGGTAAGGGTTGGACCACAGGGATGCAGGGGTGATGGTGGCATTAGCTCCCTCTTTGCCACAGGCAGGCTCAGCCACAGTATCTCTGTCTGCCCACACGTTGGCATTATCACTTCCCCTGAAGTGCTGTTGCTTCTGTCTAGGGGCGGTGCGACTGGTTAATGGGTTTACATGAGTGTGTGGTACTGTTTGCCCTGGGTTAGATGTGTGCCCACTGCCCTTACCTCTCCTGCGCTGCTTACACCTGTGAGCAAGAGTATCTTCCACCTGGTGCATTGTCCTCACCCTGTCTGGCCAGTTCTGTAAGACTTCAAGTCAACATAAAGAGAGCATAAGGAGACATATGCGAGCTCCTCATGCATCACCCAAGTTCACAGGACATCACAGCATTTCTCTCCTTCCTTCCAGAGCCTCGCTGGGACCTCTTCCCTTGAGCATTTACACCCTGCTGTCAGCATCCCTTTTCCCCAGCCTTTTTTAGCATCACCTTTGTCTCAGGACGTTGCTCTGGACTCTCCACATGTGATAGTAGCTTCTCCTTTGGAAGAACCTTTCCTCAAATCATCTCAACCATGCTCCAGCTGAAGAATGGTGAAAAACACTGATGCCCTGGACTACAGCTGCCCCCTGCTCTTTCTCTCCATCTGTCATTAATTCCATAAACTGTAGGGTATGGAGGGATTCAGTAAGAAGATGCTGTCTAAAACGCAGTGAGAAGATGCTGTCTAAATTGTGACTGTTACCCAGGGAGAGGAAGCATAGTTTAGATGGTCTCTGAGACCTCGAAAGGAAAGGTTTTCTCCCTGCTTTGCTATAGATTCCTTGGGTAAATGCCTGGGTAAGCCCCTTTCCCTTCACTGTCTCCCCTCCATAAAATAGGATCAGCCTCCTATTTTGCAGAGGTACTGTGAGGTTATCTTGTTCAGCATTTGAAGTTGCAGAACAAGTGCTTTTCACACGTCAGAGGATAACTACCAGCTTTAGCAAATGTGCCCTACTTCTTTCCCCGCCTGTGGTACCTAATTCTCTTCGTTGTGTGGCTTGCTAAAAAGCCAGACCAATTTTTGCTCAGGGAAAACCGTTTCTCCCTTTTACAATATTTTCTTCCTAAAACACCAAAGCTGTAATAAAAAAGAGCCATGGGAGGCATGAATCTCTTGCTTCATGCAAGTGATCTTGTCCCCAAACTCAGGACTGTTCATGCGCAAAAAGTGATACCTTTAAATAATGGGAACAGGAGTGGGCCCCACTGTGCTTAGAGAAGATGCTGTGCAAATGAATCTGCAATATTTTGCAGCACATCATGGCCCTAGTCCTGGGCTACTCTCATGTGATGGGCTAGGGGGGGCTGTTGGGAGCTCTGCTGCTTGTATTGGCAGGCTTTTAGAGAAGCAATGGGGTCAGAGGGGTTATGTCCACTGAAGCCAACAGCAGTGTTTATTTTCACTCTGTTGTGTAAGCCCCACTTTGTACCTGTGTAACTTGGCTGAATGCAGTGATGTAACATTGAAATAACGAAATGAGCTCAGTGTTTGTTTTAGATATCACCCGCCAACCTAGAAGTTTCTTAAATCTCTCTCTTGAGGAATAGAAAACAGACTTAAGAGGAATGAAATAAAAACTGCAAATACTATAATCAACAACCTGAAACATTTACTATATCAAAGCTAGATAATGCATGAGTTTTTACAGGTCTCTGAGTGACTGCTGGATAATAAGGCATATGTTCCTGCCGAATACTGGTTTCTATATGATTTTCTTCCCACTGACAAGCCTACTTCCATGAATTTCTGATGATAGATGTTTAATGTAGCTTTGACACCACTTAAACAGGCCAACTGCAGGAAATATAATGAAGGGAGATACTGTGGACTTGTAATAAGGGGAAAGAAAACTGGAAGGCTTGGGCTGTTTCTGGTTTATCTATTCATTTATCTCATGATCTTAGGTGACAGATGCTGACTTGGCCCTCTTCTGTTCTGTCTCTCTTAACAATTCTGCTAACAACCCTTAACCCACTCGGTCCCCACTCTCTAGGTGTTTGTCCCACGGCCTGGCAAATGCTGCTCTACTACAGGAAAAGCACCACTCGCATCCAGCCAGCACCCCATCTACTCCACAACTCCCAAGCCAGCCTGTGCACTTCCTTCACATTCCCCTCAATGGGAGGGGCAAGATCCAGAGTCTCCACTTTCTTCATAACATCATGGCTTTGCCTTCCTTACCACGTCTCCCATCTTACGGTCTTGCAGCGTTTGTTACAATAGGAGGCACGATCGTCTAGTACTCTCTCCCTGTCCCTCATTTTCTGGGGAGGTACAGGAGAGAGGACATGGGGGCTGGGATCAAGGTTAGTAGCAGGGCCAGGACCAGCACCCAGCCCCAGCCAGTTGTCCCAACTCTCTGTCCCTCTCTGCTCTCTTCTAATGAAACATCAGGTTCCCATATGGCTGAAATTTCAAACACAAAGAAGTCAAGCGCCAAAATATGAACACTTCTGCAGTGAAGAGATCTCTGCTTCCAGAAGCACTTACATACCCGCACAGGTTCATTTTAAAGAGATTAAAACAACCAGCCTCTAACCATCAAAAATAAACTAAGGTAATAAGTGAGCCATGCTGGAGCATGCCGTGTTATGTGTTTTCTGATCATCTGGGCTATTATTGTCAGCAAGAGGAAAAACGGTTTCTCTCTGTAGTCGTGTCAGGGCCATGATGCACATTACTTGCACTCAGCACACCTCTGCTGGTGGAAGTTGATGCACATTACTTGCACTCTCCCCACATCTCTGCTGGTGGAAGTCGGATGGGCCCCTCTCCCACCTGCCTTAAAAGCTCACAGCGTGTAGGCAACCTGACATCAATCCCATACCTTGCCGGCTTGAAGGCAACCATGGTAAAACCAGTAGCAGCTCGAAAGCTGGCCCGATAGCACAGCAGTGGGTGCTGTGGGTACCACCACCACCACAGCCATGCCAAATCAGCACCTGCCTGTGCAGCTCTCCCTCTGCAGCGATGCCAGCTGTGAGACAATGTTGAAACCCTTCAATAACAGCAGGCATGGGGTGGACACGTCTCCTCTTCCCATCTAAATCCCTCTAGTACCTCCGATATGGCAGTGGCTGAGGGGGAGGAGGGCCTGGACGAACCCCAGTGTCCCCTCTGCATCGCAGCAGGATTCCTCCATTACCAGTTTATGTCATATTCTTATTAAGGCTGTGTATTTATTTGTTGTTTTTTTCAGTCTGTACAGTTGCTCTGTGTCATCTGTTGGGGGAACATCTTTCCCTCCTACACTCAAGATGGGCCATTCTGCTTCTGCTGCAAAACCACCCTGCTTTTTCTCCTCTTCTCCTCCACTAAGCATGGCTTTCTTTCCCCCCAGCACACAGTTTTCCCCCACAAGCCCACCCAGGTTCAGTCAGAGAAGAGCACAGACAATAGTGCATGCTGTTGGTTAGGGTGGAAATGTAAGACCTTGAAACCAAAACTGGGTAAAGCCTGGAAGCTCAGACCACAAGGGCTGGTCCTGTCCTCAGTAGACCTGATTTGTGTGCGACTCAGCAGCAGAAACACGCTCAGACCAAAGCCCTGAAGCGCAGTGCTGGAGAATGAACCCAGCTGCACATGGGAATTGTGAAGTCTTTACGCTTTTTCCCTGGGGAAAAAGCCTGGTCTACTCGCACTCAACAGCAGAAATCCCACTGATTCCAGAGGACCTCAGATCCCATCCTTTCTATCACCCTAATCTTGGGATTGCTGGATTTTCTGGGCACATGCTACTCACGTCTGTGACGTTCACCACCCCGATCTGTGGTCTGAACAGGTCAATCTTGAAGGTCTTCTCCCAGTAAGTGATCAGCTGCAGGAGAGAGAAACAAAGCTCAGACAAGGGTGTTTGCTGTACCCCCTTGCATTAACTCATCCGGCTGGGCTGTGGTGCTGGGAGCATGCATTCATGAGCGCACAGGGAGGCTGAACATGAGCTTGGGCCATCATGCACAGCCAAGGGAAGTGCCCAGCTCTGGGAATGTTCCCCAGACACCACCTTCGTGGAAGGCAGACCCCCACGAGCAGCTCTCAAGCATCATCCGTGGTCCTGTTTCCCCTCTTTTCCTGTCCCAAATTCCCTGGGGCAGTTCCTGTGCTTGTGCACGCATACCCACACACTCTGTCCATGAATTAAACCAAGCAAGGCAAGGAGCCCCTGCTACTCACCAGAGGAAAGTCATCAGGGTCAATCCAGACAATGCTCAGGTCAGGATTATCGGTGTTGTCCCTGGCAACCTGCTTCAGGATTTCCAGGAACTCAAAACCATCTGAAATGATATATGAACCACTGCAGCCCTCTCCTGCAAACAGGCAGGCACTTTTCGCTTGCGGGGTTTTCAACTTCCCTCAGCCCCCTGTGCGCACAGGGGTTGTTTATAGTTCTCATTAAAATGCTGTCTCCCAGCTCTTTCTTCTGATAATAAGGCTTTTAATTTCAAGCATCCTCCCCGGGTATTGAAATTAGTTACACATGAATTAGATCTTGTAATCCTTCCGTGGAGTGGAACAATGTCACTATTTTCTTGTGGTGAGGGAGGAACCGAGCCCCCGAGCGGCTGAATCTTTTCGGCATGCTGATGGCACTGAGAAGCATCAATGCCATGGCTTTTCAGGAGCCATTGCCCACAGGTTTCCCACATGCACATCATACACCCAGCCCTCAGCACTTTCCTGGAGCCATACAGCAAGACAGCTGCAGAGTTAGGGAGCAAATCCTGGCACTAGGGTTGGGGGAATGACTTCTTTTTTTTTTTTTTTTTTTTCTCAGTCAGCCATCCATTTATATCTAGAGCCCACGCATTTGAATCCTGGCTAGCACACCTGATAGCATAAACATGCAGAAGAACCCCTGCTCCCCATCCCAGCAGGCTCCCCGTCCCTGCTGGGGTGTGGGGCTCCGCAATGCCACCAAAGCACATGTTAACTACATCATCTTGAGTGATGGAGAGTCACGCAAGGGAAACGGACTCTTACCTGGGTCATCTTCTTCAGCAAAGGCCACAATGTGGATTCCCTCCATGTCATCCTCCTGGAAACAACAAAACTATTACTAATGGGCCAGGGAGGGAGGACAGAGCTTGGGCAGTTGCTGGAGATGAGAAGCAGTGGGATGCCTTCAAGCAAACAGGACGATTGCAAAGAATGGCTTGACCGGAGTCCCACTGAGACACCAGAAATGGGACCTGAGGTGAGGCTGAGTCGTGGAGGTATTAGGCACTGAAGTGGATAGTTCGGGTAGTATTGCTGAAACCTTTCTGCTAAAAATGAGGTGGGCACCACAATGGCAAAGGCTCTTTAGCATGGGAATGTGGGCTCACTGTCCATGCCTGAGGGCACCTACCCTCATAAATTTCCATCTGCCAGGGGATAGCTTGTGGGGAAACAAATATCTGCCACCATGCTCAGATTCCAAACATGCTCATTTGGAGCCAGCAAAGGAGTTTTGCTCACAATGTGAGAGGTGAGGTGGATCACTTGGGCACCTTTCAGGAGGTGAAGGGTCTCTTGCTCTAGCTGAGGGTCTCTGTGAGCAGCGAGGGGAATCAAGTGAGAAGCTCATTTCAGGGCTCCAATGAGTGGAGGACAGAAATGATAAGCCTGGTGAACTGCTTTTCTCCATGAGACATGTGAGTAATGGATAATGATACTGGCAAAGGCCAATAGATCTGCCAGCCAGTTCATCATCCGCCTGCTATGAATGTCATCTCTGAATTATCCCATGGATCGGCTTCGCCTTCCTCACCCGCTGCCGGTCCTGGTTTCCATTTCAATTGGTTTTAATGCGAGCAAAAATTCCCATCTAAATGCTAATTTCTTTTCCCTTCTGAGCCCAGAGGTGATAAAGCCACCATCAAAAACTGAAAAGAAAAAAAGCCCTGAAAGATTAAGTGGAAAACATTATCTTTAAAAACAATAGCGGATGCTGGGCCTTTGCTGGTGTCTTCAGGGAATACATTTTCACCAGGGTATTCTAGGCAGATTTACTTGGGATTCAGACCACTTACAGCTGGCAAAATCTACACTGTTGCTGTTTCTCCGTATTTGCCTGCAGCATTGTCAAACAGAAAAATAAAAAAAAAACCCATATGCGATATATAAATTTATATATAGCTATATAATATAGCTATATTCTGACCTCCAAGGCAGCAAACAAAACGGGAGTAACTCTGTCGAAGGCGTTGGGGATGTTCTGAACTTGTGGCAAGATCAGAATCCAGCCTTTTGTCACCTGTAGGTACGAGTTCCCTGTTCATAGCGGAGGATAACTCTGTATTCCCAGGCAGCTGCTAGAGTGAACATCCCACTGCTGACAATCCACACTTTTCCTGAGGTTATTTTAGAATATGTTCAGTATGAAAGGAAAACCACTGCATGTGAAATTTGCATCCCACTGAAGCCCCATGAAAAAACTTTGAGGGACTTCAGTGGATCTAGGAAGCTATCTTCTGTACAGAATCTGTATTTCAAAAGAAAATGAAAAGCTATTGTGCCTAAGTGACTCATAACTCCTGCTTCAGTTTTATTACCTCTCGCCTTGTTGTCTTAAAGACTCCCAAGGTTTTTGGTGCTTCGGCGTGCCGCAGCATTTCATGTTACACAGCCAAGCAAGGAGGCAACTGAATGCTGGTATAAATGTGCCGAGCTTTTTGAAGGAGAGACTGCATCTTCCTTAGCATCTGTAAAGCACCTGTTCGGCTTTATTTTTCAGCATTTAGCTGGCACTTGAAGGTCCCTGACTGGCTGTTAACATCGTACTCATTCACAGCAAAGGGATAATTTGTTATACGTGATTTTTCTTTCATTTTCACTCTTCCCCTTTTCCCACACAGCTGCAGACCGGGAGGGTCCTCTGTGGGTGATCAATGCCAAACCGCGGGTTAGTTCTTCACAATCACTGACTTGCAGCTTGCTCACACCATGAGAAGTGCAATCAATGCACAATTTGCTCCGTAATCTATATAATTATCTGAACTGCCTGCCCTCGCTTGCATTTTGATTTGTATGACTGCCCCAGTACAATTTCCCTGAGTCATCTATTGGTACAATCTCCATAGCTTGCCCAGTGAGCAGGCCACTGAAGTCACCCCACCACCAGCACCGAGACAGATAAACCATCCTTGGGAAGGGTGTTCTCCAGAGCTATTTCACGGCTGTTACAGAGGCTCAACACCCACCTGGCACACTTGGTTAACTTTCCCTGTCCCCTCTGGGGAGCAAATGGGACCCAGCTCAGCTGTCCACTGCTGTTGAGCAAAGCATTTGAGCACACTGTTTGAACTCAGGCACTGGGCGTCACATCCAAGGCTTTCCCTTCTTCCCAGAAGAGGGAAAGCAGCTTTGCAAGGAAGGAAAGATAATGTTTTGCCCAGGCAGAGGCTCAAGCTTTTGAGTAGTGATTTCTTGTTGGAAGCTGGCAGAGGACGCAAGGCTTCCCACCACATGTGCTTACCCATGTCTCAAACATGTCCTCTGGGCGCAGTTTCCTCAAGGTGGCCCTGAAAGGGAGACAGAAACGCTCTTTGAGGACACATCCAGCACTGTCACACATGACGCCGCCGGCATCATGGAAAAGGTCACTGGATCTCATTTGGTTGATGGCTGGGGTCAGTGCTGTCAGCCACCATGTTTTGAATGCAAGCACGAGGGCACAGTATGTCAGCGTATGCTTTTATTTATGGTGATAAAACCCTGCTCTTGCCCCCACTGGAGTCGCTGCAGACGCTATTTGTGCTTGGGAAGATGAGATGCCTCTCTGTGCTGGGATATGCTGGTGAATTAGTCCCACACATGGCAGATTGTTCTGTCTGTACTGAGAGCACAAGGTGACCTATTCACTTGTATATTGCAGTCCCTGGGACGTTCCTACTGGGCTTTGTTCCCCTTTTTCTCCTGGTTTTACCCCAGCATAATTCCACCATAAAAATCCTTCCAAACTTGGATGAAGCAAAGAAGACAGAATAACCTCTGGCAAAATTTAGATCACAATAACCACTGGCAAGAAAATTCAAACCCTAAGACTTGGGTTTGGCCTATGGCCAAAGCAAATATTTTTGAGAAGTAGCTCATAAAGGACAAAAAAAAAAAAGATTAATAAATGTTTTCAGACACATCCGTAGCAGGAAGCCTGTTAGAGAGCCCAGCAGGATGAGAGGTGACTGAGGTGTCAAAGGGGCACCCAAGGAACACAAGGCCATAGCAGACAAGCACAAGTAATCCTTTGCACTTCTGCTCCCTCTGGTTCATGGAGGTTCCCCCAGCAGAGCGGGTCTCCCTGGCAGATCAACCCCAGGAGCTGTTGCAAAGAGAAGTGTTGGTCAATCAGGTCCTAGAACAAAGTGGCAAAGGGATTAGCAGCACGTTGCCAGGGCCAGGTAGCATCAGTGAGATGTGTAACCTGTCACTTTGGTTTGCCTCACTACCAGAGCAGTGGAAACAAGGAGCATTTTTTTAGAGGTTCCTAAAGGATGTGAGGAGCCACTGATCTGGAAGAGTGACTTCCTTAAGGAAACGATGCTACCAGCAAAAGCAGAGTTAACAGACATTTGAAGGAATGTGACATGACAGGACAAGAGATGCATGGCCTTTAAGAGGAAAATCATGGCAATGGATCTGCTGAAGTTTCCAGAGCAAGTCAGGGAGTGGGCAAAGATATGCTGGTCAATGCAGTGAGTTGCCTTCAGAGGACCATTGGGCAAGGTCCCTTACTAAAAGGTCTCAGAGAAACTAAGATTAGATCAGAGGAGACGTCCTCCTGTGGATTAATGACATTGGAAGATGAAGGGTGGAGATGAATGGTAAGTTTTCATGACAAAGGGAATTAACCAATTAAGATTCATAGCATATGCTTTAGCATGATGATATGCATAATATATTCTCACGTAATCTGAAAAAGATGCGAAGTAGGAATAGGGCAGCATTTCCTTAGCATATCCACTTCTTCAGATGACCAGCACAGGCCTGACTATGAGGAGATACAGAGGGATCTTCTGAGACTTGAGAGTCTACATGGTGGGCATAGGAAGTAATGCACTTGCAGAAAAAAAACCCTGATTACACAGGTGCAACAATGGGTTCTAAATTAGTTATAATTAATTATTGCCTCTCAGGAAAGGGGCCCAGGTGTCACAAATTGAGAAAGCATCAGCTCCAAAGGCAAAAAGGTTACAAATGGTTGGGAAAACACATCATACCCTTATAGCAATGGATAGCTATACTATGCACCTCCACAGTAAATGTATTTGTAGTTCTGGTCATCCCATCACAGAAATGATACGGGACAACTGAAAAAGGGACATGGAAACATGGCAGGGGTAAACAAAGGTATGGAATGTTTGGGGGAGTTTAAATAGATGAGAACACTTTATCTTGTAAAAGAGGTGAATGAAGAGGATATTGGCAGGGGCTCTAAAAGATCAGGAGCAGTGGAAAAAAAAAAAAAGTGAAACCGCGAACGGCTGGTCATTGTTCTTCATAACACAAGAGCTAGTATGCACACAGTGATTAATTATGTAGAAGGTATAAACTAAACAAATAAGAATGTTCTTTTGATGCAATGCATAATTCAGCTGCTGAACTCATTGCAATTAGATACTTTCAGCATCAAGATAGAAATACGTAAAAAAAAAATAGTAAAATATGACTATAGAAATAAAAAAAAATATAAAAAAGAAATAGCCACTAAGCACAAGATCAGGGATACAAATGTTGACCCAGCAAGTCTCCTTATTGCTGATTGACAGAAACTGGAGTTTATATCAGGTGAATGAATGTTATGTGCTTGTACCTCGCTTTAGAGATACTTTCCCTATCCATTTTCTGGGGGCAGCTCAGAGAAAGGAAACTTGGTGGGAAGGATTTGATCAGGCCCACGTGTACCAATAGTTGTGCAGTTACTCAAGATTTACTCTGGTTACTCCTCAATGCTGGAGGGATCGAGGTAAGTGGGGTTGAGATGATTAAGAGGGAGCAGAATTCAGCCCCCACAGTCACAGAGAATGAGGCCGGGGGTAGGGGATGTTCACCGCTAGCATTTTGCATGTGAAACAGGCATAAACCCAGAGGCCTCTTGCTGCAGGCAGAGGAACTACCACGTAATCTGTATTTGTGCAAGTCACAGCAAAATCTGGGCTGAGACCTTGGAGTCACAGTGCCCAGACACCATCTCCAGCCAGCCAGCTATTGACCTTGGACAAGACACCCCATTGTGCTGAACACCGGCTTCCTGACCTGCTTGGGAGAAGAGGAACTTTCCCACCGCTGCCTGCAGCTGCCCAGGGAAGCATCAGCCAGGAGGCTACGTTAGGGTTCCTCCTGGCCACCTGCTTCAGCTCCTGCCTTGAAATCCCCAATTTCCACGTAGGGCTGGAGAAAGAGGTGGTGAAACCCATGTGGGCACAGCAACAAGGAGCCCTTTTTAGAAGGACTGTTTAAAGCATGCCAAAGAACCTGGATACTGCTGAGCACTGGGAGCTTTCCCCAGTGATACGATGGGGTTCATTCTGCAGAATGGAGGAGAGGTGGCAGTGGGGCTTTGCACCTCAGCAGAGGGATAGCCCATGCCTGCCAGTTGGGGTGAAAGTGAGAACATCTCTTGCGTGAGGGCGAGGAGGGAAGCCGCCCTCTACACCTTCCTGCAGAGCAGAACAACCTGCTGAGTTTTCTACAGGGAACCAGCACATGGCAACTGCTGAGGGCACTTTGTTTTTCTCTACAGGCCTGATCGTCTCTGTGTCTTACCATTTCCACTTCCAGCCTTTGGCTTTAGGTCCTATACTGGTGGCAAGGCAAGAAGAAGCACTTCTGCTCTGAGAGACTCAGTATTAACTGCTGGGAACATTTCACTGTCACCCCAGGGTTATTCCCCTGCCATGGCAGCATCTTGGCAGGTTTGGGATTTCGGGCACCCAATTTCATGAGATTCCTTTTAATTCCCTTCTGAGACTTGGCACTTGCAAAATATATGGCCCAAACCCTAGCTCCTACCAAGCACAACATAGCATCTTGAAATATATAAGACTTGGGGGGTTTCCTCTGCAATTTTCTGCTTGTGGAGAGCTTGCCTTATTAGGCTAGCACTTAGTAGACTCTGTAATCAGCCTCCTGACACTGCTGCCTGACAGAAAGAGCTTGGGAAGAAAGATGGGAAGGTGTGAGGCCAGGAAGTCCAGGAGGTCAGCAAAGTGACCTGTGAGTACATGGGAGATAGAGGACCCCTTCATATTTCAGAAAAAACAGAGATCTGTTTCCAAGTCTGATGACTCGCAGATTCCAAAGATGATCTCCTGTCTCTGAACCCTCTGTGTGTGAATACAAACCTTCAGCTCAGCCCGATTTGGGCTCCCCTAACAGTATGATGGCCCTGCTTTTCCTGAACTCTTTTCTGGTGCCTTGAATGTCTGCTGGGAAATGCAGTTGCAGGAGCAGCAGATAGCCTGCGTGACTATCCTCTGCTGTATTTTTAAGGGTGTAAAAATACAGCACCACATAGGTTATTACACCCTTTTATTTAACCCTGTGCTTTTAGATGGGATCAGCCTTTCCAGTTGCTTCCAGACTGTTGGTGGCCAAGTCCCTAAACAGCTATGCAATAAACCTGATCGCAAAAAGCACAGAGCATCCACAGCTCCCACTGACTTGATCAAACACTGTAGGTGCTCAGCACCTTTGCAGAGGAGGACTAAGACAGCGATAACAGCAGTGGCTTCCTCCCTGCACCTGTGGTCAGCAGGAGCCTCTTAGTCCATCACAGTTCCTGCAAGCTTGGTCTGAACTCAGAACCTGCTTAACAAACATATCTGATACCAGGAGACGGATATACCCATTAGTGAAGCTGTTTTGGGTAAGGAGGGGAGGCTTGGCTTGAGAGGCCTTGGAGAAGATCATCTTCTGTCCGGACCTAAATTAAAAGCATGGGCAAGTAGGACAAGGTTTCCACTCTCCACTGCCTGCAAGCCTCCCTGCTCTTTGATGGAGGACTAATCAGGGAGGAGGCGGAGGGAAGCTGTGCTGTCACAACCCTGTGGTGATGCCCTCTAATTGTGGCACAGATACTTGCACCTCTGGGTGTAGGAAAAGACCAGCCAGAAGGTGGTTACCGTCCTAACTTTTACTGAGAGGGATGCCCTAGAGGGGCAAACCTGCAATGAGAGACAGCTTTACCTGCTTCCCATGGCCAGGAGCATCCCGTACACTACGTACCTTTTGTGCTCCTTCACAAATTCAACCAGCTCCTCTTCTGTGTAAGGCTTATCGGGGATGTGGACAGGCTCGTCCATAAACGGTTCATAGAAGTCCACCTCGTTCATCTTCAGACCTAACTTCTTGGCAACCTGTTGCAGTGCAGATGGTCAGAGGTGAGTGAGCCTGATGTGCCTCTTTGCCTACCCATAGTCTCTCCCAGTGGCAGAGCTGAGGTCAAGGTGCTCGCTCTCTTCCAGAGCATGCACTCTTAGGGGTAGCCAACAAAATATGAATGGATCTTTTCTTGGTTAAAAGAAGACTGATGCTCTTTACACTATTGGTCTCAAGGACTGGGGCAGAGCAAGGCCAGAGCCAAGATCCTGCAGACTTAATGGGGCTGGTTTCTGAACTCAGGACCTGCCTCCACTCTGTTGCAATGGCCTTCTATAGAATCACAGAAACATCTAGGTTGGAAAAGAACTTTAAGATCATCAAGTCCAACCGTTTACCTAGCACAGCCAGGTCCACCTCTAAGCCATGTCCCTAAGCACCACTTCTACACATCTTTTAAATATCTCCGGGGATGGTGACTCCACCACTTCCCTGGGTAGCTTGTTGCAATGCTTGACAATCCTTTCCATGAAGAAATTTTTCCTAATATCCAATCTAAACCTCCCATGGCACACCTTGAGGCTGCTTCCTCTTGTCCTATCACTTGTTACTTGGGAGAAAAGACCAACCTCCGCCTTACTACAGCCTCCTTTCAGGTAGTTGTAGAGAGCAACAATGTCTCCCTTGAGCCTCCTTTTTTCCAGGCTAAACAACCCCAGTTCCCTCAGCCACTCCTCATAAGACTTGTGCTCAAGACCCTTCACCAGCTTTGTTGCCCTTCTCTGGACACGCTCCAGCACCTCAGTGTCTTTCTTGCAGTGAGGGACCCAGAACTGGATGCAGCACTCGAGGTGGGGCCTCACCAGTGCCAAGGACAAGGGGACGGTAACTTCCCTAGTCCTGTTCACCACGCTATTCCTGATACAGGCCAGGATGCTGTTGGCCTTCTCGGCCACCTGGTCACACTGCTGGTTTATATTCAGGCAGCTGTTGACCAACATCCCCAGGCCGTTTTCTGCCAGGCAGCTGTCCAGCCACTCTTCCCCAAGCCTGCAGCGCTGCATGGGGTTGTTGTGACCCAAGTGCAGGACCCGGGACTTGGCCTTATTGAACCTCATCCCATTGGCCTCAGCCCACTGATCCAGCCTGTCTAGATACCTCTGGAGAGCCATCCTACCCTCAAGCAGATCAATGCTCCCACCCATCTTGGTGTCATCTGCAAGCCTACTGAGGGTGCACTCGATCTCCTCATCCAGATCATCGATAAAGATATTAAACAGAACTGGCCCCACTACTGAGCCCTGGGGAACACCACAGGGCCAAATCCAAATGTGGACACCAATACCACAAATTACAGGAATGCTGAAAATGAGAAGCTGGAGGCATATATTAAATTTGGGAGCATCCTGAGCTTCTGAAAAACAGGTGATGTTATGGCTATGAGCTCCCACAGTGAGGTCTGTGGATGCTTACCCCTTTGTCAAAGGTGGCGAAGAACTTGATGTAGGGCTGGAAGTGTTCAGCAGCTTCTTCAAATGCTTTGTAATCTGGAAGGAGAAAAAGGGAATGAAGAAAAGATTTCACAGGCAGCTGGCCATGCTCTGATCAGCACAGAAGGCCCTAGGGAAGAACAGATATAAATGACTGAAAAATACATCAGATAATGGCACTATGTTTCTTCCACTCTTCTAGGATTTACAAACAAGGACCATTTCGTGTGGACTGAACAGGACGCATGTTGTGCAGCTCCACAGTGCTCAGGAATACTACAGATCCCGGCATGCCACGCTTAACTGGGGCTGAAATCAGCAGCCTGGGAAATGTCTGGAGTTGCTCCAGCATTAATGATTGCTGCCGTTCCCTAAACAGTCACCAAGCATGATTAGGCACACTCCTGCTGCAGGAGGAGGGGGCAGGAACAACGTACATTTTTAATGTCACCAGTATCAGGTCCTCAGCTGGGGTCAGGAAGGATGCTCTCAGCCGAACGAGAGCTCTTTACGGCAGGTATTTCCCACTGTTCTTCAAAATACTTGCTACTGAGCAGTATAAGGGGACCTGCCTGAGCTGCCCTGCAGCCCATTTTGGGTGGGTAAGAAAGCTGAAGGGAGAGGTGGACGGGCTGTTGCGATGCAGCAGACCTGGTGATACGTTGCTCATCCAGGTAAGAATACACCTGTCTTTTTGCTAAAGGAAAGCCTTTAGCATGTATGGAGGTGCATGCTGTCAGCAGGGAGAGCACTCAGGGGTGGCACAGGAAACTGCTGGAACTTGCTAGGGAGAGACTCGAGTAAGGGTTTCTCAAGGCTCATGAAAGCTGATGGTTCTGCTTGGAGTGGTCCCTGAGTGGCACATCTCTCAGGGTATGGGACCAGCCTCCTCTCAGTCTTGGGGTTCAGCGAGGAGAAGCAGGCCAGTGCCTCTGCCAGGCTGCCCTAAGGCATCCTGCTTACTGCTGTTGTGTGTTTGCCAAGTTTGCATTTAATGTGTGTCCCCCTCTTTCCCTTTGTCCCCCTCCCTCTTTCTTTGACCTTTTGGGCTCACTGCTCATAAGAGGGGGAGCTTTGCTCCCCTTAGGTGCTCACTCAGTGTAACTGTAACCTCAGCTGATTTTGGGTGAGGTAGACAAGTTCTTCAGGAGACCCTGGGTAATCACCCCCTTCTCTTGCCAGCAGACACCTTGCAGAAGGGTCGCCACTGTTGGTGTAGGAATGGGCTCATGCATAGCAACAGCAGAAACTTGTCTGCAACCCCACCTCATCCTCCAGCAACTTTGTCACTGTCACAGCCTGCCATATACCCCATACCCTTAAAATCCATGCAGAAGAAGCAACACCCGGCCCCCAGTGCACCCAGCCAGGCTCCAAGCCCCATGAGGAACATCTTACGTTCGGAGTCTTCTCCTTTGAAGTAGCCAATAAGTTTGATTTCCTCATCGATTTGGTCAAAGGCCTGAAGCTCCAGCTTGCTGTTTATGATTTCCACAGGGTCTTCTAGCAGCTGCCATGACAAATGCATTTGATAAAGCGATGATTTGCAGCACCAACCTATTCCTGGCAGGATATGTCACTAGCAGCCTAAATGGGGAGAAGGTCACCCAATTTCTCTGCTGCTGGGAACCCTATTTAGTGCTCTCTGCCTTAATGCGAGGAACTGAGAGATGCAGGTCACCTTCAGAGGGAGCCATTAGTGGGTTCACTGCACAGGTTGAAGCAACAAGAGGGAAGCTGAGAGAGGTCTGGGTAACTCAAATGGATCCTGAGGGACCTGCTCTGATGTGAGATAAGGGGTAGCAATTGCAACTGGTTTGCTGAGAAAAAGGGAGAGCAGTTGAAAGGGGCTGGTATGGAGACTATGAGTTTCTGTGAATGATGGATGTATTTCTTCTGAAGTGTGATTTGCTGGAAGAGGTTACTGCAAAGAACTTGCTTTTGGAAAACTAGCATGCTACAGTGTGGCCAAACAATGTTTTGGAGCAGTGGAAGGTCTGGATGTGAATTTTCCTGGCTGATGCTCCTACGCAGAATGGGTTAACCCCATAGTTTGGCCCCACACATGTAACAGTGTTGATGAGGAAGTTGGAAGACCTATCTGCCACTTCAGCCTGTCCTTAGTCTCAACTTTGTTTTTGTTTTCTTAACTAGTCACTGCCAGTGAAAAGATTTGGTCTGATTATTTTGTCCAGCCATACTGGTGTATATTAGGTGTGGCTTCACTAGAAAAAAAGAAATGCAGACAGGCCATCTTACAGCCTGCAGAGGAGTAGAGGACCTCTGGGTTTGTTTTCCTTTGAGAGCAGGCTGCCCAGGCACCACAGATGTGTTTGTTTTTATTCCCTGCTTTGCTGGGTATTTTCCCTCTTGAGTGAAAAGCACACAAACAGAAATCTTTCCTCTGTTCCTTTGTTCACAGAATATGATTTTTCAGTGGCATACCGCAGAGCACAGCAAACAAAACCTCACAAAGTGCTTTACGCTGCACCCCTTGCAAGTGATGCTTGGGCATGTGGCTGTGCCTCTGCTCTGTCTAGAGCAGCATGGGCTGCTGTAGTGGCCCGAGCCACAGGAACAAGGGATCCCACCGCTGATGGGGTCGCAGCAAAGCCCTGCCTTGGCAATGGCCCTCCTGGGTGGGGCAAGATGCCCACTTCTGTCCCTGAAACCACTTATATGTGTTTTGGCCACACTACCTGGCGCATAGTCACAGATGCACTGCCGTAGGAGAGCTGAGGTCCTAGGGAGCTGTTTCTCTTCCCCAGATACACCTTTCGCCACTGACACTTCTGCATCGCAGGTCACCCTTTAGGCAACCTGCCACCCTGGGAACCAAACGCTGCCGGCTCTGCTGCTTGCCTTACCTCCCTTATCTGCATTATTGCAAGTCTGCCCATAAAGGGAGCCTCATTTCAAAGGAAAGCCGAGCCGCTGCAAAATGTTTTCACTACAGAGCAAAGACCATGTTTCTGGGCTGTTGGAATAAAATGTGAGAAGTGTAATACTTTGATGAGGGAGTCAACATCTCTTTTGCATTTAGGCACAAAGGTGAGTACATAGTTGTGCCCGTGCACAAAATGACCTGAGAGCACTGAGTCCAAGGGCCTTGATCTTCTCCAGCTCATGGCCTTGCAATTTGGTAAGCTCACTGAAGAGGCAGTAGTTTTTTGTGTGGTTGTGTCTAGAAATGGGCAAATAGTTTGCAGCATATACCTTTTTCAATGAATTGAGCTCTTTTTAGTCGATCTATGCTACTTCTTGGATCTTTTTTGAAAATAACTCTTCTTTAAGATAAAAAAAAAAAAAGAGTGAAAGATTTTGCAAATGGCAAAGTGCTTGCACACCAGGTTGCTAACTGAGGTGGGTGACAGTCAGTCAATTACATGGGGTTGTTGCTTGCTTCCAATCAAATATTCCATAAACAGGAAAGAGAGCAAAACATCTTTAAGATATAAGTGGCTGGCAGCATAGAAATGTACCAGCTTTCCTGGGAACTCATGGTCAGACAAGTATTTGGGAAGCTGGCAAATGTCATTACTACCAGTGTGCAGCAAACAGGAATGGAATTTCAAGTAAAGATAAACCTGTGGTTTTTAGCAAAGTGAGTATTTGCAAGATCTTCTCTAAGAGGCTTTATCTAGCGCTGCAGTTATCTGTGCTTACATCCAAGAGAAATTCCACCAAGACATCCGTGGCCAGTTCCCCATCAAATTCAATCAGCCGCTCCTCCTTAAAGACATAGAGACTTCCCTCTTCAACCAAGCCTGAAAGAAGGAGACAGGAAGCACAGGAATTACTAGAAGGAAAATGAACTCCTTTCCAGCTGAAACCAGGATATGTGGCAAACGTGTCACTAAAAGCATTTTTACTACAGAGTTTCTTGCTTATCATTCTAGCAACACCTCCTGGGAAAACGCAGTTGCCAATCCTCTGTGTTGGTTCAATTAGAAACAACTCAAGCAATTTCCTGACTGATGTTTCATGGCACAAGGGACAGATCTCAGCCAGAAGTTGTGTTAGCTTCTTCCCAAGTGTTGATCTTTTTCGTTCAGGTCGCAGTTTGGCCTCAGTTGGAAAAATTCTGTACCAGGAACTTGTTTATTGCAGTAAATAGTACTGGGCCCTAACTGACACCCCAAATCTGAATAACCTGACAGTAGATGGAAAATGGTTTTTTGATGCGGGCTCTGCTCTCTGCCCAGAGAATGCTGAACTATGTGAACATAAACAGTGAACTGGAAGCTAAAGCGAGCTTCAAGCTCTCTGCGGCTTAGATAGCTGTAGCAAAAGGATTAGAAACCTATGGTACAGATACCACAGATGGCAGACTGGCAGATTTAAATGGTATATCACTGGACGGAGGACTGGTTGCTACAGCATCTCAGTGGAGGCTCCAAAATCACCAGCACTAAGCGCCTGCAATGCATTGATGGCAGGGTACCACAGGTAAAGGCAGCTGGTAGGTTGTTCCTTCAGAAGCTCTCAGCTGTAGTTTAGCTTCCACCAGCACACTTAGACTCTAATTTAGGAAAGAAAATTACAGACCAGTATACAGTCCAGTATGCTTGAACAGTCTCTGACCTTAAGCCTATTGGAATATTTATGTGTTGTTATATTTATGTGCCATAGTATTTCCATATTGCTTTGTGGGCTAAAATATGAAGGAATTGCCAGCCCCTGGAAGGCAGCTATTTCCAGGATGGGCAATGCAGCAGCCTGTCACCTCTGCAGGAGGTTTCCTCTTCTGTTCTAGGGAGCAAGTCAGGAAGGGTTGGCACCTGGCTGCCAAACCATTGCAAGGCTGTGGTTTCCCCGTTAGTGGCTGAGGGTCACTCTGCCATGGGGCTGGGGACATTTGGGGGCCTATGTGGTTCCCTGTAGGTTTTGGTTCCACACTGCTGTGTCAGACCTGTTTCTGCACAGGAAGAGCATGGAGTCACTCCATGACACCTATCTAGAGCTTCTGCTCAGCAAGTTGTGATCTTCCACCCTGTCATCACTATAGCATGAATTGGCTCTCTTTTTCACTTGGTTTGGGTTTGTTTTGGCACTCTCAGCCAGGAAGCTTTTTGTTGGAGGTGTGTTGGCTCACTCCTCTCATCCTTGACCCCTCACTTGATCCAGCACAAGTTGGGGTAGGCAGGTGCTCAGTGTGCAATGGCCGCCATCACGCTTTCCATCCTGGTGACAAAGATTTGGCTGTCCTCTATGGGGCTGGCTGTTGGGCATCACTCCAACGCCCTCTCCAAGCTATTCCAGAAATAACAGCTATGGGACTCACCTAGCTTTTTAGCAAGTTTGGCATCCTTCTTGGAGTCTACCATTCCGAAGCCAATGCTCCTGGGCTCTAGGACCTGAGCCGCCAGCTGTGGGAGGAACCAGAAAGCCCAACGTTAGTGGCTTTAGCAGCACAGGGTAGCTAAAGGGCATCATGCCCTGCTAGCATGGCCCGACAGACATAAGTGACCCATATTCTGCTTTCAGGCAGCACCAATGGGTGGGATACATCACATGCTGCCTCCCTGCTGAGATAAAGCTGCCCAGAGGTCACAAGGGTTGGGTTTCTTCCCACTGTGTCACAGCACCAAGTTTGCTGGTGATACCACATGCTGCTAACTGCTGTTTGACACTTGGGCACAGGCAGAGGGCTCCTGGCTGAATCGGGGACACCAAAGCAGCGGGCATGGCTGGGAGAAAGACCTGTGCCACCAACACAAAGCAAAAGCTGTCTCTTCAGTTGTGCCTCAGTGGCCTCCTGAGGGCAGTGTGACATGTGGACACCATGAACATTATAACTCTGGAAGTGCTTGGTGTGAGGCAGCGGTGGCTGCAAATTGGAGGGGATGCAGGGCACTGCAGCATTATGTTTCCTTCATACATGTGATGGGGTGGCCAAAGCAGGCTCTCAGTAAAATAAAGCAGAGAGACTCCTGGCTTTGCAAAAGTGGTCCCTTCTCCAGGCTTCTGTCACTCCCCAATTCCTGGTCCCCTCTTTTTCCTAAAGAAATTAATCTAACCCCAGCCATGCTTGCATTGGACTCCTCGCAGCTTCGGAAACCACTGCCTCCCATTCCCACCACTTTTGACTGAGGGGCCTCTTGAAGATATCAAGTTCCTGCCTGTTTTGTGAAAATAGATATGTGCAGAAAGGAGAGACGCTCTGCAAGTGCCCTGTGGAGGGAGCGGCCCCGGGTGAGACCCTGTGAATTCCAGACAGGCTCCGTAGAGTTGCAGTGACCCTGGGAAATAAGTCCTCTTACTCACCAGATGACTGACTTAGCCCCACTACAAGCACACCAGGGACCCTACAAGGCAGTAATGATGCTCTGAGACCACCAAGCAGCTGTAAGAGCCCCCATGTCTTCCCTCTCCCTCCCTGCTCCATGAATGCTACTGCTGATGATGATCTTTTTTCTGTTCCCCCAGCCTCCCAACCCTGACGGAATAGCAGGGGCGATGGGGACGAGGGGCTGGAGGCCTCTGGGACAGGAATGTCCCTATTAGGGCACAGCTGCCTGCGCTTGCTGGTGGGAGGCTGGAGCGGGGCAGAAGAAAAGTGGCCAGAGGGATGTGCAAGCTGATTTATGAGGAACACCCTCCCCCAGGACCCATTTTGGCACACCCCCCAGCCTCAAAGCTGGTTTGAATGTCACCCAGCGGCACTGCTCCCATGGCCATGCAGCCCCTTGGCTCCCCCGCTATAAATAGCCTCCGCCTGTGCCCAGCCACTGCAAGAGCAAGCAACAATTAAAGGCATCGGGGAGCAAAAGTGGTGGAGCAGCCTCCTTGCCTGCACCCTGGGCATCATGGGGCCAACTAGCTCCCCACACTGGCGGCATCCAGCCCTTCCCCAAAATCCTGGTGGAGATGGCGGACACCCTGGTGATCAGGTCTCAGGGACCTTGTTTGGGCAAAGGGGAGCAATGGAGAACATGGCTGTTGTCTCCTCCCTTCCACATCCCCAAGCCTGTCCTGAAGCCCTCCAGAAGGACATATTCTCCACCAACCATCATAGCATCATTGCAGTCTTGATCCCTCTGTGGCTACCTGGCCTGTTGTCTTTAGGGTGAAATGCCACCGTGTGAGGCAAAAAAGGTGCTCCATGTTATGCAGGAAACACGTAGTCTCACTGCTCTTTCCTTACTCTCTGCCAGTGCTTTGAAATAAAGGTGAGGTTGCACGTTCAGGACTCATGCTTGCAGGGGATACTGCCTGAATGGGGCAGAGCAAGGCGGAGCAGTGGTCTGTATTTGTACATCCATTGATAAGGCATCTGAGCACTGATCTGACTGGTCTGGCATCCCATCTTCTGGCTCAGGCCACGGCCATCCACGTTAGAGCACCTGAGAGTAGCTGGTACCCGATAACGCAGGGAGAGATGAACACCCCTTGTGAGCTCCCTAGACATCTGCAAGCAGGTGGTAATAGGATAAGCTGTTTTCTGTTCCCCATTATAGGAATCTGCCCTTACTGGACAAAGGGATGGAGCCTGTACAATCATCGGCTTTAGGGGACACTGTCAGCAAGTCCCTATTTGTTGTCAATTGTGTAGAGCAGCAAGAATTTCCTGAGAGCCAACCCTTGAGGCTCTGGCTGCACTGTGACCAAAGGTAAAACACAGAAAGCCCAAGGGAAGAAGACTGTTTGGTCCAATCCATATTTGATCTGGCTTCTTACAGCTATGTTAGCCACGTGCCAGACAAAGTCAAGGCAGTTTAAGACCAATGGCTCTTGACTCCTGCACACAGGCGACGGTTAGGGTTTCTTGAGGGTGTTTGAAGCAGCTCAGAAATGTGCCTTCATTGTGTGAGGCTGCAACACCTGCTACAGACAAGTAGTTGGGTGTGAGCAGGGACGTTAGTGAAAGAGGTGGCGTTGATCGGGAGTAACGTATGTAAGCGTGCAGCGTACACAGGGTTGCTTTTCAGAGGGGTGTGGGTGCAGCCGTGTAGCTGTGAGCATGAGAGCTTGCTGGGAAAGAGCAAACATGTCTAGAAAATGTGGGTGACAGGATGAAAGCCTCCTTGTGTGAGACTGTAGGAATGTGCACTCCATTAGTGCTTGGGAGGCAAAAAAGGTCACAGTGATGTTGGAGTTGTGCCTGTTGGTGTGGCAGGGCTTCTGTGACTGTGTCTAGAGAGACCGTCTCTAGGAGGTGTATATACCGTGGGTACAAGTGTTTGAAGATATTCCTCTGAAGAGCCTGTCTCAAGAGAAGACATGCAACAGTGTGTGACTTTCATGCTAATGAGATAATGAGGTGAGCAGTACAGCCTGTGCCCATCTGCACCAGGGAAATCTTTAGGCAACATGAGACTCTCAGGAGCTCTTTCCACTGTGGCAGCGTCCTGAAGTAGGAGACCTTTGCAGGGTGTCAGTACCTATTATGGCTTTTTCTAGTGCCAGCTATGCAGGGGCTAGACATTGCTTTCCCTCCTTTCCACTGCAGCAGGTGAGTCTGGCCAGTGCTTAGGTGAGGATGTATTCCCACACTTATATTTGAACCCCATAAGGCAACAAAATATAGAGTATGCCAGGGGCACAGCAGCTTGGCTAGTTGCCCCCTGCTCATTACAGTATCAAGCATTTATATATCCCCTTACAGTATTTTCTGATTCCATAATGCTGGTGGGATTTGAATGCAGATAATGTTTCTAATCTTGACAATCCTCTTGGCTCAGGACCTTGGGACAGAGGCAGCTGTAATGTAAGAACACACCCGCTCCTCCTCCTCCCTTTAAATTCATATTGCTTGAAGTCTTGGCCAGCCAGAGCCCCTGTCTTTGTGTCTCTATAGCAAGTAATTTAGCTTGGGGAGATGGAGGGGAGAAACTGCCCTGGATGAAGTGGACCAAACTGGTCATGCAGTCTCTGGGGTACAGCAGGAGCTTTGGGCGGGCAAAGCTGGCTTAGACCATGAGCAAAGACCACTGTTGCTTGTAAACTCATACCCCATGCACCGTTTTCAGCCTTCCTCTCTTGTGTGTGGAAACCTTTGCAATGCACATTTTTTTAGCTACAGGATCACAAGCTGTGTCCTGTGCAGCCTTGGGAAAAGGAGGTGTGAGTTTGAGAGCACTCCTTGCTTATCCCACTTCCCTCAGGTAACAGCCATACTTGGATTTGGGTAAGCGTGAGGGAGTGCATGGCCCTCTGGGATGTGTGAGAGGTGCCAGCCCAAAGTGAAGTTTGAGTACCACCAAGTAAGCACTACCTCATCTTGGACGGTGTCAACAGTTACAGGCAATCTGAATAATGGGGATGGAAAAAAACAACTCCCTGTCAGAACGTCTGAACTTCACACGTACGATACCTATCTGGACCTGGGTGTGATGTTGGGAAGTTTCGGGAGATGTAAGAAGACCCACAGGGTCATTCTGAAATCCTAGGTTACAGAGCAGCAGAATTGTCACCAGCTGCCTGTCCACGCTCATATTACAGCTGCAGACAATACTAATTGTGTCAACCCTCAATCTGGTGTCAGTTTTGCTGCTAAATGGCAGACAAAATCCAGAAGAGAGGGTTATAAACGGGGGTGGGAGGGGCAGATGTCTCAGCACAGTCAGTTTTTCATTGTGGAGTGACATTATGGCTTAGTGGCCTGGATTTTCTTCCCACTTCTCTAGCACCTGCCTGGAGCTCCAACAAGCGGTAAGGTTCATCTTTCCCAGGCGCTCAGGTTGAAAAGCGGGGCGCTGGGGACATTTGGGTCTCTGTGAAAGCCTTCATGAGCAAACTTCTCTTAAGCATGGAGAACTTTCTGTTTCCCTACCTGGCAGTGGTGGAAGAACAAAACTCAAGCAATGCAAGGAGAACAACAACAGGAGATGATGAGAATGTCCCTTAAGCAATCTACGCTTCTTTGCTGTTTCTCTCCTACTTGCTTGAAAGTTGCAGTTTATGTTGATGGTCAGAACCTGGTTGATGTAATGATGATGATTTTGTATCCCAAAATGTTAGTTTTTTTATTTCAGAAACAGCAGCAGGAGATGGCAAAAGTCTAGTGTAGTTCCTCAAAAGCTTTGAATCTGCATGCCTTCATGCTGCGGTTGGCTTCTCTGTTGGTCAAGCTGGTGTGCTGTTTGTTGGAGAGGAGAGTGGGGTATCTCTCCTTCCTAATGCTGTGTGGTCTCTTCTAGCATCCCCTTGCATATCCCACCAGCAACGTTTGGGGTTCTTGCATAATTCAGACATGAATTACAGGTCCTGAACCATCATAGTGATCAAAGAGAAGGGGCAGAAGACTGCTGAGCAGCTGCCACTAGAGGTGCCACTCTTTTGGCAGCAGTACTAGGGGAGACCACGTTGTTCCCACCTTCATGCCCTTTTCCACCACCTGAGCTGCCCAGACAGGCTGTTTATTGCTGAACCTGCCGTCCCAGGGAGTTGCTGCTCCTCAAACTAAAAGGCAAGTCCCCAAATATGGAACACCCAAAGGTCACTCCTGCAGAGGTGGCTTTCACAGGTAATGCTCCAAGAACGCCTCCCCAGTGCTTTAATTGCCACGCAGCCTCTCAGCCCGATCAGACATACGATGTGCTCTTTGGCTGCCTCCCTAAAGGTTTCGCATAGTTAGTATTTTTATCTGCACCGGGCATCCCTAATTTTAGCGAGTGGTAAACCAAAGCACAGCCTCCCCAGCCGTGAGCTAACCGGGGCCGGTGCCCGTGCCCACCCAGCACCCACGGGTGCAGGGGCCACCTGCTGCTGCTCTCGGCCAGTCCTCGCTGGCACTGCATCACAGATGTTTTGCCGACTCAGCTGGGCAGCTGGCACGCCGAGGACAGCCTGGGCCACGCGTGTGTGCGTGCGTCCATGTGCTGAACCAGGCTGTGGGCCCTGGGACGGTGCCCGGGGGCCACCCCGCTAAGCTCCCCTTCGACAAAACGGAGACCAGAGGCATAATCTGGGGGCTGTCCTTGACAAGAGTGAAGCTGTCACTGCCTTGTTGTCCTTCCGGCCTCAGAGAGGCTGCTTTGAAAGCAAAGGCCATGAGGCCCACGCAGGGCACAAGCTGGGTCCTTTCAGTAGCTGCTGGAGGAGGGAAGCATGCTTGATATTCAGCCTGTTCACCTACGCAGACCATTGCTGATGTCATTCCTACACCTCCAGCTCCCAGGAACAACTCAGATTTCTCGAGTTTCTGACCAAGTGGGTGTGAGCCAGTGCCTCTGAAACCCCAGAGAGCCCAGGGTGCTCCAGGCAGGAGCCAGGAGTTCCCACCCTCCATCCGCGGGAATGATCAGTAAGGGGGGACCCTGGAGGAATGGAGTGATCCTTGGGACAAGAAAAGCCTTTTACCCAGGGAGGTGAGAAACAAGAACTAAAGGAAAGCTTTAAAAAACACGCAGCCCCTTTGAGCTGGGTTCGAGGTGTCAGAGGTCTGCTAGCTGACGGCATCCCTTCTCCTGCCAGGGCTGGACAGGGTTCCCAGAAAAAGGACATATCATGTACAGCAGCTGGCCTTCGCCAGGGCTGTGCCAGCGAGCGGGCAGGAATGAGCACCCTCAGCACTGCTGAGGAGGGAGCACTGGCTGTCCCGGGGCACCGGGGAGGGGAGGAGCAAACGTCGGCTCTGCGGTACCCCCCGGGAATTGAGTTCTTCACCATCGCTCCTTGTTCTATTTCCTCGGGCAAGGTTTTGTCTCATGTATGTAGGTAAATCCCAATGTGCAAAGGAGAAAAAAAAAATTAAAAAAGGAGAACTTGGACTTGTAGAGACTTGTAAAGTCACTTCTTTCCTAGGTGATGGATTCCTTGCCTGTGGCCTGTTATTTAGGGACAGAGGCTGCAAAAGGACTTCTTTGGTCATCAAAACAGGGACTGTGTCATTCAGTCTGCCATAACCTGGTCAACGTCCATTTAAAACTTGTTGGGCTGTTCTCCCCTTGTCGTCTTCCTCCTCTGGTGATTAGGGACTTCCTAGTTTTCAGACTTGGTTTATTCATAGCCCATTTGTCCTTAGGCTTGGTGCTTAAATAGCTCTTTTCCCTCTTGGGTGTTTAAAGAGAATTATCATATCCCCTTTCCACTCTCCCCACAAATGAAGGAGCATGAAGGAAGGGCAGTCACAGGCTTTGATTAGTTTGATTTTAGATGAAGGGCACTGGCAACCAAGCTCTTGTATAAGGTCATGGTGGGCGAACACCACATGGCCCACCATACTCAGCCTGCCTCGCGGAGCAACAGCTGTCCCAGCCCGCAGGCAGGCTCCTGAGAAATGTCAAGGTCTGGGGTGGAGAGCAGGAAATGACAACTATAAACACCACACATGTCCACTGAGTAGGCGAGTGTGAGCTCAAGCTAGCCCTTTTGAGGCCCCCCACTCAGGATGGGGCAAAGGCACCTCATTATGCAAGAGTGAGATTCTGCCTCCCGAGAACCAGCCCAGCATGAAGGCATGGGAAACCCTTGCTGGCACTTTTTTGGGAACTTGACTAGTGTGGCAGGATGGTCGAGACCTAAGAGGATGGGATTTTCAACATTTTTCCTCAATTAAATCTCTGAAGGAAGGAGTGACGCAGAAAGAGTCTCCATGCAACCTAAGGTCTTGCATGGCACCTACAGAGGTTGTCTGCTCTTCAGATGGACAATGAGAAGAGCTCCTCACTTCAGGGCCAAGAAAGCCTGCAAAGCCTAAGCAGACTTGGCCTTGCACTGTGTTAGGAAGTGAACCCAAGCTCATAGGGGTCAGCCATGTCTCCAGGTGACATTTGCATGAAAGATGGATCTCTGGATGAGACCAGCTTGATTTTCTTTAGATCCTGGGATTACAGCTGGTGTCTGCTCTGAAAACTGCTGTCAGTACACCTCTCTCCAGTCATGCTTTAGCAGCTGAGAAAGGTGCCTTTCAAAGAATGGTATGGCATTAAAGCAGGGTCTTATGTTAGATGCTGGTCATGCAGCCAGTCCAAACTCACTGCTACGAACTGACTGAGGGACTTCAGAGGAAGAAATGGGGCAATAACAGGTAAAGCAGCCTTGGAAATTGTTTCTGCCACTGTTATACAGAAAGATCAAATCACTTGTCCCTGGATGTCAACGTGCCCATATGTGAAACAGGAGCTCTCTGTAACTTGTTTTTGTGACTGGCACATCAGTGAGTAAAGTCCTCCTAAGCGCTACTGCTAAAAATCAGTGCTCTGCTGGCTGTTGATGAATTGAGACCTAGTTACATGGTCTTAAAGGGCAAAGTAATCAGTGCAGGCTTTTTCCTTTTCTTTCCCTTCCTTCCTGATTTTTGCATTCACTTGTCTGTGGTGGAAGCCACTGTTTTAGTAGCCATGGAAATGAAAACACCTCTTTTATTACAGGTATGTACAAGGCACTGTCACTGTAGACTTCTGCACATACCCACCCAGCAAGGTGTGCCTCGTCTCTCATCCTGAGAGGGAGACCTGAGTAAGGACCTGAGTAGGGACCCAGAGACCTGACAGTTTCTGTGACACTCAGTGAATATGTCTTGTATAACGTGTCTACCCAGCCCAGGAAATTGTGTTGAGGCACCATCTCATGAACATGCCCATTTTCAAAGAAAAAGACTGAAATATCAGTCTATGAAACAAACAGAGAAGAGTGCTTAAAGAAAGGGCTTGGATGTATAGGTATAGGTATAGGTATAGGTATAGGTATAGGTATACTCTACCTAGAGATGGAGATAAACTAGAATCTTGTCTCCTGGTTCCTATGAATTTCTGGAATAAACTACACAGACTTAAACTTGTAAAACTTTTTTCTGCATTGCATCAGAAGCAGAGAAGGACTTTTTGCTATATATCACATAGCTCTGAACTCTTAAGGGAACATCTTCTTTCAAGAGATTTCAAGACCATGTGGATGGAACTGCCCCAAAACCAGCTGATTTTGCACCAGTTCTTCCAGCCTGAACTGGAAGCTGCAGTAGTTTCAACACTTGAAAATAAATCCTTGCTCTCAAGTGGAGTAGGAGGTAGGCCGCACACCCAGTTTAACCCTTGCCTTTTACTGGATTAAAAATCTGTCTTTGCCTCTCACTCCACAGGTAGCTACAGGCTGTAGTTGGGCACTGGGAGGATCTCATGCAATGCAATCTCAGGTTTTATATTCTCAGGTTCATAGGAGAAGTTTTCCCTTGTGTTACAGAATTGGCCAAATAAGAATTTTCACTTTTTCTGCCATTTATTGCTAGAGACCGGGCTGATCCTAGATCTCTTCTGGAAAATGGAGTACCACATCCCTCTTCTCTTATCTCTAATCTGACTGGTTTGTGTTAGGACAGGTGTCCATTAAAGCTGAGACCTTTCAGGACAAGTAGCTTTTTTTCTTACTTGTCTGTCAAATAATTATTGGGAAACCTTGTGCCTGGCTGTTCCATCTGCTTCTTCACTGTGATCACCTAATGGGGCATGCAGGACTCTTGTGAACATCGCCACAGAAAAGGAATAGTTACTGTTAGTCCCATTACTGCCTGGTTCTACCTCTGCATTGCCCTGTACGGAGGCTTTTCCCCACTCAAGCTGCAGGTGCTTTCCAGTGGTCAGTGGTGCAGAGTGGAGTCATAGTAAAAAGGCAAACAAAGAAGCAGAGTCCTGTAACCTGGGCAGTGAAACAGCCTGTGCTCATGCTGTCTCTGCTCTGGGTTGTCTTGTAACAGTTCTTCCCCAACCCTTTTCTACCCTAGCCAAAAAACAGTTGGCAGGCACATCTCCAATCATTGCTTTGACTATTTTCCTGACAGACTAACCCAACAGCTCCCAGCTTTCCCACCCTGGCCTGAGGGGCTGGCACTGCCGTCCTTGGAGCTGTCATCATGCACAAAGGATGGTCCAAAGAAGCTGCTGTTGCTCTCAGAGTGGCTTGGTTGTCTCCAGACCCTGTCCTCGCCAAGTAGCACCCAGCAGTATAGATGGCAGGAGCTGTCAGGGCTGCTTCATGATGATCTTCACCTTCATTCCCTTTTTAGACTGGAAAGGGACCCTGGGCTGCATGGCAATCTGGTCACAGTCCCCAGTATGCCTGGGTGCTGGGAGCTGAAGACCCTGTGTGCTGTCCCACTGTAATATCACTTAATGATGGCATCCCTTTTCTGGTGATAGCTGGTGTGCTTTGACAGTGTCAGTCAGTCCTGCATGCTGGGCTTTTGTCCTGGGAAGGAAATTTTTCCTATCATATCACTTTCTCCTCAGTTTGCTGTTTGTAGTTATGTAGCCCCAGCCAGAGCTTGTTACTGAACATGAGCTTCATATTTCAAGGAAACCGTGCTCATGACCAAGGGACAATATATTTCTAGGTTGGAGGAGTGTTTGTCTACACCCATCTTGTCCTTCTTAGGTGCTTCATTGTTGTGGTTTTTTTCCATGTGCTGAAGCCTGAACTGGTGGCTGGATCTGGAGTCAAGAAGGAACTGGCTGGCACTGCTGGCACTTTTGCTTGCTTCAGCAGCATGCCATATCATCTACTACTTGGGCACATTTGAGAGTTTCTACTAGCAAATTTGCAGGAACCTGGGAATTGGTTCTCTCTTGTTCTTTTCTTGGTGTCTAAGATACTTCTTTGGGTCTTTGGTCTTTGGAATTATAAATTTTTTATAAGGTACATGTGGGAGAAACAGAAAGGGTAGACTATTTATTTTTTTGTGGACTTAACATACATTAAACCCATTCCCTCCCATGCGCACGCACACTCATGTTCATCAGGCAATAGGACATAACAGCCCTTAACCACCCAGCTCAGATCCTTGCTTAGCTCCACACCTGCCTGTGTTTTGGATGAAGGCTCCCTAGTATTCCTAGTGATGAAGACCAGTGCCATTTTATGGATGTGAGGCTAAGGACATGATGTTTCTCAGACTGTGGAAGCAACACCTCTTGTTATAAGTCAGTAGGCAAGTTCTCAGTACGGTAAGATGGAAAAACATAAAATGCCAAGAAGGCATCTTATTATAGGCTGCACCCTATGCCGGGAACCCCCCAAGCTGGCTGGCAGGGAACACCAAGGGCTGGAGTGTTCACCTCTTAGATACCTTATTTCAGGTGTAAAGGACCTTCAGCACACAGAACCCAAAACCAGAAATTAGATACATAAAGCCTTCCTGAGTGAACTTTTCCCAGATTTGGTTGGAAGGAGAGGCCCTGTCACTACTTCTGTGCCTACCCGGCAGCTCACTACTCTGAGTACTTGCTCAAGTTATGGGAAAGGCGGGTTCAGCTGCTGACTACCTGCAAGGAGACTGATCCCAGGCAGTTCAACTCCTGGCTGTATGGCTCCACACCTCACCCACGGAGCCACTGCAGGCACTTCCTTCCCTCTCCCTGTCCTAGCGAGCATGTGGTGAATTCCCACAGCTGGATGAGCTCTGGCAGGGGAGACTGAGTGACCTCCACGCCACAGCACATTATGGTTTGAGGTGAGGGAGGTGAATGCTGTCACAAGAGGGAGCAGATTGCAACCTGGCTTGGCCACTGCTTTCATGAGTGCTCCCATGGTTGAGTTAGTACAGAAACTGGGAGCACCAGCACCTTTCTGGGCTGTGCCCTACACAGGATAGGACACATCCTATCTTCTCTGCTGCCTTCTGAGACCCTCTCCCTGTCTGACACCTCTCAGGTGACAGAGGCAAAGGAGTACTCGTTCTGCAGATTGCTCTTGTGCTCAGGCTGTCAGGTTGCTGCTACTGCAGTTCCCAGTTCAGAGGAGGACTGTGAAACTTTGAGACATGCCCTGAATCAGCATTGCAAGTGCTTGGGAAATTTTGAGGTCAAAACCACAAGTGCTGCTTGCTGTGTGTCATGGTTAGCTGGTAGATGAGCATTAGTGGACTGGAGCACTACAATTACGTGAAGTCTCCTGGGGATCTAATCCTCAATCTCTTGCCCAAGGTCACATAAGAAGTCCATGGCAGAGAGACAATCGGAAACCAAACCACCAGAACCCTAAGCTAATGTACTCACTGCTGAAACAAAGCCTGCAAAATAAAAGCTTTCAGCCCAATTGTATTGTAGCCATTGCACCCTTGATACAGCTGATTGTTAACATGGGTATAGGTGACATGGGGACTAAAGCTGATAGTACACAACAGATACCTGCTTCTGTCAGATTTCTATAAATATGTATTTAGCAACCGCTTGCCATCTATTGGGCACGAAATAGCTATCCTATTAAATAACAATGCAATTATACTCCCAACCATAAACATTTCAACTGGAGTTCCAACGTTATTTTTTTCTTTTCTTTGCCAAATTTTATTTTATTGCTCACCTGGAGCAAGTAACTGTTTCCTGGCAAGTGAGTAAAATCTGGTTAGTTTTTGAATCTTTCAGGTCAGACTTGCTGAGGAGGTCAGTAGACTTTGAACTTGACATTGGACTTTCTCAGGTCCCAGCTCTCAGCAAGCGTATTTTCTAATTCACATTTGCTTTACTCCTAGGGGTGCAATGAATTTTCTCTCTGGATCTGATAAATAAAGCTTATGTGTTTCTTCTGTAATTCTCACTTTCTTTCCAAATGTGTCTTTTATTTAAGAGGGAATATTTCTAAGCCCCTGGTAGGAAACAAGCACCTAACAATCCAGGCTTGCAGCTGTGTGATTCCCTAGATCACAGCTACACTGCAAGAAAGAATGCTATCAATCTACTTTACAATTTTTACCACAATTTATTTTACTGAGGATTAATTAATCATTCTTTCACAAAAGAATTAACAACACTTTTTTTTTCCAGCATAGAAGTGAATGGTTGCATTAACAAGCGGCTACAGACTGGTTCCAAGCAAGCAACCAAGTGTCAGAAAAACAAAAAGGGATTTAACACTGCATCAGTGAGGGGCTTTTGAGATAGGGAGCTAGGACACCCGTTTGCAGCACAGTTTGGTAAGGCTTCTTGGCTGATTACTCCTAGCGGGATAGAAAATTGGACCAAATCCAGAATGCAAGGGGGATACTGGCTTGCATAGAATGAGAAAGGATCTAAAAATTTCAAGCTACAGACTCAGGTCTGTGCTGAGATTTGGGAATGCTCAGCTGAGCTGAGTTCACGTTGCTGATATTTGCAAGGCTACTCGCTATTGCCTGGGTTTTTGACATGCAATCCAGAAAGACTATTTCTCAGCAAAACAACTCAGAATAGCGCAATAGAGGCTTTTTTCCTCGGCTTCACAGAATTCAGGGGCTAACTCAAATCCAAGTAAACAAGCCTAAACTTTTGGGTACTCAACCCTCCCCTGCACAAAACCCTTTGACTGTCCTGTCCCGTGGCTTCTCTCCACGGCTCCAAGCAATGCTGTGGTATTGACCCTGGCTAGGACATGCAGCAGTGCTTACCTCCAAGACCATCTCTGTCATCTGGAACTGCTTCTGGGACACCTTGTCAGAGCTTACGGGCTCATGGAAGAGGAGGCAGAGCATATCATACTTCTTCAGGGCCTGCTTGTAGTTCTTCTCGTTCAGGTCAATCACTCGGTCTTTCCCATCATAAGTGGGGAAGTTCAGTCCCTCTTCCGCCTTGCAGCAGAAAAGCAGGTAAAAACCTGCCAGGATCCAGCAAGTTGCCTTCATAGGGGAGTCCTTGGAGTGCAGCGGAGGATGGGTAATTGTCCCCCTCCTTCTTAATTTAGGAAGAGGGGGAGACCAAAGGCTCCAGGTGAAGTTCGAACCGAGTTTCTCTTTCTGCTGCCTTCCTAGTGATCAGCCCAAACTCTGCAAGGCTTGTGGGGAGCAGCAAACTCTGCTGTCCTGGGCTCACAACAAAGAGACAGACAGGAGAAGCTGTCAGGCCAAGCCCTGGATACCTTACATAGCTGTGTCCAGCTCCCGTGTCATTAGGAACTCCATTTTTAGGAAGCAGTTGTTTCAGGCTAAAAATAAACCCTGCAATGAATAAAAAGGACAGATATGACACCATTGAGGGCCTTGCTGGCACTCTGCATCATCTGAGAGAGAGGGAGCGAGCAAGAGGGAGGGAGTGGAAGATGTCGATGCTGGGAACACGCAGGCAGGGTTTGTGAAGGGACAAACTTCACTTGTAGAGAGAACCAAGGCACGGCCTGTCCTACTAGGACTTAACAAAAATAGAAGGTATTTACTGCATTTTTTAATAAGGGTATCTCCTTTGTAACCCCTTGGGCATCACAGTGATTAGGCTTTGGATAACACATCTTGGATTAAACAGTTTCAGAGCCTCATCTGCACCGCTAGAGGAAAAGTCCCATTTCCTCAGCTGCAAAAGAGGTGAGGGCTCGTGGGACTCCCTCCTCCTCCTCCTGCCTGGGGCACAAGCTGGAGCTGCTGGCTGACATTCAAACTCTTTCCTGAAGCACCTTCTCTGCTTACAGGGTACCAGGAGAATTGATGGCCCTTGGACCTACAATCCCAAAGCAGATGGCAGCTTACATTGCAACCTCCCATGCCTGGAGCAGTTACCAAGCCCTGTACATTGCGGGCAAGTGGTTAAAACCTTATCGTAATAAGAGGGATGAAGGGCAGGAGGTGTATGCCCAGGCTGGTGTCTTGGGGCAGGAGGCAGGGCTCTCCTCAAGATGATGGACAGATTCCACCATCGCTGCTGGCCTCCCCATAGATGGGACCTGCCTTCTGGCCCTAAAGGGGTTTTTCACATAACCCTGTTACATTTCCCAACAAGCTGTCCCACATATTCCTTCCTCTTCATTTCCTGGGAATGGTGACCGGGGGCTGAGTGCCGGATGCTACTTTGCTGTGCCTCCCACACCATGCTGCTTGGGGAGAATAGCTCAGTGGCACTGTCTTTCACCTCTTCCCCTCCTCTGACTGGGGTGTCACCCCTGCCCCATGACTGGCAGCGACAGGCAGGTGGAGGCAGGCCAGCTGGCCACATGCCACCACCGGGGCTGACGTGGATCTGCTGGGGAAGGCACACCGAGGGGCTGGCAGAGAAGAGCTTGACAGGGGGCACGGGTCTCTTCCCCCTGCCAAAGTGACGTGCAGACAAGTGGCCTTGTCAGGCCTCCTCCTTGCATGTTGCTACATCCCAGCCTTGCTCCATCCACACCAGGGAGGAGATGATGTCCCTTCTTGGTGCATGCAACTCTCACCCCAACCAGCTGTTCCCATTTAATTGTATGGCTGGATTTCAATATTTGGGGTGAAAGGCAAGCATTACTTAACAATTATAGAATCATGGAATCATTTAGATTGGAAAAGACCTTTAAGATCATCAAGTCCAATTGTAAACCTAACACTGCCAAGTCAACCACTAAACCACGTCGCTAAGCACCATATCTACATGTCTTTTAAATATCTCCAGGGATAGTGACTCAGCCACTCCCCTGGGCAGATTATACCCATCTCTTGTGTGATTTAGGAGTGCATATCCCCTCAGCTTTCACTTCCAACCTGAACAGCCCATGACTTACTGACTGAAACTCTGTGGGCAACAGTTTCCAAGTCTGTCTTATTCCCAAAGCCTCCTCTTAGTTTCTGTTCATGCCTTTTCAGAAGTTCAAGGTTTGCCTGCAACTTGAAGTCCTAATGATGAAACCTGAGGAATGTGGGTAGAAGCCAGAGCTAGGCAGCCTCCGAAATACACTTCCTAGAGAGGCATCCTTCAGGGGCGGTCATTTCTAGAGGAAAATGTGACAAACCTGGATACGTCTGATCGCTTTTAGTGAGACAAGCAAGACTTGTGTCACAGTGGGTAGCAATGGCTGGGCTGACTAGGCTTTCACTGAATGTTTGGGCTGTAAAATGAACAACTGAGCTTGTGGGATGACCAGGCATACACCAGGCTGGCTGGTTGCGTTTGAAGGGCCCCATGGATTTGGGGTGTAGGAGTAAGCTTCTGCTGGCATCAGAGTGTGTTTTAAAGCAGGCACACATCAGACAGGGCTGTAAAAATGGAACGTTCACAGTTACTTCAAAATTGGCTTCCCAGGCTCCTGCCCTCCTTTTAGTCTTGCAGATCTTCAGCAATTGCCCCACTTTCATATTGCTCAAGCTATTTTTGAGGCACTTTCTCTCTAGGCTGAGTAACTTTTTAATCTGCCTAAAAATAGATGCAATCCAATTTTCATTTTCTCCTCTTTTCACTGTCAAAAAAAGGAACAAAAAGGCTTTTTATTCACAAAAAGTGTTGCCTCATTAGCCCCAGATACACCAATTTTATCTGCCCATGGCACGAGTAGCAAAGACTGACTGTTAGGCTTCACCTCTGCTCCGAAGAGAATTCCTCCAGCAGACCCACACTGGTCACAGTCCCTGGAGAGTCCATCTCTTTGTTTCTCCACTCAAAATCTCAGTGGGGCCGTTAGTGATAAATACAGTGGATATTTTGGGGCAGGCAAGAAAAAGGCAGTGTGTAGACCTCATGGATTTGTGGAACCTGAGTTTTGTTGAAGGCCCATTTCTACAGGACACTGCTGAAAATTTTCCCTGTGTGCCAGATCCTCCCCTGTAGGGTAAGAGCAATAGCAGTTCCCCATAAGAGGGGAGGATGAGGGAGACAAAGAGCTTTTTTGTGAAATCTTGGATTTTGTATTCACAGGTTCACTACAAATACTTTGTGCTATCTTTCTGCATAGTCCAAGGTCTTCCTCATGCAATTTAGCTGCCTGTGGTTGCAATGCATCTGTTTCTGTGGCCAGTGCCACTCAAGGGAATTATATGGTCAGCCCTGTGTCCTGGGACATTTGCCCTTCAGCTCATTCCCTGACATTTGTTAGTCTCTGATATGAGATGACCAGAAGGCTCAACCTTCTGACTCCTTAACCATCTTTTAGCCCTGCTTCTAGAAAAATAAGTATGATGCTCTGCCCTGGCAACCCCTCCCACCAGCCACCTGAAAGCTCTCTGAGAAATGAGCTGATAGGGCTTAATGCCTGTTCACCTGGGCAGGTGCCCACACATTGTTCAAACAACCTTCACAACTGGCCCCAAAATTTCAGGCAAAGAAAGAAAGAATTAAAGGAAAAGCTTGCTGTTGGTTTATCTACTATTCTAGGCTCTTTGGGATATATTCATTGAGCAAAATCCTGGCTCTAGGGAATTATGTTGCAAAACCTCCCCTGACATGCATTGAAGTAGGATTTTACTTTGTTTCTTTGAATTTTGTGAGGATAGATAGTGACAGAAACACAACAAAAGTCCTCAAAACAGTACAATCTCAGCCCTTCACTTCAGGCCTGCAGAAACACAGGGTGGGGATGTAGGATAAATAAATATCTCCTTCTTGTTTTTCTTACTTGTATTAGAAATTAGGGATATCCACTTGCTGCTCTTCCCTCCTGGCTACTGCAGCTGCACTCCATGCTGCCATTCTCACCTTCATTGTCCTTTCTAGCTCATGCAGGAAAAGAGGTCCCCAGCCACTGCTGATCCAAATGCTTCGGTGAGCCTTTTTTCCAGGGCTTCAGGATTTAAGGTTCTGCTTTAGCTAATCTCTTTTCAAGCTTCTAAAACCTTGTATGTTTTGCAAGATAGGAGTATTCAGAAAATATGTCTTTTGCCACCAGCTAGCCAAGTAAGGTCACTTTGAGTGTACCGCTGTCAGTAGGGTGGAAGCCTCAGAGACGCACTAAACCTTTCTAAAGAGACTAAGGGGATCACTATCATCTCAAGGAAACCTCTGCAGTGCAAGAAAACCTAGTTCTCTCTCCCTTCTCTTCAGCCCTGAAAGGTTACAAGTCCTTCATGGTGCTTTACGTTGCCTGTATTCTAATGCAGTCATGTCAGTGACTGACAAGGCAGAGAAGTTATATCATTTGCACTACCTCCCTTTTTTCCCTGTTTTAAACTTCCAGAGATCTTTGTGTGTTTTGACTGAGGTGTCCCAAGACCTGCCGTGTGATAAGAAGATGCTATAAAACCTCCTATTTTCTGACACACAGGTGCTATTTGTGATGAGGAAAATAAAACACAGCACAGACAAAAGCACTTATACAAAATTATATAGAAGCTGTAAAGGGAAGGTCAACAAGAAGACTCAGAAGTCCTGAGTCACTCTGAGCCACGTAGGGTCTCTGCTCATTGACATTTCAAAAAAGTCTTGTTTTTTTTAAGACATCATGTCCCCCAGAGCAAAGTTTCTCTGTGCCACCTTATGGGGATCATTGCACCCCCTCTGTCTTTGGGACCTGGTCTGGCATCTGTGTCTTATACAGGTCAGAAAGTAGTTTAGGAGGTCAGAACCAGAACTGTCCCAGAAGAGTTGGGATAGTTACCTCCCTGGGTTTATAATCTCTACACAGCAAGACAGGATTTAACTCAAATTTCACTCAGGGCCAAATGGAACTGGGCCCATTGGCATGGATGAAAATGGCTGGGAAGGAGAGCAATAAAGTGAAAATGAAAAGCATAAGGAGAAATGCCATAAGCAGGCAAGGCTGCTTCTTCATGCAGAAGTCTAATAAGGGACATCTGAAGTCAAGCTGCTGTGGTGGCTGGGGGACCCATCAGGTGGACTGGAAAAGGCTGCAGGTAGCCTGCAGCAGGACAGAGAGGCAGTGACCTGCCTACCCATTCCGGCTGGGCTGGAAGCTCCACCAGCCTGTGGAGCAGGGTATGCAACCCACCCTGGAAAGGGTGGAGGCAACCCCTGGGAGGAGTTTCCTGCAGGTAGCACTGGGATGGGGGGGATTTTCTCCATTTTTCCTGTTGCTCATACAGGAGATAGTTTCAAAGAAAGAAGAGCTTAAAATTGGCATTCTGTGAATCCTATCTGGGGGGACAGCTTTGCACCTGGTTCTACCTGCATCATGTTAGACATGTTAGAAGAGGCCTGAATCCTACTAATGAGAGGGCAGAGATGGTTAAAAAAACCCAAAAACGGAAAAACAAACTAATCTAAAAATATTTGAAGAAAGACCATTTCATAAGATGCAGGTCCTGGTCATATTTGGTAAGCGTACAGGGCTACACTCAGGTGTCCCATCGCCCCCTGCACTTTCCTCTGGAAAAACTCCTCTTTCTGAGGATGGGGTAACTAGCACCTTGCCTAAAGAAGCCAAACCCAGATTTATTCACTAGGACTCTGACGGGAGTCAATACCCACACTTTGCAGGATGTTGCCTCCGCGCACAGGGCACAGGGGAACTCTGTTTGTGGCTGTTTGGGTCTGACAGGCAATGCCTTTTTGGAGCCACGGGCAGGCAGCCTTGTTTGGTCAAATAATTAGTGTTCGGAAGAGACTTTTGAGCAGTTGCTGCTGCAATGGCCTCCTGACCACCTTCACTTCTGCAGGACCTGGGAGCAAGGAGGGGTCTGACGTGTTTGGTGCCAGAGCTTTCAACCTTTTTCTTGGTGTACAAACTTCTAAAATCATTCTGGTGTCAGTGCAGGTCCCTGCGTAACAATTTTAAGCTGACTGATGAGAGGTCCTTTTGTTCCCAGATACCTCCAAGTCACCCTTCTTCAGAAAAACCTCCAGTGCCACATGCTGGAAAACTCTCCCCTAGGACAAATGCCATGGCATTTCACTGCAACCCTGCCCCATTCTATGTCACCTTCCTGTGCTGTGATGTCACAACTGATGAGTCAGAGCAGTTGCCCCTGAGACAGGGGCTTAATCTCCCCGCAGGGGGAACGGTGTGGACAGATGCTTCAGGAGGGACAGGAGGTGGCCGTGGGTAAGAGTTGGACATTCAAATTTTCCAATCCACAGGCTTCCCATGGATCTTTGGAAAAATCCCTCTGTGTCGGTGGTGCCGGGGGACAGTATGGCGTTGTAAGGTGGTTAGACACTAGACTGATGGGGGTTAGTGTTTTAGGCAAGCAGGGGGCCTGGGACAGGCCTGGGCTGCTGAAGATTTTGGCATGTTGGAGAGCTCAAGAAGGGGACACAACTGCTGGCAGTGTTTTCAGCAGAGCTGGTTCAGAGACCTGGTCAGGTGTGTTCCCGTGAGAGACGCTGAGAGCTGAACTCTGGGCGATCTCCATGAAAACACAGCGATCCAGAGCCAAGCCCTGGCCTGGTGTGAAAGCATGGCCCAAAGCTGGGCCCCCAAGACCTGGGGTGTGAATGGGTGCAGGCTGAGCTCTGGCCCAGGGACCTCAGTAATTACTAATAATATAGTAATTATATAATTACTAATAGTAAAGTAAAAGAAATAAACCACGTGATCTGACGTGGTTCGTTCCCTTCTGGAAACCCTTGGGGCACATACAGCCCAGTCTGGGCATTTCCATCAGTCCCCTGCCTTTTTCTTGGAGGAGGTGGGATCACTGGACTCCTGCCTAGCTTTGGCCATGATCGGTATGTCCGAGCAAATGTCCATGTCTCTGCCGGTGCGCGCATTAACCACCTGGACCTCTGGAGCCAGGGTCTAAACCGAGGATCCTGCACCAGGCAGGGTTGGGGTGGCCAGGTCTGGGGTGCCACTTGCACCTCGGGTTTCTCCTAGCCATGAGAGCACCAGTGTATTTAATAACATCTTGATGATTGGAAGGGTGTTTAATTTAGCGGCGTGGCGCCGGCTGCTGCTGAAGGAGCTGCGCCCAGCAGATTTACACCTGTTGCACTGGAGCGGCAGCTCAGCTCTCCTTCGCTCCCGTCCTCCTTCACTGCCCCTCAAAACCTTCCCCCTCCCCTGCCCGGACCGTGACGCCTGCCGGGGTGCAGCTGGCAGGGGTGGGAAGCACTGGGGTGAGCTCACTGTGCCACCAGGAACATCATTCCTTTCGGATGATGAGTCGGACAAGCTTAGCGTGCTCCTTAATTTTGTGTGGGGACAGAAATGATTTGCTGCTCTTGAATTTCTGCTCCATTCTGACCTCCCTCTTCTCTAACAGGACTTTGTACAGTCTGTGATGGCCTTGAATCTTTTTAGAAAGTCTGGTGGCACCCGTCAGGCATGTGCATTTCTACAGTGAATAGCTTTCCCAGCATTACCAATGTCTTACAGGCAGTCCTTTATGCATGCTCTGGGCATGCTTTTTTTTTTAATCTCAGGCAATTTTTTTTAATTCAAATTCTTCTGTGTGAACAAGGAACTGGCAGGAAACCCACCATAGATATTGTTATGTAGCTGGGATATAGTTACACAGCATTCCCAAGCATTCAGAAGTAATGCCTCAGGTATCCCCTTCCCTCAGATCATTAAGTCAGGCTAGAAACCAGGAGATCCAAGAAGTGTCTTGCTTGTGATATTTTTCCACTGCATGGCAGCTTCTGGGTGCCTGTTCTTGAGCCTTTACCTGCAGCCACAAAAGAGGGAAAAATTTCTCTATTAAAGCTTTTCTGTTTGAATACGTAAGCTGCCAAAGCTTGAGTAATGGCATGAATCCTGCCATCAGGAGACAAGGAAGGACCTGAAAATCACAAACTGTATGATGATATGGTGGTAGTTAACATAGAGGGGGAAACCTCACCTCACTCCTTAGGGATGGCCAAAAACTGCTGTTACAGCTGATGGTGGGAAGAAGCATGTCTCTGCCTTACTGAAAAAGTGCAGCCACCAGCTATTAAAGGTGGCTAGCAGATTTTTGGCCAGAGGAAACATCTCACAGCTTCTTTTTAATCTTTTTGCACCTCTCCTTAGAAATTGTTACCCGTGGTTGAAGAGACACTGGCCTGTGCTGCTGAAGAGTTTCCTCATCCTGGGACAAGGCACTTCTGAGTCTCATGGTGGGAGGTTGGGAAGTGGAGGCTGAGGCTTCACCTCGTGAGGTTGAATGCTCAGAGGAGCCCTGCTAGGAGGAAGAGACCCCAGCAGCAGCTTCCTGGGACACACACACACACACAAAAAGCCCAACACACCCAAAAACCCGCAGCCGGCACTTTGCTGGAGAAGAGGCAGTAGCTATGTCTCTCCAAGCCCAGGGCCAGCAGGGTGTTGTGCCAGACCATAGCTTTGCTTTCCTTTCTAACCTAATGTTTCTAGCTAAGCACCACCTGGCAGCACCCTGGGGCTGAGCCTGGGCCGTGGCTTCCATAAAGGGCTGCTGGTTTCGCTCGTATTTATAACGCTTGCCTCCACTGCAGCGTGCCAGCTTGCAGAGGTCAGCTCTCCCACAGGCACAAGGAGTCATTCCACAGAGTGTGCTCCTCTTTCCATCCCTGAGTGCCAAGGGGCTTCCCACCTCCCAGCAGACGGGATCTGGAGGTGCCCTGGTTGTGGGGCATGGCAGAACGGTCGGGGGCGGAAAAAGGGGATGGGGCAAAGAGGGTGCGCAGGAGATATGGTGCCTGGTTTCTAGTGTAAACTCCGGGAGGTGTGTGGATTTCTCTAGTGGTGCATGGAAAGTGTGAGCTACTACGTCCCCGTGGGTGACAGGCTGTCTCCAGGCAGGTGAAGAATTTTCTTCTTCAGGTGCATTTTAGGTGGCACTGCTGGTAAGGAGGATCTCAAAAATAAAGATATTAAACAACACTGGCCCCAAAACTGAGCCCTGAGGGACACCGCTGGTGACCAGCCGCCAACAAGATTTTACCCCATTAATCACAGCTCTCTGGGCACGAAAAAAAATCGGATGTGTCTGCAGTCTTGGAAGCTTGACTACCCTACGTTCTCCTACAAATGGACCTTGAGCTTGTTTGGAGGTTCTAGCAGGGGAGCGCAGCTACCATATACCCTTGACCGATGAACGGTACATCTCTATTGGGGAAGGTCGTCCTCTTCGACCGAGCACGCAGCTTCGGGAGGGACGCACATGGAGTGGTTAGGGAGGAAGGGGACACCAGCCTAGCCAGCCAGATCAGCCAAATCAACCCTGGCGATCAGTGAGGTGACAGATGTCGCAACCAGATTGCCCTCACATCTGTCTCAACATGAGGAAAAACTTCTCTACTTTAAGGGTTACAGAGCACTGGAGCAGGCTGCCCAGAGAGGCTATGGAATCTCCTTCTCTGGAGATATTCAGAACCCACCTGGGTGCATTCCTGTCCCGCCTGCTCTAGGTGAACCTGCTTTGGCAGGGGGGCTGGACTAGATGATCTCTGAAGGTCCCTTCCAACTCCTACCATTCTGTGATTCTGTGATTCTTCGTCCTCTTCTCTCTCACAGCACGTGCGCAGTGTCAGGACTCAGCGCTGCAGATTTGGCTCTTCGCCTCTTGGGAGCCGCACGTCAGGGCTGTGTGTGGCACCCGCACGCTGAAGGCTGCAACTAAGCTCCTACAAAGCTCCCCAGATTAGCAGGTGTGGATATGCAGGGCAGGGACGGAGTAATCTGAGCTGGAGTTGCTGTTAGTTAGTGCAGTTAGGCAAATGTCATATGTGAAAAGAGGAGCCAAAATGATCTAGCACAGCAGTTTGTGCTCAGTTCTTACTAGTCAGTAGCAGGACACAAAGGTAGCTTTAAATTAAACCATTCTTCCTTGATCAAGACCTTTTTATTGTCTATTTTTTTTTTCACTTCTTTTTTTTTCTATGTGGGGTTGTGGTGTTTTTTTTTTTCCTTTGTTTTCATTTCAATCTAGTACAGAGGGAAAGATTCCCAGGAGGATTATGGAGCTTTCCTTACGCTATCTGGGATGTTTTGACAAAGATACAAATGTCTGCCTTGGCATAAAGTGACATTTTATGGACTACTTATATTACTATTTTGTCTGAGTTAAAGCCTGCAGATTTATGAACACAATGCCCTTTTAAAGACCAATTTCAGGCTGCAGTCATTTCTGGATCACTATTTCATTTGCAAGCAGCAGATTTTCAGGGTTTAAACAGGCAATTAGATACTTAAGGTTAGTCTTGTGAAGACGAGAAACTTCCATACGTTGTGAACATACACAGAAATATGGGGCTGAACAGCATCATTTACACTGACAGCGTGAACCCAAATAACTGTACATGCCAAAAAGAGGAAGACTACCTAAGAATCATCTCAGGCAGACCCTCAATGACATTAATTGAAATGCTAATTGAAAAATATCCAGCTAAAACTCTCCAGTGGCAGAAAGCACAGATCCTGTAACATAAAGGACTTTGCAATTATGTTTTCATTTTACAGAACTGTTCAGATAAAACAGGGGAAATATTTCTTTTGACATTTTTAATTGCAATATTTTTATTTGCATCCAAAATTTCCTTTCTGCACTTAATCTGTGTCTCAGCTGAGAACTGGGAGAACACTCGCTTGAGTATCAGGCCCTAAACTCCCCCCATCCACTGGGAACATTGTGAAGGAAACCTGGCGAGCCTGGAACCCAGCGAGAGGGTGCAGGAACGTGCCAACCTGCCCACAGTCCTCATGCTCCTGATACACTTTGCTTATTGAACTCTAGTGAACTAAGCACGACGACCAGCTGCTATCTATAGCTACCCAGTGACAGTAGGTTGGCTTTTATTTTTTGCCCGTAAATTACTGGACACAGGTGGGGAATTTATTAACACACGTAAAATTAGGAAGCAGCACTCTATTCGTCTCCCCCCTGATGCTGACATGCTGCGAGATGTTGACCTCTGAAGTGTTAGCCTGTATAGCCCTGAACCCAGGGAAAACACTTAGGCCTGTGCTTAATTTTGCATCCCATTAGGTCTGCCCCTTGCGCTAGAAGTTAAGCATGTGGGTCACCATTTTCCTGGATCAGAGCCCAACTCCTGAAGGTCCTTCAAGATCTAGCTAGATAGAGCTTGTCAAATGACACAGTGCAATTAATATAATGGGATTCTTCTCTCTTTTCTGTTAGTGGTTGATTTGTGATGGGTAGGCTGGGCGGGTCAGGAGTACACAACTAGTCATCAACAGTTTTTTGCAAACTGTCAGCTATATACACATTGGAGATTTCTAATTAATGACGTCTCTTCTGGGGTACCTTTTTGTAGCTGATCAAGGCTGAACCTTCTCGCAGACCCAGTACCAAATCGCAGAGGTCTAAATTAGGACCCAAACTGCATCCAGTTCTGGGCTCCCCAATTCAAGAGGGATAGGGAACTACTGGAAAGAGTCCAGCGAAGGGCAACGAGGATGATTCAAGGATTGGAGCATCTCCCTTATGAAGAAAGGCTGAGAGAGCTGGGACTCTTTAGCCTGGAGAAGAGAAGGCTGAGGGGAGACCTTATCAATGCTTATAAGTATCTAAAGGGTGGGTTGGAGGAGGAGGGAGCCGGACTCTTTTCAGTGGTTGCCAGTGAGAGGACGAGGGGCAACGGGCACAAGTTGGAACATAGGAGGTTCCACTCAAATACGAGAAAAAATTTCTTCACGGTGAGGATGACAGAGCCCTGGAACAGGCTGCCCAGGGAGGTTGTGGAGTCCCCTTCTTTGGAGATTTTCAAGAGCCGCCTGGATGCAGTCCTGAGTAACATGCTCTAACATGCTCTGGGCAATCCTGCTTCGGCAGGGGAGTTGGACTAGATGATCTTTATGGTCCCTTCCAACTCTAAAAATTCAGTGAAATTCAGTGAAACTCTGAAGCTCAAAAGTGACTCTGCTTCAGTGTCACAAGACGGTGGCTTTCCAGTCTCCTAGGTGGTGGAGTATAGCCCCCTTGTCACCTGCATGATGGTGTGCCTGCCACTGCAGGAGACAGGAACTGATCTCTCCATCTCCTCTGACACAGGCAAAGTAGGTGACGGGGTGATCACATCCTTCAAGTGAGGTTGTCCTCTTTCTCCCTGCTGCCTGCTGTCCTTGACTTCTCTGCCTGTTCCTGAAGTTGTCCATGGGGTTTTCTTCCTTAAACAGGAAAACAGCAAACAACCATTTCTCACTTGCATTCCCAGAGCACCGAGGACCCCAGCTCAGAGACCAAGCAGCCACAGCGCTGGGTGCTACACAAGCACAGGACAGGGAGAGTTGCTGCCTTACTCAGCGACCACAGTAAATGGTGAGGGACACACAGGAGGATGCAAAAGTGGTGTTCCTGGCCAGTGTACACTGATTTCTCATGGGGCAATGCAGGAAAACCCCTGCTTTGTGAAGTCTGTCTAGCTTCACGTTTCCGAGTGGGCTCCAGCCCCTCAAATAAGGGGCTGAGCTCACAGAGCAGCTCAATAACACAGGCTACCTCTGCCCGGCCACTTTTCCTCAAGAAGCCCGTAGGCGCCATTTCACGTTGAGACCCTCCCCGTTTCATCAATTTTAGATAAAATTGCCCCGCGATTCAAACCCTGTTGGGTCACCCACGCAGGGAGCTCTGACCCCACGCGGTACCACAGGCACGCGTTCCCTTGGGAAACCGCGGCTAAACAAGGAGACGCCATCAGTTCTTTACCCCCCCCTCCTCCGTTCCGGCAGGGTAAGGTCCTTGCCCCGCCGCTCCGGTGTCCCCCCCCCGCGTACCCCGCCTCCTGCGGGAGCATCCCCCGCCCTCCGCCGCGGAACCCGCCCCGACCCGAGACGAGCACGGGAGGTGCCGCCGCCACCGACCGCCAGGTGGCGCCGCCGCCCCGCGCGTGGCCTTGCCTGCCGCCTGCGCGCTGCCCGCTCTGGGCCCACACCTCCCCCCCCCCCCCCCCCTCCCGGCTCAGGTGGGTGCACCGAGGGCCGACAGGTAAACCCCGGGGCTGGGAAAAGTAGCGGCGGTGACGTCCCAGAGCGGCAGGGGTTGGAAGGGACATTCGGAGATCGTCTAGTCCAACCGCCCCACCACCACCACCATAGCATGTTCACCTACAGCAGGTTCGTAGAATGGTTTGGGTTGGAAGGGACCTTAAAGACCATCTAGTTCCAGCCCCCCTGCCATGGGCAGGAACACCTCCCACTAGACCAGGTTGCTCAAAGCCCCATCCAACCTGGTCTTGAACACTTCCAGGGATGGGGCATCCACAGCTTCTCTGGGCAACCTGTTCCAGTGTCTCACCACCCCCACAGTAAAGAATTTCTTCCAGATACCTAATCTAAATCTACCCTCTCCCAGTTTAAAACCTCGTCTTATCGCTACAGACCCTGATAAAGACTCCCTCCCCATGTTTCCTGTAGGTCCCCTTTAAGTACTGGAAGGCTGCTGTAAGGTCTCCCCGGAACCTTCTCTTCTCCAGGCTGAACAACCCCAGCTCTCTCAGCCTGTCTTCACAGGAGGGGTGCTCCAGCCCTGTGATCATCTTTGTGGCCCTCCTCTGGACTTGCTCCAACATGGGTCCTTCTTATGTTGGGGGCAGGACAGGAACGTGTCCAGGTGGGTTCTGAATATCTCCAGAGAAGGAGACTCCACAGCCTCTCTGGGCAGCCTCTTCCAGGGCTCTGCCACCCTCAAAGTAGAGAAGCTTTTCCTCATGTTGAGATGGAATTTCCTGTGTTCCAGTTTGTACCCATTGCCCCTTGTCCTGTCTCTGGGCACCACTGAAAAAAGTATGACCCCATCCTCTTGACACCTACCCTTTAGATATTTATAAGCATTAATGAGATCCCCTCTCAGTCTTCTCTTCTCCAGGCTAAACAGTCTGAGGTGTCTCAGTCTTTCCTCATCAGAGAGGTGCTCCATTCCCTTGACCATCTTCGTAGCCCTCCTCTCTCCAGTAGTTCCTTGTCTTTCTCGAACCGGGGAGCACAGAACTGGACACAGTACTCCAGGAGTGGCCTCACCAGGGCAGAGTAGAGGGGGAAGATGACCTCCCTAAACCTGCTGGCCACGGTCTTTTTAATGCACCATTTGCCGCCTTTGCCAAAAGGGCATATTGCTGCCTCATGGTCAACTTGTTGTCCACGAGCAAGCCCGTGTTCTTCTCTGTGGAGCTGCTTTCTAGCAGGTCAGCCCCTAACCTGTGCTGGTGCATGGGGTTATTGGTCCCTATGTGCAGGACCCTACACTTGCCCATGTTGAACTTCAGGAGGTTCCTCTCTGCCCAGCTCTCTAGCCTGTCCAGGTCTCACTGAATGGTGGCATAGCCCTCTGGTGTGTCAGTCTCTCCTCCCAGTTTTGTGTCATCAGAAAACTTGCTGAGGGTATACTCTGTCCTCACATATGGCATCATGCCATTTTCTTCCTCACCTGCCCTGCCAGCTTGCAGTTGCCTGCCCTGTAATGCCATTTGACGGCTGCTCCCTCAGCTATGCGGGCAACCTTTTGTGGGGCTACACCACAGTCAGGATCAGAGAACAGGTCCAGCTGAAGAAGGACCTTCTCTTTTTTCATTGGGTGCTGTTTTAACCAGGACCTTTTCAGAGGTCTGGGCTCCAGTGTGGTCCCCACAAACAGTGTTTGCACAGCCAATATAGTGGCTGTGATGTGAGAAGGAGTGGCTGAGAGTCAAAGGACCTTGGGGGTGACAGCTAGGGTGAAATTTGGGTCTTGGCTTTCCATTTTTAAAACCTAAGATTTCCCACATCCCCAGCAGTTGCAGAGGGCAGCTTGAAGTCATGATCCATGTTGGAGTTTTAAAGGTTCAGAAACCAGAGTGTAAAAAAGCTCACTCCCTCCCAACCAAAAACACACACACAAATCTATTTCTTCGATTTCAATCTTGTGATCACGTAACTTTGAGGGCTATGATTTTTGAACAGGTGGGGACAGGTCTGCTGGGATTTAAAGGTGTGATAAACCTTTCTCCCAAGGTTGAATCCAGCAGCGAGCCACCTTTCCCACGGTGGAATATTGCACACTCTTCCAGCACTGATGGAAACAAGATCACTCAGCCAGTTGGACCCAGGTTTAGCCTAGTCTGCTGGGCTGATGTTTCATGCCAGCTCAGACAGTCTGGCATCACTCCCCCTATTTGCAGACCAGAGAGAGGAGACAGTTGAGGTTGAGCGAGCGAGCAGTGGAGTCTTCGAATAGCTCTCCATGAGCAATGGCAGGCGCAGATGGCGTTATTCACCCCCTGAGGGCTGCAGGGTGCCCGCAGCTACGCTGGTGTGGGGCTGAGCAGGGCGCTGGGATTTGCCTTTGCCCTTTGCACGCCAGGCGCCGGTGATTTGAATGACAATGGGGCGAGGAGCAGGTTAGGTGGAAAGATGTTTCTCTGTCTTCATGCGCGCTGCTGCTGGCAGCTGCAGTCCAGCAGCCATCCTCGCCTCCCCTATCAATATCCTTTCCCCTGAGCTGGAAGGACTAAGGGATAATTTAGTCTTTATGCTAGTTTGGACTTTGCCTGATTACCAGCTGAGCCTGATTACTCAGGCCTTGCCATCCCTTCTGGGAAATAGTCCAGACAGAGCGGAGGGGCTGCTGCTCCTCCTGCCAGTACTGCTGCTGCCGAGACCTTTTATTTCATTTTGGATTGCAAGATGGGCTGCTTGTTCTCTCCACTGTCCTCCCTGTGCACCCGCCATCTGAGACCAAAGGACCAAGTTTTTTCTTGAGGATCCTAAACCACATTCACACACAAGGCTTGAATGCAAATGTGTAGAGGCAGCTGCTGGGGAGCTGAGGTCTCTTGACTACTGATGACATGGAGCTGGGCCCAGGAGCAAGGAAGGAGGTGGAACCTGTCTTCGAGTGGACCTCCTTACCCACCCCAGTTTCCCTTTTCTTTCACAGCTTGGCACCTAAACCCCAGTCTGTGCCAGTCCATGACATAGCTACACTGGGTGCCTTGGTTTCTCTTGTAACTGGGAGCAAGAGTGAGCCGTCTGGTAGAAACTGGTTCAAGCAGCAAAGCTGAAGATCCATTCAAGCTGAACATCCCAGCTTCAGCTATTTCAGTGACAGCAGAGGAAGTGGCAGGCTGAAGTACTGGGAACTGGCAACAGCCAGTAGTTGCAGTCCAGCAGCCAGCCCATCCTCCCCCATCAGTAGGGACTGCCACTTAGGAGCACTTGGATCAGACAGACGCAGATCTCCATCCATATCAGCAGTTCTGCAGACTGCAGATGAAGGGAAGTTTTGGCTTTGGACTTGTGCAATTTTCAAAGCTAATTAACATATGGTGTTTTACTTGCTGTCTCCAGCCCCTTTGTATTATCTGGGATCCAAGCTTAAACTCTGTAGGTGGATTAGGATGGTCATAGTGCCACATTCGTTTGAAAGGGAATTATGCAGAGAAATGGAGGGAAATAATGTAAAATTAGACCCAGGACCAGTTTAAAAGCATCCCTGCACAGCTGAGATATATCTGGAGCAGACTCTGTTGCACAGAGTTGTCTCAACTTCTGGAGCTAAATGAAAGCACTTGACCCTTGACTTGAACTGAGACCTCTGGCTATTGATCCCAGAAAAATTTAGGAGAGAGGGCAGTTGCATTGTCTGCAGTGGCTCTGGCTCCTGAATGGCTCCGCCTGTTTTTAGGAGCTGAACTCTCCCTCCAGCCTCTCCACTTCGTCTCCCCAGCAGATGGGTGACTAGGGCTGTGTGAGAGTTTGGCTCCATCGCCTTTGGATCTCCCTTTGAAATAAACGAAGGCTGCATGTATATTGTCTTATAGTCTCTCTTCACCAGAGTACAAGCCCATCTCCTACAACCTTTTCTCATAGGTTATGTGCTCCAAGCCCCTCACCATCTCAGTTGACGCTTCCAAGTTTCTTGACATCCCTCTGGAACTGGGGGTCTCCAAACAGGACAAAATATGTAGGTGCAGCCTCACCAGCACTGAGCAGATTGGGATAATAACTTGTCTGGATCTGCTGGACACCTTTCTCCTAAAGTATGCAGTATGGGGATGGCATTATTTGCATTGAGGGCACCCTTTTGGCCTCCACTTGTAATCCCTCAGTCCTTTCCAGCTGGGTATAAACTGGTACATCTACACTCACAGATCATACAGACACCAACAGGAGCTCTCCTTGCCTCTGAGTCCCCATGGCATTGGTGGGCCTACCACTGCTAGTTGACATTTGGAATTTGGCCCTCAGAGCCCCATGGGTGATGGTACCCTCAACGTTTGTCCATTTTCTGTTCTGGGCATCTGAAACAACATGAGGGCTGGGGTACAGCAGGGCACACCCAGGCGCTGACAGCTGCCGACCCAAGCGAGTGTCAATGGATGTCGCTCAAGCAGTGGTTTTCTGGTGGCACCAGTACACCACCTGGCACAGGCTGGTCTCTCCTGTGGCACTGCAGGTTCAGGTAGCACAGCGCTGTCCTGTGCTCTGAGGCACAGATGGTCTGAAAGAGACTCTCTTGTATGTGGTGGAGCAAAACATGACGTGCAATTTTGTGACAACTATATTGGACCAAAGAGCTGTCCTTCAGCATCCTGTCTCCAAGCTTGGCAAGTAGCAGCTGCACAGGGAAAAGGCACAGGTACCAGGAGCAGGATCACTTTGTACTTACCAGGCTTACCTTTATAGCTTCGGGACATCTTGGAAATACCCCCAGAGAGGAGTTTGATCAATCTTCCTATGACAAAGAGTAACTGAAGGAGGACAACTCAAATCCCGAGCCATTTGCTGTCTGCAGCTGTACTGTGAGCTCCTTTTGATTGTACACTGGCACTGTTCCTCCTACAGGTAGTTTAAAGGGGGAACATCTCCAAGTTATTGAAATGCTCTGTTTCAATATTTCGTTTTCAAGCAGCTTGTCACTTAGGCATTTTTTTTTAAGCTAAACCAAAATATCTTCATTGATCTGAATCTTGTTTCTTTGCAAAGGGTTTTTTGTTAGATGTGAAACATCAAATTCCAGGCTGCTTTTCTGGTATGGGGTGAAAGCAAGAGTTGAATTTGTAAATTGCCTCTGCCAAAAAGAGAAAAACTAAGGAACCTAAATACTCCTAGACTTCAGCTGTCCCTTCTGACTGTCAAGTTGTGATTTTTTTCTGGATTGTTTGTTTGGTTTTTTATTTTCTTCCTTTTTAAATAGGTATAATAGTCCGGCTGAAAGCGTTGCCATTCCTTGCTGGGAAGAGCAAAAGCTGCTGAGACAAATCATGTTTGCTGAGCCCAAACTTTTTTGCATTGAAAATCTTGGGGACCTGTGTTCCTTGGTTGGTTGACTGGGTTTTTAAGAGCAGGATCTATTCTTTATTCATCAGCCTAGAGGTAAGGATGTTGTTCTTACAGGCTGTTGAAAATGGTGGTGGGTGGTTTGGTCCCTTTTGCTAACCGTTGTGTGGCTTAAGTACTGTGCAATTAAAGCTGACGTTCATTGCTTGTGAAGTGTGGGCAGACCTTTTGGGGCAATGTTACTAACTGCAGGTATTGGTGCACTGCAGACCCTGGTGCTGGGCTGGAAGCATTGGGAGTTGTGCTGCAGAGGTACGGGGCTTTCTCTTGGACATGGCCTTGTACCAAGTGATGTGTCCTGGCCTGGCCTCCTTTTTCCATGGCACTTGTGCTGTCTTCACCAACAGTGAAGCTCAAGGAGAGCTGTGCTGATCCTGCTTGCTGCCAGCTCAGGCCCATCAGGGTTTATTAGTTGTGCTCTGCACCACGCTGAAGTGACTATGCTGCTTCAGGACACGAGCTGTGCTTCAGCAGTTGGGCCTGGGGTGGCTTGCCATGGAGCTAACTCAGGGGCCTCCACCTTCGTGATATAGCTCGTGTGCGACCAGGACCCACCACCCGCAGAGCCCCCGGAAGCCTTTCACCCACGCTGTGCCAGTCCATGGCTGGGTAGCAGGGGGGGCTTCATTTAGGCGCTGCCCCTGCTGCTTTTATTTGTGGAAACTGGGCAACCCTGCATGGAAAAACAAGTCAGCAGAGGGTGCCTTGCCAGCCGCTCGTCTGCTGGCAATAACCCGAAGGGCACGTGTTGGTGCGGTGGTGCTCGAAGGAGGTGTGTGGCTGTGGAAGCCTGCATCTGCATACCCAGAGAGCACGTGAGAGCTTGCGAGCAGGGGTACTAATGCTTCTTTGCCTTGGCCGCCCTGTGATCTTTCTGCAAACAGCCCTGCGGGGAGAACCACTTCATTTTCTGGTCTGCATTCCCTACGCTCTCAATACCTGGGGAAAAAATGACAGCTCTCTTTTCTTGGGACTACATGTCAAATGCCCGGGGCTGTAATGAAATATAGATCTACCTGATGCTAGACATAATACACGGGTGTTTCCTTATACACTTGAGGAAAGAGCCTGCCATGTCTCCAGCTCACAGCAGCCTACTGTGGCTGGAGGAGAGCCACTCTCAAGCTTCCCTCACCTTGTTAGCTGACAGCTAAATAAAGATATGATGTTCATTAGGGTACAGCGAGGCTCCTGAGGAAATATGATCAAACACAAAGGTCAGCTGGGGGCTTTAACCAAGGACCCTATGTGGAGAATTGGTTCCTGACTGTACTCACCGGTGCTTGTTTCAGAGCTGCCGAATGACCATCACACTTCTGATCTGGGGGTTCCTTGTTAAGCAGCTGCAGATGCCCTCAGGCCTGACCCCGTTAGAGCTGGGGAGGGCAGGTGAGCACAAATGGAGTAAGAGCTGATCTGGAGAGGAATGAGGAGGCAGTGAGATCCGAGTTGCCTGAAAACCCTTTCCAAGCTGCAGTGAGGGTTGACACCTGGGAAGTGGAACAGGAGAAGCTCTGCATCTGGAGGAGCTTGCTGTGCTCTGGCAGAGACCTGCTCTTCTGTGGCTCCAAGCATGGTCTGAGCCTGACTTGTGGCTGCAGTACTTAATGACTTGCCATGTGCCAGCTGCAGTAGCCATCTGTGTGTGCCCCACAACCATGATGGATATGTGGTGTGTGGCGGGGTGCTGAGGAACCCAGCTCACCTCCCCATCTATGTAAGGCAATCTAGTTCAAGTGGCTTTGGGTTTGTCACGGGCTGCAGGTGATCACCTTCACTCAGCTTCCACGGCGTGGTGATCCACCAGGCTGCAGAGCTTGGAGCTCCTTGTTCTTCTCCAAAGTGAGGAGTCAAAACTTTTCTGGAAGGAGGTGTTTCCCCACATGCTGCCCATACAGGCATTTGCAGCCACAGGAGATCACTGAGGTCAATGACCATGCATGATTCAAAAAAAATGTCAAATATTTGTTTAAATGGCACTCCCAAGAGCTCTATCAATAAATACGGAAAAATATGCAAGAACCATGATGGAAAGAGAAAAACTCAGTTTTGAGGGGTCACAGTGTACCCTGCTGCAGAGTTTGTAAGGAGATGTTCTCTAAGGACATCTCTAAGGACAAGTCCATCGTGGCTGACAGCAGGTTTTTGAGCATCTTTTCCAGAAGCAGCAGCCTTGGCCCTTGCTAGGAGGCTGAGCTGGATGAACCTTGTCCCTGATCTGGCAGGTTCAACCTGAAACCTCTTCACATAGCTTGTCAGGCGAAGACACAACAAATGCTCCCAGCTCAGGTTTTAGGCTAATTTGATTACAATCTTTCTTTTAAAACAGCCTCAACATCACATCAGTTGAAGGTTATTTTTTAAATTGTGCAGCTGAATAAAAGGAAATGACCTATGAGGGCTTTTGAAAAAAATTTTTTTTTAATTAGTTGGTGAGGAGTCATCCTTGGTAAATGCCTAGTAGCTGGCTCAATGTGGGTCTTCTGTCTGCCTTTGTGTGCGGGTACATATGGTCTCGGTGGATGTGTATGGAGTGGAAGCAGTCCTGTTCTGTAGGTCCCCTGTGCTCAGGTTTGTGTTTGTGTACTGGGAGAGTTAATGAGAACAGACTGCCTTTCTTTCCCTTCGTTCCCCAATCCCATCTGTTCAAACAAAAGGCTGAAAGGGAGAGAGAGCCGAGACCCTGCTGGTCAAGAGGGGATGGATAATAACACATATCCTTGGGCTACATTTCAGCACATGCAACCCTTTCAAGCTGTGCTAAAGCCTTTATTCAGGCAAGAGAAAGAACAACCAATATAAAATAAGTTGTTTTTTTCTTCTTCTTTTTAAAAAAGCTGCATCAGTCCTGAAGGATGCTACATTCCGTTCTATCCCTCTAACATTTTATGCAGCTAGATTATCAAAAAAGAGCCTAAACCAGCACTGATTATATATTTGTGTGTGTACAGACAGAGAAGGGTACTGGGCTAGAGCGAGTGACATATGCAGAGGGGCCAGGGATGGCTTAGAAAGTCAATTTTCACTGTGTTTGCACATGGTAACAGTTCCAGATTCGTGTAATTAACTATACATCAAAAGGGTGTGAAGGAAGATATATTCCTCTCCACCTTGGGGATTTGATGGGTACTTTGCAATTCATGGTTAACCCCCCATTCATGTATTTGTCATTATGGCCGTGCCAAACAACTCATCTGAAGATCAAAACAGCTTTCTCGGGGACTGTTACAGTGAGAGCAGCATGAGAGATGGCACCTCAAATCCCAAAGTGGGTACAGAGTGGCAGAGAGGGATGCAGCCCTGGATGGCAGTGCTGGTGCTCAGCCCTCTGCCAGCCGTTCCAGGGACGTCATAATAGTTTACGGGAGAAAAATGGTCTCAAATGCCATTAGTTTAATGCTTCATAATGTCGTTGTGTCTGTTTTAAATGCAATCACAGAGCTCAGGGGACACCCAGGACTAAAATAAAAAGGAGGAAAAGAGCTTCCAGAAATGTAACGATGGAAAGGGAGGCAGGGGAATCTTTGTCGAGTGAAGAAATGAGATTCACTGATTCTTTTCCATTGAGCAGGTAGCACATGAGTAATCAGTGTAGGACTGTTAAAGAGATATTCACCATGAGAACTGGTTGCACCCAGGTTGCAATAAACACAGCAAAGCAACAGAATCAGTCTTGGGGAGGAGAAGAGAGAGTTTTGCAAAACACAACATCTGGTCCTGGCCAAGATTTTCAGAAACAGTCATTTGAAGTGAGATTTCTAGTGCTGTGTAAGTGGCTCTGCCTTGTTTTCAGAAGTGGCGCACAACAGATCCCACCGAATGTGTCCATCATCCCCCACCAATCCAGCAAGTTTATTGATGTGCGTGCGGATGCCTGACTCCAGGGTGCCTAACTCCCACTGGCTCAAAGAGAGGGAGCCAGAAAAACTGAAACAGATCAAAAACAGTGAACAAGCTGAAGCTGACCTGTTCATGCCAATAGAAATGCAAATAAATGCATTTCAAATCAATGAGTACAAGCAGTGGTTATCCTCATGTAAGCTTTAGGAATCTTTCTAAGTGTCTCACATCTCATTTCAATCACACAGGTGGAGCTGTTTCCTTATGGATGAACCCTCCCTGGGTTGGCATCTCCCACTCCAAGAGAGGCAGGTACGTGCTCCTTTCAGATAGGAGTTGTTTGGTTCCAGTGGTCATCAGTTATTCTTCTCCAGGGTGGGATTAAACAAGGTGTGGGGATTGTAGGACCGGCCAGCACTGCTCCTTTGTGTCCCTTCCCCTTTGAATCCTAGCAATCAGGAGCAACCTGCTTCTGTGCATCAATGCCGAGGGCTAATCTAACGTAGGAAATTTGCATGAGCAGCGCATTCCCTCTCTTCTCTACACCTCTTCTCACAGGGAATCCATCTCACACGTAGAGTGAACGCTACAGGGTCTCTCTTCTCTATCATTCTGAAGCAGACCCCTTTCAGCCCAGCCTAACAGCGCACTTTGATATATTAGCGGGACGTGCCTCTGCTGAATTCATCCATCAAGCAACCGCAAGAGGTGATTTCTAGGGATTAATGTTCTGGTGGGTGTATGCAGAGGTTGAAAGGAGAAGGGATCACGGTAGTAACTGGTTTGTTGAAAAGACAGAAAAATTAATGTGGCAGAAATAGGGCCCTTAGCATTGCAGATAGGTACAGATCAATAGGGGGTTGCTTTCAGGTCCTCTATTTGCTTTCTGCAACAGCTAGTTGTAGAAACCAAGAAAACACAGCTTTTGACAACACTTTCTACATGGCTGGTTGCATTACAAGAATCTGTGCCCAATGTCTTACAACCTAGCCAAATGGAACCCTTGAGGCTGAGATCCACTGTGGAGGATGTCTCTGGTGGTTTGGATTGGGGAGCCGAGTTTAAACTGAAGCAGTTCAAAAGCAGTTTCTCGGAATGAGGTTAGAGAAAAAGAAACAGATGTATCTGTAGTTTAAAATTGACTCTCAGTGCCTTTCTCTGAGAAGATCTAAAGCTTCTGTGGAGCAGAGACTAGAAATTTGGCTTGAAAGGGCCTCCACTGCAGGGGATATGACTTCTGTCATATCCTGAAAAACTGTCCCAGTTTGGCGAGACCGTGAGCCTCCAAAGAAAACCAGAGTAAATCTCATTTGCACTTGCCCAATAGAGTTTTGTCAGAGTTTAACAGCCAAGCTCTCTGTCCATCTTTGGCAAGCATGACCACTGTGCATGACCCACCACTACGGAGGAAAGGAGTGTGCAGCACTGAGCTGTGTTTTCTTTGCAATGTGCTTAACCATGTGGGGGCTACTTCGGTGCTGGGTACCACAAGAAAGAGCATGGAGCATGGGTCGTAGGAATACAGCTGAGAGGTGTACACAGGAAAGTTTCTTTTGCATTTCCAATGGCCAAAACTGTAGCCAGATAGACTTACAGCTTCAGGAGTTCACTGAGCAAGGAGAAAAGTCAATGGAGTAGATATATTTGCTGTCATAGGTGAAATAGATAAAATTCTTCCTCTAGTTCCTGATGTGAAACAAATAAACGAAAGGGAATATTTTTCATTGCAGGCCATCAGAGATATTTTTTGTGATCCTCAAATACATTACCTGAATGTGATGTATCAGCAGGCTTCCAGCACAAGGCTTTAGAAAAACAGAGTGCATGTTGGCATGTTTTCAACACCCTTTCTGGGAAACATCCCTTCCTTTGATTGTCACTCAGGCTGTTTCCCATCTTACCCCCCTTTCAGGAATATAGGCTGGTGGCATAAAGATACTTAGGTCTGCAGAGGTCATATTTGGATATGGGGAAGAACACATGATTGGTGGCTCGGAGAAACTTTGGAAAAAGCTGGAGTTTCCAGATGAACAAGCAAAACTATGTATTTCATATGATGGAAATGATGTGTACCTAACACAGCCAGGTAGGCAAGAAAAATACGTTCAAAGGGACACATTAAAGATATTCAGTAACTAAAAAATCAAAGAGAAGAGCCAAAGGTGTTTCATCCTGGCATCAGGTGGCCAGTGGCATCAAGGAAGCTGATGAAGCTTGTCAAATATCTAGAGAGAAATAACAGAAATAGTAGGGTTACCATGAGTCAAATAGTAAGATTACTGCGAATGAAGTATGAGCAGAATTATGGGTCTGTGTGAAAGTACAAGGAGAAAAAATAGAGCAAAGTTTGAAAGGCTGGTCTGTACTGAGCATCAAGGGTGTGACTGACAGCAATCAAATATGTAGACACTGAGGAAAATGCTGTTTATGTCAGGCTTGGACTTCAACAGAGCCCCAGCACAGGTATCTCCTGAGCAGACATGGGCTCTGATAAACAGGAGGATGGCAGCAAGAGGAGGACAGCATGGTTACAGCACATTGAATGTGCCATTGATCTTCCTGTTATCCCAAAAGGAAGGCAGGCAAATATAACGTGAGATGCCCAAAATGAGGAATCAGAGGCATTGGCCACCAACCATGACAAAAGTTTATGGAGGCTGAAGTGAACAGAACTCTGAAGCAAAAACTCATCCTGTAAAGACTGCAGACTCTGAAAAGTTAAAAAGGATCCATTCAAAAAACCAGCTGTCAGTAATCAAGAGTGCATGAAAGCAATTTTTCCTGGATGCAAAAATGTACCTGACACCAAAATGTCTGTACTCCCTCGTCTACTGGACTGGCTAGTAAAGTACTTGGTGAAGAAGGACACAGAGCCAATTTCAGATGGATACTCAGCACTGTTACAGTTCAAAGCGGTACCACAACAGTGTGGGTTGTTATGTGGTCAAAAGGAAACTGACACCAAGAAAAATTCTGATAAAAATGATGGGAATCAGAGTCCCTGGGGATATGATTCAGGGTAATATGTGATTCAGGGACCCAGGAGTTGCAATTATGCACCCTTATGATAGGAGGCAAAGTTGCAAATGGTGGGATGAGCCCTACCAATACGGATGACTGTTGTCAAACAGACTTGTCAGATAGATGCATACAGTGAAGAAATAAAGAGCACATTCTCACAACACCAGTAAAGATGGAGCTGGAGTGAGGCAGCCTTCTTTTTTGGAAGGGCCTCAGATGAGGACAGCAGCACTGTGATGAGACAATTGATGTAACATGACCACAACATGCAGACTTTCTGCTGCTTACCAGCTGTGCTGTTGCTCTCTCAAAAGAAGCCTCGAGACACAATAGACTCAGCATTGTTGTACTAGCTAATCCAGAGACTAAATGGATATTTCTACTTTTTGTAGGTATTTGTTCAAAGTTCTCTGCTGCAGGGATGTCAAGCAGGGATCCTGTTAAGTTATGAACCATATCAATAACTAGCTTTTGGGACAAGCTGGCAAGAACAGCTGTGGTCCAGCACATATAGAGACTCACATCATACTGTGCCATCTACTCCAGGAGTGAATGATGGTGACCTCCATTGGGATCCCTGCTCCTGAGTACTTGCTGAAGGGTGACACCTTTTACTCTCACTCAGTAATCAGCGAGGGTTTCTGCTCTCATAACACAGTAGCCAGCAATAAAGCAGAGGGTAACCCACAGCTCTGGATCAAAACATCCTGGGATGTTGAACTAGTTGAAAGTTGGTTCCTAGTTTGGTGATGGATCTAATAACACCTTAAAAAGTGGGCTGACTACAGGTGAGCAGTCACAGATCCCCATACTGCTCTCAAACAGTAAGAGCCAGTTCTTGTTTCTCCAAAGATACATACCAAAGTAGCTCAGTCACCTCATGGGACTGAGGAAGCAACTGTGTTGGCCAAGGGTTTATATACCTCTCATGGTGGTATGGAGTTAGGTGGGACTGGTCAGGTTCAGAGACAAGGTGGGACTGGGCAGGCTGCGAATCACCCTGCTGGGTAGGTCAGGTCCTTATACTGCTGACAGAGCATTTGCAATCTAAACACGTAAAGGGTGGAGAAGGGAAGCATATGTTGTCTCCCAGGAGGATGCGAGACACAGTGAAATACCAGACTGGCTGTGAGATACAAGGATTCAGAGAAATGGCTTTGCCGGTGTCAGTAAAGTCAGAAGCTGCAACTCTTAGAGAAGCTCAAGGAGCCACCATGCACAGGAAGGAGTCAATCTGGTGTGGACAGTTATCCAAGTGTGGCAGTGGTATAACTTTCACTCGACAGAAATTCCACTGCATCCCCTGAAGATGCTATTGTTTTGGATGCAATTATCTTTTACAAGGTTGTTCCAATCCACCTAATCATCTTTATCTTAATGTGCTTTTCCTTTCTACGCTCTCACGTAAAATTCATTTCCTTTCAATTTACTTCAGATCTATCTGCATCCAGATTACTGCAACTTGGACGCACGGTAATTAAATGCGGTTTGTCTGAGTAGAAAGGCAATGAATGCCGTTACAGCTTGTTTATGGTAGTGAGCAATGCAGGTTTCTCTGTGCCATCCTGCCAGCGTGACTTAACCCTACCCTATAGAGACTGTATTTTAGGCCATGTGCAAGCTTCACTGTGCATTTAGTCCCCGGGCCATCTTCTGAGATTGCTGGTGAATGTCTCTTGGGTTTCAGATTCTGAGACTTTGAAATATTCATCCCACTAGGCTCTGCCTCAATAGCTCATACTGTGCTGGCTCTCACCTGAACCTCTATGTCTGATGAAAGTATTTAAGAGACTATTGACATCATCTGCATGATTAAAAAGGTTATGAGGGGGTTTTACCCTTTGGTTAAAATGGCAGCAGGGTGCTAGAATCTCTGTGCGACCAATGGGATTTGACTTTGGCCTTGGCCCCTTATAACACTGTGAGCTCTGGGAGCTTATAAATCTGTGCTCTGAATCCTGTTTCATGTAGAACTTTCACCTTTTGGATGCTACTGAGAAGCAAGTTGTTTAGGAGCAAGAGTCCTGGATGTCTTGAAATTATACAGAGGAGGTATTATCAGTGTCTGTAGGTCAAGCATGCCCTGTAAACCCACCACTGAAAGCTGCTTTAAGAGTGATTCAAGAAACAGCCAAGTGAGGTAAATTCACCTTTACAGAGTAAGGTTCAAATCTTGGATACTGCTACATGGTAAATGGAGTAGGGAAGTTTTGCACTGATTTATTTTGTACATTGTCTGAAGCTACTTCATGGGTCAAGAAATCTGGTTGTTCCTTCTCAATAAATCCTTTGGCATTGATGAGCTTTGTGTGGGGAGTCCCAGACTGGGAAAGCCAGGGGGGCTGCTCTGCAGTTTTTTTAAGATACTTTGAAGCCATGCTTTGTCTGATGTAGGCTGAACTAGAGAGTGTAGACTTTGAGACAGTCATATGACTATGTACGTGAAAGTGATTATTGCTTTAAATATAATTTCTGAATCTCCAAATCCTTTTTATGTTCTGTTTCCCCATCAAGAAATCAGGGATAAGCATCCCCAAACCACTTTTGGAGACCCCACACCTAGCTGAGCAGCAACACCTGGCTTATACTGGAGATGGCCTCTGGCCATAAAATTTGTGCTGTTCTGTTTATACTGGGATTGTCTGAACTACATATGGTGTCACCTCACAACTGCATGTCTGCCTGAAACACCTTTGAATACCTAAGAAGCCCAAATGGGATGAGCTTAGAAGATGATTGACAATTCCCACCCTAGTTCATCTCTCTCATTCTCACTCCTGTTTATGTTACCATTTTAACCTCCCCTTCCTTTTCCTCTTCCTTGTTTCTTTCTCCTTTCTGCAGTTTGAATCTGAAGTATGTAAATTTTGGTAGGTTTCGATGACCAGGATGGCTGAATCTAAACTCTCAAGTCTCTCATCAGTCCATTTTTCCTTTAAACACTTCCAGTTGTCATCTAGAGCTTATCACTAGAATAATTTTATTTAAGGTCTCCTGAGCTTGGGTTTGCTTGGGGCAATTCAAGCAAGGTGACCTTGACTGACAGGACCTACCTGTTCAGCAGGTAGTCCTGTTCAAATAAGGACTGAAAAAAAAAAAAGTCAGGACAAGGACGTTGGGACTAAATTCACAGCAGGATCCCATCCTGCATTTGACCTTCCTACTGTACCATGAGCATCATCATTTCAGAATCCTTCCTAGGATTGTTGCTCTGGTGACAGTCCTAAGTAACTCCATTGAGATCAGTGGAACTACTGTAGATTTACCTTTATGTGTCTGACATCAGACTCCAACCCTCTGGCTTTCAGGAAAACTGCATTTGTTTTGCTTATTGCCCCAGAGAACTAGGCCTCCTCCCTCCTGATCCAATAGGTCATATTTATCTTGTCACATTGGCCCACTGGAGACTTACCATACAGAGCTTCTGTGTCCGGGTCCAGAGAGATCAAGTCTTGAAAGAAGTGGGCATCATGAAGATGTACATAAGACAGATGCACTCAGCCAGACTGAACATCTGTCTAGCCCAGCACCCCAATTCAAACAGGGGCCAAACCCAGTTGTCTGGGGATTATCACAGTAGTGGAGATATATATGACACTTCCTACTAGAAGTCTGCTGGCCTTCAACCATTTATGGCTTGAGGAGAGCCTGAGTTAGAAGTAGCTTCTACACATTTAAAAACCCTCAGCAGATTTCTCTTCCATGAGCTTCTGTCCCTCAACTTCTGTAACATTTTTGCTTTCACAACATCCTGAGGAAGGAGTTCTACAGCTTTACTGCATGTGGTCTGATGAGACACCTCCTTTTATTTATTCTGAATGTGGCACCTTCCAGTTTCATTTGATGCCTCCTGCTACCAAATTAAATTGGAAGAGACAGGGAACAACTGATCCCTTTCCACCATCCCCTTCTTAACTGGGATATGACAGTTTTCTGTTAAATCACTGCTGACTCAGTCCTTTTCACTTAGTCATTTCTTGTACAGAAGCTACTCCGTACTTCGGGTTATTCTTGCTCCCATTCACAGATACTTTTGCATTTCTACTGAATTCTTACTGAAAGATTGGAAGATCAGAGCCACACATGGTATTCAGGATACAAACTTACTTTGGTTTAATGCAATGGCATAATGATGCTCTCTGTCTTGTTCTCTACCTGTTCTGTTCTCTCTACAGTGATAATAATATCTGACATTTCATTTTCTTTTTCCATGCCACCAGGAACCAAGCTGATGTTATCATGAAACAATATATCATAACTACAAGATCTTACTTCTATGGTTGGCTCAGGACCTATCAGTTATATGTGAAGTTAGAAATGTTCTTCCCTGCATGCATCACCTTATCACTTTATTTAGATGGAATTTCTTGTGCTATTTTATCAGTCTTGCACAGTCCTTCTGCAATTTTTCATGGTCAGTCCTTGTCTTTATTATCTCAAATAACATAAGTCTAATACAGGTTTGTGACTCTATCCTATGGGGGTTATTTCTGGGAAAATCTTGAAGCATGGCTTTAATTTTGAGATTGTTTAAATAGGCAGAAGACCCTTGATGTTGTGAATATTGAGTTTGAGATGTGGAAAAATGTTGTCTTTGAATGTTGTGTCTGCAAATAGTCAAATTCTGCTCTCTCCTGCTCTGTTCTGCTTCTCTTTTCTTTCTTTCTATGAGTCTTGTCTGTGAGCCTGTGCTGAGCTCTAGCCCTGACGTTTACAAATCTTCCTGCCACTTCCATGCACAGAACAATTTTGAGGAAGGAGAAAGACAGAGGATTTCTCTGGACGATAGTTGTTATACGACAAACCCCTTGTCTTTTGGTCCTTGAAAAAATGTTCTTGTGTCAGTCCATCCTTCTGTCCGCAACTAAAGTTGCCGTGATCTCTCCTCAGTAGTCTTGAATGTCTAACGACTCTTTCCAGTTCCCTCCCTGCCTGGTGTCTGTTCCTGGGTGGAACTCACTTCTAACCCCCTGAGTGAGCTGCTGCCTCTGGCTTGCCAGACCATCTTCTCATCCTCCCATACTAGCAGCTCTACCCAGCTGCTCATACCCTTCCTCTTCCTCACACTTTCAGCTGCCATCTTTTCTCATGTTTGTTGCCTGCCTTTTCACGTGCTTTTTTCCTCATTGCTCCATCTGCCCATGCCCTAGGTTCACTCGGACACCCCACCACCCTCACACAAAATCCCTCATGTTATGCCCGGTCTGATTGATGTGGCTCCTCCACCTACGTGACCAGGCTTCTTCTGCCTCTCTCTTTCGCCCTGCGTTGCTTTTACTTTGGTTTAAGCACTTTTAATGACACTTTTTTTTCATCCGTTCTCCCTGGTCTCCTCCGAATTCTCCCCAGAGCAGCTCTTTCTGATCGTCTTCACGTTTCAGTACAACCGTCACCTGTCGCTTTCCAAGTGACCGTGCCCTGCCACACCGAGAGCTATCACTGCACATGCGTGTCTGCGAGTGTGTAGGAGAGCTCGGGAGAGAAAAAGCACTAAAAACAAGTGGAGTTTTTGTATTCAATCACTAAGAAAGCCTGAAGCAGCCAGGAGGGTGTGAGAAGAGTGTAACTTCTGTAACATGACCTGCTCTCTCAGGCCGATTGGGTGGAAGCCTGCACAGATGAGAGAGGAAGCGAGAGACCAGCCCTGTCACTCTGTCCCTGAGCTGGAGCTCCAGGCAGCTGCCTGCGGGAGCAAGGACCGGCTGCGCTGCAGGGCACAGGATGGCAGTGATGGAGGAGCAAGACCTCTGTGCGATCGTGCAACTCTCAGGGACCTCAAAGGGACCGTGGCTGTGGGGAGGCCAGGAGGAGCGGCCGGAGGGAAGGGAGGAGAGGAGCTGCATGCAGAGCTGGGCTGTGAGGAGCTGGTGGAGAGCAGTGGTGGGCAGAGGAGCCTGCTCTGGAGGGACAGAGAGGAGGCATCAAAGCACACAGCAGGGACCTGTGAAAAAAAGCAGCATTAGCTGGTCCAACTTTGTGCTTGCGCTTGCGTTGTCTGAAAGTGGACAGGGTCTGAGCTCTCTTTCATTTGAAGCCTGAGTTATTCCAGCCCAGCGACTCAATTTATTTCTGTCTCTGCTGCTGACATTTCTCTTTCAGGTGGCTGCTGCCTGGTTTTGGGTGGGGCTGTGGGCTGGGGTGACTCATGTTTTCAAGCTCTTATCGGCATCAGTATGATGTTCTGCTTTTCTTTTCTGTCATACGGCATCCCGCTCCCCTCCCCTTCTTCCCCTCCCTCCGCCAGCTCCCAGAGGAGGCGACAGACGGTCCTGTAATTTGGTTCCATTCGCTCGACTGGAGCAACACCTGCCCCCCTCTCTGGGGACGGGAGGGTCTCATCCCAAACCGTGCGAGGAGCCAAAGATGAATCTGAAGCCCACATGCAAATAGAGCCCGGGATAAAACAACACGGCCATTCTGGGCAGGAGAGGCAAAATCCGTCACCAGGGGAAGAGTCAGGAAAAATAAAATCGCCTCTGAAGAAATAAACAAGAAGTGCCAGGAGATTGCCTTTTCCTTTTGGGTCGGTTGCTATTGTGGTTATTGATCTGTCCCACCCTGGAGAATAAACTGAGAGTACTGAAAAATAATGGCTGATATCAGAACACATTTATTCACCCTAAAAGGACTGGGTTAATTGGGTTACAGGATGGCTAGATGGATAGATACGTGAATAGATAGACAGAATGTCGCTGGTATTTCTTCATGGCTGTATAATGGAAACGATCCATTTCTTTGTTGAATTTCGTATACAGCATCCTCTTCAGCTCCCCAACCCCCATCTCTCTCTCATACACACACTCCTTGCTAGAAATACAGTAAAGAGATCAAATCACATCCAAGACCGTCAGAATTTCTCTGCTTTAAGTATCAGGTGTAATATCCTACCTGGTTCACCCACTTTTTAACACAAGCAATAAGGCACTCACTACTTTGTGGCTGGTGAGTAGTGTGGTCCTGAATGTACTTTGCTGGTGACTGTATCTAGAAATCCTTCCTGAGGTATCCACATTTCTAATAGCAGCATAAATGCAAGTCTATATTTTGGAATATTTTGTGCTCTAGATCCTTTATTCTCTCAGGAAATTGTATGATACTCACAGAAACAGCCCTCCCTTGGCTGTATAGTCCCATGGAAATCAGCGCATTTACTTGTAGAAGTTACTTTTGGCTTGCTGTCTGCTCTCATTCACTGTATCAGGGTCAGGGTCTGTTTCCAGGGTTCAGGTGAATTCATAAGATGCCCTGTTTCCTAACAATACCAGTGTAAGGGTGTATTGTGCCATATGTCCATGTCTGTCCATATAGGTCTGCAAACGTGTCTTAATAGGTGTTATCACTTTATGTTAAGGGTGTGCTGGATATCTGTTGTACTGGGATATTCTAGATCTATCCATTGGAAGTACTTCCTCTCTGTGAATGCTGGAGATTTCCATGCCATGTTTTATATAGTGGATTGAGTCAGGTTTAAAGCACCTCTTTCAGCCTCAGCTAGAGGTCCAGAGGTAGTGCTCTGCCTTCTCTCTTCAAGAGTGCTTTCTTTCACGGTTTCTAAGATGAGCTCCTCTTTAAATGTGAAAGAAAGATATCTGAATGTTGGTTTAATCTTAACTTTAACACCTAAAAACTCAGTAAATATTAATTCTGTGTTTCTTCCCTCTCAATTGTTGGCTTGGCCGTGCATGATATAAATTTCCATTGAAGCAGTTCCACCCCATTCCTCCTATAAAATTGTGCAAGGTCATTCATTCTTGCATTGCTGAGGGAACATAGATGTTGGCAAAGTAACTTTGATTACATAATTAGACTTTACTGCTGTCTAACATTGCTGCTTGCAACGAGATGGAGTAAAAGTTGTTTACCCGTTCTTCATAAATCCAGACTTTTGAATGCTTAGCCATGCAGCCTTTTTATTACATTGGCCTTGTAGCTTGTACATACTACTCAGGTCTTTCTCAAGAATGAAAAAGAGGTGGGATGGGGGAGCAAAAACTACACTTTGTTTTCAACTGTCATCAACTGCTAGATGAGAATGAGTTTCCTTCTTGATGCCAGCAGGAAAAATAGAAGTGGTGAGGCTGATGTTACAGTGGTGAGAGGATATAAGCAAGGCAGTGAGCAGATGGAAGTGAGACAGGGCTTGTAGGCAGAAGCAATTTCTTCCATAAGGTAAACATTTGGAAGAAAAGGACATATCTTCAGGTTGAGTTCCCTGATCCTTCTGCAGGTTAAACTTGAGACTTGATCCTGTGGATACCATCAAAAGCAGAGCCCTTCCTGCCCTCCCTCTGAGCGCAAGCTCTCCATTGTCTCAGGGGATGATGGGAATAGGACAACCCAGAGAATATTCTTACTTTCAAACCTGAGCTGTTCCCAGACAGCTCCACGCTATGCTCTCCTGCGCCAAAAATACAGAGGGCTCACTGGCTTATCACTTGGGCACAGTGTCCTGTGGCTGGGACCTCGAGACCCAGGACACATGTGGGCTGATAACCACTGCTGGGTCCACAGCAAACTTCCCTGTAGGGACCTAGCCTGAGCATGTCTCAGCCTGTGACCTGATGCGTTTGCAACACTGCCAGAGGTGGGGGAGCATGGCCAGGGGGGACACTGGGTTCACACCTCCTTATCCCCCATACTCTGTGTGCTTGAATCAGCCCTCAGTGACTGCAGACACCATGCTTTACAGTAAGGTAATGCAGAGCACTCTCTTCTCTCAAACGTGCATTCCCACCCTCAAGAAGGAAATAATAGGTTAATCTTCTTATTAACTAAGTCCTCCCAAATGTTGGTAGGGCAAAGGCTTGCTGTATGGCAGGATTTATAATATCACTCAGGCAATTAGCATCAAACTCAACCCAGTGTCCAGATGTTGACAGAACCTAAGAAACAAGCCTGTCCCAAAGAAAACCAGCTCCAAACTTGGTAGAGTAATTTCAGCCCCAAAAGATGCAGGATTTGAAAACTGTGCATCGAACTACCAAATCTGCGTCTGCTCCCTTGGGATGTGGGAAACGTGCATGGGTAGAAGGTGGAATTAACAGCCTCTCTGACAGGTTTTCTGCATGGAGCTTTTCAGCTGGTCAAGCCCACACTTAATTAAACCACTGTGCAAAGTGTCAGCCATAAAAATGGGAAGGGGGGGCGGGGAGAGGGTTTTATCTATAAAGCAAGTAACAATGGATGTGCTTTCTGCTGAAGGCAGCCGCCAGAGTCAGTGGCGATATTCAAAATATAGGTAAAGTTAACCCCTTGCGGTAAACAAGAAATGGATTTAGTAAATGAGATGGCGCAGAGGTCTCACGTTACTCAGGTAATAACCTGTCTGTTACTGAGTCTGGATCTGAGCCGTGTTTCAGATGACAGGCTTTGGCAGTGAAGCCTTATACGAAGGAGCATAGTTGAGGTTTTCAAAAACAGGGAAAGGGCCCAAGATTTTTACGCGGTACCAGTAGAATTGGACCTGGCCAGAGAGAGATCAAAACTGAATTTAAACAAGAGAAAGAAAACCCGGTGCACTCAGACAGGACGAAACATGTACGTTTTGGTTGCGAAGTTGCAGGTATTGAAGAGCGGTGTGGCGAAACAGGTGCTTGCAAGCCTCGGGGTGGATTTTTACAGCCTGAACTTTGAAACGTGCGGCCAGATGCCAGTCGTGACGGGGAGAAAGTGAAAGTAACGGTCCCGTGCTCCCTCTGCATTTGGGCAGCGCAGCCAGCTGCGAGCAGCTGGAGCCGGGGAGCCCTGCTGGAGGGACGGCAGCCTGAGTCTCCCTAGGAAGAGGCAGGTAACCTGTTGAAGCTTTCCCACGCACGACTTGAGAAGCCTTTGCAATTCTTATTCGTAAGGGCATTGCAACTCCATCTTATAGAAAGACCAACAGGGAAGAATAATTAGGAAAAAACAGCTTTTATTTGATACTTTTATTTATATGCAAAACAGCTCACCATTCATGAGAGATATGAAAAACGCATCAGATAGAAACCAGATTTATCTATTTTCACTACAAAATATTGCATTATATAAAGCAACAGAGACACACAAAAAAACCCTGAAAAAGACTAAAATCTTTGGATAGCAGATGTGGTTTTTTTTTTCTTTTTCTCTTTCGTCCCTAAAATGCGCTTCCTGTTTTAAGAGATTCACAGCAAAGAACATGAAACATTTTTCAGGTTATAGAATTTTTTTGGTTGTCACAAAGGAAAGCAGTCCTGGATTTACTTTTCTTTCTTTTTTTTTTTTTTTTTTAGGAAAAATGTCCTTTCCTAAAAATATACCACACACATACACGCCCACGCTCACTCCCACACACATGCATGTGTACACACACGCACATATACACCCACAAAGAAACTACTTCCCTTATAAACGATTTGCAAAGTACTTTTCAGACAGAACTATAGATCAGAATAACAACAAGTTTTAAAAAAACTCTCCTAGTTAAGTGCTAGTGGTTGTCGATCCCACACGAGAAAAGAAAGGAAAAAAGGTCAAGAACAAATGTCTTGATATATATAAAATATACTTATAAACAGGGAAGAAGGGGAGGTTTGTCGTACACAAGTGCAATATAATTGGAGGGAAAAAATAAATTAAAAATTAAGGAAAAGGAACACTGTATTGATCCCAACAAACACTCGTCAAGTTAAACATAATATTCCACAGGAGAAAGTGTAAACACCCGACTATAGAAACCAATTGGCACAAAGTATCCAAAGTAAAATTGCCACCACTCTGAAAAATAAATAAATCTTGAAAAAAATAAATTGTCAACTCCTTCTACCATAAATAAAAAATAGTTATTTTTAACTGCACCCATGGGTCACACGTTTAAGGTCACAAGTAGATGTTTTTGGATATATATAAAGGGGCACTTGACAGCCTGAAGAAACAATCCGGTTTTACATTTCTCTTCGAATAAACGGGCTCTCCGCCGGCCACACCGCGACCGTGCGGGAGAACCCCCGGGGGGAGAGGGGAGGCTGCGGGGACACCCCCGCCGGTCCTCCCGACCCCCGGGAAGGCGCTGCCCGCCGCCGCCCTCGCCGCCGGACCCGGGGCGGCGGGTGTGGGAGGGTCCCCGGCGGCGGCGGCGGTGGTAGGGGAAGGGGTGGGGGTGGGGGGGGATGCCCGGGGCTCCGGGGGTCCGTCGGGGCGGCCGGGCGCTACACGTCCAGGACGTGGTTGAGATAGGAGATGTAGCAGATGGCGAGGCGCAGGATCTCGATCTTGGAGAGCTTCTTGTCGGGGGGCAGGGTGGGCAGCAGCTTGCGCAGCTCGGCGAAGGCCAGGTTGAAGGCCTCCACTCGGATCCGCTCACGCGTGGCGTGGGCCGAGCGGTACTTGGCCGTGGCGCGTCGCCGCCGTCTCTTCTCCTCCCGGCTCAGCGGCGGTGGGTGCAGCCCGGGCCGGCCCCCGACCCGGCCCTCCCCGCCGCCGCCGCCGCCCCGGCCCTCCCCGCCGCCACCGCCGCCGCCGCCGGCCTCGGCGGGCTCCGGGTCGGAGACGCAGCAGCCGAGAGCCTGGGCGTCCGGGCCGCCCAGGGACTCCGGGTCGGAGGGAGCCGAGGAGGGGTGGTCGGAGTCAGCAGCTTGGTCCGGGCTAAGCATCATCTTGGCGGGGGGGCGGAGGAGCCTTCCCGGGACAGAGAAGGAGAGAGAACGGGTCAGCACCCCAGCCCCGCCGGCACCGGCACCGGCACCGGGGCGGGTACGGGGGGCAGGGAGACGGGCAGGGACGGGGAGATGTCGGTCCCCGCGCCCTGGCCCCGTCGCCGGCGGCCACCGGCGGGGGCGGCGGGAGAGCCGAGCGGGCGGCTGCTCCTTCGGGGGCAGCGCTCGCTACGGGGAGCGACACCGGGAATGAACGATGCCCCGTCATTTACCGTCCCGTTTCTAGCGTTTGACGGCAGCTTCAGCGGAATATACTTCCTCCCATTAATCCCCGTGCTTGCTCGGTTGTAGGAACAGGCCCGGAAAGCAATAAAAGAATATATATATTTTTTTTTTCAAACAAGCTAATATCCAGTGGCTCAATATTAGGTCGATTCCTTCCCCACCCCCCCACCTCCCCCAGTTTTAATATCGTATTTCCTCCCCTACCAACCTCCGCTTAACCATTTATCTTTCGGTAACGCACTATGGGATCCGAGCTACAGACATGATGCTTTTAAATATACAGCTCAAGGCTCCCTAAACATAACAAGGCCAGCGGGGAAATTTATATCCACAATCAAACGGGATCTGATGTATCTGCTGGGTTGTACCCCGGGTTTGCTTTTCTCTCTGCTCCTTCTTTTTTCTTTTTCCTTCCCCCCCCCCCCTCTTTTCTTTTTTCCTTTCCTGCTGCTAATTGTGCCGATAGCGATTTACCAGCCATCAAAAGGGGATGTTTGGAGAGTCTCCGGTTTTTAAGCGTGGGATTCAAGAAGAAACAAAACCCCAAAGCAGCGGCCGAACTTTTCCATTCCTTTAAATTTTCCCTCCTCACCCCTCCCAGCGCGAAAGGGGGTGGTGGAGAGGGGTGGGAGGGTGGAGGGGGGGTGGGGGGGTGGGGTGGGAGAAGAGCTAAATAAATAAATAAATGCGGACGTGCCTTTCAAAAGAAAATTGAATCGTATCTTCTTGCGGCCTCACAGAGCACCATCTGTCATGTAGACAGCAATACAGATCCGAGCGCGCCCGTGGACATGCCGGCATGTAATAAAACAATACATCAGGCAACTCGTGAATAACCTTGGACACAAATTGTGTGTGTGTGTGTATGGCTAGGGTGCCGAGGGAGGTGGGGAGCGAGCTTGAGGGAGGGGGAAGGGGGGTGGGGGGTGCATCACCTCCTCCCTTCCCTCCCCCGGATTCAGATTGCCGAGTATTTCCCCGTAAAGTTTCCAGGCAGAGTCCCCCCTCGGGTCTCAGACCCGGTTGGGAAAAATTAATTAAAAAGCGATAATAATAACAACGACAAGAATAATAACAATAACAACAACAACAACAATAATAACTATAATAATGGGCCATTAAACCATGGTCAGGAGGAACACTTCCCAGGCAGCGCTTGAGCCAAGCCTCCCTCCACGGGGCGAGACGCCGGGCACGCGTGGGGAAAGGCCTGGGGAGGGGGAGAGGAAAGGAGAGGAGAGCGCTTGCTTCCCTGGGAAAGGGCCGCCGCTTGCCAGGGCCGTCGGAAACACTTCCTCTTCGCTTTTTAATAAGGAGCGTTTCTCGCGCCCACAGGGCACGGGTAGGGAACAAACCTGGCCAGCACGCAGGTCAGGTATGGGCCATCGCTCGGAAAAAAAATAATATATAAATAGGAAAGGTTTAAAATCACCTTTCGGTTGAGATGCAAGCGAGGGGCGTTATGCGAAAGCACACTAACAGAGGGAGGATTCGCAGGGCGGTAGGAAGAAAAAGGGCATTTCCAGCAGCGGTTCCTGGAGAAAGTTGCTTAAAGGTTTCTCTGCGGTGTGTGTTGAATTTTCCCGTTTGGTTTAGCTTTATCCGTGCGGTAGTTTTTGGCGAGGTGAGCCGGAAAGAAGCTTTTTTTTTTTTTTTTTCTCTTTTTTTTTCCTTTTCGCTAAAGCCCTGCCCGTGCTGCCTGGAAAAGGGATATATTGTTAAGGCTGCTTACCTCGGCGGAGTCGTTCGGACAGCCTCTCTCTCCAGGTCCCCTCGCCCCCTCGGCGATTCCTTTTACAGTTCAAATGAGCCTCCGGGAGCGGAGCATGGAAAAATTAAAAAAGAAAAAACCAAAACAAACAAAAAAAAAAGAAACCAAAAATCAAAATAAAATCAAATGAATTACGAGCGGAAAAGTGTCCTGCTCGGATGGGGAAAGGCAGATCTCATCCCTCGCCGCGGCCTCCAGCGCTCCAGAGATGGGAGATGTTATCGCCGTGTTTGTTTGCGGAGTATAAATAACAACTTAAGTTACTTACGATGCATCAGGGGAGAAAAAGCGTTTTCCCCATCAAAGTCTGCCTCCTCCCGTTAATTCGGGGCAAGGGGCTGCAACGCACTGGCAGCTGCTGCGAGTTGGTTTTTCGGGGAGGGAGAGGGAAATTGCGCTGGAAAGTGCTGTCGCCCTGGCTCTTCTTCCTCCTCTTCCCCGATCGCGATAAATAACAAAAGGGATGCGGCGATAGCACCAGCCGGGATTAGCCCCTCTCCCCCGCCCCCTCGGCCTCTCCTTCCCCGCGGCGGCCCGCCGAGTCGCCGCCCGCCCCCGCCGCCCGCCCGCTCCCGGGCCCGGGGCGCGGAGCCCGGCGCCCGCTGCGCGCTGCGCGGAGCCCGGGGCGCGGAGGAGCCCGGCGCAGCGCGGACGGCTTTGTTCCGCCGCGGGTCGGGGGGACAAAGCGTCGCTCCCTCCTTTCTTCTCTATTATTTCTCTCTTTTATTTATTTTTTTTTTTTCTTTTTCCGTGAGGGGGGAGTGTAACGTGCGGTTTTGTTAATTCACCGGTCCGGCGGAGAGGGGCGGGAGGGGGAGACGCCGTCGAAAAATAAATGTTTGGTTTAGTTTTTCTTCTGGTCCTTCAAGAGCTGACGAGGGGGGAAAAAAAAAAGGATAAAGGAACTCCCATCCGTCCCTGAGCTTCCTAACTCCTCCCGCATCTCTCGAGTGAGAATAAAGAAGGAAATGCGAACGCTGAAAAGAAAAAACAAAACAAAATAAACGAAAATCTCGGCGCGGGTTCGGAGCGGCTGCGAGTGATAACGTCGGTGCAGGAAAAGGTACGCTCACACGCACAAAAAGAAAGTGCAGTTCCTCCTCCCACCCCTCCCGGAGTGGCAAAGAAGCCAAGGAGGGGTGCGGAAGGTGGCAGGGACTAGACAGACAGACAGACGGAGCGGAGATGCGTGCTGATCCGCTCCTGGTACCAAAGGGTTTAGCCGAGAGATGGTCGGAAGAGATAAAGGCTCGGAGAAAAGGGGACGGCATTTTTTCCCTCTTAAATTGATATTTAATGGGAAAGCCTATTGGACAGAAACCTGGACACGAGTCACTTAATTGGACTTGACATCTGTCACAGTGTGGGAGTTTTCACAGCCCAAATATTTTCAGCAGATCAGATTCTCGCTGAATCTGTGCCACAAATTATAACAGTCGAGAGCAGCCCGTGATATAAACCCTAGCCTCTGGATATACAGTCTCTAGCCACACTCGCTCCCACTGCCGTCCCCCCCCCCCCCCCCCCCAAAATATTGGATACCCACCGATCTAGAAAAACACCGCTGGCATTTCACATGCAAGCTAATAAATAAGCTTTAAACATCAATTTGTATCATGTACACTGAGCATGTGAAGAATCATCAGACTGTTTTTCTAATGCATTTATTTTGGTGGTCCCCATCTCCTGTCTCCTACCCACCCCCAATCCTGGTACACAGCAGGCACAGCCCTGCTGGAGCCGGGGGGGGGCAGAGAGGGTCTTCATTCCCCTCCCTCTTTCCCCCCAAGTCCCTCTGCCCCCTGTCCCCCAGCTCCAGCACACAGACAATGAGGTGAAGGAGCCGGCCACGAGTCTGTGGCTTTTCTGCTCACAAGAGGCTGGTTGGAGCCAGGGGATGCCTGTGACCAAAGTGACTCTTCTTGCTACCACCCTGCCCCAGCCCCCCTTCCCAGTTGGCAGCCCCTTCTCCAATCTGATGCCCTTTTCCCCATCTCCCTCCCTGCAGATCCCATCAAACAGGGGCTGTAGCCACTTTTCTGGGTGTAATCATCTTCCTTCCTGGGGACTGTGCTGGCAGACTCCCTCCAGAGCCCCTCAAAAGCGGCAGTGGAATGGGTGAGGGAGGTAGAGGTAGTGGTCTCCTGCACAGAGCAGAGCTGGTTCTGGTTCTGCTCACTGGGAACTCTGTGGGTGCTTGCTCTTGCCAGACATGCTTCTCTCCCTGGTTCCCATCAGTAGGATGAGGGGGGGGGCGAGGTGGCAGGAAAACACTTGCAGAGGTCCCCATGGTTCATCCAGTAACATCTGCAACAGGCTGGGGGATCTCTGAATGATGAGAGGTTCTGCTCTTGGTATGATTTACAGGACCTTACCAAGAATGAGTAACATGCCTGAATAATTTGGGGTCTTGTCATTTTTTTGGAAAGTGATAGATACTCTGGCAAAGAAGATAATCTCTCTGCATATTACTTGTCCCACTACCAAAAGAAACGCCTGCAAGAGGATCCTCACGGACATTTCTTCCAGGGAAACATGGGAATTTCTCTCCCTTCCCCTGCCCCCACCATGTCTCCAAGGCAGCAGGAGGCTGTCGCTTGTGTAGGTGCTCTGACTCCACATACCGGCACTGGATTCATGGATATCCAACACAATCCTGGCAGGGCTTCTGGAGATGCTTAGCTAAGTGATCCTTGGCTGCCATGGGACATTCCTGTCAAAGACCCACTGTGGAAGGTAGATTGTAGGAATGCAGTTCATCTTCTGGCTGGGAGGGTCTGAAACGCGTGTGCCCTCATCACACCTCCCTGGCAGTCCTGACAAGGGGTTTCCAAAAGCTTCCTGCAGAGCTTGAGGGGAGCGCAGAGGCATTGCTGTGAGGTACCTGTTCTGCATGGAAAGGGCAGTTACATTCATGTTTGGGAGGGGTGTTTGAGGTCCTAGGCACAGGGCCCCAGTAAACCCCTTTGCTACTGTGAAGAGAAGTAAATAAAATCTCAGCTACCCTGCCAGGAAGATTCGGATGCAAATCACCAAGGCTGTGGCAAATGTCCATTCAGCTCAGCTCTCTGATAACATTTGGAGACCAGGATCTGAGCAGTTCAAGGTCACTGTGCTCCACATTGCAAGACTCAATGTCCCATTCCATCAAATGACCACTGTCCCCCACTTCGAGGAGCAATCTGTGAAGGAGACCTTCTCCAGCTCTTACTTGACAGTTGCTCAGTGCTGGGGGCTTTGGCTTGAAGTATTCCTCAAGGTGTAAGTCTGAAGCCTCAGCCCACAGAAGCTGCAGGTGATGGAACAAGTAGCTGGCTACGGCTGCCATAGGTAACAGCCAGGAAGCTGCTAATTCATGCAAGCAGCCCTGCTCTCTGCTGCAGATGCTGTCATCACATGGCTTGCTTTTTATTTTTGATTTTCAGGAAGAGACCAAGCAGTTGCTTCTTGATGCTTTTCGGTTATGAGTGGACCTTTCTGACGCCCCATAAAGTTCTGTTTACTGCCACTGTGATCCGATTACCCCACTGGTCTGCTCCCAGATGTGTTAAATCTAGAGGTTCCCACCCTGCCCTGGGCATGCCAGTCCTGCGGTGCCTATCTGAACAGCCCTGCTGGGATACTGTGAATCTTCTCACATCAACCATGAAAGCCAGGGTGTAGCCTCTGTATCTTTAGCCCTAAGAAGCCAGTCGGAAATGCTGGACTCGACAGCCTGGCTCTTCTCTGAGCAGACAAAGCCCCAAAGCTCAGAAGCAAAGCCAAATTCTCCCAGCGGAGAGCTCTCCTACCTCCCACTGCTCACACTTGGAGGAAGAGGCTGGTTTCCAGAGCTCAACACTCCCAGGCCTGACTGGCCCAGAAATGGAGGTCACCAGAAATGATCAGAAATTATGGGGCAAAAGTGCAGTTGATGGAAACTAAAACAGTTCCATTTTAGCAAAGGAGGGATGACTAAAGCTCTTCCTCAAGCGCTCTGTGGTTTTTTTTCCTTAGAATATAGCCTGGAGCAAGAGGAGACCTGCATGTTGGGAATCAGTATGGTCCCAAAGGAAGCTACATAGGTGCAAGGCCACCTTATGACTCGTATCCCCTAATACAGGCATGGTCAGTGCAAGCCTATGGTCGGTTCTTCACTAAGTAAACATCTCACTGGCATCAAGATAAGCTGAAATTCCCAAATGGTATCAAAGGTGACGTCAATGGCACGAATAGCATTGGTTCAGTTTCTCCGTAAAAGGTGAAACTGCAGCCTCCAAACTGCACTTGATGAAGAGAAAGCAAATAGGAAAAACTGAGGCATAGCAAGAGTGTCCAGTTTGTACAATGGGACATTGTGTGGCTGTGGCCTTACAGCAGACTAAATCCATGAGAGTAAACCTTGAAGCACAAGTAGACAACACCTCCTGGAGGAGAATCTGGGATTACATTTTGTCGTGCTGGAGGGCTGGAAGGGCACCATGAGCATCTCTTCTTCTTCACCTGGCTTGAGACGTTGTTCTCAGGGCTGAAGGTATAGGAGAAGTGGGGCTGGTTTCCTGTGGGCGGCATTGCAGCTCGCACAATACCCATCTCCTTCCCAGCAACCTCATAAGTTTAATAAGAAAGAAAGGTGGCCAGAGAAAGATTCAGTATCAAAACCCCAAAATCTCTTTTCAGAGATCAGTGGGATCAGGCTTTGGAAAGGCAAGATTCAGAAGAGGATCATCTTCAGGGTGTAGCTAGAAGAGACAAGACTGAAACCAGTACTGCCATATTATGGTGTTTTATGGAAAGGGGACATTTTCTTGTGTGAACATCTCAGATTCATGTCACACGATCGTTTGAAGGTAATGTCATTTGTGACAATAGCCTGGGTTGGCGTGTACCCACTAAAAGTCTGCAAGAGTTCAGCACTAACACCTCAGAGTACCCGTTTCTCCTGAGGATACGTCCTTCTGGCCTGGCAAAGCAGAAGAATGAAAGAACCCAGATGGGCTCTCCAGCACAGGGCCAGGTGTTAGGAAAATAATTTTTCACTTGCAGCCTGAGAGAATCTCGCAGGGCTGCCACGGGGAGACATCAAACACGGGAACCCACAATGCTGCTTTTATGGTGTTGCTTGTCAGAGCAGAGCTGCACTTCCATTACAGACACGTCCTCTATCTGTCGAAAGGACAGCTTTCCAGGATGCTTGAGAACATCCATTCTCTTTTATAGCATACGCCATTCACGTTGCTGGCATATGCTGCCCATTGAAATAAATGGAGCTTGTCACTCTTGGATGTGTTCCTTGGAAATAAACGGTCAAACAAATTAGAACGCTGAGCCATGAAAATCCTTGTCCTTTTGAAAAATTTGTGCTGGATATAGCTCAGTGCCTCTGATCATGGTTTTCTTGGACATCTGGGTGATATTTTTTGTTTTCCACTGGTCATGTTTGCTTTCTCTAGGCAGTAGGATTGAGGCTGTTTTAATAACGGGTCAGGAGCTTTGAGGCTGCTGGCAGGAACGGCCTGTAACTGGGGAAGGTTAAAAAAAAGTTTCCCTTCTGAACTGTGAACAGAGGTACCAGGGCCACCAGGTCTGGATGCGAGGCCACCCTGGCTGAGGTCTGCCAGCATTTGCGGGACAGGCAGGCCCCCTCAGCTGCTCCCTTGCAAATGTGAGTGGGACTGTCTCGTCTCTGGGATTTGCTGCTATGTTTAAACCAGTAGCCTCCAGGCTGGCTAATGGTTGAAATCTAGGGCTTTTGGACAAAATCCTGATTCTTTTTACCTAGTTGCAGCCTTTGGTTTAGGTCCCTTGGTCTCTGTTTTCGTTCCAGTCTTTCCCTTTGCCTGTTGGACTAGAGGAGCCTTGACATTAAGATCAAGCTCCAGCTGCTACTGTAAAGAGCCAGGTGCCATCATGAGGGTGTTCATGACCCTTCCCTGCCATATTGTCTTGATATCTCCAGAGATCATCCTTGCAGTGTTGTTAGTTAATATTCACAGCTCTCTAAGGGTAGGGTGTCTTGGGAGATGGAGGATGAGGCAGAGTTTTTAAAGGCAGAAGGGACCACTGTGAGCATCTCTCTGCAGGCCGAAGCCACAAGACTTCCCTATTCACTTCCTGTATGAATGAGCATGTGTTTTTCAGAAACAATATTTGTGCTTGATCTAAACATTATTGGTGGTAGAGGATTCACTATGATCCTTGGCAAGTTACCGCACCAGCTGTTTCTTCCCACTGTTGAAAACACTGGTATGGAAAATGGGCATGCACACCTTCAGCAACCAGTCACGGGGTTTTGTTGTACCTTGGCCCCCTGAATTAAGAGTTCTCTATTATCATATCATCAGGTTTAGGTAGGGATTTTGTAAACAGATGTATGTATGTGTGTTGTACAGCTGATATGCCTGCATGCACCAGTTATTAGCTTGGACTTTCTGGTCATGCAGAGCCTAGCTACAGCTATTGCTGCTGCCCCGGTCAGACGTCTGGAAATTTTGGACAAATGGGAAAATTCCACCTGGGCAAGCATTTCAGGCAGAAAGAGAAGACACGCCTGAGTAAATCCAGACATCTGTCGGTCCTTCCTAGGTCAGTATTCATTAGTAGTGGCTATATCAATTCTGCAGCCTTCTTTTTGTTAAACTGAACAGGTTTGAATGCCTTGTCATCATGCAGAAGAGACTTGCCCTGCTTTACTTTTAAGGTGGTTCTGGTCTGGGATATTTCCCATTCTTCCTGTCCATAATCCTAGCCCAGAAATGAGATGCTTTGCATGCCAAGCTCTGAATCTAGAACAAGAAATACATACCATGCTTTTCAGTGTGTCTATAAGATCCTAATGCAGCCTGGATACTCCTGGGATAGGCATATTAGAAATCATATCACACTAAAATCACAGAAAACACATACATAAACCCAAGAATGGCTACAATGTGTTAGACCAAAGGTATCTTGTTTTCAGCAGCACCAGAAGAGGGTGCCTGGCAAACCTGTGAAAATAACATAAATCTACAGTGATACTGGCCCCAAATATTCTCCTAACATCCAGTTAATTGCAGTTCAATGCACTGGATGAACTTTTCTTCTATGAATTTGCCAAGTTGCTTTTTGAATTCATGTAAATTTTCAGCATCTATAATTTCCCATGGCAAGGAGTTCTCTGTGAGCCATGCAATTTAGGTAAAAGCATAAAGAGATGCTTCATGTAAACGTTTGCAAATAAATTATCCAAATTTGCTATATTACTGTGGCTTCTACTGCTGATGAGTACACGAAGAGTAGTGTCGAGTGTGTGGGCAGTAGTGCCTTATGTTTTCAATGAATGCATTTGGTTGAAAGCATAAATAGTGGGTGGATTATAGCCAGCTAGGGAAAAGAGAAGGAATCTCCTACTGCCTGAGTAGGGAGAAGGTAGCAAGACCAAGGCCTGGCTCCTTGAAAGCAGCTGATCACCTTAAACCGACCTGGGCCAGGGTCTGCAAATACGAGCAGTCATGCTCACGCACACACATTTGTTATGTAGCTCGGAGCCATGGAAAGCGGTGGTGTGGAGCAGGCACTAAAGCAGTTAACAAACCAAGCCAGAAACAGAGATGCAGAGGGTAACCTTTGCAACGCGCTAACAAGTCACACACACAAATGACTAGTGTGTGTCATTTGTGACTAGTGTGAGTAGTTTGTGAATTAAGCAGGACAAATGGGAGGAACTTGGCATTTTTAATACATGCCTGGTGTACTAAATAAGGTCTGTGGGCTTACGCGGCTACAAAACACACACGGCTGGGGTGCAGTGGTTAGTGAACTGAGGGGGAGGCAGACACGGTGTGCTTTGCCACCGAGGACCTTACCTGTGCACATGCGTGCAACTGCTGGCTGCCAGGGTGAGGAAAGAAAAAGTGGATGTCAAGTCTAGCTGGCAGCCAATGCATCTGTCTTCTGTCTTTCACTCCCCCACAGTCGAAGTGGAACTTGGCTATTTTTAAATCTGATGTCTGTGTGTGTAGCCATGGGGAATGCTCTTTCTTGTGAAAAAGAAAAAAAGAAAAGAAAAAAAAAAGAAGGAGATTTTGAAGCCACCTGCCTTCCATAAGCAGATATTTCTCTCTCTATTGATGTCATGCACCCCAGCCCCCGTATCTCCTTTCTTCACTTGGAAGTAGAACTTGTAAAACAAAACCCAGTGATCATAACTGGACGGCTTAGGCCAGCTGACCAGGGAAGAAAAACCCTGCCATGCAATACATGCAGTGTAAGGACTGCCTTGCTGGAGGATCCAGATGCCCTGCCCAGTTCAGTGTCCTTTCCCCCACCATGACCAGTATCAGGCATCTCACAGGTGGGTGCACTGAGCTCTCTGGAAGATGCTGATGCAAATGTCTAGTGTTGCAACCTGAAAATAGGATGTGCCCATATAAAACAGAGTTCAAAGGTTAAGAGCATGTCTGTAGGAGTGACACAATGGGCACCTAGCAACCAGGCAGTCATAAATGTCATCTTAAGGTTTACCTCATAATGCAAGTGGCCTATGGCAACCAGGTAAGCACTCTTCAGGAGCAGTTTAATCAGACAGGCAGGTGAAAGAGCAGCGACTGCCAGCCTAAATATATCTGAGCGGCTCTATTATGCCATGTCGAAGGGCTGCCTTGCTCCATATTGACACTGGTTTGTGACAGAGTGGATGAAGGTGAGAACAAGGTGAGTAAGGTTGCCACGCATGGTGTCCTGTCTTGTAGCCAACTGTGACTTGGTTATTTCCTGGGGTCAGAAGTAGTTTGGGGACTTCAACAATCCCTGAAGGATGCATTTTCCATTAATTTGTTATTTTTTTTTTTTTTTAAATCATACCCACAGAGACCTGCTTCCTTTTGTTACTTCTGAACATGCTGTATTTCATTTGCCTCCTACTTCATGATTTCTAGGAACAGCGAACAACCTTTCTCTGTTCTTCTCTTTCCATGCATTAGCTTTTCCACTCTTTTTGCTTTTGTACACCTCTATCATATCTTCCTCCCCAGCAGTCTATTTTTTAGCCACAAAATTCCCAAGCCTATGAAGCTACTGGCTACATGTAGCAACTTGAACAGGAGCAGGTGCATACCTTTGTGTATCTTTGTTGCGTTTCCTTCTCTGCGACAGGTTCTGCTATGTCATTAGGTGCGGAGATAGGACCAGAATATACTCTTCAAGATGTGGACACACCATAGATTCATACGGTGACATAATGGTGCTTTTGGTTGTGACATGTATCCCCTTTCTTTACATTCTTAGCACAGCCAGCTCCCAAAGTGGCTGCTTGTTCACCCTTCCTTCCCAGCAGTTTTATGCCTGTATAGGAGGTCCAGAGATCTCTGGGGGTGATACCAGATGGAGAGACAGGCAGGACTCCTTGGCTCTAAGCCCAGACCCACAACCGAGTCAGAAAGTGGTCTCAAGCAAACAATTTCACCTCTCCGTACCTCAGCTCAGTTCCCAGGAAAGGGGGAGTTTCCCAACCTAAGGCAGAAGAAACAGTGTGAAGCGAGGTAAGTGTGTCTGAGATCCCCAGATGAACGCTGCCAGGAAAGGGAAGGCCAGTATTAATTAGGGTCAGCCCTAATTATGTTCACTCAAAGAAAGTTGTAACGCTCTTCCTTGCATCCCTCCCTGGCTTGTTGCGCTCCCTGTGTTCTCACTGTCTTGTAAGCAGGGACTGAAACTAACTGATTAATAATGAAAAAGCATAATGAAAATTCAAACAAGTTTAATGGCTGGAACAAGCAGCAAGGGTATTGCTAGTGTGCAGAGCATTCAGGGGTGCAGACTCACCAATTTATTTCCACTTGTACAGTTTGGGCCAGCTGTAACTGGCTTTACGCTGGCTCCTGTGAGTTGTATGGTCATTCCTGGCACAGGAGGCAAACTGATTTACTCCAAGAAGTCACTCAGGCCTAACAAATTGTGTTTCCTAACAAAATATTTCCAGGGAATAGAATCAGGTGTCTAAAAAGCCCATAGCGGTCCACACCATATCTTAGGCTCCATCTCTGTGCAGACGTTAACGTCCTTTGTACTCCAGCAGCTGCTTCTCCCTCAACCTCCAGAGCTCTGGCTCTCTAGTCCCAAGCATCTGGAAGGTGGTGTTGGGTCTTCTGCATTCTCAGTCATCTCCATGGAGCACCTTCCCCACCCTACAGAAGCTATGTAGCACTGCATTCCTGGTTTTTGAGCCCTTAGAACGTAAACCAGATGATGTCACAAACTGATGGACATTCCTCTCCTAATGTTCCCCTAGTTTTGACTTCTGTGTCCTGCTGTAGGCTCTAGAGTTGTTTTTGCATCCTCGTCTTGAACATGCTTCCTCATATCTTTCTCCATATGAAATCTGTCAGTTGCCTGCAGTTATCTTTCCTGCCTGCACCCCCTATTTTCTCCTTTGTTTCTCCATGCTGTTATCTGTTACTATTCATTGTAAATGATTCCCAAACCACTCAGTTGGATAATCCCGTGTTTGAAGTGAAAAAGACTTACCAAGAAGACTGGCTGGGTCAGGGGTCTGTCCAAGTTGACAACACAGCCTCTCTGAAGGAAAAATTAATCTCCATTGTCTTCTTAGGATTTCCTCATGAACATAGACCATTCCTATTTGTATCTAGGACAATGCCTGATGATTATAGGAGCTCTTCTGAAGCCTGCCAGGGCAATAAGTCTTTTTATGTATATATGTAAACATACGTATTCAGATAGGCATTTGTATATTCCTCTAAGGCTCCAGTTTTTCTGATTGTCTTCTCAAGAATACTCCACGTCAGGGCTATACTTAAAGAAGGAAAACAAAAAAGCAGAAACCATGCATGTCTATGAAATTGCATGTTATAAATCACATTCTCATTTACTCCTTCTGTTGCCTATGTGTTAATTTCTGCAGGGTTAGGATAAGCGTTATATCTCGCTAGGGAGTCTGGAGTTCTTGAGTCATGATTATGTAAAATTACAGCATTCCCTTTAAAAAGTGCTTCAAGCTCTCCTGGTTTTCAGATGAATTTGAAAATATGCCTGGAGGCTGTTAGATGCAGAGAAGTCTGAATGTATATGCAGTGTCCTGAAGTAAAAATTATGTAAGATATGAACTATCTTGCATCATTTCATTGTGCATAGCTACTCACAGGATTTTCAATAAGACTAGATGATGGACTAATATGACTAAGGTCATAGTAGGATCCTGTAAAGCACTTAAAAGCTCACATGGCTTAGCAAGTGTATGCATTTCAAGGTGGTGAAGAGTGCCTGATGGGGGAGAAGATGTTGAAGGCTGTGGAGAAGAAGATATTTCCATTTCTGCAGATTGTAATTAAATGTTCAGCTCTGCACAGCTCCACTTCAACTGCTTTTCTTACCCCTGTCAGGGCTGTGCCCAGTGCCCCAAGAAACTCCTGTAGAATGTCTTCAGTATAATACTACTTGTTCACAGAGAAGATTTCTACCCATTGATCCTAAAGTGTTTTTAAAAGGTGAATAGCTTCACTGGTCTTGCTTTATGGGCAAGGCAAGATGGGTATGGGTGAGTTACAGGCACAGAAGAAATCTGGTAGAGGACAGATGGGAACATGATCCAATCCTCTCTCCATGAAGGCTCAGATATCCAGAGTTTGCATCCAGGAGGAGAACAGGCCCTTGCCTGCCTCCATGAGCTGGCTTATGATAGAGCAGTAACTATTGGTGCTCTGCTAAACCAAAGGAGATCATACTCTCACGTCCGCTGATGCTGTCATTCACAGGCCCTGATGTCTGGGAAACATTCCCAAGGGAATTAATCCACAGACTGGTGGTAGTCATAGTCTCCATAGGGATGTTTATGCAGCAGAACATTCCCAAACCCTCAACTCCACAAAATCAAACCTCTGAGCAGGTTTTAGACTGAAATGACGCTAGCTTACTATTGACCATAGTTGGTTTGTATTCGGGGTCTAGGTTTAAAGAAATAAAGTTGGATGTTAGGCCGCCTTGAAGTCTTTGACTTGTTTTCTTGTGCACAGTCTTTCCTCTGCGCACTTTCTCCATAGTCTCTTAAAATGAGGACTGAGTTGTGAGTTGCCCCCCCTGTGCATACTGGGTATGATGTTCCTGACAACTGCTGCTCTGCAGTATTGAGCAGAGGCTAATGCAGTTTGATTCACCGCTCACTTAGGGTTGACAGATGAGCTGGCAAGTCTTTTTGTGGCAGTTTAGGCTACCTTCATATCCAGCTGTCTGCCTCGTCCATCAGCCACAAGTTATTGCCCCTGTGACAGAAAGTCTCAGCAGCTCCAGTTCATCATCTGGTGTCTCAGTGCTTTTAAGCTAATGCACCAGACTCCACCATGGCAGAGCCACGGGAGGACACGCATTCCCATCTGCCGAATCTGCAAAGGGAGTAATGGGAGGAGGGTCACCAGGAAGTTCTTAAACTACTGCTGTGGGTTTCATCAAAGCTCATCTGTCAGAGCACTTGGGCGACTCAAGTTACCTCGTAGGGTATGGAGGCTTCAGCCCAGCCCAGGGTCCTTAGGGCCTTAGGTCTGAAAAGCAAAAGTCTCTGCTTTCTTGATGGATTCAAGATTTCATGCCCACATCCATATTTTATATGCTATAGCTGGAAAACAAGTATGCTTTTCATTTGTAGCTTGTCATCTCAAGGAAAATTACAGGATGGGTCACAGGAGGAAAGAAAATATGGGCTGCAGCTAATAGATGGCCATTTACCAGGGCTGCAAAGACTCAGGAGATGGAAGGTCTCCCAAGGCTGCAGTTTCACAGGCAACATTAACATCGCTGCATGGAGCTTGACAAGTGTCTTCAGGTTTTTATGCAAGTCCTTCAAGAAAAAAGAGATCTTCTATCTGTGGGATGAGGGAGCATGGGGAGGCAGCTGGGGAGAAGAGGAAGATGAAAGACACAAGTTGGTGGTTTTCTCCCTTCTCAAAATGTTTGGGGGGAGAATACTCTAAGAACTGTGAGCATGGCCTTGCTCTGGAAACGTACATTTCCAAAGAGCTCAGCTTTGCTTGTGGCCCCTTCTGCAGGAAAGCTGCAGGCATGTACCCCCTGCAAGCATGAAGCGTGGGCACCAAGGTGGTAGCTGGCTCCAGCCCCTCTTTTGGCTGCTCAGATCCCCCATGGCATCTCCCTGCAAAACTCAGGGCCCTCCTGGAGCCTCAGCAGAGGCTGAGACTTTGCCGTGGTGTGGACGTTGGTGTTGGCCTCCTTGCCAATCAGACTACTCTTCCAGCATCTGGGGAAAGCAATCATTGGCAAAGGTAATGAGATGGTGTCGGGCGCACTATGTAAATATCTTTTGGGCTACATTCATAATCCCACACTGAGCTGTGTTTCCATGAGAGAGGCAGTCTGGCCCCCTTGGATAATCTTAATCGTTTCTGACATGAAGGCTTCTTCTCCTATTTCATGACTTATTTCCCCAGTATCATTTAAATGTATTAAAACACTGTTAGCGTAGAAAGTAGGCATCATGTTAGCATAATATCTAATCAGAACTTGCCTGCCTGTCCCCGCAGGGTTTATTTATTTATTTATTTTGTGTCTGTTTGTGCCGGTTTCTTGTTAGATTGGAGAGCCCTTCCTTGACATACTCATTTGTTCTGCTGTGTAATAGAATAGGATCCTTCGGAGCTGCTGACATCTGCTTTATTCTTGCGATCTGCAACTCTCAGCCCACAAAGCAACAATGATAATAATAATAGCAATAATAATAATCATAGTGCTAGGAAGCCTGAGAAGTGAAGTTAAGCATGAAGAGGAGAAGACAAAAAATAGAAGAGGGAAAAAATGGGCTGGCAAAGAGTGTTTCGATCACCATGAGTGTATTTTTATTGGCCCTGATTCCCCACTCATTTACCCATGCTTTATGATTGCACTGCCCTGTGGACTGCAATTAATTTCCTCGTGACTTGTAATATTGCAAGGGAGAGGGGATCAGGCACCATGGTGTACGTGATCAGGACACTTGTTCACAGGTATATTCAGCTCTGCTCTCACTCAAGTACATTGCTTTGATTCCTCAACGGCATTGCAGTATTGATTTTGAAGGGAATTAGTTTCTTCAGTGCTTCTGAAGATCTGGCCAGTGTGATTTCTCAGGGACTTATTCAGCCTCCTCCCCCACAACTTTATCCTCACATGTCACAGCTGAAATAATTGGCATTGCACTATATCAAACTGGCGGGATGCAGTCTTGAAGGCTGGGGGGAAACAAATCCAGAGCAATCCTTGACAAAAAGCTGCACGAGGAAGAGGGTTGTTGGTCTAAGCGCTATCTGAAAGACATCTGGGAGCCATGAGCACCCACTCCAGGTCATCTTGCCTGAATCCTGCTCTATTGAGACAAAACAGGGCTTTGCACTAACTAAGGGCAAGGAGAGATGACAGTATTCTGCAAGGAAGGAAGAAGAGAAAAGGTAGGAAAGAAGAAAGGAGTGGGAAAAGAAGGAGAAGCTAAAAAAATAAAAAAATTAAAAAAAGGAAAAAAGAAAACAGAGCTCCTAGTGGTAAGATCATCAGGTTGAACTTTGAGCATCCTCAAGGGGGGTGGTTGTCTCTGCCCAGGGCAGGGTATGTGTTAATCTAACTGGCTGTTATACCATCCCCTAATGTAAATTACTCACACTTAGGAATTCTGCATGATTTTTGACTTCAGATGGAAACAAAGCTTGGGACTTGTGCTATTGAAAAGTAAGGATCTAAAGATGAGTTTCATGGCTGGTCTCAGTGACTGTGGCCAGTCAACTAGCAAGCGAACCTAGAAGGGCTTGAAATTAAAGAATTTGGCCCATCCTGAGCAGCTGGGAGTAAGCAGCACTCTTGCTCTTTAGCCTAAGGCCCTCTGTCATAAAAAACAGGGTGGCTGAGCAAGTACAGAGACCTGGTAAAACTCTAACTAGTTTTCTAACAAAGACAACAAAAACACCCAGACCCAGAAGTAAAACTCGGTCTCCGGTGTTTGTTGTCCTCTCCCTTTCAGATGGACAGCCTGTGCTGAAGACTCTTGGTCATAATGGGTTTCCCAAGCCCTGCTTCTTCTGGCCCAGAGCATGGGGCTCCTTACACTATTACTATTATCAGTGTCATTATTTCATTAATCAGATGTAGGCGAAAAGTGACATTTTACAAATACCGGTAGGATCATCCTTCTGCTGAGTCCCTTACATATATAGCATGCAGTCATGGGGCAATACAAAGCAGAAAAGGGGCTCTTTTCCACAGCAGCTAAGGTTAGAGGGTTTATGGATGTCCAGGAGCTCTGAAGATGAGGCCGTATTTGTTTCAGTGACTCTTGATCTTTGGGAACTTAACTATGGTGACCCAAATAAAGAAGCTCTGTGCTCTGGTACTAAGGTTATGGTCATGTAACCCACAGTAATTAAGGCAAAAGGGCGAAATCACCCACACAGAATTTGTCACAGACACCAAACATGCCAGTTTTCTTGTACTCCTGTGTAACATCATTATGGAATATTGATTTCCATTATTGCATATTTCATAAAATTCCCTGAGTAACGCTCTGGTGATTTGCTCCAAACTGGGCATTCCAGTCATCTTTTGGCAGGCAGGAGAAAGAAACACAGCTTGCTTGTCAAGCAAAACCCTGTCGACTCAACAGTCTAAATTCAGCCCTCTGTCCATTCCTGTTCCTCTTGTAGTACCTCTGAAGTGGAATTGAGCCCATATTTGTATTTGTCTCTTAATCAGGTAGAATTTCAAATCGTTTGCTTAAAAATACTGTGTCACATGCTGCCACTTCTCAACATGGTAGCCTGGTGAGAAAACGCTGCAGCAATAATGTTGCCCTGAGGATAACGAATACGCAGTTCTGCTGGGAGATAGACGCATTAGTAATTAGCAAATGTTTGAACATGCTTCCACCCTGCCAACCTATACCCAACTTGATGTCAACTTAAAAAAAAGATCCTTCTCACTGGGGCATACCTCTATCCCTGCTGCCAGTGAGGTGCCCTGAAGCATCCCTTACTGTGATCAATGTTGGTAAAGCCACAGTCCCTCTCTTAGGCTCCATCAATTGGTACAACCTGGGAAAGGCTGTGGAAAGCAGGAAAGTTAGGAACAAGCCCCTGGTGGACTCTTAACAGAACAATCAATTCTGCCATTTCTCTGTGAAGCCAGAAACTGCTTAGAACGTTTTGGGCCTGTCGTCACAGTAAAAAGTCACAGGAGCTGGTCACGAGTGCTGAAGTTGCTTAAACTACCAAACTGTAATCAATCTCTTCCCTCTGCAAGAGAACAAGAAGACAAGCACCTCAAGACAGGCTGGGTCAGGGACATCCATTTCTGGATAACATAAGCCATATTCCTTATTTCCCCATTACTCATCTGCTAGGAAAACCCAGGGAGGAAAATCTGAACCATAGAACAACCTGCTCTTGACTTCAAGGGAGCAGAATTTTACCCCCAGGTTGAGAAGTAGACTGGGACACGATGGTTTGGAGTTTTTTTGTCCTGTGTAATACAGATCATAGAACATTCCTTGGCTCTTTCTGATTTTAATCTGGTACTCTACTTAATTAAACAAATTTACCTGAAACAGCACTGATTTTTAGAAATGACATTGCTCCAGCAGTCCTGAAACTCAGCCCTTTCTAGATGCCTGGTCCATTTCCCGCTAACTTCAAGAATCACACACATGATAGCTAGACTCTTAGCCTTCTTAGAGAAATTTCATGCCTCAATTAGTGACACTAATCTAGTGTCACTAGGTTACACCCAGAGAAGCGAGGGACACTTCTGCTGACAGACTCGGGTTGAGTGGAATAACCAGTGTGGTCAGGTGGTTTACATTAGACTTGAGCAGACTGCTGTGAGATGACTTGTCACGCTACCTTTTCAGTTTCTTCATTGCAAATCAAGAGTAACTTTTTGGTTACAGAAATATTCAGTGTGACTTTTCAGAGGGGCAGCTGAGAATAGAAGATGACTTTGTGCCTTCAACTTCCTTGAAAGTATCTAAGGAAAAATGCTTTTGTGGGTGCAGTTCACCATCAGCAACCTCTTCTTGGCTTTTTGATTAATTTCCTTTCTGTGCTTAATTGGGGATAGGTAGACAAAGCTTTCTTTTAATAGCAGTGATTCAGAGAAGAAAATAGGCAAATTGACAATTCTGAAAATAAGGATTTGGTCTGCAGGCCATTCTGGGGATCTGAAGAACTATTCTTTGAAATAACTAACATTCCTGGTTAGTGTTCTTCACTCAGTTTGGATTGCTCTCCCAACTAGGGTAAACGTCAATCTAAGAACCAACCTTAGATATCAGTGTAGGTACTATCCCAGTTTGAACGTTTTGGGAAACCCCAGGAAAGGCAGAACATGCATATGACTCATCTCTATGCATCTTGAATACAGATCTGGACCTCTTCGCCTACTCTTTAAAGAGCAGGTGAGTTAGCACCTTCTTGAGAGCTGGTCTCAAAGAAGCCCCTCTTCAGATAATCATCAGCACCCTGCCCTCCACACCCTGCCCAACACCAGACAGGTACTGTCTTCAAGAGAGGGCAATCCTCATTTCCCCATTTAAACTAGATATGGTTAACTTTAGTGAATAGATGCTGTCAGTTACTGAATTTTCAAGGTGTCCACTGTTACTGAGAGCAATTTTCAAACTCACCTGAGTCAATATGTTTCGAACATGAACTCTTTTCCTCACCTGGCAGCATCCTCACAGTGAGGGTGTCATCCACATGGTGCCCACCATTCCTGACGCATCCTGGGAAGGCATCCCTAGGGACCAGCTCTTGTCTGCTGAGATGTGATTGCATATGTGTCTGTAGAAGGACGGTGGTAAGGAGAAATATGAGTTATTTAGCAACAGCCTTCATACCACTGACACACCTGGAGTGGGATTTGTCTCAGTTAACTTCTTATGCCCCCACTTCATCTAAAATAGTTCCTCCTGACTCCCTTTGCACCCACGGGAGAAAAGGAAGCACTATGGTGGTGCTACTCATCTAGCCTATTTTAGACATTTGTGGTAGGGTGAGGTGAAGTACCTACCAGAAGGACCTGTTTCTCTCCATTAAAGGGCACCCAGACTGATGACCGCAGATTGACATGTTCAGCACTGATCACATAAATCCCAGCCCGGGCTTCCAGAAGAAGCCAATGCAGTCACAGGTCCAGCCTTCTCCTCAGCTGAGCTTTTGCTCCTTGCACCCTTGCTTCTCTGCTCTTGGCCTGCTCATTTTCAAATCAGTTCATATTTAAAAACCATTTCCACTTCTTCTCCAAATAACAGCAGCAGAAAAAGGGACCCCAAGGCCCTTGCTGTGAGACTTCAGAGAGGCTCTAACCTGCCTCCTTTTGGTATTTCCCCACAGAGTTATGATCCAAGCCCTGATTTTTTCCCCAGGCACTGGTGGGATCTGAGTCCAATTGCTTGTCCTAAAATTCCAAGACCCCTTTATGATTTATTTGGTTATTTGGCATTTCCACAAGAGCCTCCAACGAATGGAGGGACTCAGTTGCTGTAGGTGTTGTACAGACATATGAGCTCCTGCTGTGAAGGATTTCAGGCAGTTTTACTCCTGCCAGTCACCTCCGGGCTAGAGAGAATGTGTCTTGTCTGACAGCCCATGGGTCCTCAGGGGTGAGGTGGCTCCTCTGGCTCCATCCCTCACAGTGTGCAAGTCCCAAGTGGGGGTGACCAGAGCATAGCAGCAGTCCTCTTGGTGACACAGAGCGAGTGCAGGAGCTCTCAGATTATATCCGCTGTGGCCTCGGTGGGGTGAGGAGCTCTGATCTCTATTTGGACCCCTTCTCACATCCTTAGAGAGAGACCTCGTTTGGCCTGACCAGTTGCAGAGGGGGTTAGCTGTGGCAGGGGCAGAAGTGTGCAAAGGTGCATTTACTGCACTTCCATGAGCTTTCCCTTAGATTTGACTTGGTATTTTTATACTTTTCTCCTCTTTCCTGATCTCTCTTAGCCTCACTCTCCACCCTCAAAGTGAGAGAGACTTGCAGGCAGTGTAAATGATCACTGCTCCACCCAAACAGGTCCCCTAGAAATTACACCAGCTGAGGACCCGCTCTCATCTCTCCCTCTTTCCTTTCTCTCCCCTGATCTCTTTGCTTCTTTGTCTCATCCCCTTGCCACTTTTTCTTTCTTTGTCTTTTTTTTTTCCCTTTCCCTCATGATCTCTCTCCGCCTGCATCTCTCAGTCCCTCTCCCCAGCTCACTCTCTCTGGAGACAGGTCTAGTGGCCTGGTTGCCATCTGCTGCCTGTTTTTTTTTTTTCTTTTTTGTGAGTGCGTGCGCGTATGCGCGCGCGCGGGTGCACGTGGGGTTTTTTTTATGAGGTTGAGATCAGATGGCATCTAATCGATCGTCATGGTCTCCATGGTTACCCGGGTGACAGAGTAGTTGGGAGACACACATACTCCAGCCTGGGGCTGTCAGACCATTCCTGAGAGAGAAATAATAAAAAAAAAAAAAGAAAGAAAAAAAAAATTTCAACATCTTCCATCACATTTTACGCATTTACATCTTCCTTGGATCTAGGAAAACATAGTTCATGCTTCTGTTTTACACTGTTGCCCCTTGACTTGGCTCCAGGAGGAACAAAGCTGGTTTTCCTCTCTGCACAGTGCAGGCACAAAGGCAAAGCACATCTTTGGGAAAGCAGGAGAAGATTCCCTTTCTCCTTTTTCTTCTCAGAAAAGGCTTTTTTTTATATAATTTCCGCCCCCCCCCCCCCGGTCACTGTTGTAAGCATAATGATTATTTTTATTCCTCTAAATTGGATGGTTAATCTCTTGAATTGGCTAAAGGCAACGATATCCTCCGGGAAAAGAATTGCAATCTATTAGTATGAGCAGCATTTTTTTCTCCCTGGCCTCAGCCCCTAATACCAGACCATCTTTAGCCCTCATTGTGACAGATCAATCAATCTGTCTATGATTCCTGTTTGGAAGCAAGCGGAGTGTGATGCTAAGGATGAATTATGGAATTAGGTGAGTTTTTTGTCTTTAAAAGCAGATTGAGTTGGGCAAGGCAACATCTCTGACCAAGGCAATTAGTGTGTCAGGAACATGGGAACTGAAACCGCACAGTGCAGAATATGATCCTGCATGAATCAAGGGAAGAGGAGGAGGCAGCTACATTTCAGGCAATATCGTTGTGGCAGCCCACCCCAATAACACGGGAATTTTGCAAGGTTTGACTACAGTGTACACAGAGCCCTGCTTGATCCCCTGCGAGCTTTATCCTGGCTGGGCAGACATGAATTAGTCTTTGGTTTGACCTCAGTGTGGCCCCCAAAAGGCAATCAGGCTATGTCTTCTGTCTTCTAGCTGCAGCCACAGTGTCAATGCTCATCCAAGCTTGTCGGTTGTAGTGCTGTGGCTGGTGTTGCCCTGGCCACATTCCTGGTTCATGGTAGCACACAGGGCTTTGGTATTGTCAAGCGTAAACACAGGCAAAGGGAGCTAATAGCACCAACGCACATGGCCGCGATGGGCTGAGAGCCTGGCAACCCAGCAGAGCTCTCCAGAGACCTAGAAGTGCTGACTTACTGCTGCTGTGAAATCCATCAGATCAGAGCATCCCCGGATAAGTAGAGAACACACAGAGCTACACATCGTTTGAGAGCTGGATATGCCTTCATAGGTCTTTTTTCTTCCCCGATTCTGAATTAAACTGATTTTCAGTCAGAGTCTGCAGTCTTTCTTTGCTCTTTTGCCTTCCTAGTAGAACCATAAGGTGCCTAAATTGCTCAGTTCAGGCTGCAAATATGCACTGAGGGTGGGATTAAATTGTCTGAACAGTGTCATTGCAGGTAACATCCTATCCACCCAACATGCACTGCCCCAAAAAGGCACAAGTCTTCTACTACCCATAGGTATGACCTGCCAGACCCCGTTGCATGCTACAGGAGTTTGAAAGACTGCTAGACATTTGTACAGCTGAGCCCAAACCTGACTCTTGGAGAAAACATCAGCCCAGCCTGAATTGGTGCAAATATCTAAGAGGTGCAAGGATTCAGCCACTTCCACCCCCTGCAAGGAAGGGTGAGGCTGGATGTGAGATGATGAAGCAGGAAATGTGATGGGGCAGGAGGAGGCAGGGTGGCTTCTCAGGGACTCTCCTCACCTTGGAGAGGGGAGCAGCTTGCAGGGAGCTGTTTCTGCTCACACCAGCTCAGAGCACTGCATTGCTTAGGCTCCGAGAGAAGCAAGGGATTATGAAGACGGGCTTTGTAGCTGTTATCAGGTACTTCTTCCTCCCATGGGGAGACCAAACTGAGCTTTTGGTGTAGGAGGATATGGTGTCTTTGCCACAAAAGTCCTCCCCCCATTCTTTGAAAAATATGTCACACAACTTCCCTCCACCCTAGTAAAAGCTGTCTTGATTTGAAATATTTCCTCATTTGTAGGTGGCCAGGGGTGATGTTTCAGTGTATCCTACTTTAAAAAAATAATCTGTGATTCTGTCTATTTGAATCCTGATTCTACTCCCTCCCAGCAACGTAACATCCCTGTTTCTAACCATCAGGGTCGAAAATCCTCTGCTTTTCAATATTCCCTAACTTGAAATACCATGGGCCTCCTAGATTTTCATACTGCACAAACACAGACTAATTAAAGTCGTACAAATACATCCCAGGCAGACAATGAGAATCTGTTCACTTGAGGGAAGACCACTGGCTTCCACGTCCCAGGGAAAGCTCCTTTGCAGTTTACGTTGTTCTTTTTGCAAGGGATAATTTACAGTAAAGCCGCTTTCCACTGAAACAGCAGACATGCACAGGGAGAGGAAAAAAAAAATTGTAAACACAACAGCATCTTTGTGAATGCAGCAAGGTGCTGGTGCCTGCCTCTGCGTGCTCCATAATATATTAATACACACTGGCTAGCCAATCCCACTGGAGCATTCAATCATGCCATATTATAATAGAATTTAATGGAGTTGACAGCTAAGACCTAGTTGCTGGAGACATGCGAAAGACCTTTGCAATGAGGATCTACAATTAATAAAGGAAAGGGCCATAGATTTTTGGAGAACCTCATAAAAAAGTAAAATATCGACATTGATCACGGCATGTGAGGATATTAGACACGTAAATCTAGCTATTGCCTTTATTTATTTATTTGCACATCTTTAATATTATAGGCACAGGTTTCCCTGAGGCCAAAATGCAATTTCTCTCTCCATTTCTCAGCAGGAGCTTTTCATCTCCCTATTCACCAGGTTTTGAATTGCACATTTAATAAGCGATAAAGAATTCCTGTCTCTTTTCCTTGGGCTTTTAGCCCACAGTTTTTCCCTCCCTTCTGTTTTCTGATGGAAACAACGATCCTCTTTAGCTGGCAGTGGGTTCCTCGGGGACGAGGGGGCGGTGCAAGAGGGGATCTGGAGCCCACAGGGAGTGTCTGGACTTCTGTGTCTGTCGATGTGCTTTGTGTGCCAGGATGTGCTGGGAAGGCAAAAAGTGCACAGAACCAGCATAAAAAGAGAGAGAAAGGCTCTACAACACTAGAAACCAGCTTCCCCCAGTCCCCTTACCCAGAAGTTTTTGGAGGAGGAGGAACAGCTTATGGCTTCACTGCCTTCACCCTGCTGTCTTCAACCTTCGTGGAATATTTGCAGTGATTTTAAAGAATCAATCCTGCAGGTAAACTGCATCCATCTCCACCCTCTGCCCTGACGGAGGTGGCAAAAAAACTTGTCACTCTGCAGCGGGGAGCATTGCTGAGCTCCAACAGGCTCAAAGCTCTCTGTATTTTCCTGGCTGTGCACAGTTAGCACACTCCTGAATCAGGGCTGCTCTTTGGCTCCTCACCTCGAAGGAGTTCAGAACCAGATTTCTAGAAGTATTGAGGTGTGAATTGGTACCTGGTGGGTTATTCAGAAACACCTGGGCTCCCCACTGCCCATGGGTGCTGCAGCACTTAGACATCTGATGCCTACTGTCCCTGCCTCTGTACATGTCCAAGTAGCTCTGAAAAGCTGCCCTCACAGACTAAAAGGTTTGATTTCCTTCTGACTTCAGTTTTACAGCACTGCAAACCCACTTATCTCACTGGGCTTCCCCCCATGACTTGCACTGATGGACTATGAGGTCAGGATCAGACCACAGTAAGCCCAAGCCGCTGGTAATATAAAGGTCTGGCTTCCAGCCATGCAGCCTCAGGAGCTGGAGCTTGTGGCGTTCAGCTCATGGCAAAGCCATTCGGAGCAGACAGGAAAAAATTTGAAGTGCCAAATGCATTTCTGGTCTAAGACTGTAGAGACTGATGGGGTTATAAGAGGGATGACTTCAGCTTCATGTTTAGAAATTAAAAGCAACTGAACAGGTATCCTGTAGGCAGGTGACGTACAACAGTAAAAAATTGACTGAATAATTAGACATTTCAGTTTTAAGACCAGCTGCAGTAGGTTACTTTCTTGTCAGGTAAATCAACCCTGTTTTTCTTCCACTTACCTATGTACAGACATGTTTCCCCAAGACAGGTGATGTCTTGCTTGGAATGAAAGAGGCCATTTGTCCATATCACAGCAATGGCTACTGCACGGTGTCATCTCATGCTCTCGTCCAGTAAATTGAGTTTGTCAGTGCTCAGCCACACAGCTGAGTGGAGTGCTGCGTGATACCTCACCTCTCCTGGGAGAAAGAAGTTGGCATAAGCCATGTTGTAATGGGATCCAGAAACAAAGAAGCGTGAATGAAGTGCTAATTGCATTCATAAAGACATTAACAAAGGAATTAAAATGGCAGAAGCTTCTTTTCCCCCTCAAGATTCATATAAACAACCAAAAATATACTAATAATCACTGAGCTTTACACCAGTTTGAAGAGATTATAGAGAGACATGACATCAGGGCTTGGAAAAGACCGTTTCAACGGTCTTTTTTTCTTGGATTCTGTATCAGAGATGAGACACTTTACTGCTTCTTTTTATCCAAACTTGCTCTTTTCTTTCTGTCTTTTCTCCTATCCCTGTGCTTCCTTCAAAGAACAAGATTGGTCCTCATCTTCCCCTGAAACTTTTGACGTGTAAAAATAATGAAGCTGTATTAAAAATTACAATTTTACTTAAAAAAAAACAAAACAAACCAAAACAAAATAATCCCAGAAGTCTGGATAATGACACAATGGAAATTTCCTGTATAAAATAGCCTGAAACATCCTGCCTGATTTTTTAAATCTCATTCAGTTCTGCTTACCTTGCCATGGAAAAAGGAAAAAAAGACATGCTTTCTGGTTTTTCCTCCGTCGGTTTCTACACAATTTCATCCTTCCATTACCAAACTCTAGCACCGTGCTGTTATTTGCATTGCTAATACTGAGAGAAAACATTTCCCTGTTAAAAATCTCTCCAATCATTGGGGTCCCTTTTCCCCCATGGGGATATTGCTATTAGTCTTAAGCTTAGAAAGAGCTTGTTTCACAGACCCTAAATTTTGAGGCTACTTTAACTTGCTTGTACCAGCAAAATAGGAGCTTTCTGCTTTTTAGACTACTTGCTGTATTTATTGCACCTCCCCATCTCTTGTGCTCGCCTTCCTTCTGCCTGCTGATGTGGGTGTTGTGCTAGCGACAGCTACAGCTAAAGCCAGCTAAACATTTTTGTTCCTTTTGCCAATTTTCAGTCACTCATAACTTTCTAAAATGTTCATTCTGGGGACTGAAACCTGCCAATTCCTCATGACCACTCACAGGTGGATTCATCTGGGAAAGACAAGCCCAAACCATTCAGCAGTTGTGTAGAAGGAGATATTTCTATCACCTCGGTGATCAGGGGGACAAGGCAGAGAGGTGGCAGGAGGCATGCCTCAGGGAGAACAGGACCCTTAAGCAACATGGGGAGGTTGCCAGCCTCCTGTTCCCCAGCTTGCTCCATCCCCAAGCTGCAGCTCAGAACTCAGTGGGTGCCAGGACTGGTGTTTCTAGCTCCGCAGGTAGAAGATGGGGAGATGGGATGTGCCACAAGTGCCTGAAGGGATGATGCTCAGATCTTCCTGTGTGTGAAAGATGTGCAGGAGCATGGGGATGGGGACCAGGATGGGGGTTGTGACAGGAGGGTGGGGAAAGCATGGACCAAGGGGGAGGAGTTGTGTAAGGTGGGACAGGGTAGGCTGAGAAGGGAGAGGGGCACAATCCCTCCAGCACGCTCCTGTAATCAGGAAGAGGGTCTCCTCTGAGTGATGTTGGGATAGGGGCAAACAAGGAAAGCCTTACCCTTAGCCCTACCTTCTGGAAACATTTTGAAAGAAGAAAGTGAAGAAAGGAAAGCCTTTTGTTCTGCATGGAGTATGGAAGGAGAGACTATATACCCACCTAATACCTCAGCCCCTCATAAAGAGCTGAAAGCCAGATTTGGGTTCGTTAGGATGATGAGGAGCTCATGCACTCACAACAGTAGGGCAGTCAGTATTAAACCCTATTCCTGAAGTGGATTCAAAGCCTGTAGACCCTCCCATACTAATGTGACATCTCCCAGTCCTCACTTCCTCACCTTTGCTTCCCTTCTTTACTCCCAAGCCTGCACCCACAGCCCTTCCTTTCCCCTTTGTCCCTGCTCTGTCCCACAAAATGTCCTGCAAGCACCTCAATGTGACCCCCATCCCTTGCACTCACCTGGAGCTGCTGTATTGCTCCAAGACCTCCTGAGGCTGGGAGTTAAAAGCATCATGGAAGGAGTGGTGAAAAGAGACAGTGCTAGGAGGAAGAATGAGCAATGCTCTGGCATTAAATGCAAAAACTAAAATTAAAGCAGTTTTCCGTGTTACAGACAGCTGCGGGAAAACTGGTTACCAGTTAGCAGTAGTAGGACTTTTCAGAGGCTGTTAGGAGTGGGTACAGGGCTTAACTATCCTTCTCATCTCAGTATCTCCAGCTCAGGAAGAAAACATGCCCTGGCTGTCACTTAAGTGCAGGTGACTGAAGAGCAAGGGCAGCCTCAGCCCAGCTCTTGTTTCTGAATAAATGAAATGTGTATCTTCCACGTGGTCAGCTGGGAGGGAGAAGCCTATCTCAGGAGTGATGGCAGGTGCTGCGGAGCTATTTCCATTTTCCAGCTCTGCAACCTCAGGAACCTCTTTAATCCAAACCACCCGCCAAGCTCCATTCACTGGCACCGAAGATCAGCCAGTGTTTTTGGATTCATTTTTAAGGCTGTCTTTAATTTTTTGAAGTATCTTGCTGGCGGATTTTTGGTTCCACCTGTGACTCAAGAAGATATCTGCAAATCTCATTCTCACTTTTTCAGTCATTTAAAGGGACACATCACGTCTAGATCTCAGGCTTTGCTTTTAATAGAAGGAACATGGGGGTAAAGGGATATGAAAAGAAAACCAGGAGGTACAGAAATCCTTTGGTGGATTTGTTAGAAATGAAAACATTCTTTATTTGATTTCTGCTTTCCCTGGGGCAGTGAGTGGAACCCATATGCAATTGCATTGAAGTAATGTACGAGAATCAGAGAGTGAATTTGACAAGAAGCTTTCCAAACTCACCTAGAAGCTCAGCGAAGTGCAAAATGTAAACCTAGCAGAGTAAAGAGTGGCGTAGCTCAGGGGCAGGATTTCGGTTACTGTGTTTTAAGGCATTAGTAACAGGAATAGAACTAGGAAAATCATAGAAGATACACCCCAGCATGATTTTACTTGGGGCTTATGTTACACAGTGTTGCGAGCTATTGATAGATGTCAAAGGTAGATAGCCACTTTTTAGTCAATCATGCTTTTAGTCAATCGTGCAATTTTTCAGTCAATATGTGCTTCACAAGCACCTATGCACACATGCACACAGAGACGCACGTGCATGGCTGCTGGTCCAAGTGCTTTCTGGTGTCTAGTTTGCTGAAATGCTTTCAATTAGGGTTTGGAAAAGGTTGACTCAGTGAGCCTACGCGACACTTGCCAAAGACAAAATTAGTTTGAGTCGCTGCTGTTTTCCTTCCAAAAAAACAAACCCCCACTCTCCCTTTCTCTCTTTCCCTCACACTTAGTGGAGAGTATTTACCAGATAGGCATTTAGCTGATTTTTAATATCATGGAAACGTCACCTGCAAATTCGTTAGAAACTCTTTACTAAAGCAGCCTAGTAAAACAGATGATTAATATTGGTAAGCTCCTCATTTGCATATTAATTAGTCTCTGTACTCAACTAATTAAAATAGGGCTGCCTGTTTGTAGACTTTCTGAATTCCAGATTGTTGCTATTGCTCCCATGTAAGTGCATTTAGCACAGCTAAGGCAGGCCATTGATACCCCAAGCAGCAGTAGCAACATTTTAAGGCATTTTGAGGCTATAAGGGAGGTACTTTCAGTGTTTTCTTCAAAAAAACATGACTGATGCTTGAAATGGCAGGATGCAATGACTAAGAAGTGCTCTTGCTTCCCTGTGATGCTCTCAGGGAGCAGGACAACTGCAGAAACAAGTCAAATCCAAGGCCACAGGGAGAAGAACGTTGCAGGGCACAAACAAGCCCAGGCTAGGCTGCCGTTAAGCCTTGTGGTACTTGCTTTTGTCCAGAGATGCAGCCTAAAATCAAAGCTCAGCCTGATGACTCAAGACATGAAAATTCAAGGTTAATTCTGACCTGTGTTGCTCTGGCAAAGCTCTGTTCAGCCTTCCCAGGCTGGGGGTGGAACTGGGGCTTGGAGTCCCCTGCACATCAGCTATACTTGTGCTTGCAAGATCACCTCATGGCCCTACGTGCTCTGCAGACATGCACTGGCTGAACTTTCTTAGGTAAAGAGCTGCATTTCCCCTAGCTCCTATTTCCCTGCCAGCACTAGCTAGGTAGATGGATTGCAAAGAAACTCCTCTGTTGATTCCTTGCCTTCAAGCTTTAGCACTCAAAATGCAGCCCTCCCATCACCCACAAAGACCTTCTCAATCACAGAGCCAGCCAGCGCTAGCCTCCCTGACAGCATCCTGCCTCCTCCTCCCTTTGCCTGGCTGAAGACACATCATTACCCCCTCTTCTGCCCCAGCCACCAGGCAGCCCCTTCATCTGCTTCTCAGCCAACACACCTGTTGGTGGCCATGGCTCTCCTCTGTCCTCCTGCCACCTCTTCTAGCTCCTCCTGCTGTTCTTGCTTCTGGACCTGCTCCTTGGCTCTTTTTCCTTTTCCTTCCCCTCCCTGTGCACCTGTTTTTTGTTACTCCCAGCTGTTAGCATTGCCCACTTCGCCATCCCCACAGTAGTGCAGGATTTCAGTAGAAATTCAGGAACCGAGGATAAAACACCCTAGGCTGAGAGGCACTTTATGAATGTATATTTACTACTGGAAAATATTTTTCATGGCAGAGATGAGTAGGTTTTCTCAAACTGTCTGTGCACAGAGAGTTTTTCCTCACCCTAGCTGCCAATAGCAGTTTGACAGGTTTTATTATACTCCATTATTCACAACAAGCCAGGTCGCTGTGCCATATGCTGTCCAGTCCTGCTAAAGCTAACCATGTGCCCATGTTGGCTGCAAACCAAGGCTGGTTAAAACCTGCTCCTTTTTTTGCATGCTGTTTGTTTTGAAAGAATCGGAGACAGGGGCTTTGGGTCAGGCGTTCCAGCGCGTCTTATTGCAAGGCTTTGCTCACCCTCAGCAGCCCAAAACCCAATTCAGTTGGAAAATCAGGGGTCCTGGTATGATTTGGACCTGAGGGCCTTCTAGAAGCCTGTCCTGTCCTGGGGCTGATGCAATTTGAGGCAGGAGGAGAGCGTTAAATCTCCCTTGGGCCACTGGCAGTGTATTCAACCTGGAGTACAGCTTCTGAGAAGATTTCATGCACTGCTTAGTAGGACACACAGCAAGGAACAGTACAATGTTTGTAAGACTAAACCTCGGCTTCATTGGCAACAACTGTTTTAGAGGCATTGCAGCTACAGCAGGCGTTGTACCTGCATGTGGCTGGACAGACTTCCTAGGGTATCCTCCAAACTCTAGCCTCCTCCAAGCCTGCACTCACTGCTCCGTGGCCCATGTGGCTTGCTGTTCCCTCCTTTTTAGCTGCTTTTGTTGCTCTGTTTTGTTTGAATGTTTGCTGAATTGCCATACCAGTGCAGTTAACAGTGCACAGCTCCATCTAGAAAGAACATTTACTACTGTCTTTCAAGGTTGCCAGACCTTGAGTCCCTCTGTCACCCTTTGTTTGCACTGCTGCTGTTCTCAGGGACACAATTTCCTTCCTCTTGCAGCATCCATTTTGCTGATCCTTCTTGCTGTTCCCACAGCTTTTTCTTCCCAACTCTCCTATGTGAAGCAAGCTGACAGCAGAGGCTACTTATAAGGGCTCCCATTTGTGGACATGGCTCTTGTTTCTTTGGGTGTGCTGTCTGCTGCTTCTCTTCCACTGCCTTTGGTGGCATGTGCCCCTCTGTCCTAAGACTGCAGCTACCTCATCTCACTGTAGTTCAAATTGTTGCCTGCTGCACGCCCTTTGTGTGACTACTTGGTAGCTAAAGCAGATCTACTCTTGAGCACAGTCTCAGGCTCTTTTGCTGTAAAGCTGGCCTGCCTATCTCGATAGCCCTTTCGACAGCTCTGCCTCCCACACCTCACTCCTGCCATGGATTGCAGGAGACTACTTCTTAGGTGAAAAAGTGTTGCTTTTCTAGCCCCTAAGTCTTTACACTGCGGGGAGGCTGTCCTCTGATGATCTGGTTTGGCATGCATCCCTTTCTGCTCCCTTTGCTTTCGTCTTCTGTTGCTTGGCTGCCTTCCTACTGACTCTACCTTCCCAAAGATTGCTGTGTTCAAAAGGGACAGCATCTGGAGCAGAGGTTCCCAATTAGTGCTAATTAGTCATGTCTTGCAGTGCCTTCTGATCCATTGTGTGAGTAAGGTGGGTCTGGTATGCCAGCCCTTGCAAAACTCACTGTCAACTTCCTGGTCACAGTCCTTGCGTGAGTAACTTTTCATAATCCTGGCACTGAATAGCAAATAGCCCCTCTGGCCCTTTCTAGAGGTGGATTGGGTTCTTTAAGTCTCTTTCTGTTACTGGTTGTTACGCTCTTCACTCAGTTCGCACATCTCTCAAGCATGGCCATCCTGGATCAGATGAAAGGTACTTCAAGCCCAGTGTCCTGCTCCAGCAGTGGCCAGCAGCAGCTGGCTAGGGAAGAATGTAAAATCCAAGACAAACAGAGAGAGGCTGCTTCCAGCGTCACTAGTTTAGGGATCTCTTAAATAAAAGTCCCAGAAATTGTAGCATTTCAAATTTTATTCCTTCCATGTGATTTCCTTTCAAAAGCTTTTTTGCAACTCCCTGGCTATTCTCACGCTGCTTCACTGGTTATGCCTATGTGCTTTTGGGAAATGAGCAAAAACTGTGGTGCACTCCCCTCACATGCTCCATGCATGTACATCACCCACCTGTGACTCCTCTCATCATGCTGCTATAAGTACGCTCTAACCCTGTGCCACCTACGAATTTAAGGGACCCCTGTGGTGTGCGGCACTGTAAGGACCAGAGTTCTTACCTGCCCAACGCTCTCCATGTGGTATCACCATGATGGTACATATGAATCATGGTGGCTGCATCAGGCTGAAAACAGTGTGTCTCCCATTGCCCACACTGAAGGCAGATGCTGCCTAGGTGTGTGCTGATGACATGAGGTAAGTTTGATTTTAAGCGTATATCCAGATTTGCACTTGAAATAGAGGTGATGTACCCATGTTGTGTGGCCCAATTCAAGGGCTCATACATTTCTCAGTGGCAGAAGCAGAATCTATTCCTCTCTTCTCATAAGTTCCTGGATTCCCATCACGTCCTTAATGTATGTCAGTTTCCAAGGCTCCAGTCATTTGCATAAGTTATCATTTTAATGCTGTGTATGACCACAAACTCTAGATATACCTGTGGCAGACCACATACTTTATTTTCACTATGTAACCAGAGCTTGTCTTGCCACTGGCTTTTCCTCTTCATGTCATAAAAAACCTGTAGATGCAGATCTGTCCCTCATTGTTTGCTGGCTTGATAGTCAAGGCCAGCAGAACTCTGTACTTCAGTAGTCTCACAGGTAGCACAAAGAGGTCAATATCTAACTTTATCTTAGCCTTGCAGGGTTTTCTCCTTCTTGAAATATTTTGCTACAGAGCTTGATAAGATTTACAGTAACCTCTTCACGCTTACACATGATGAGGATGGTCTGGCATTCCACCATGGTCCTATATCATAAACTAAGAAATAACCTCTCTTGTTTCCTGGGCTTTTCAAACTGAAAGTTTTAAATACTTGCTACTTGAAAAGGGTATTTCTGGGTGCTATTAGGACCCTGAGGGCACCAATTGACTTTAATTGCCCTGCCCAGCCTTTATTAGGCTCTCCACCAACACACCCTGTGCCCATAGGCCCAAGGACTCTATATAAGCTCTGGACACAGGTGCCCAGAACTAGTCTGAACTGTGTCCTAAGCGTACTTCTGCCTTGTGCTGCCTTACTGGCTGGTTTTCAAGGCTGGATGCCAGACCTATGTTGTAAGCAGCTTTGTTTTAAGTCCTAGCTCTGACCCCATCTCCTACTGCTCCTGATTGGGCTCGCTGACCTGACATACCACTCCACCTTGTCTGGGACTGGATTGTCATTGCTCTGCCCTGCTCAGGCACTGTGAGATTGTGTGGGTGAAGGTGATGCACTTCATGTGTTGAGGTCACCTTCCTCTCCCCACCTGCCCTCTCTTGCAGAGTAGCCCTTATCATGCTGTTCCTGGACAGGTGTTGTGTTGGTGCTGTCAGATGTGTCCTGCCTGATCAACTCCACAGCAATAAAAGTCAGTCAACTTTCTGGTTTATGTCGGGAGAAATGGCTGAACGTTGCTGTGATAGATCAAGAGAGGCAAGGAAGTCATCATGCCTATAACCTTCAGGGAGATGTTGGCACCCAGATCAGCTTGTTTTAGTACACTGCACACATCAATACTGAAATTCTTCCCACTGTTGTGGTTTTTGCTCCTGACTTTTCTGAGGCGTGGTTGTGGCTTCATATTTCAAGCACATAATAGGTTGCCATTTCTTGTACAGAATAATGCATTTCCTACTCTGAATTGCATTTGCCCTGCACTGGCCAGTGCATATCATCAGCACATGGGTGTATTTCTCCCAGCTCATTTTCCTGCTTATCTTCTTTGCTAATATTACACGGCAGCTGGGTCTGCAGTCCAGCAGCAATCAAATTGGTCATTGATCTTAGAGCAGAGTTACTACAATGGTAGCTGAATGGGTAGCAGTCTTTGGAGATGTGCCTAGCATGTGTAAATCTCCCTGGCTGTGTTATCGTGCTAGATACAAATCTTCACCAGAAGTCTGTGTCATGTACCTTACCATCCATTACACAGCTGTGCTCTCCTTCTGCAGAAGATACCCCACAGGGAGGTGAAATGGTGCCGTTGCTCCAACATCTTCCACACCCCTTCATGACCTGTATATTGTCTTTCTTGTCTCTTGAATTGTTTCTGTAGGGTGTGCACTCTACTGTGACTTATTAGTCGGCTTTCCTTCTTCATGAAAACTGTTAGCTCTGGCAAATATACTTGTTCTACTGTAGCAGCCATTGTTTTGATGCTGGTTTTGGTATGTTCAACAGCCTTTGGTACTATTTCCCTAGGTCTGGGTCCGTGTCTCTGGACAAGGTGGAGTTCTCTCAGTTCAGAGGTGGGATCACTTGCAGAGATTTTTAATGAGTCTCAACGCCAGCATTGTTGTTGTTGCTCTAAGTATATTTCCTCTTCTTTGTATGTTTCTTCTGCATTATATGTTTGTATAAGCACCAACAAATTGTAACTTCCCCAAAAGCAGCTCTCTAAACTCTCATTTCCCTTGGCACTTTGTCAGTACCAAGCAGACGTGTGCAAATCCCTCCTGTTGGAGGCAATGTCTTTGATCCCTGATAGCTAAACTATTCATTTATGGACAGAGTCAACAGCTCAGGTCTAATAACAAATTATTGCTACCCATTTCTTCCTCACTCTGTGGGTCCTCTCTAAGATGATCTGGTGGCTTTGGTATATTACTTGATAGATGGAAATAAGATGTTGGCATCTTCTTGAAGATGTCCTAGGAACAGCAACTGAAATCTTCAGTATCTGTCCCTCAAAGACAGTGAGGATGAATGCTGCAGCACACTTTTGTGACAGGATCTGAAGATGAACTTGCTGATCAACAGATCTTAGAAATGTGCCCTGAAACCTATTGATTCCTGACTTTTATCTGACCATAAATGCCATTCCTCTTGCCCTGCCCTGGGAAGCAGCTTGTGAGAAGTGGCACAATTGACTTTCCCCACCTACCCAAGTGACATGATGCACTTGCACAAGCAGCACCACTGAAAGATAACAGGGAATTCTCTGCATGTGGCACCTTCTCTAGGCCAGAAAGAAAGAAAAGTCTATTGTGGCTGGTGTGACTCCAGAGTGGCAATTCAGACTCAGGGACTGTACGTCTGTCCTGCTTTGACAAGCAACATTGCAGGGTGTATGACCCAAAGAGCTAGCTGAGTCTCACATATAGGTCAGTGCCTTTGTTTAGACATTCAACACACTTCTTCCAACTGCCTGGCAAAAGGAATGTGTCTGGAGGTGTAAATGATTTTGACAATTCAAGTGCTGTGTGTTAATACACTGATCAAAATGCTGAGAATTTTCAGGTCAGGGCACATCTGTTCATCTCGGTGATTTTGTTAAGAGGTAAACTCTTATAACCTGGGTGACACCGAGGAAACGTTGCAGGATTTCTCTGTCTGGCAGGATTCTTTTCCAGTTTTAACTAGTGCTGGATCTTCACCATAGAAAGGGTCCTGTCATGGTCTTGAACACTAAAGAGACCTCAGCGGGTCAGTGTTAAACCAAATGGGATCTAAAAGGCCTCCACACTGTTTCCCAGCATCAGCGCTGACGAATGGCGGAAGCCGACAACCATTCATCAACACGACTAAATGAATGCAAGGAGTTTAGAAAACGCTAAAAGAAACTAGCGGAGTCATGGGGCCAATCTGCAGAGCTACTGTCGGTCATGTGAGGTTTGGGTCAATTCCCTGTCTGTGTTACCAATTCATTAGATAAATCTGGGCACTTCTGAGGCTAATGGGAGGTTTCCTGTTGTCTGCCAGGAGCTTGGCTTTAAACTGTCATTGCTTCCCCTTCCCTACTTAAGAAATAAGGATAGTTCTGCTTGCCGGGGAAGCTCTCTCCAGGTTTGCACTGCCTAAGATGTTACAAAAAGTTAGATCTCCTGTGGTCATTAAACTTCCTAGGGAGTTAGCCCCACCACCTGGGTGCAATGCATCATCTTGCCTATCAAGAAATGTCCCTGGGAATGAACGCTTTTGGTGAGTTGCTACACTTCATTCCTAACAAAGCAGAACAATTTGCATTACAAGTCAGTTGTTTTAGAAGACAATGGGTGAAATGTGGAGCTTGACACTTGGCTTTCCCTCAGTCTGTCTTCTTCAGGAATATTGCCAGCCAAAGAACTGACCAAAGACAGCATGAGAAGCACTGCTACTAACACAGTGCATTTCTGCAGTGCTATTTGTTCAAAGACTTCAGAGTACATTTATTAACTAAGGTAAAGCCCAGAGAAACCAGTTGAAATCTTTGCATTGACCTTAAGCAGCTTTTGGATCAGCTCCAAAATAAGGAAATATGCAGGCTCTGGAAAATCCTGGCATGTAGGCAAGAATAATCTATTTCCTTTTGGTGGGGAGAGGGGGAAATGGAGGCACAGAGGTGAAATAACTTGTCTGGTGCTGCTTGGATAATCTGAGACTGACACTAGGTAAAGACATATGTTTTAGGAAGTACAGACCATGGGGTCGGTATGTTCAGCTGATGTGAAATGGGCTAAACTTCAAAGTGCAAATTCAAATCACTTCAAGAAACTTTTCAATTTCAAAAAATCCCAAAGCCTCATATGGATTTGGTATAGAATGAATTAAGGACAAACTTCTTTTAATTGAATCCAAAAAGCTCCCTTGACTATTCTCTCTTCCATTTCTGCCTTCCCGCTCCTTTGGTGTCTGTGTAGCTATTATGTTTTATTTACAGATAATTGGAAATGCAATATAATTTCATTCACTGAGCCCAACTGGAACTCCAAAGAAATCAGCAATTAATGAGTGAATATTTAAACCAGTCTTGCTTAGAGGCAATAATGATGGATGTATAGTGTGGCAGCAGGTAGATTCTGGCACATGGGGTGAAAATACCATAGGTTATCCAAATCTGACCCCAGTTTTTCCTGGCTTAAGGAAAAGCTTGATTCCCCAACCTAAAACCTAGAAACTGACTTCCTCAGGTGCTGTGGTTCCTGTGTAAGACTGACATGGCTATGATCACACCTCTCAATTGACAAATCTCTATTGACTTTTAATTAGCTGAAATAATAGATCCCCACCTGAATTATGGAGTATGGTTCCTCTTTTTGTATTAGGAATATAACTTAACTAGTGGTCAAGATGGGCCGGAACATGCCAGAGAGGAACATAGGACTACTAAAATCACAGCAGGTTTTGAAAAAAGGGCCATTCAGTTCTACCTCCAGTGCTGCATTCCCTTTCCCAGGAGCTGTATCATCCATGCTGGCTGATAGCTAGTTCTTCTCTCTTCCCCATGGTCAAATCTAGGGGTCTCACCTCTTGACTGTTTGCTTGTAATTCTAGCAGTGCATCCCTGCCAAAAAAAGACTCTCCATTTCCATTTTGATTTTTTTCCCTTTCAGTCTACACAGACATATATGTAATTTTTTTCACTTAACTTCTATCTTTATTATCAAATATTGAACTATAGACAAGTTTGGGTTGCAGTCCATATGGCACATATGATATAGTTGTTTTAAGTGGCACTCTGGACTAATAACTTCCCAGCTATTCCCCACTCATGAGGAGCAAAGGCAGTTTTGCCTGTGTTCTTAGCAAATCTTTCCTTGCTTTTATTGGCAATGCTTCTGTTTTGGCAGCAACTGTCAAGTTTGGAGCTGGCAACTACAGTTTTTTTCGCATTCTCAGATGAAACGTAGGCAACATGTTTTCTACGAAAACACCCTTCTTACTCTTCATTAGTGCTTCCAACATTATTGTTCTTGGTGCAGAAAGCAAACAGTGGTAGGTTTCCCTCTCCCACCACTGTAACTTGAACTGAACAGGGCTGAACTGACATGGAGTTTTTGACTAGGAAAAAATGTCTAGTGAAGAAATAAGAAGCGAAGTCCATCTCAGCAAGCGAAGAATGGCTGAGTATGTTATACAAGTGGATGTCATGAAGTTGGTGCCATGCAGAGATACTTGATTCAGGGTACTGGAAATGCTATAGCGTGTTAGCATCACTGCAGCATGCTCCATTCATGCCCCATGCATCTCTTTTCAGCTCTACAAACTGATCCTTAGAAACATGTTACACGGGAAGCAAAGCAAGTCAAGTCCAAGAAGTCAGGTTTCCTTTTCCACTCAGTATAAAAAATGCGGCATGCATTGTAGGTATCAATCAGATCAGGATTCTCTTTGCTTGAGCAATGACCTTGTCCCTACAATCCCTGTTTAAAACCCTTCTGACTTCCTGTGCATCTCACAAATTATTTAAAATCAAAGTCCCTATAGAGACTTTATTTTATCCTCCTAGATCTCTGTTGTCCTACTGTGTTTACCCTTATTGGGGGTTTTCTACTGTTGGCCCCCCTCCTGCAGGAAGGTTGCCAGACCAGAGCATACTATGCCATTTCCCTAAGGTTCCTACACCGATTTCTGAATTCTTGCTCTACTCTACCCTTTGGAGATCTGATAATCTAGGATGGGATTCAGATCCCAATGTCCACACATGAGGATCTTAAAAATAAACTGTGAGGCAGTGAGGAAGTTAATCTCTGCTGAGATGCTTGGAGTGCTATCTCTTGCCCTCCCTGAGGTTAGGATGGATATCCCAGCCCCAGTGAAGAGTAACACAGCTGTTCACACTTGTGCTTCCTTTATCCTTCCTAACAGAGCCTCTGTCCCCTCAACACAACTCACTTCAGAGACTGCAATCATTAAAGGCGTCGGAAATAGGGTCTGAGACTTATGCAAACTCCTGCCTCAGGTGTCATGACCAACGAACCGATCAAAAATGCCAGCTCCTCTTAGAATGTCATCCCTGAATTCATACCCCATGGCAGATCTGTCACACAGTAGCCAAACATGTTAATACAGCTGAAGCCTTTAGGTGCACTTGTACCCTCAAAACTCAGTGGAGTTGCTGTCATTCTCTGACTGTTCAGTGGCCTAGATGAAATTAGTTAGAAGTCTAAATGCAGCTGCTAATAAAGATACTGTCTTTCTGCCTCAGAAAAAGCACCAGCTCCCTTTGCTACCAGATGTCCTCTTTGGCAGTTCGAGTCAATGAGGAGCTAAGTGATGAAGAATGAACCCAGTCTCCAAGAGGAGGCCTCAGGCCCGAAGTGGCAGTGGTGGAAACAGCAGAAGAGAAGTTCTCTATTGCTGCTGCCTACTGGGGCTTGGAGTTGATGTTGCTTCCTACTGACGCTGCTTGTCACCAGAATTCAACAGAGCTGCTTGTGTGAACTGTCTCCTGCTCAGGATACTTCTTGCCTTGGCTCCACACAGATCTCCTGGAGACAGGTCTGTGGGTAGATGGCCAGAGTGATCCCAGGAAGAAATGCAGGGTCTGGGGCCAGCTGACAAGTACAGCTTGTGGATGTCCAGATTTTTGGGGGGAGGAATGTGCATCCTACCTTCTCTGCCTGCTTGCTACTATCTGATAGAATTTGACTGGGAAACCAAACACGGTTGGATGGACTATCCTCACAATTCAGAGCTCCCAGGAGGAGGAAATGGAGAAGGAGCACTGCCTGCAACTTTCACTGAGAAGTCTGAGATATGAAGGCTACGTGTAGCTTGAATTCAGCACCACCACCACTTCCGGCACTAAAAGTGCTATCCAGATTTCATTTCATATGTAGCAATAGTCCTGAATCAGATTGCTCCAAATGGCCTGATCTAGACTGAGAAAGGGGTTTGAGAGCTAGTCACAGAAAACCACACATCTGAGAACCTTTTATGCACTTTCTCCTTGTGTTTCCTGCTAAGAAGCTTTCCCCAGGAAGTACTTCCTCTGTCCACTGTCCTAGAAGAATAGCAGGAGACCTCACAGTGCCCATCAATGTTTATAAAACTCCAAGTGGTACAGAGGATGTGAACTCTCTTCCATTTCACCAAAAAACATGGCAAGTGCAGATAGCAGGTCCCAGGATAACAAAAGGAGGTATTGTTTCACAGAACATGCAGTTACACAGTGGAAATCCTTGCTGTGGGACACAGTGAACAAAAAAAAGTTGGCAGGGCATCCAAAGGGGATTGGGCAATGGAAGAAAGCCTGTCCAGACCTACTAAGCATAAAGGCATCAGCTGTGACTTCAGTCACACATTGCAAGAAGACTAGGAAAGGGGGCTTGGAAGTCTTGGGGTATGTCTTTGCTCTTCCCTGTACTCTTTCCTTGGTACCTGCAACTGGCCAATAGTGGAGACAGTACTAACCTTTCGTCAGACCCAGCACAACTACTTTTACATGAAGTGCATACTAACCATACTAGTAAGGGTGAATGGGACTAGGTAGGTCTTAGAAGGAGCCAGTTTCAAAGTGTGTTACCTGTGTTAGCCAGGCTGGGCTATGCTTTCTTCTGTGGCTGAAGACATTCACAGGAACAGAAGTGCAAGCATTCATGGCCTTTGACTCTGGATTGAGGGTGGTATCCAAGTCCACTCCCATGGAATTGTGTAAGAAGTTTTACTGAAATCTACCCAGAACAGCAACACCAAGTTATGGAGAGATTACATTTTCAACGGGCCTACAGAGATCAGAATCTGGCTTGTAATGAGTGAGATCAGAGGGAGTTGCCAAGTTTGTTCAAGGCATCACCCACAATTTTACAGGCTAAAAATATTAGGGGAATTAAGATCTCCTTTTCCTTTATCCTACAAATCCAGAGAGATTAGAAATTTGGTTGCCTGTTGCTGAATGTATTTTAAGTTCCTCTAGAATGCACTGTACCAGAAGAGCACATATTTTTCATGTGAAGACATCCTTCTCAGTTTGGAGGACAAGGGTGACTCTCTCAGACTTCAGCATCATCCAGATTTACTAAAAAGTCTTTGAATTTTCTGCACAAGACTTGGATTTCACCATTTCATTTTTTTGAAGGATCTCTCCCATTCAGCCTAAGCTAACTCAAAGAAGACAAATTTGCTTCTGTGCTGTAGTCCAGAGGCTTAAATAGGTATAAAAACACTGCATGCATTTCCTCCAGGAATTCAACTATGTGATTTAGACTTCGAATGGCCACATCTTCTCCCTGACAATTTCCTAGGTTTTGCCATCATAAACAAATTTGCAGCTATTCTCTACCTGCTATGGCGATTTAATACTCCCCAAAAGTCTGGAAAATGTGACCATTGTAGTCAAGTGACCAATATGCTGGTAAGCTTGGTACTTAGAATTGCCACATCAAGTAAGTCAATCCTCTATAGAGCAGCTGCTTCTCTCACCTCTGGTAGAAAAATATTCTTTGGCTCTCATTGTATGTTATAGCTCTGTGTCTGTATAGCATGGTACAGTGATGGGCACGGTGATGGATAGTAATAGCGACTAAGAACTAGATATTTACAAGTCCGAATGGCAAATTTGCGTATCTTTTGCCAGAAACATCTGATGAGACTGCCTTCATGTTCTGACAAAGATTAATCCAGGCTGCAGCATTCAAGCGTGGATTTCAGACATGCCAGCGCGGTCATATTTAACTCGCATATTTAAGCAGCAAGATGTGAAAGTTGTTGTAATGCCCTACGCGGCTTCTGGAGATGCACCAAGAGGGCTGATGCTCCAATCCTGCTGTACGTCAGCAGTTTGCAACTGACACTCGCGTGGCCGCAGAACCCATTTGCAGCAATTAAATAAGATCAGCGGCGAATAAAATCAAATGCGAATAAACCCGCATTTCCCTTAAGTTCGGGGCCGAACTCGAGCTCACACGGAGAAGAAGGTGCTGGGTAAGGGAGGGGGGGAAACCCGCCCCAGCGCCATGGGGAGATTTACACCCGCAACGAGCCTCCCGACCGCCAACGAGGCCGTACGAGGGCAGCCCCGGCCCTGCTTAGAGCGCTAAGAACCGACCCCGCTGGAGGGGAGACACTGGCCCCGGTAGCGGCGTCGGCCCCGCGGGCGCGGCAGCGCTGGGCCGCCCCCTGCTGGCCCCGGCCGGCGCCGCAGGCGCTCTTTGTTCCCGAGGCGGAGGCAGCCACGCACCGCTCTTGTATTTCTTTATCTTCTTTTCCCCTCCTGGAAAGTGATGTAGGCATCTTCCTCGGTTCCTCGGCGCGGCCCCTTTGCTGGTGGCAGGTCTGTGCCCTCACGCGTTTGATTCACCTGCCTCGGGCAGCGCTGGGGCTCGGGGGGCGGGGGGGGGTGTGTACCTCACCTGGCACACACACCCCTGCCTCGGGCGGGCAGGCTTTGCTTTGCGCCCACCCAGTTCTTTTTCCCCAAAGAGCGAATTGCTGAGGATGCTGAGCAGGAGCATGAGAATCTGTGCCCTCTACAAAAAAGGACACTAATCCTCCCCAGCTGAGTTGCAAAGCCCTGTTCTTGGGCCTGTCTTAGGAATTACTTCAATGGTTATAGAATCATAGAATGGTTAGAGTTGGAAGAGACCTTAAAGATCATCTAGTCCCAACCTCGCACTAGACCAGGTTGCTCAAAGCCCCATCCAACCTGGTCTTGAACACTTCCAGGGAAGGGGCATCTACAGCTTCCCTGGGCAACCTGTTCCAGTGTCTCACCACCCCCTGGCTAAAGAATTTCTTCCTAATATCTAATCTAAATCTACCCTCTTTCAGTTTAAAACTGTTACCCCTCATCCTATATTACACTCTCTGATAAAAATTCCCTCCCCATCTTTCCTGTAGGCCACCTTTAGACACTGGAAGGGGCTATAAGGTCTCCCGGGAGCTTTCTCTTATTCTCCAGGCTAAACAACCCCAACTCTCATCCTGTCTTCACAAGAGAGGTGCTCCAGCTCTCTGATCATCTTTGTGGCCCTCCTCTGGACCTGCTCCAACAGGTCCATGTCCTTCTTATGTTGGACACAGTATCCAGGTGGAATCTCATGAGAGTGGAGGAGCAGAATCACCTTTGGTGCCTAGGGGATTGTGTTAAAACTGGTTGTAACTGTACAGTAGCAAAGAGGTGAGACTGAAGTGTTTTGAATCCAGAAGTTCCTTCACAGAGTCACCAAACAGCTACTAATGTTCAGACTAGGAGCACTGGGACAGCCAGCCTTGGTACAGTTCTGGCCTCCTCCAAAATTCAGACCTAGCCATGTTATTTCTTTGTACAGCCAGCTGAACATTTTTACCCCAGCTGGGTGTCCACGCTGTTACAGTGGTTTGCAGGTTGTCCTGAAACAAATGTACACAAAGGTCCCAGTTGAGACCTGCAGGCTTCCTGAGGTCCTTAGCAGTCAAAGTCCTTAGGCATCTTTCACGCTGTCAAGGCACCGTAATATTAGCTATCAGGCCATCTGGACTTTCACATCCAGGATACATAACATCTCCAGCCTCTGCTGGAGAAACCCCATATAGTCCAAATCCACTCCATTTGAAAGCCTTCCTCAGGACCTCTTTCTGCCTGTGTGCCTGTGGAAATCTGCCAGCACGTACTAGTTGTAACAGGCAGTTCAGTGCCGGCGTATTTATCTCGTTTGTATTGTACCATTTACCTCAGTGGCAAAATCCACTGTCTCCATGTTTTCTAACTTATGTGTTCATTTGGATTCATATCACTGCCTCCCCGTTTCACTGTCCCTCATCGCTCTCATTGACTCATGTCTTGCACCAGGCTGGAAATTTCTGAGGCAACAACCAACTCGGGGAAAATAAAAACTAGTACCGTGGATGGCTGAGAGATCCTTCTCACTATAGGGGGACAGGGCAAAGCCAGCTGTTTCTCTGGGATGCTGTGCTGTGTGAGGGGTTTGGTGTCTTTTGTTAACCCACATATCAACTGGAATGTCTGAAGACAAGGATGACTTGAAATCTCCTGTTTCCTTGGGTAAAGGGAAGCACCTGAAATTCTCCTGTTCTTGTTGCTCAAGCTTCAAAAGTGCTTCTTTGCTGCAAACGCCTGATTGTGTGTGTTGTCCCTTCCTGGTATAATTGAGTGAGGGTCTTATCTTGCAGAACATCTTTTATAGATGCTCCTACAGGATCCCAAGATCACTTTGAGAACTCCAGGTCTTTGGAGAAACAAAGTCCACAAGACCTTTGTGTCTTGGGAACTCCCTCAAGGTGCAAATCCCTTTGCTGGAGAAATGTCCTATGACTACCTATAGAAAACCTACCATGATTAGTGACATAATGAGCATCCCCCACCTCCCACGTCTAAAGCTAAAAATGCAGAATCCCATCACCCATGGATGCTTTCTCTTTTTGTGCAGAAGCCTAAAGTACATCTACACAGTTCAATAGATCATACTTTGATTAGCCCTGAGCCAGCACCAGCCAGAGTCTGGCAGTCCACATAGCACAGTCAGTGCCAACCCATCAGTTCAGACAAGTAGGGCATCATGAGACTTTCCATGTCACTGCCGCGGTGCTCTTAGGTCAACTTCTGCTAATGTTGACTTTGAGCTTCTACTTGACACTCAGCGGCACCTGTCTGATGTCTGGCTGCCTTTACACCTTCATTCCTGAGGGGTTTTCCTAAGTTAATCTCACTTCTTTTGCAAGGGCAGGACAGGACCAAAAGCCTTATTTTGCAGTTTAGAGTTGCTGTTGTAGGACAAGTTACTCCTGTGATAACCTGCAGCAGCAGTGATTAAGAAATTTAATGGGGGCCAAACATACTGAGCAGAACACCAGTACTGCCCTGTGTGGCACACCTGGGGTAGCAATATCTGCTGAAATCCATGTGGTTGTCCTTGCTAAGGGCTTTTGGCATTTTGAGAGCATTGTGAGAAAGCCAAGTGCCCTCTCTGCCGCCAAACCCGGCGTGCTGTCCCTTCTGCCAGACAAACCACCTGTAAGTGCTTGCGTCCTTCTGTGGGATCTTCAGCAGTCTCCAGAGCAACAGACATGGTCCAAACAAGTCTTGTGATGAGGCAGAGAATGAGGGGTATAAGTATCAAGCTTACGAGCACTACTCCAGCCAAATGATGACTGCTTGGAAAGAAAAAAGTCTGCGAAGAACACATGGGTTCTCTCAAAGGCAGAATGGCACAACTGTTCAAGAGAACCACTTTGAAATACAAGAACTCACCTTTCTGTTCAACATTGTTATCTCAGTCTCAGTCACTGCTGGGAGACCACAGTGGCCAATCCTAGCTCTTAGGACCACATTGGTTTTTTGGTTTTGTTTTTGTTTTGTTTTTTTTATGTCTAAGGTTTTAGTATATTTAAGCACTAAAGTGTGGTTCATAAATCCCTTTACTCAGGCTGAAACCCCTGAAGGCATTTGTGGTGAAAGCAGAGCTCCCACCCCCGGGTGGACACTGCAGGTAATGTGATGGGAAACTGAGCAGGATCAGGACAGTAGTGACAGATGCTGTTGGCCAAGAAGGGTGTTGAATGCAGATGTGCACCTTGGGGCATGATCGGGGAGACAGCTTGAGAGCAACTATCCACTGTCAGAGATATGTGATGTGTGAGGAAGCTCATATCTCTCTGGAACCTGAACCGGAGCTGGTTTGCAACAGACAACTGTCCATCTAGCAAAGGGAAGGGAATCAGCTTGTAACATCACTCACGGTACAGCCAGAAATTCAGCATCCCCAAGCCTCATCTAAAATTGAAAAGTGCCTCCAAAGGCATTGTTTGTTGCTTTGTTTGCAAAAAGTGCAAACGGCACATCAGAGAAGCAAAAATGCCTTGGTGGATTGTTTGGCTGAACACTTAGTCAGGGTATATTGTAATGAGCCATATGCTAGCTTTGCATAGTATTATGGGGTAAGCCAGCTGCAACGTGCAGCTGATTAGTCTGGTTGGAAAAATCTTCATTTTCTGTAACAGGAGGCCAGCGAAGGCAAGCATTCTGGCGGGTACCGTCAACCCCTCTGACTACTCCTGTCATCTTCCTGTGGATCGGATGAAGCTAAGAGAGCAAGAGAACCTCTGCTTTATTTTCACCCTAAAGGAGGGATCCTCCTTTAGCCTTATGCTTGTTTAATAGTAACTGTTTTTAAGAAGCATAACCCTTTTTATATCCTTATGGAAGAGGTTTCCACCACCTCTTCCTGCAGCTGCCATTCTCATTGCCTCAGTCAGAGCTCTGCCACTCCCCAGTTGGTATTCAGCTCGGCTGATGTGGTAGAAACCTCCTGTGAGTTAAGAGGATGGAGGTCAGGAAGGGATGGGAACCTGATGAAGTGCAAGATCACAAAAGTAGCTGGGCAGCAAGAGAGCATGTTCTTTTTGCCCCAAATTCCGCCTTCTGCTGTGGCCAAAAGCTGACGTCTAGGCAGGAGTATAAGAAGAGGGGGTATCCTCCAGATATCAGCTTTGAACAATTTGTTTCTTGGGGACTTTCTGGAGCCAGAGGTGTTTCCTCTTTGCATTAGATAAGCCTCAGTGGATTTTCCTTCTGTCTACTTGTTGAGCCTTCACTTGAACCCACTTGATCTTCTGGCACCCACAGCAGCCTGGGCTAAGGAGCTTCACAGCTTACTCACAATGCCCACTGGCGGACAAGCTGAAACTTCCTCCATCAGGAACAGATCTTCCTTAGATAGCTGTGCTAAGTGCTGAATCAATGATTCGTCTTGCCACTCTTTGAAATGGATGAGAAATCCACACCTAGAAGATGGGAACTTGAGTAATTCTTTTAAAGTCTTTTTTCAAACTATTACCGGTTGTGTTTCCAAGGCAAAATTAACAGCCGTGTCAGAATCTACTGCAAATCAATACAACAAATCCGGAAACACAATGCCAAAGAACCAGAATGAGTTTTTAGCTCTAAGGTATCTGATTTAACCTTGTTTTGTTTTTTGTTTTGTTTTGGTTTTTTTAGAGAGGAACTTAGCTTAGGGTTATCCCTTTGCATTTACAGACATCTAGCGCTTTGAATGCTCTGGGTCATCATTACACACAGATGGAAAGGGGCTGAACTTATACGGAAATATTATTTCAGAAAGGCTGAAAAAGAAGCCATGCAGCTATCTCAGTTTTGGGCTGCCCACGTGAATTTGACATGTTAAAGCCCCTAAAAAGCAACGAACCCATGAAGCCGTAGTAACAGAGGAGGGGTTGGGAGTGATGTGGGAAAACCTAGGGGATATATTTATGTCTGAGTAAGAACCCTGAATCACTCTCATTAAAAGAAAAATTCCCCCCAGACAGGATCATTAAGACTGTTCTTATTTGACACGGTTATTAATGAGGAGGAGGAGGGAGCAAATTGCACATTAATGAACTTCACAGACAATAATACTCTGGGAAGATCTGAGGGCTCCAGTGAGGAGAGGTCATTGGCCAAGTAGAGTGCAGCACTATTGTTATGTCCACAAAACGCTGAAGCCTCTGAACATTGCATCCAGTCCTTTCCAAAACCACCTGCCTCGCAGGGCAGACAGCTTTCATTGTCAGTGAAGAAGAAAAAGCCTGTTTTCCTCTAAATTCACCGTGTGGTCACTGCAGAACGTGACGTGAGGTGACCTGCATGTTTGGGGGTTAGGGTGATGGTTAATGGGCATTTTACTTCACCCAGTCAGTTCTTCTCCTCGCTCTACGTTCCACCTGGGTTCCTTGTTTCATACCTCTGGTCAGCGTCTCATAGATACACTCCTGCCAAGTCCTATCCTTCAGGCTGACCCTGAAACAACACCCTTTCTGCCGACACTCAGCTTTGACTGCCAAAAATGAAAAAGACAAATCCCTACTAAAATTAGGCATTTTTGGAAGTGTGACCAAAATCTCTAGCGTTTAGAAGGAAGTGGGAATATGAGAGGCTCAGTCGTAGCTGGGACATGCAAACTACAGAATTGTAAAATGGTTGAGGTTGGAAGTGACCTCTGGAGATCATCTAGTCCACCCCCCCTGCTCAAGTAGGGTCAGCTGGAGCAGGTTGTCTAGGACTGTGTCCAGTTGGGTGTTGAATATCACCACAAATGGACACTTCATACCCTGTCTAGTCAACCTGCTCCTGTTTGACCACTATCACAGTAAAAAAAAAAACTCAAACCCAAAAACTTCAGAGTTGAGGCAGGGGGCAACAGCCCTCCCTGGTGCTGGGCAAGCTGGAATAAAGCTGTGGTTGCCATAGAGCATGGCTGAACTGACTGGGAAGGTGAGGAAGTTGCAGTGGAGAGGAACACAGAGCGTCCTGAGCACCAGGACACCTCCTCTGCATCTTAACCAAGTAATAAAATGAGACTAGTGCAGTTGGATGAACACCAGAAAGGTCCTGACATTTCAGAAATCCTTTGCTGTTTTGCCTTTAATCAATCTGTACTAAGCCTCAAATATGAAAAGAAGTGCTTAGGGCAAAGGTGAATTTCATATTAAGAGTAAATTGCTTTGATGCTTGTCAATTTGCCAAGTTTTTTACAGCAAGGAAATGGTATTATTTCCCAGGCTCCTGGCATGGTTCTAAAGGTCACATCTCATGACACAACTCTCTTCCTTTCTCTCCAGCTGTTGTTCATGCAATAAAAGCCACAAGCATAAAGATGTTGCTGCTGCTTTTTTGCCACCACCAGGTAAAAAAGTCTCAACAATCTAAAGTTGTTTCATGTTCTTTAGTGTTTTAATGTAAAGGTGGAATGAAAATGGACTGTGAAAAGCTCATTGCCGCTTTGCACGAATATTATTATTTCACACACATATTTATCTCCCTTTCCTACTCAGTAGAGTTCATGTTCCTTCACAAACCAGCCCCATTACTTCCAACTGAGAATTTCTACCACACGTTCACAATGAAGGCTCTCCAAATAAATGGCAAATACTTTTCATAAAACACATTACAACTGCAGTTTTATGAAGACAGCTGTAAAAGAGAGAGGCATGTCTGCATTAAATCAAAACCAGCAAGATTTGTGTAGGTCCAGAACTGTAGTGGCACCTAGATAATAGTGTCATGCCAAATTTGTCTTGTTCAACTACCAGCAGGTATGCTATGAAGTATAATTACAGAATATTCTACAGTTGTGGTTATGTCAGCATTTAGGGGCCCTGCATGAATTTACAGAGATTAAGCAGCGTGCACTATGTAGGTACAGCTTCCCAGACACAGGGCTAACTAACACTGATGAAAGTGCAAACCCACTGAGCGCAGACTGTAGCTTAGCTGTGCTTTTATGATGAACCTGGACCGAAGCTGCCGTATGTAGAATGCCATAAAACCCAGAACCACTTTGCTAGCACGGACCCAGAGCAGCCTTCTTGCCAAGCCCCCGGAGCCAGAGCACTGGCATGGTCTAACCAAAGGTCCAGGGGTAATGCCTCTTTCCTTCTCCCCTTCCAAACAACTATGACCTCACAAGGAACACCAACACCCTCTGCCTAGCACCCACCTCCCCAGTCCTGCGCCTGCTTGATGTAAGTGACCCAGCCGCTCTGGCACCTCCACACTGCCTCCCCGACACCCCTCCCACACCCCCTCACACAGCACTTCATGCATCCCTTGCAGACCTCCCACACCCCCCCAGATCCCTCACAGACCCCCTCACAAACCCTACACCCCCTCAGACCCCTCACACACCCCTTGCAGACCCCACAGATCCCCTCACAAACCTCCTCACAAACCCTACACCCCCCCAGACCCCTCACACACCCCTTGCAGACTCCACACATTCCCTCACAAACCCCCTCAGACTCCCCACAGACCCCCCTCAAAAACTCCATCAGACCCCTCACAGACCCCACACATCCCCCCACAAACCCCCTCGCAGACCCCACACCCCTGCAGACCCCTCACAGATCCCCTCCCAGACCTCCCACACACCCTCACACTCCCTCAGGCATCCTTCACAGACCCCTCTCTGACATCCCACACCCCCTCAGACCCCTCAGAGACCCACTCACAAACCCTACAGCCCGAGACCCTTCACAGACCCCCGACAGATCCCCTCCCACACCCCCTCAGACCCCTCACAGACCCCACATGCCCTCCGACCCCTCGCAGACCCCACACATCCCCTCACAAACCCCCTCGCAGACCCCACACCCCTCGCAGACCTCCCACACGCCCTCACCCCCCCTCAGGCACCCTTCGCAGACCCCTCTCAGACACCCCACTTCACGCAACCCCTCAGAGACCCCACAGCCCTCCCCCTTCCTTCCCCCCCAGCAGTGCTGTCACACGTTTTCCCTCACGCACCTCTCACAGCATCCCTTCCCTCCCTCCCCCTCCATTTAAATTAGGAAGGTGCGCGTGCGCTAACGCCTGTAACGGCAAACGCTGCGCTTCCGCTTCCCTGGCGGGCGCCGAAGGAAGGAGGCGGGCGGCCTCCCAGCGGCTCTCCCCGGCGCCTGCGCATGAGCGCCGCCTGGCGCCTCTCGCCCTTCCCTCCACCTCCTCCGCGAGGGCCCGGCCGTTGCTCCGCGCCCCGCCCCGAGCCGGGGATGCGCTGCTCGGCGGCGGCTCGTCGGGGCTGCGGGGAGCGGGATGGAGGTGGAGGAAGCGTTCCCGCTGGTGGGGCAGATGGGCCCCTACCAGATGTACCTGTGCGTCCTGCTGGCTGTGCTCCTCCAGGTGAGAGGCCGCCTCCCCTGCCCTTCTCTCTCCGTTCCCCGGGGAATGGTGCGGCGCCCTGGGCTGGCCCGTGGGGGAGGCAGTGGTGGGGAGCGGGCTGCCCCAAGCTGCACGGCGTGGGTGGTGTGGGCAGTTGCCTTCGCCGGTGGTTGGGTGGACGTGCCTGTGGCAAGCTCTGCCTGGTGTAAAGGTTGGTGCTGGAGGCCTTCTGCTGAGGGGCTGCTGGTGGCGGTAACTGGTCTTCTGCTCTGGATTTAGCCTGCTGTGCTCCTGGGGCAAAGGTGACCTCTGCCCACAGGCAGGGTGAATTTCTACAGGGTGAAATTGGGGTAAATGACTGATGCTGTCTGTGCCACGCTGCCTGAGGAGTTATGCCGTGTGTCGGTCGCCCTGTGAGCGAATTGGGAGCATGCAGCTTGCCAGGTGAAGGCCTGGTTGAAGTGAAATTAAATGGAGATTTCTATGGGCTGGACTGGAAGTCAGCAACTTCTGTCAGAGACGCTAATGGGAATCCTACACAATCTAGAGTAAGTGGCCTAGGCTAGTGACTTCTAGGTTGTGTGTGGCTTGTGGTGGAAATGTTTGAAAAGCTACAGGTGATCACTGATAAATCTGTGTGCAGAAACTGTCATCTAACTAGCCAATAGGCCTATGACTGCTTATGGTACTTTGATTTGCCTTGACTTATCTCTTAAAATGTAAGGTCAGTGACTCTGTATTAGGTATTTGGATGAGGCTCTAGGTTTTGGGTACTCAGGTTTCTATTCTGTGAGATACAAAACTGGAACTCTTTTAAGTTCCGTGATAAAAATGGAGTCCAAAGTAACAGTGGAGGGCTATAACATCATTCGGAGACTGTATGACCAGGTGATGTGCTCTACAACCGTGTTTGTCATCTTTACTTCTGGGTTTCCTTCATCTTTGTGCCTGTTCCTAGGGGGTGTGGAATGGAGATGAGGATAATATGCGCACCTTCAGTCGGGCCTAGGCATAAAGTATAGTTTGAATCTGACAGGTTTGGCTTACTCCATGCTAACTCTTCAAAAAACTCAATTTTAGTGAATTCAGCTAGGCTGACAAATGATGCCCCTGTGGAAACTTACCAACTACAGGAGGAAAGAGGGGAACTTAAGTGTTCCCTTGCCTCTGTGACCAGTATTTTGTAGTAATCAAGAACTTCCAGTCATGAGCTGTGAGTCTGAAAATGTCTTCTCCTGGCGGCTAGGGGCCCAACAGAAGTATTAAGAAGCTTTATAAGAGGACCAGAGAAAATTCAGATGCCCAGTCTTGTCAGACTTGAGAACTCTGTATTTGGTTGCAAAGCTATGATGATGAACAGCAAAAGCTTTGTAGGTGTCTCTTTTGTCTCTTTCCTTGTACTGTTTTTCTCTTTTTCTCTCTCTCTCTTTTTTTTTTTTTTTTTTTTTTACTGACCTACCTGATTAATCCTATAAAATTATACATTGCTTAGAGTTTGTTTTACTGGCTGACTGGCTAGAAAGCTGGTATGCTCACTGAAGATTAGGGGGTGAGGAAGCAATAGTTATTTTTTCTTCCAGTGCTGCTCATGTTCTGGAATGAACTGCAACCATGACAAGTGCTCTGTACTCTCAAAGTTTTAAATAGTATGGGTCAGCTGTTCTGTAATGCATTTGTTTGTTTTGTTTTTAATGGATTAACTTGCATTTCTCATGGGAGAAGTTAGCAGAAATGTCTTTACGAATTCTTGAACTAATTCAGAATAACTGAAGGAAAAAAAGGTAGTAGGTCTGCTTTTTCTTCTCGGGTTATCTTTAATTCTTGAACTTTACCAATGGGCATCATCCCCTGACTGATATGTTTTCTTTGCTTCAAATCATGCAGGCGCAGGAGTTTGTAAGGGATTTAGATATGAAGCTTGTTGTCTTTCAATCCGTGAATAGGTTTGGACTTATACAACTGCTTCCTGCTTGGGTGGTTGATTGCTTTCTGTGTTCCTTTATTGGTGCCAAGTTACATAATGTGTCACTGGGATGTGCAAGAGCAAGATTGAAGGCAGATGCTATGATTGCTGTTAGTCTTTTGTCTGGTTTATTGTCAGTCCTTGGAGGATGGACCCAAAGGTAAGTAATGTGTCTGGTGTGTGTGATGTAGATTTAGGTAACCGTGGGCTTCCTTAGTGGATTAGGTGTAGCATCTGGCTGCAGAATGAGAACTCCTGCTAGACTATGTCACTGGCTCTGCTATGGACTGATTATTCCATTTTATTGCTTTTTTTTCCCTGTTCTTTCCCATGTGCTCCCTCAGCTGGCTTGTATTTTCATGTTGGCCTATTGGTATAAAATATTTCTACATTCTTAAAGGGAAGAATACCACAGAGGTGAAAACTGTTTTTGTCTTTGCTGTGTCAATTCCCTGCATCTCTTATGCTAATATACTGAGTTTAAACTCTCTACATTCCCTGCCCCCTAAGATTCCCAGCAGATGTTCTTGCTTTCCTTGTAGGCTTTTGTGCTTTTTCACATCTGCATGTTTCGGAGCTCTTGAGTTCCATACTTCATAGGTATTTTCCCTCATCTTAGTGTTTTTCTTCTCATATAAATTTCTACAGTTAACTACTTCTACCTTATAAACTTACTGATATGCCAACATATCTGGTATCTGAATTCTAATTAGAAACATAGTTTTGCTCACAGAACTTCTTTGAGGCACGTTGTACCAAACATTTCCTTATGGGTGAGACTTTCCACATGATAGTCAATTTTCATGTGGGCTTGAGCGAACTGGTACTCAACCTGTGGGATGAGCTTACTGACAGTCTGGCAAAGCCCCTCCAGGTTGCTTGTAATGGGAAAAAAGTTTTTGCATGTTATCAGCATAAAACTAGATTAAGTTTTGTGGGCTGCTGCTTTCATCTTCTTCACTGATTTGTATTATTCGTCTGCCACCTGCTGCTGTTATTCATTAACTTGTTGAGCTGTTACTGTATTAAGGTATGCCTGGCTTATTCACTACCAACTTAATAGAACTTTGAAAGACTTCAAGGAATTTTCTGTAGCAGTGGTTGCTAACTTTATAATTGGAGTGACAACAGCTAATGTAGAGAAACATTTTTTTCCAAAATCTATGAAATTATCCAAAGACTAAACTTATCTGAAGAATGTGGGGATAAACTAATGATGTGAATTTGAGGCTGGATTAGTCTTGCATTTTCAGTGTAACTTTAAGAGAGTGAGGGCGGAATAAAGGGAACCCTTAACTCTTATAATACTTAGGACTTGACTTTTGAACTAAAAGTAATTGCTTGACACCTATTGAATACTAGAAGGGTGCTCACTACCTTTTGAAGAAATTGTATTGAAGCATTATTAAAGAATGGTGTCTCCGGGTAAGTGTGTGTAGCAACACCAGACAGAATCTTGTATCTTGATCAGCATACAAGCGTATTAAAAATAAATTAAAAAAAAAAAAGTTTCTTGTTCTCTTGTGACTCAACATACATGGTTGAAAGAGTTTTGCATTTGCAAGCGAATCTGAGCTACAGGATTGTCCAAGCCCAAACTGAACCTGCAGAAATCTGAGAATGGAAGTATGTTCCTACTATATCTCTATTAAAAGGCTTTTTAAAACATGTTAGAGTTTAAAAGGGAGGTCTTGTCTGCACAGCTGAAAAAGGCTTTGCCTAAAGTTGCGTTATGTGCATTGCACAGCAGTGTGGATAATTACCAATGGTGGTGTTTCCCTCCGTCTTAGGGACTTAGTGCTAACTGAAGGGAAAGTGAAAAAACAGTTAAGATGGTAACATCAAGTTCCTTGAATAATTGTTTTATGGCAAAGGCAGCTGTAACTAGTGGTGCTGCTAACACCTCTTTGTTGTTAGCAGCAAGCTCATGTATGACTTCTATCATTAGACTATCCCAATGCAGAAAGCAGCTCGTTAACCAGCCCATCTGCACAAATATTTTGAGGGAAAGCAGATTCTGGGACATGTGGCTTAAGTAAGGCAGGCTCATCTCAAATCTTTAGAAATAATTCAAAAGGAGTAGTGTCTGTCTTCAGATAGGACACAGATATGATCTCATACATAGCCTTGTTTAACTCTGCTTCTTCGTATGTCATTCTCCCTCTTTAATGGCATGAGACATCACTCCAGTTGTAATGACAGTAATGAAATACTTTGTCGGTGAATCTTCTTTTAATACTTAGGTTTGCTTGAGTCTATTAAGCTGTTCTTTGAACTAGCCAGAATTGATCATAAATTGGACAGCTTGATGAGGTGTACTATTAGGACTTTAACTGAAAAGCAAGTGCAAAACAAATCTGAAAGGTAATAAACAACTTAAAATGAAGGAAAAAGGTGGCTATTGCATTACAATTGCTAGCATTGAGTGCTGAAGGCGTTCCAGGGGCTTCATGACAGGTATGCTGTTTATCCAAAGTTACTTGCACTGTAACTTAGACATAGTTTAACTATATGTATCCATAAGGTATGTAAGCAAGGTGGCAGATACAAAAAGGATTTACAGAATTGCTGAGTGACTTTCCTTCTCTTTATTACTTAGTTATTTGGTTTTTTTCTTCTTTATGTCTATGGGAAAAGAAAGAGTTTTAAGTCCCTGTGACTCTCAAGAAAGCAGCTGCAGAATGTATGTCAAACATGTGCAACCACTTACGCGGAGGGGTGGTTTCAAATGTGGCATGAATACAAACATAAAAAGTAGGGGCCCAAATTTTTATTTCTTGAAGTAAGCTTCTTATTCCCACATCTTTTCATGCATTGTATCTTACTCAGAAATGCTTGTGCTCAAGGATGGTGTTGCTTTCCTTGTAGAAGTGATGAAGGCTTTTAAAGTAGTTGTCACTGAATGTAATTCCTTGTTCTGGTATAGTTTATTCCTGCTTGGAAAGAAAAATAAACTAGGTGGGCATAAGTATGTAAACTATTCACGCTGAAAGATATGCTGCTACTTGTTTAGCTAAGAATAATTCTAGCTGAAATCTGGTGGAACTTCTAAGTGAAAACCAATCCTACCATTTGATCCAATTGTGTGTGGGTAAAATCTTTTAAGGAAAAAAGGTATTTCTTTGGTCATGTATTATATTTCATGCTAACTAAGACTCCTTGGTCCTTTAGTGGCCTTCTGTAAATAAAACATCTGCCAGAAGAATCAGGAATATAGTCAAGACTCAATGTGGTCTGTCTTTCTGTAATTGCTTCTTTTGGATTCTTAACTGTTTCTTGAAAGAAACAGTCACTTATCTTTTCTGATATTATAGTTATAACCTTAAAAACGTGAATGTAGCTGATGAAGACATTACTCTACATTCTGCAGAAAACCTGAAATAACAATGCTGAGTTGTGACATGTTTCCTTAGCAGTGGGGTCCTTAAATCTCAGGTATAATACAGAAGTCCAAATTCTAATAACTATTTCCTTGCAGATTAATTTTAAATAGCTAACTTGCTATTGTTTTTTCAAAAATAATCCTGAGTGGAGGGGAGTGATGAGTACTTTATCAGCTGCCTATGTTTCCATCTTCCCTCAAAATTACATTGTGTCTTAATCCAAACCAGTGCATCATCCAGACGGTTAAGCTTTAAATTTATGCTTGGGGAAAAGTATGGTCAGAGCAAGCTTGAGGTATAGAAGAAACATGAGCTGTAGCTTTGAGACCTTCCCTTCAGCTGCATCTGAACTGCAAAGCACGTGTAATTGAGCTCATATTTAGGTGGTTCCACATGTCATTCAGAATTGCCAGGTCTTCTTGCCATTGTAATGATAACTACATTCACTCTGACACTTGAAACCACATGCTCTGTGTGTACATATAAACACATCTAGTCGACTTTCACAATTTAACTTACAAGGCTGACTACAGTTTCTGTGAAGTTTGGTCCTGGACTTGTCTGTTCAATGTGCTGTTATAAAGACCTTTAGCAGGATTTTTGCTGGTGGGCATAGCAAGAAGCATGAGTTTTGAGAGAAGCACAGAGAAGTAGACGTTCTGAAGGCCTAGCAACAGAGGGAAGGAGGCAGATTGTTCTGCCTGTTTAAAAAAAAAAAAAAAAAATCAAACTTTTTAAACAAAAAGTGAAGGCTACATGCTGTGGAAAGGCTGAAGTTGTCAGAAGGAACTTGCTCTGGGGCTGTTTACTCTTGCTGTGGCTGAATGCCTTGCTTTTGTAATGTTTTTTTAACAACTGGGAATGTAAGGTGCCTGGGAGGCACTGTCAATGCACTCTATCTTATATGGGGAGATGTTTTCAGATTATTAACAATAAAGTTATTGTTACATAAATATTTTGTACAGTGGGATGGTATTTGGATTCAGTGAGAGCTGAAGCAATCCCATCTTCTCCTATTAATCAAGAAGACTTTCAGCCTGGCAAACTCTGTTGAAACAAGTGATTAGCCAATCTGTCCTCTGAGCACCCTCAGAAGATGAGTCTGGGAGTTAACAGGTGTAATTCTACTGGATAGCAAAGACTATGGATTAAAAATATTTGTGTTATGACACATTATCTCCCTTTCCTTCTTCCTTGCCCATGTGTACACACAGTCTCTAACTTGCCATGTTTTGTAGGTAATAAATTAGCTATGTTTTTCCACTAGCAAGCCACACCATCAGGGCTCTCCTCACTGCTACTTCCTCCATTTTAGAGACCTAATTTCCTTTTCTCTCAGGTGATGAAGCTGGTAGATGTGTAACTGAACTCAGAATAATTGTTTCCAACATGATTGTTGCTCTTTATTTCTGACCCAAATAAAGTTTTGTGCTCTCAAATGGTTTTTTGTTGGTTTTTTTTTTTTTAAACTGGAGTAGTTAATATAACTACTTCTATTTATAGGTAATGTAGTGCTTCATGTGCATTGTTTGCATTATGTAAAATCTCTGCTTGCTCTTTGCCAGTGTAAGTCTGGTGGGACTGGGGTCCCTCTGGAGCAGTAGTGTCTGTTTACAATATGATCTCTGGCTAAGTTTGGGACTTAACCTGGTTATATGTTGTTCACCTGGTCATTTTCCTAATCCTGGTGGGCTTGGGGGGAAAGGGTGTTAAGAATTTGCCTTGAAAGGCACAAGGAAGCTTTTGAGATCCTCAGGTAAAGGAAGCTGAAGAGAATTGTATATGTAGCTTATTCCACCTTTTTGTTTGTGATATGCTGTTGAGTTACTGGTGTTTTAAAAATATATAAAGACTAGAGTTCTTCAATCACATTATAGACTTCCCACTGAAGATGTTAAATCCTTGTGCAGTAAATTTAAGAGTGCTGATAACTTTGTGTTTCTTAATTATTTTCCCCAGAACTTTAAGATGCAATTCAGGGACTTCTGAGGCCTCTTGGCTATAACGTTTAAAATCACTGGTTTAGTAAGTTCTACCACAAAATTGGGAAAAGTTGTTCTTTCAGTTCTGGAGCATCATGTTGCTCTGAAATAGCAGTATTTTTAAAAACCCCAAACACAAGTAGATCCAATTGGTTATCCTCAGGCAAGTCCTTAAAATGAATAAGTGAATGAAAGCAGCTCATACAAATGTCAGCCATGTCTTTTAGTCTGGATACTTAAATAGCAGAAACTTCTGAAGTAATCAGTGTATGCTTTTATTGCATCTTTTTACCAAGTTAAATGCTTTAGTCATTTGGTAGCAAGGAAGTCCAGGCACACCCAAGAATGTGCTCTTATTGGGACTCTCTGTGACACCAAGATACTCACCCACTATTCTTTGGTGGTGTCCCAAACCAGCGTGCTAAAGTTAGAACTTAAATCTCTTATGGCACTGGTTGAGACTCAGATGTGTTGATAGCCAAAACAGGCTGGTAGATGTGGAGAGAAAGAGGGACAAAGATGAAATGCTGACATAAGAATGATTATGCTTGTGGAAACAGGACTAAACTCTGCCTGATACTTGTCAGCCTACAATTCCTACTATTTTTTAGCAGCAGTTGCTGACCTTTTTCTTCATGTTACCCTACAGTGCCATTAAGACAGTTCAGTCCTGGGATGATTTGTAGTCTGTCTGTAAACTGGTACAGGAACTTGTGTTACTTTTTTGCTTTCTTCTCTTAGAAGTACTTCTTTACATAAGAAGAGTGGAGTGGCAATTCTGACATGATATTAATGAAACTGTATAGCTGGTGTTCAACTGAGGAGTCTTGGCACTTGATTGCACATTAATGTAATTTAACTTTCTCGAATATTCCTGTTCAAGCAGAGGTAGTGTTTATAGTGGTTTGGTTTTTTTTTTCATAATTTTGGTTCTTGTTTATTGGCTTGGTTCTCTAAGTTTGTGGTGTGTGAGCATTTTTGGCAGAGAGGGACTGAGAGTTTACATGTAGATGTTTTAATAAGGCACCTAAGCTTTCTTTCTGCCTTTTGTTTTTAAAGGCAGAAAAATAATGCTTCCAACTTCCTTATTCCTGTTCAGAGGCCTGTCAGCCTATGATGTGAGGGTGACTTTATTTCCCTTGCTCAAGGTGATCCAGTCGTAGCAGTGGCAGGTCCAGTCCTGGCCCTCTGAGATACAGTGTATGAGTCCATGCTAGATATGTTTGCCCTTTCTTAAGGGTTGTTGCGTGTAATCCAGCATAATACAACAATGCAAATGCTTTCTGCTAAACTGCCTGAAGCAGTTCTGGACTCATGTTTTCAGTCACCCAGCATACAGTCAGCTGCTGTGCTGTTTAAATGCTGTGCTGTTTAAACTATTTAAAGTTTAAATAGTAAAACTTCTGTTAGTTTTCTGTAGAGGATCTTGATGCTTTGAAGGGCAAGGCTGTGAGGATTTTCCCAGGTGGTGTTACTTTGTAACATGCCAGAAGCATTGTAGCACCAGCTTCCCTCAAGTAAATTCCAGGTCTCCTTAGTACCATGTGCATTGCCTGTACCTCCTATGTTATTTTGAAGAAAAAAGTGTATTTCTGGTAATTTTTAATATTTCTGTGGTAGGTAGCACACTAGGTGTTAACTTATTCAAGAGACTGGTATACCACAGCAGTAGAATCCTATTGAGCTCTTTTCAATCCTGTAAATTGTTTTATCTGTCCCAGAACAAACCATATAGATAATTGTCTTGCAAGATTTTGCTTCAGTATAAGACTGACAGCTGACTTCTTAACAGCAAACTCATTATCTTTATCTTTAGCACTGTGGAGAAATCCAACTTGCAGGAAGTCATAGCAACCTGTCTTTTGATGGTGAGTTTTCTTATTTGTGTATTCTGGTATTTGGGAGAATAAGGTGGTGGAAGAGGTGAAGAGGTAGAGAAATCTCATGCTATTGGCACAATTTAATGTGTGATCTTGTTGTGTGAAGAATATTGTTTTGTTCTTGGAGAAACCTTTGTGGAACTTTGTTTTGACTTTCCTTTGTCACCATCTGCATTCCTCCCTCTGTTTTACTCTCCAGTTACAAGCAGACTCTGACATACCCTCTGTCTTTGGTTCCTTGACAATGACTGAGAAACCTCAAATGGTATAAATCTACCTAGAATCACTGGATCTCTAGAATGGCAATAGTAACAAAAGCGCAGAGCTGAAAGTACTTCACAAAACTTTGCTGGTAGAGATCAATTCTGTACGTTGGCAAAAACAGGGTAGATGCATTTTTTGGTGGTAGACTACAAAATTGAGCTGAGGAGGTGGGAGCCTAAGTATGTATCCTGCAGTCCTATCACCAATGCTATAACCGGTTTTGTTGTCGTTACGTAGGCAGGAGTACAGGTACAAGGTGTGTGCAGTGTTCCCATGGCCCTGGCAGGCAAAGGTATGTACACAGGAGTTGGTTACTCTTTGGACTGTCTTTGCAGAAGACTTGTACAATGAAGTTATTTGATCTTGAGACTCAAATACTTACCTGTACTGGCGGGAAGTAATGTGGGCCTTGTCTGCGCATGTGCACTTTGGTGGCAGCAGTTACCTGACTAATTGGCAAGTGAGCTGCCTGGCCAGTCTGAGCAGAAGGAGCACCAAACCCCTACTGCTGCCATTGCCCCTGAGAAGGATACTGAGCATGAAACAGAGTTGATGTGTGTGTGTGTTTGGATGTTTGGAACAAAAGAAGGGGAAGTGAAGGGGACATTTTCCACAAACCCATAGGAAACAAGGCTCAGAGTTGTGGTTTGCTGTACGGTATTAGATTTCAATGTAGATGTTAAAGAATTCTAGAATAAAGCTATGTATGGGCTTGGACAGACTTTGGAATTTTTTTTTTTGTGGATTCTGGAGGCCTACATTTTGAGGTTGAAAAACTATAAATTGGGTAGGTTTTCTCAGTTTCTCTACAGAAACCCTAAGCTCTTTCCACTGCATTGTCGTACAGGTAATAATCAACAGTGGTTATGTTCTTCATGGGGAATATTTCCTATCAGAGTGGGGATGGGGTTGTTAAGTGTCTGAGAGATTACATTGTGTTTTTCTGCACATGGTGATTCTTCACTTTGTAACTACAAAATAGCCTTTCCTTGTGTCTTATGGCGTTCTCTCTTACTGTGCTACCAAGAGGGGGTAGATACTTTGCTAAAAGAACGTTTTGTTAGCAGCAGATAATAATTTTGCAGCAGAAAGATGTTTTAGGGCTTTTCTGCACAAAGAAGTTATGGGGGGGAGGGGAATCATGTGAATTTGAAGGCAAATCACCCTCTTGAAGTTAACGAAGAGCAGATGAGATCATTAGACTTTGAAAAATAAGGTGGCCCTCCAGCATTTCAGCTGCTTATCATGGGTTCAGGAGAAACGACTCTAATCCTAAAATGTAACCATCTCTTCATTGTAGGCTTCTATCAGAGGAAGGTCTTTCGTTACTCTTCCTTGATTTCTGCCTTTCCTCAAGGTACAGTTTTAATGTTTCTGTATTTGAAAGGTCAGAAGTTAGTGGCCTGCTCATTATTTTGTTCAGCAGTGAATGCTTCAGCTGATAGTTGTCTAGAATGAGCAGATATGGTTGTGAATTGCTAATGAGCTGATTAACAAGGCTGAAAATGCTTCTTAGTAGAATATAAGTCTTGCTTTTGTTTTTCATTTGTGTTTCATAATGGGTAAGCTATGAGGTCTAAAAGAGTTTCTAAATTATTTTTGTATATATATTTTCATTGTACACAAATGAAGCTATTTAAGTTCTTCCTCCCTCTCCCTTGCTAATCTTATGAAAGATTCTACATTTTTCTTGGAAGTAATTTGTTATTCAGATGGACACCAAGAAAGCTGGTCAAGACATTCCAGGCATTTATTTTAATATTATTTTTAAAAAGTTAATTTTAAGTTAATTTGAAAACGTGTTAATGAAATGGCTATCTAAAATTCCTTCTACCTAGCAGAGAAAGTGAAAGTTTACAGGTTATTACGGTGTTGCCTTTTAATAAATCTCCTTATGCCATGGATTTCTAATCTAGATGACTATAAAATCTTTACCTACAGAGAATATAAACAGGAGAAACTTAAGCCAAACTAACAAAACTCTCAGCATATCATCATCAGTGACCATGAGCTGCTGCCTCCTCCCCTGTGCTTGGTTTTCATCTTAATACAGATGAGTGCAGGAAATTCGGTGGGGAACTGTTAACATCCATGTACAACCAATTAAAATGTTTTCTGAATAAAAGGTATACATTAAATGACAGATTTGCCTTGACTTGTACTATATGGGTTATAGAATAAATGAAAAATGAAAGGCTTTATTTGCCATGGTGCAAATAATGTAGCCATTTTATACCTTACAATTGTTACATAATATTTCTGTTCTGGTTTGATAGCGCTTTATATTGATCAGTAGTCTACACAACTATGTTATTGCTAAGTCCAAATGTTTAGAATTCTTAAGGGGGGAAATCTCCAGATTTGTTAACAGAAACTCATGACTTTTATTTGAATGTGAAACTGTATTCTGGATTTCTTCAAGTTTGGAGTTTACTTTGTCATGTTTAAGATCACTTCTAGAAAATGTTTCTGGTCTTCAGAAGTGTAAATGAATTTTGGGGGAGTGTTTTGCGGTGTTTGGTTATGTTTTATTTTTGCAATGAAATAAGAAGGGTTTACCATACCTGTTACCCAAAGTGTAAGGAAGATGATCACTAGGAAGAACAGTCTTGTTACAGCAGTGACTCCAGTGAACTTGAATATAGAACAATACTATTTGATAACAACAAAACATGTCTCCCTCTTCATACATTGTTCTGATTCAACAGATCAATTGAAAGGGTTTCTGTCTTTGTTGTAGCCTTGCTTACTGTAGCCACTAGGATGCTTAAGTCTGAATATTTTTTTTTATTGAAAAAATATCTGTAGTGTTTCTTTGTGTGCCTGCAATCACTTATTTTTTTGATTTAGCTTTCTGTAGCTGGGGTGGGTTTCATCTAGAGCAGAAATGAAAAGCATTATGCTTTTTTTCTCTAAACCAAATGCCTTGAGGATTTCATTTCCCGAACTACTTCAAAAATATGTTTATTTCACAAGACAAAAGCAAGGGTGTTATCACTTAGTCCTGACACAGAATTGTCTGAGCAAGTCAAAGTACAGGGATGTACCACAGATCATGACCTCTAATTCTCATTTCTCAGTAATTTCAAACTGTTCTTGAGAGTACCATATCCAAACATCCCTAGCAACATGGCCATTCAGCTTTTTAACACCTCTTTCCCCGTGTAGTCTTAGTCATTGCTTTCTTTCACAGATGAGGTCTTTTTACTTTTCATTGTTGTCTATCTAAAAGTTGTTCTTTAGCTTAAATAATAACATAGTTAAGATATTGTGGGTTTTCTTACGAATTCCTTTCCATATTCAATAATTTTATATTCAAAAATAGAAACAATTTTTTTGAAATATTTACCTCCTGCCATTACAGAAGTTTATCATGTAGAATGCAAAAAGGAGCTGATGGAAAGAAAATGCTTTCGGGTAATAACTCAGGGGTCTTTGTTAATTTAGTAGTAATTCTCATTTAGATCTGGGTCTAACTCCAACTGCTCAGCTGTTGTACAGAACAGAGTAGGATTACCTGGTGTTGATTGCATCAGAATTCAGAGATCCCCAAACTTCTTCTGTGCCTTTTTATGGTCTTCCCAGTTTTGAGAGTTATTTGTGTAGCAGCCTTCTGAGAGAATGCATTTCCTGCAGGTACCTTCTTCCCAAGAACATACGGAGGAGATGCTGGGAGCACAGCAAGGACTGTATTCAGGAGGTGCCTGAAGCGGGGTTTCAGGAATAGAGTAGCATGGCTGAAGGGTTTTTTATGGAGGCAGTAGGCAGGAGAAGCAGCAGGATCTTCTCTTTTTTTTTTTTTTTTTTTTTGGCAGGAGCTACTGCTTTGAGTTACTGTTCCTCAGTGAGGGCTTGAGACAAGAGGCAGTTTTATTTTGAGACCTGGGGGTCTTTGTGTTGTTACCAGCAATTGTTTTTGTCTTGGAAGACTTTAACTGTCTTGTGGCACTTCTGTGTTTAAATAGGTGTAAAAACACTGGGTTTTAAGATAGAGTTGCAATGTATACTGTTAAAGCAGAGGCCTGTGAATGTTCTTCTGAGCAAGCAGCAGTGACCCAGCTCTAGATAAGCCTTAAAATGTCTCTGTTTCCAGCAGTTTTAATTACTTTCCTAAACAATGCTAGCTGTTAACCACTGTACTTAGACTTTGTGTGTGTTTATAAATGTGTAGATGTATAAAGATGCATATGTACATTCACATGTAAGCCTCTATCTCTTTTTAAGGGGTAAAAGGGTTCATAGAAGATTAAAAAATAGAAAAGAATTAATTTTGGTAAAACTAGGAAAGATTACATATCAAACAGTGAGGATGAGATCTATTCCAACTATAAAATTAGAGAAATGAATAGCACAGGTGGAGGGAGGGGATATAGTAGGATAAGATATTTGCATTGAAGAAGAGTTTTATTTTGTCTCCATAGTATTACTAACAACTCTTCATGTGTCCAGAAGGTGTACTTGCTATGTGTGGGAGTTAGGGGCATCTGACACAGAATGGTGTCAGGAGGGGAACTTCTTTTCTCTCAAATAATCAACAGATTAAAAGCGCAAGAACCCTTGTGTTGAAGTTGTGGTTCTTTAGTGTGTGATACTTGACAGATGGGAGCTATACAGGGCATCTTGTAGTGATAGAAGGCAAATATAAAATACTCCTATTTTTTTTTTAAGACTGATTTGATCCAGCTGCAGAGGAAACATTGCTTGGGTGTATGTTTAGCATCTTTGGTGTTTTTTCTTTCATGCCAGCTCTATGTTGCCACTGAAGCCATCCTCATCGCATTGGTGGGCGCAACTCCTCCCTATCACTGGGATCTCCAAGAGCTCTTAGCTAATCAGAGCCATAGCAACCAGTCAGCGAGTGATCAGAGAGCTTTTGGGGAATGGCTTCTCACTGCCAATGGCAGCGAGGTGCATAAGCACATACATTTCAGCAGCAACTTCACGTCAATAGTCTCTGAGGTAAGTCTGAAACGTGTTTTGCTGCCTTGTGTGTGAGTAGTAAATCTTACTGGGTCACTTGTGGGGGACTGGTTGTACTGCTTCTTTCTCCCATGCAAATGCATGTTTTGATTAGCAAATGAAACAGGTGCTACCTCCAGGTAGAGAGCAGATAATCTATTCATATCTTTACTGGCAACAAAAACTAGCTTTATTTTGTTATGCAGATCTTGACGGAAGTTCTGTGTCAAAACTTCCTACCTTTTCCACGTGGAAGTTATTGGATCCTGTTGCCTGGATCCACAATTATTTGTACATTCATTGTATTAATGTGCTCAAAATCCTTTATGGAACCTGAGCTCTTTCTGGCCACCTCTTGTGATTCCCTTGCCAAGGTCAAATGTGTGTACTGCATCCATCATGCAGTCAGCAAGCAGTGGAGGAACTGGAGAGGAAGTGGCTTCTGTGGTCTTTGCAATTCCAGATATGAGGGAAGGAATGGGCAATGGAGTCAGGTGAACAAAGCAACTCCCTCCCATTCTATCTGAAGACAAGCTTTAGCTTTATTGGTGTCGCTTCTGTGTTTTGTAAGTGTCGTCTTTCATGGTCTAGCCACAGTCCTTAGGGAAATGATTCCAGACTCCGTGCTGATGTGTGCAACCCCTGCCCTTCCTGGGGCCTTCAGTATCTGTTAATGTCAAATTGTTCTGTGCAAGAGCCCTGTACGACTGCATCTGTTACAAGACCTGAATTTAGAGCTGTACAGTTCAGTCAAGTATAGTATCCCTTGATAATTCGTGGGTATTGTCCAGAGGCATTAATGCTATTTGAATTAGTCCTGTAAAGCACTTAACTTTATTGGTTATGAGCATATTAATAAAAACTGCCAGCTTTGGAATAGTACCAAGCAGTTGTGTACAATGGGCATTGCTTCTTGTTCTGGTAATAAAAAGGATATGAGTATTTATGCCACTATTTAAATTTAAATGCTAAAGGATGGTGGATTTTTAAAGCATTATTTAAAGCTTAGCAAGGTTTTCAAACTTTCTCCAGGCTCTTTCTTTTTTTGCTTTTTAATTTATCCAAGAATCTTTTATTCTCTTAAACTTGACAAGTCAGACATGTTTCTAGAGCCTAGCAGTGGTTTAGGACATAAATTCTATAAAGATTCTGATGTATTCTAGTTGCATGGGTAAGAAATGCAGGTAAAGAATGAAGTTTATTTGAAAAATACAAAATTGAACAAACAAAACTAAGGCAACTTGTGTAGATTCTGCTTTGAAGTTCTTTAATATACTTCTCAGTAGAGGCTCATGTGTATAAAAGCTTATTGCGTCTCCTGTTTATCACTGTTAAAATTCAGGGGTTTTTTTCAAAATTTGTTAGGTGAATGTGTGGTTTTGGAAGTGGAGTTATGCGCTAAATAAAAATATTTTAGTGATATCACACTTAGTTGGGAAATATCTGTAACTTTCTAATTTCATTTCTGATGTGTAAAGAAGCTTTTTCTACATCTAAGGAGGATATTTTTTTATGCTTATCTTGTGGCATCACTTACTAATAACATGACCATTGCAAATCTACACTGCAAAATATTCTGATGTAAAAAAACCTTGATTTATGAATATCAGGCATATGTATGTAACATGCTTTATGTAGAAGAGAAAAGCCTTGTTCCCTTTAAAAGGCTTCTTAGCTGTTGAGATTAATTTGCAGAACAAATTTTGCTTCACGGCCAAATTATCCCTTAATTTCTGAATGATTCAGAAAGCATCTCGTGTCGCTGAGCTTCAGTGTTGGCAGCTTTTTAAATTTTTACTCCAGAAGTTAGGGTATGATTCTTGTAGCTCTTATAAAACTATCTGACCATGTTATTTTAAGATAAAACTAATCTCATATGCTATTATTATACAAATATATTTTTGGGGAATTGTTTTTAAATTCTAGGGAAGCTTCAGAAGCTGATTTGTAGTCACATGGACCACAAAATTTACTTTTGTCAGTCTTGAGACTTTGTGGGCACATTACCTACTGTATCAGTAAACACCTCACCATTAAAGTGACCATTCAAAATGAAGCATATACTGATAGTAAGCAAGTAATGTTCTTGGAGCTTCTGAATGATTTTGTTTTGCTAGCTCCCTAATCTTGGTGAGATTTAATTGCGTGGCTCTGCTCTCGTGGTGAGGTAGTTTATAACTGAGCTTTGAAATAATACAAGCTTTGCTAGAAAGGATATCTACTGGGGTTTTGGTAGAGGAAGAGAAGATTAGGAGGAGGAGATTAAAGTGTTATTGCAGGGATAGTGACGTAATCGCCAGTTTACCAGCATAGGAAGAAAAGTTGGGTGTCACTAAGAGGAAACGTTATCTCAAGATGCAAGAGGAGTAGAAAAAGAAAAGAACACAAGATGTAGAGTTCTTAGAATACAAAAGGAAATAACTTTCGAACACAGAGCATGGCATATTTTCATTCTACAGTTTTCTGAGAGAGAGAATTTCCTGTCATGTTTAACCTGAGACATTAAGTCTACAAGAATCATACATATGAAGATCAGGTTTTGGTTTGGAATTGAGAAGAATTGGAAATGACACAAAGTAGACTGTAAAAAAGATGAGTATTTGCAATACCAGAAAACCTGTCTAATGCTACCAAAGTGTTTCTCAGTGACAAGACAGTTCATAAGGAGGAACATATGCAGGGTTATCTTTCAACATAAACCACAATTTTATTTTTGCATAGTATGCCTACACTATAGCGACATATGTCAAGAGGTAGGACTGAGTCTATTTAAGCTAATAGATTTGTGTGAGAAAAGACAATAAAAGGGAGAATGGGAGAAGACTGCAAAAATTGCAATATTCTGAGGGATCTGTCCTCGATTTCAGAATCGGAGACTGTGCATGATTTGGGGAGGATTGTGCAATTGGTTAGTACCACCTAGTGAGTCTGGGAGACAGCAGTCGTATTTTGGTGACTGATGACTGACTGAATGTAATGCTTAAGAGACCTCTGCAAAGTTTAATCTTCCTTATAGTATGTGTCATTCCCCTCCAACTATTAGGTGTTGAAGTGCTTGAATTCTGGTTAATTACCTTTTTTTTTTTTTTTTTTTCCCCTCCATCTAGTGGTTTTTAATTGGCAACACATCATACAAAGTCAGTGCTGCCAGTTCTTTCTACTTCAGTGGTGTGTTTGTTGGAGCAATCTCCTTTGGCCAGCTCTCAGATCGCTTTGGGAGGAAGAAAGTCTATCTCACAGGTAACCACTGCCATCTAACAAAATAAATGAAGTGGAGGTGTCATTTCTCTGAAGATCAGTGAGAAGAGTCTAGTTTCTGCTGAGAACTTGATGCTCAGCAATGAATAATGGACCATGATTTTTATTATTTTTTTGTCTTTCTGGTGTACTCAGGAATATAAGTAGGGACAAGAAATTAATACTTGACTGTTCGATCAAGGTGTTCTGGATTTAGGAATCGTACCATAAGAGCTTCCACTCATGCATGTCATGCTCATGGGATCTCCACAGGTTGCACTTAATATTTGCAAGTAATTTGTTAGCAATGTTCTTGCATCTAAAACCTGCTAGGAATTTGTTGATTTAATTTTTATGTATTTGTGATCCTCTTTGTGCTTTAAAGCTCATAAGCATTTTTTACTGTCCCCAGATCGCACAACATTTGGAACCTCATGTTTTGTGTATGTATTTATAAAGTTGGGTGGCAATGGATGAATATGTAGGATAAAAAAAAAGGAATTTTTTTGTAAAGGAAAAACCTCACTTAAAGCAGATAAAGGTGGGCCTGCTATTCAGTGCAAACTCCCAATGTACGGTCCCCTAGTAACACTTCTCTTTAGTGTGTGTGGACTACTTTCCAAGAATGAGGGGAGATATTTGGTCATATATTTAATCTGTGGATTCCATATGAGGATAAATATCAAGCCATCTTAACGGGAGCCAAACAGTAGTTCTGAGTATGTGGAAAAAATTGTCTGCCTGGATTGAATTTGAAGAGTTAATCCTGCAAATTATGTATCAGAAACTGCTCCTTTTATATCACCCCTTTTATGATATTGACTTTAGGTACTTAAATTTCTGCCAAAACCTGTGGTTTGTATCAGTGTGTTGTAGTTGTTGACTGTGATTACTTAGGACAAATGCTACTGAACATCAAGTAAAGATACTGATAAATGCTTCTGTTTTTCTTTAGATACTCTTCTGAAATGAAACCTTTTGCTTTGTTTTCCAGGTTTTGCCCTAGACATCTTGTTTGCCATTGCAAATGGATTCTCACCTTCATATGAATTCTTTGCCATCTCTCGCTTCTTGGTAGGAATGATGAATGGTGGGATGTCACTGGTGGCCTTTGTTCTACTGAATGAGTGTGTGGGTACTGCCTACTGGGCATTAGCAGGTAAAGTTTGTCAGTGTCTTTGTTGTGAGAATTTATAGATTTCAGTCTCGCATACACTTGAGACACACCAAAGTTAACGCCGTAGCAGTTGCAAATTTAATTCTGCTTTAGGATCTGCGTGACCACAGTCTTGGAGCCCTGCTTTGTTTAAAATGAGCCTTAGAAAAGCACTGTAGATGTCTTGGGTCCATTCAGATTCCTGTATCACTCAAGCTGACAAAGGTCCAGTTGAAACATCCCCTCTGAATGTTACACTGCTAAATACTTATTCAAGGCTCGTGATAGCTGAGCTCTAGCCATCAGAATTTTGGACTCTGCTAAATAGAGCTTAGTGTTTGTATGCTAAATATAAATTCTTTCATTCCTGGCAGTTCTCAAAGAAATCAAAAGTGGTTTTATAGAATGGGAAGATGAGACAACTATTATTTATATGTTAAAAAAAAATAGTCCTATGTGGCAATCAACCTTAGAACTTGGAACAAAAGGTACAGGCATCTTAACTGTCTTGGTTGCTAGTGTTGAAGCTGTTCTTCAGATATCGTGTGTATAAATTGTACTATTACAGCTCTCCCACCTGACTTACCCAGTCTGTGACAAGTGCCAAAAGCGCTACGCTGGGACAGTTTTAAAACAGGGTATCTTAGAGATCACAAGAGCTACAAATGACTGTTATATATCCTAAAAATACCCATTTTCCAATGGTTTGTAGTATGTATCTTTACACATAGAAAGCCAAAACATATTTGGAATTGCAAGACTTAATTGTTTATGGGGCTTTGTTGGGTGAAGAGGATGTAGAATGGTGCTTTTTGGATGTGTATTGATCTTTGCAATTAGATATAATGCTTCTGCCCTGCATGGGTGAGGAACAATGTTCTTTGGTCAAATGGCTGTGGTTTTGCCCGTATTGCTGAGTGAATCTTTCTTAATGTGTTAGTTTGTCTGATCCCATGTGTTGAGAGTTAATAATGTTCCTTAAAAGAGTGATAATGTTTTGTTTTGTTTTTAATCATATATTAGGATCTATTGGTGGCTTATTCTTTGCTATGGGAATTGCCCAGTATGCTTTATTAGGCTACTTCATTCGATCCTGGAGGACTCTGGCTGTCGTGGTTAACCTGGAAGGAACAGTCGTCTTTCTTCTTTCTCTGTAAGTTATTTTTCAAACTGAGTTTCATCAGGAAAGATGTCAAAAGTAAGAAGAAAAGAAAAAAAAACCAAACAAAAAAAAACCAAACCAGAAACAAACAGAAAACCCACAAAACAAAATCCAACCAACAAATCAAACAATTAAGTCAAGGTGCTTTTTCAGGATGGTATGAAATGGTGTAACTGTGTTTCTCTCTACCTCTACCATCCCACATTCTGTGCCGCCTTTAAATAGCAGTGCTGCAGTATTTGAAAGTGTAAGTGTACATTGTACTGTATATGCATTGTTACTGTAGATGGGAACAGTCTCTAGAGTGGTGTAGAAGCGGATCCCATGCCTGGAAGTGTTCAAGGCCAGGTTGGATGGGGCTTTGAGCAACCTGGTCTAGTGGAAAGTGTCTGCCCGTGGTAAGGGTTTGGAACTACATGATCTTCAATGTCCGTTCCAACTCTAACCATTCTGTGATTCTGTTCTTTAACTGGCATATGTAGATGATCTAGACTGTTGTGTGGTATGCTACAACACACTATATATACACGTTAAGATACATAAATGTTTTTGTGGTTATGTGATATGATGTTTCTTTTATAATTGTGGTTACACAGAAGGAACAGCATCAAAATTGCTTGCACATACAGTCTTAAAGGTGACATGCAAAAGAGAAAATAGGCAGCTTCCTTTTTATTTTTCAAATGTGATTAGGAAAGAATAGAAAGAAGGCTTCTTTTTTAAGACAGCGGGAGTGTTCTGTTTGTGGACTTCAGCACTGAAAGCTGTATGATGCAATGCACTCTTATATACTTCCTAACAGCAAAACTTCAGTAAGTGAAAAAAGAAAGTAACTTTACCCACTGTTTAAACATAAGGCTTTTTTCCTTCCAACATCCGTTTAACTTTCAGTAACTAATTTTCGGAATAAAGGTCTTTGCTAAAGAGTCAACGCACCCTTCCAAGGAAAGGTCTTAGAGGCTGTTCATGAGGTGAAAAGCAGAGATGACACTGATATTTCGAAATGTAAAGTCATTTTGGGGCCTTTGGGGAAAAAAAAAATTAACCTTTTCAGATTGATATGTACAATTTTTTTTGAAGTGGGACTTCAGAGCTGTGCTCAGAGGCCTATCTTACTGTAATAAAGGATTTTTTTTTTTTATTTCAAATTTCACACTGCCTCTCTCCCACATAGCATTTTCTGCACAGGGTAATTTTAAAGCAATCAGATTGTTTTTATCATGGGGAAGAAAACATGTTCCTTTCTAAGATCTTTTCTTTTATAAAACCACAGAATCACTTTCCTTTAAATTTAAAGGAAAAATGTCGCTTCTGGTCAGGGGCAAAAATCTTAGAGCTTCTGACAAAAGGCTAAAGTTTAAATTAGTTTTGGGAATCTGAAAGTAATATAAGACGACTTGTTTTTTAGGCTGCATTGGAGTTATAGACCTATCAAGTGAACAGTGCACATGGGGAGCAAGAGCATGACCTTTGCACAGCCTCTGACTTCCCATCTATAGGAGAGAATTTGGGGAAAAAGTTGGAAAAGGAGGAACAGAGGACAACTAGTTAGTTTTACGAAAACGTCCTTTGGTTACTTGTAGTAATGTGATGCTTCCTTAATTCTAGAATCTCCTAAGAGAGAGTCCTAATGATGTTGTAATTTGTAGCATTGTGTGTATATATGTATATACTGACCGTAATTTCTTGGTATCTAAATTACATATGACTTATATTCCCTTTCCTTTTTAACATGCTTTGTATCTGTTTTAATAAGTGAATTCTATACTTGCAGGGCTGTTTGAAAAATTCTTTGTCATACTGAAATGTATTTCAGCCTTATTTCCAGAGACAGGTCCAGCCTCATAGAAGAGAAAAGCCCTAAAGCTGTCTGTGTATGTGTGTTTCAGATTCATTCCAGAGTCCCCTCGCTGGCTCTACTCACAAGGCCGGCTGAATGAAGCAGAAGATGCCCTCTACCTCATCGCAAAGAGGAACCGCAAGCAGAAGTGCACTTTTTCATTAAAACTCCCGTCAGAGAGGAGCTCCAGAGAGGCTGGCAGCTTCTTGGATCTGTTCCGATATAAGATTCTCTTGGGACGCACCTTGATCATGATGTTTACCTGGTATTTGAAATACATTGTAGACCCAGCTGTGCTACTGTTGCCTCTTTGAGAGAACATATTGTTGAGAATTGGCTTATCCTGCAGATTGTACTTAGTCTCAGCCTTTATTATTAGGGACACTGTACCTAAAAAGGATCCTTGTATTATAGTATTTCCTTGGGGATTTTCTAATATGAAGCCATTTTTACAGTCTAGTTCTGAGGTGTTTTGTCTTTGCATTTCTGTCATGCTTTTTGAGTCTCAAAATAGTTAAGAACTATCTCCTTTCTGACCCTCAAAGGCTGCTGAGGTTAGTCACGCTGTCCTCATCTGGCCCAATGCTATATGTCACTACTTTCATTCACATGGATTATTCTTTTTGTATGTAAGGAGGCCATTAGCAGGTGGGTGGCCTACCTCATCTAATGAGTGTTTGTTTTCTTAAGAGAAATTTCTGCCAGTGCTAGCAGTTGCTGAGGTAAGGAGCAGGAACCCATGATGGGAACAGGGAGCAGAAACTAACTCTAGTCACTAGCAGAAATTTAACTCTCCAGTGACTATTTTGTTTCAGACAACTCTGCTAGCCCTGAGGTCTTTTGCTGCCACTTTGAAATAAACCTTATGTATGACATGGTATGTGAGTCCTCTGGCATTAATGTTCATACAGGTGCTTTTATAATGCATATATTTGGGGAAAATATATTGATTAAGAAAAAAGCAAATGGCGTTACTTTGTCAGCAGACAACACGAGCTGTTTTGCTCTTGATTTTGCAAATGCTTAATGTAGAATAGTTCATTTTTCTGTTCCTTAAAGGAGAGTTGCTGATTTCTTGCAGAATGAATAAGTGATCTGTTCCTTTCCTCTCTGTAAATAAAACAACCAGTTAGGCTTACAAAAGAAAAGTAAAAAATTAGAATTGAAGAATGAATAAGACTAGACTAGGGTGTAGAAATTAAAAGAAGGCAGAAGTGTTATCTGAACTGTTTGAGAGAGGGTTTACACACAATTGGAAAAGTACGGACTAAAGTGAAACCTGATGAAAACAATAAAGACATAATTTCTAAAGTCAAATAATATAATCATGATCATATTTTAACTTTATTCTGGTTTATACACATTCTTCTTATGTTTAAGAGTCTGTGTAGAGACAGAATAGTTTCTTTACCTAGAAAGCATCATGCACTGGCAGAGAAACATTTTAGACCTATCTTCTGAAACACTACACACAGTTTACAGTGTATTGTGCCAGACCAGTACTTCAATTTGACAGGCAAAACAGCACCTCTGATTTAATTCTTTTTCTGTCTTTTTCAGGTTTGTGTGCAGCTTGGTTTACTATGGTCTTACCCTTAATGTGGGTGACTTAGGTGGAAATATTTATGCCAATTTAGCCCTTTCAGGGTTGATAGAAATTCCAGCATACCCAATCTGTATTTACTTAATTAGCCAAAAATGGTAAGTATGAAATTTATTAAACCATTCAGAGTTTTGTTTTGTTACAATTGTTCTCAAGATTAGGTTTTCTGTATATTGTATCTCCTAACTTGTATCTGTTGTGTGAGGCTTCCTGCTTCGATGCTACTACTTCATTATATTATCCTGGGAAATTTTTTTTTATTTGAAAGTGCTGTTAGTATATCTTTATTTCAAATAGCAACAGTTTAACTTATTCTCAGTAGTTTACTTGTTAATGAGCTGTCTAAATTTGGCTCAGGTGAGGCTGATCACCTCTATCAGTTGGACCTAGCTGTCCTGACTCCATGCTAACACAAGATGGCATTCTTCCCACCTCTGTCTGTAATGCTCATTCTCACTGTTACGTCAAAGCTACCTCAACTAAACTCAAGGGAAGCTGTTGTGTGGTTTCGTGTAAGAGCTGGTATGTGCACTAGTATGTGAACAGAGCTGTTGATTCAGATATTTAGCCTTTTCCTTTAACCCATGATACTCTGGACAATGTCTTTCACTTCTTGTAGAATTCACCTCCCAGTCTCTTCTCTACCTGTCTCCTGAGGAGTTTTACAAACGTGCACACACAGTGGGAAGCAAATCAAAATCCTAGAAATTGTGTTAGCCACTGCGTAAAGACTTCTTGATGTTCATTTTGTTTAGAGTACAGTAGAAGCTTGTTTAAAAACTGTGTGAGAGGAAGAGTATGTGAGAGATGGCATTTAGAATTTCCAACTGCAAATAAAGAGACAATGTGAATTTAGAGGACTTGTACCTCTGTAAACTACAGATCTAATGCAGAATAAAGCTTTGTTATCCTTGCATATCAGGTTTGGTCGGAAGAGAACATTGAGTACATTTCTGTTCCTGGGAGGATTGGCTTGTCTTATTGTCATGTTTCTTCCTAAAAAAAAAGGTAAATATTTCCTTTGCTTTCTGGAGTATGTGTTAATAAGTTGTAAACACAGCATCCTACAGCCTAAGAATTTGATGGTTGCCAGTAGATTAGGCTCATACTGCATGCAAATCTCAATTTTCAAAGCCAGAGGAGCTAACTCACAGAAAGGATGAGCAGGAACCTACCGAAGACCTTAAGGAAAGCTTGTTAGAAAGGTTTGGGTTTGAACTTCTGTCTTTGGAGTCGGGTCTTTACTTGACACATCAGTCACTCCTTCCAGTGTTTCTGACTTAATCCCAAAGAATGATGTTTCTCGAGGTATCTCCATTAGCCAAATGATAGGTCAGTGTAAGTAGTACCCATGTAATTTGTATGTATCTCTCTGACTGAAAGACCAATGTCAGAAGATCTTAAGAATTGAATCTTGGGCAAGTTTCCAGCTTTTCCTCACTGCTCTGTAATGTTCAAGACTGGTGTGATTGTGGTATTAGTACTGTCATCACAAAATTTATAATTCAGAGAGCATTCTGAAAATCTTCTGAAGCAAGGGGTTTCTAAGAAATGTGAAGTGAAATGTCTTTTCTGTAAAGATGCAGTAATGTTCACTTCATTTTTGGATGTTTTTCTGAATGATAGAAACAAAATTGCACAATGAGCAATTTTTCCCTTTGAAAACTAAGCACATAAATACATCTCAGCTTGTAAAATTTGTGCATGTATAACACCTGTCATAAGGGGAGCAAATGCTTAAAACGCTTGAAGCATGATTCAAAAAGGTTAAACATTTATGATGACAGTGTGCATAAGTTGCTCTAGATAGCAGTGAATTTAATAGGTAGAGCTTTTTTAAAGGGATGCAACTGAAGTTTCCAGAAGTATGGGCTCTAGCACCTGGAATACACTCAGAGATACTCTACTTAGGCTAGTACCAGTCATCAAGTGGTGTTTGTCTTTCAGTCAAAGTATATCGTGTAGAAAGAAAATTTCAGAGGATAGAACTGCGAGACACCAAGAGACTTTGTGCTGAATTGCCAAAGACATCCAGGAGTGAAGTACCGTAGAAGCGAAATGGCTAACTGGCCAGAAGCAAGCACCTGTCTCTACTAAGCATTACTACAGAGCAGTAATGGCTTATGCTGTAGCCTTCCTTGGTAGGCATTTAATGTGTGTTCTGATGTGCCTGGAATAAGCAAATAAACGCTGGCCATTCTGACAAAACTAAGCTGGGTGGAATATTTTTCTTCCAAAGTAATTATGTTAGAAGCATGTTATCATACTATGGAATTGACACTGAATAGGGCTCTTCTTACTAAAAGAACTTGCTCACTTTTAGAAAATGTATCCATTCTTTTCTTCAACTTACTGACAGACTAGTTTAGTATTTTATTAGTGGTAGACTCAGAAAATGTTGAGTTTTAGTTTCAGCTTTTACTATGTTTACAGGATTTTTATCTTACACTTCTAAAATTTGATGTTCTAGTAGAGCCTTAAGGCAGGATTTTAATGCTTTAAAGGTATCACTTACTGTAACACTGAGGACAAGGAAAGGAAAACTCAGTTTGTCTTTTTTTTTCTGATATTGAGCAATAATTCCACTTCGTAGTCCCTTGGACTGTTCAGTCACTTAACCAAGTCTTTTTCTATTGGATTATGTTTAATAGAATAGAAACAACTTTGGGCTAGTAGCAAGTTTGCTATAAACTTAAAATCAATTTTTTCAGTTATTTTTTTCACAGTGTGTTACTTGGAGAGTTTTCCTCTTTGTACAAATTTGATTGCACAGACACAGAATATAAATTATGTTGGATGATTTCTGCAATTGCTGTCTAAACAAAGGCCCTTTGGATTCTCTTGAGTTTTGAGAGTTCTCCTGAAGGTATCGCCTCTGACAAATACTGCCTTTAATAGAAATATGCTTGGCTGTTGTAGCAGATTCCTCAGTAGATTCCTTTTCAGTCCATGCTGTTGTGTGATTGAAATGTTTGTGGAGATGTATTTGAGTGCTCAAAAATCTTATAAGGGTCATGTTTTCTCTGTCAGATACTGGAGTTTTTGCAGTGGTGAACAGTCACTCTCTGTCTTTGCTGGGGAAACTGACAATCAGTGCTGCATTTAACATTGTCTACATCTACACATCAGAACTTTATCCCACAGTGATCAGGTAATGCAAGTTAATTTTAAGATCTTCATTTTTCTGCCTCTCTTACCTGATCACCTTTTACTTTTCTGTTACTTTTTTCTATTTACTATACCTTTTCATTTGAGTTTTTTCAGTTATGTATAATGATAAACCATAGTTTTATATGCTAAATTTCTTCCCTTATCCTCTTCTCACTTCCTCTTCCCTCAAATTTGCAGTGTTTTCTTCAGACTAACCATATACTTTATGTAACAGTAAAATAGTCCTTTGACTGATTGGTGTGCTCACAGCCCTCCTTGCACTAATGTGGATAACAGTAGTATTGCTGATATTTCTTCAATTAGTGGTATCTGTAACTTTTTCAGTGCTTTATAAACCAGACAACTTTTAAACATTCATACTTGCTTAACAAGCAACACAGAAGATGACCGGTAAATAAGCTTTGGAAAAGTAACTTCATGTTTTATAGGCCATATGTAAGCAACAGTAAGGCTTCACTCACTAGCGGCAGAAGTACCATGTGCTTGTGCTGACAGAGCAGACAAAAGCATCTATCATATGGGTGCAATTTTTCATAGATATTTTAACCAAGTATTATTGTTGATCAGCCACCAGTGAAACTATACTGTTGTGTTTTTCATGGGTGGGCAAATCTGCTGATAAATAGAATTTGGATAAAGGAATTTAGCCAAAGTCTCAGGCAGAGAGAAGATACATTAACTGAAATCACACTTTTTTTGCCTCTCTGTATGTGTATGTATGTTAGAATTCTTAACGTGCAGGGGATTTCTCTTTAAGAACAAAGCATATGTTTTAATTCTTGTCTTGGGATGCTTTCAGTTACATTTGACTTCTTTGCCAGATAGTGTGGTCAGGGTCATGACTGAGATTTTTTTTTTTCCTCGCCCCATGACACTTTTCAAAAAAGTCATAATTTCTCCTGTGCAAATGTCACTGATTAATGATTGTTGTTTTCTTAGGAATGTTGGAATGGGTGCCTGCTCTATGTTTTCCCGTGTTGGTGGAATCATTGCTCCTTTCGTCCCTTCATTGGTTTGTTTGAACTTCTCACTGTTATGTATATTTTTGTTTTGTGGCTCTGATGTATCAGAGGCTTACAGAGGTGGGAATGTTTTGGATAAATTATGTATATAAACTAAGATATTTAAATTGCTTGTCTTAATAGTCTCATGGTAGGTCAAACACATTGCAGTATAATCTGTGTGATTATAAAAAAACTCAACATTTTTTTAGTTCAAAGGTGTTTTAGCCCTGTAAAAAATTTTGGGACTTAGCTAGTGGACATTAGCAATGTAGTAGTTTCAAAATACCAAGATGGTGCTACCCAATTTTAAACCCTAAGTGAGCAAGAGCAAAAAACCCCACATAGTTAAAAGACCCGCTGCATCAAGGTAAAGCATATAGGCTCAATAACTCATATTTCTGAGACTATATTAGTTTTACTGTTAGTATACTTCATTGAATATCCGCGGATTATAATTATCAGCAAAGTGATGTATCTTTCAATGAATAAAGATGATTATGTGGAGACCTGATACACCTGCAAGGCTATTGAGCACACACTTCACAGCAGTCTGTCAAGGCAAAGAAAAATTCTTATGAACGAAACATGGGGGTGACACCGTTATTTTCTTCTGTTCATAGTCCTATGTGTATGCAGGTAAAAGTGTGCCAGTTTTCACACACACTGCTTGCTGAGGTCAAGTGACAATTCCTTTAATGTGACAGATTTCATCTGGAATAACTTTCCTCTCTGCCATTTGCCATCTTGTTATGTCAGGCAGAGGGCTAGCAAAAGGGCAGATGAGCACAGTGAGCCTTTTAATCTGCAGAATGAAACATTGGGTAGTTGAGAGCACAAGCACCTCTGGGGTACAACAGGCAAAGTCAAGACTGGTGCAGGTCTCCCAGGTAGATTTAATAGGCAGTTTTTATGATGTAGCAGTCACGACATCCATTATGTTATATCTAGCAGAGATTTGGCTCTGCAGGAGATGCAAATCTTGGATCATCATGTTTGAGGGGGTCCCATGGAAGTGAAAACAACTCTGTTTAAATAACAGCTGAACATCTATTTGAGGAAAGAATTAAGTATTACTGTGTTTTGGAATTTCTTCAACTATTTCACTCTTTTGTCTGGGGATCTTATAAAAATGGTAGGAATAAGAAAAGTTAGTTGCTGAGAAAAGATGAATTGTTCCTCTTGTATTTGATCACAGTCTGTTATTTTTTTGACTTAGAAATTGCTCTTTACTACAAAGTGAGTTTTTGAAACAAGCAGCTAAATTCTTGCCTTTTTTAAAATGAGCCTGCTTTACTGGTCATCTGAAAGCGAATGTGCACATTTTGGACCTATATTGTAGATGATTCAGTTTTGCATGCACCTTTCCCCAGTGTAGTTCTGCTTTTAACAAACCATGTGAAAGCAGGGACAGGCATCAAAGGAGGAGTATAAACATTGCTTAGGCTGTCAAGGGTGATGACAGGAAGGCCAAAACTCATTTGAAGCTAAAACAGCAAGGAGCATAAATAGGGATTCGATCAGCTAAAGGAAATTTAGAGAACGTGTTTAACCCATTGTTGAATGGGATGGAGATCCTATTGGTGGATGAGATTGAATAAGCTGAAATACTTAACACTTTTGCTTTAGCCTTCATAGGCAAAGCCTGACCCCAAGACTCTGTGCATATCAGCACAGTTGAGGAAGCCGAAGGCCAGCAAACTGCAGGAGCAGTAGATTCAAGAACACCTAAAGCTGAAAGCTTTCAATTCCATGGGATAGGATTCCCTAGGAGGTGGTGAAAGAGCTGGTTGTGACAGTGAGGCGAGTGTCCATCATCTTTCTCTACAATGGTTTATCACAGGTCACTGATAACTGTGGGGGATGAAGAGAAGCTAATGCTAGGTGTGTATTTACAATCAGAAAGTGGATCCAGGCTGAGCAGCTCAAACTTAGTCTCTGGGAAGATCATGGGACATGACCACTCAGACTCTGTTTCTGAGCATGTGAAGGCCAAGAAGGTAATCAGGATCAGTGAACTTGGATTTACTAAGGTCAATTCTTTCTCAGCCAGTTTGAGTTGATAGTCAGGCATTTCATCACAGAAGGTAATATGAATGAGGAAAGAGAGGAGATTATGAAAGGCTTTTGTAAGGCTTTTGATGTTTTCCCACAGCATTCTTGTTTGGAAGCTAAAGAAGTGTGTCCTGGGTGAAAGGAATACTAGATTTGAATGTTGCATGGACCACCAGACTCAAAGAGATAGTGACAGGCTCAGTATTTGGTGGCTGGTGACAAGTGGAAGACAAGACAGAATACCTCCTCATATATTTTTAGAGGATGCAAAATAAGGAGTGATTGATTGACACACCAACAGGTAGATTTTGAGTCCACTGGGACCTTTTGGGCCAACAGAAATCCCATGAAGGCCAATAACAAGAACAAAATTCTTTTTTCTGGTGTGTACTAAGCACAGGCTGGGAACCAACTGGCTGAGTAGCAGCTTTGCTGGAAGAGACCCAGGCAGGACAATGGATAACAAGCTAGCAGTGTCCTCTCGTCACAAACAGGCAAACTTCACACTGAGCTACATTGGGCCCAGCTTGAGGGAATATTGTACCTTTGATATTCCCAGCAGTGTGGAACACTTCAGCAGGGGTCAATGACCGCAAATTTTGGCTTGGGGGTTAGATAAGAAATTTGGAGAATATTCTTTTTGAGAGGCTTAATGCAACCCTGGAACAATCTACTCTGAGGGGGAATCTCCATCCTTGGAGTCTTTTCAGTACTGGATTGCACAAAGCTATGATTGACCTGTTCTACTGTTGTCTGTAATTGTGCTTAGAGTAGGTGGTTGGCCTTGATGACCCCGAGATCTCTTCCAACCAGCATGTCTGTGATTTTATGATATCTCTTCCCTACTACAAAGTGATGTTGCATTTGTTAAAAAGTACGTGTTATGGGCAAGAATTGAGTATAAATTCATCAGGCATTTCTTTTAAAGTCCATCCCAAAATCTGTGTGGATCTAATAGTAAAAGATACAAATAAGAATATTGGTTAAAAAACCCAAACAGTAAATCTGTAATTTTTATGCTAAATATGAATGCAAACACTTGCCAGGTGGAATGGTTAAGTGCTTTAATATGAAGTATGAACTAGAGGGAACCAATCTCAACCTAACTCTGTTCTTTTTTCCAGAAAACTGTACAGTGGTCTCTGCCTTACATTGTATTTGGAGCAGCTGGTCTTTTGTCTGGTTTCTTAAGTTTATTGCTGCCAGAGACCTTAAACAGCCCTTTGCTAGAAACTATTTCAGACCTGCAGGTATGTTCATACTGGAGGCTGGGTGATGAAGCCATGTCTTTGCAAGCCCTAGATGGCTCACAGGTATATTCAAATTTTTTCCCTACTACTTTTCTGTTGTGTTTATTTCAGCTGTCAGTTTGAATATGCCACTCTAAATAGATTAGGATAGTGATTCTTGGCCTGCGGAGGATAGGCCTCAAGGAGATACAGAAGATAGTTTAGTAACCTTACCATCACGTCTGAAATGTTGTCTGGAAATGCAGGCTGAAACATAGCTGGGTTAATTCATCCCTTCAAGGCCAAAAGCATCCAATCTTTTCCTTTGGAATAAAGGACTCAGTGGTGTCTGTGCCTCTTTAATCTCTAAGATGGATTGCTGCAGCATGCTTCATGCAAAGCTGGCCGTTGAAGTTTGAGAAGCCTTAAATATTGAAGAAAACAGAAGCCTTTTTGTGAAGGGCTGTTCTCAAAGCGCAGTACTTCTGCCCTGACCTGTACTGGCTGTTCTGCGATGTCAATTGTTAGGTCTAGCCTAGAAAGTCTTCAAATGGGTTAGAGCTAGACTAACCTCTGTGATCTGTCCACTTGCTTTTCTTTTCCTCCTTTTTCTTTCCCTGCTCCCTCTCCCCCTTCCTCCCCCTCCCCCCCATTCCAGGAAATGAGTTTCATTGAAAACATTGGAACCACAAAACTCCCAGGCATAAGCATAAATAAATGTGGCAGCAGGATGTTTTCCAGTGAGGTTTCCTTGAATGTTGTTTTTTCATATTGCTTTGTACTTCATTTTGTCAAACTCCTGGACACCTCTTGAGGTGTGTACATCTTCCAGTTGTGTGGAGGTTTTCTTACATGGCTGCTCCTCTGTGAATGGAGGGGGATTAGAGAGAAGTAACTAGAGAGCTAAAAGTGAGTGTATGAGTTTGGGTAAGCTTTTAATGTTTAAATCCTGGTCCAAAAATTTTAAGTATTGATAGACTAATAAAAATTGAGTAAGTGCTGAGAAGACTTGAAGGGCAACTCAAAACAAAAAATGTTAGTTGTCCCATTAGGCTGAGTGAAACAGGATTTTTATAATACCTTTTACTTTAATTTGATTAATTTTGGTCAAGCAGTCTGAGATTAACAGGTAGTCATAAACTTATTTTCACAGAAATCAGGAGGCAGAGTAACATCTATTCGTAGAATGAGAACAGTTGCTTCCTTTCAAAGGCTTCAACATGTTGCCTTGTTTACCAATTTTAGCTGTAATAATTCTTGACAGGACAGTACAGTTTAGTGATAAAAGCACCCTTGAAGAAAGCTGAAAGAGGCAGTCTTGTAACAATTAATTTTATATTTTAGCTACTTTACATGCACATTTTTATAAACATTTTTATCTGTACTGAATAATGTGTTATGGCACCACATTCTTGTTGGCTGCACAAATCTATCATATACACTTACATCAAGTTTACAGCAGCTGTTATTTTGGTAATTACATCGTCATTACACTTTAACTGTGCAGATGGCTTACTAACAAAAAACAATTCTAGCAAACAGTGCAGGTATTACAACCTAGAAGGAGGAAAGTTGTGTTTTTATTTCCCTTTCTAACCAAGTATTGCCCTTTGGAGTGACGAGTATTGTCTATCTATCGGTATTTGCACAACTTGGTTCACTTTGTCAAGCAGTCTTCTCGGGTTTAAATCTTCCCCGCTTGCACTTCTGCAGGCTTCTTAAAAATCCCAACCTGAACAGGATCCACAAAAGAAAAAAATAAATTCGAGAACGTTCTTCAGGAACACTTTTCCCCAGATGGATTAAAATTATTGAATCCAAGTGAAAAAAAGACATTTGTTCAGGCCTGAAGTAATCCTGTAACTTCACTGAAGTTGTATCTTGAACGTTTGTGACACATTAGGGCTTTATTTTAAAGCTCACAAAGAGAGCGCTGATAAAATGGGAAGCTGTTAAACATTAACCCTATTTGACAAGGCCGTGGAGAGGTCTAACGAAGCTGCTGTAAGAAAGATGTAGAATTTATTTGGCGTACCCTGACTTCCCCCTGTGGAATCCATTGTCCTTCTGTACCACTTTCAAGATAACATGTGTTATGGTTGCCCGGAGTGGCGGTTTTATCCCTGTTAACATACATGAATGTGATATTCAAGTTGGACAGCATCCAGCGATAGCCTGACTTTCCTCAAATAATTTTCGAAATACAGAAAAAAAATAACATAATTCTCTTTTTATCTTCTGACAGGTCTTAGTGCTCAAACTGTTCGAAATTCCTTTGCAGTTAACACACATTGCTGTAGCAAAACTCCTCTGAAGACAGATCTAAAGCTACAGATTTTGCTTGCATGGTACTGTCAGTCAGGAACATGATTTCCATTTCTCAATTTTTCACCCTCTCTCTCACCCTGCTTTGCATAAGACTAGACAGGCAGAAGTCTTGGTGTGGGTGCAAGCGTACTGGGGAAAAAATTCCTAAATACTCAAACTAGATGGAGTCTATACTAGCAAGAAAACCTTTTTTACTGGACTAATTTGTATCAGTTCCATGGAAAAATGCTACACTGGCCAAATAAAAAATGAATTAGCTGTAATAGCTGACTTCAGTTTGGGTATGTGATATAAATTATGTTGTTAAAAGGACTCTGGCTGGAGTAAGTATACCTATAAATAGGGAGTTTACTTTCTGAATTTATGAAGTAGTAATGTTTTTTTCCCTTTTCTATAACACCTTTAGTTAGTATTGCAGGGAGATCTTTTTAATTAAAAACTTGATTAGGATGTTGCCCATGCTATACATGGAGAAGTAATAATTCATGACAGAGAAGCTCTTACATAATCAAGTAATCTGTGTTTTCTGAGCCCCTGTTTCCAGTAGCTCACCACAGAGTAGGGACCTTAGACTTAATCTACTCAGTTTTCTCAATTTATCCCTTCAGAACCATTCTAGCTGATCTCCCTCCTGCATGTACTATCTAGTGTACTGGTGGAGCAGAGAAAGCCCATCTCTTTTAAAGAGATTTTGAAGAACCAAGGACACAAATTTTAATTCATGTAATGTCTCTTACAAAGTTTTAATACATTGATTTGATGTGTCTTTTCTTATTTTTTCCTCTACCAGGATTCCAGCAGAGGTGTGATGATTCATGCTTATGTATTTTGAGATCAATTTAGTGGCTTCTGTGCTAACCAGTGACTTCATTTTTGTTTCTAGTCTGGAGACAAAGACAGTTCTGCAGGGAGTGGAAGCGAAGATGAAGAGTTTTATGATGCTGATGAAGAGACTCATATGATCAAGTAGTGAAAAGAAGAAACACTGGCCTATTTTATGCCTTTTCTTACTTGTCCAGTCAGTTCAGCTGTAAGACGCGTACTGGGGACCTCGCCTGTCAGAGAATGTAATTGGGCAAGTGCCTGTGTTTTTCCTGACTTGGAGAGGGGTTTGAGTAGTGTTCAGACTAATTACACCACTGATGCCCTCCATATGAGATGGCTGTTCATATTCTTGCGGTTCAGAATGACAGTGCATGGACCACATTTGAAGCCAGGTGAGACAGCAAGGGTGGGATCATGTATTTCTGAAACCTAGGAAATTACCTAGGCTTGGACAGTTCATCAATGCACATGTTTGTATTTTATTTTCAAGGTGGTTGATTTTGATTCAGTATAAATTGACAAACTTGAAAATATCCACTGTTTGTTTTTTTCTGTAGAGTGAAAGTGGTCACAGAATGTGCTGTGTGCTACTCCAGTGGGAACAAATTCCTGAAATTTTATGTTAAAAAGGCTTCTGCATATTGAGTAGGGGAGAGGCAACTGTGAACATAAGGTTTCTCTCTCTGCACACCTGTATGTAGTTACAGTGTGCAGCTGGTTAGTCATGAGCTGTGCATTAACTTAATAAAAATGGAAGGCCAGGAGGAAGGACTACAGGAAAGAGCAACCATAAAGCCTGAAGACATAAAGGACATGTACTGATTTTTTTTTTTTTTTTCCCTTCTCTTCATCCACCAAGCATATTCTTGAGCTGTCTTACGCATACGTTTACTACATGTTCCCCACATCTCAGCACTGCTGTTTATAGCTTTGCCTACTTTTCCCTAGTCCTCACTTTGCCATAAATATTGAAGCTCAGCAACTTCTCTGTGCAGTGAAATAATTTTGTGAAGGATATAATTTCATGGGTGGGACATAGGTGAAGTATTTATCACATAGTGTGTGTGTGTGAGGTGTGTGTTAGAATATATAGCTCATTTTTGTGGACCTATCTGTCTTATTTCTGGAAGAAACTTAGCTCTGAAGTGGTAAGAGGAACCATGGGTTGCTGTTGCATTTTGGAGATTATTGCTGGGAAGCTGCTAGTATTTATTTAAAATTCTTGTGTGTAGATGAAGTTCTCATTAAAAAAAAAACAAAGGGCAAGTATCTTTGAGGCTGCATTTGGTTACTCAATGTTGTTTCTTAACCAGGTGCTTGCTTGAGCACTTGGTTACTTGACTTTGTTGAGGAAGACAACTTCATTCTCCTGTTTATGCTGAACTTCCTGTAAGTGCTTCGTTAGAGAGATATGGAATCTTGAAATATGAAACATGAACATATGAGGTGTTCCAACTACAAAGATGAGGCTTTACAAGGATTCGGTTTTCTTGATTACATCGTCACCTTCATCCTCTAACTTGTGGCTTTCTATTTATTAAGATTGACTTCCATAAAATGTTTGCTAATCTTTATACCTGGAGTTCCTAGAAAATGCCACACAATGGCAGCAAATGTATTGTCAGGCTCACCAGCCATGTTTGTGGATGTTAGGCTAAAAAAACTGGATTAAAAAAAATTCAAAAAGCTGGCTGCTGAATAGTTTCTGGTTAAACTGGGAAGCTCCTTTACTCCGAAAGGAAGTAAAAGCAGACAGCATCTGAAGTTTGCAGCTAGCTGCTTGAACTTCGTTCACTGGGAACTGTAATGCTGAGCAATGTGCAGCTACCCTGGTTGGTGCAGAGGGCAACCCAGAGACTGTGGATTCACGCATGCAGTGCTCTCACTTGGCCTGAACTTGATCCAGGCGTTGACTGTGAGCAAAGTTGGGAACTTCAGTCCCTATGGACGATGTGTCAGTATAGTTTTATTTTTTGCCTGTGTTATGGGCTCACTAGAAGAATTCCAGCCTGCAGTCTTCACTTTTATTTTTTCCAGACTGTTGAATAGTTGTTGTAGCTATGGCAGGGCACTTTTAAACCCAGCTGAATAGTCTTTCTGCCTTACATGGCCCTTTTGTATGCAAGAAAATTGCTCCAAATAAGGTACTTGGAACTACTTGGAAAGGTTGAATCTTTTTGGTCAAAGAATTTTTTTAGTTTTGCATTCACATTTTGAATTATGGACGGCTGGAAAAAAAATGACTTTTTGTTTTGTTGCTGATGGCAACAAAATAATAATTCTAAATAAATAAAACCTGCTTATTTAGAAGCATATAGTGGTAAGCCTGGCAGCATTAACATGCTGCCAAGACCCAACAGGTTTGTTTAGGTGTTTGCTGCCTCTGTCCCTCTTTGGATGGTAGGTGGAGTAAGTCCCCTGAGAGGCAGACAGAAACTGTCAGCCTTCCTCCCTCCATAGTTTTACTGTCATCTTCTGCTACTGGCAACTCTGGTCATGCCATAGGACACCTCAACACAATTTTCATTTGAGCAGTAGGATGCTGTAATGGTTCAGGTGGAGATCGCTCTTTGTAGGACCTGATCTGGATTTTTTTGACAGTCCTCAACTTACCGCTCCGCTCATTCACTTCTATATTGTAAATATATATATATAGATATTAAAAAAAAAATGCAAAAATGATTGTGAAGAAAACAGCAATTAAAAGTTGCTATTTTTTAACCAAAATTTGCTGCTCTTTTTTAACCTTATATCTGTCCCATGTTTGCACCTTTAGATTTTTAAAGAGTAGCATCTTTTTTGTGTCAACCATAGGAACTCTCTATTGTTACTGTCCCTGGCCAGTTAATTCAGAAGTTTTATAGGAGAGAATCCCTCCGGGAGGAGCTCAGCAATGTTGTATCAGGCTTCTTACAATTACTTGCTCTCCCCCTTTATATTTCAAAACCCAAATCTGTTGGGTGCATTAAGTTTCTTTTCAGATAGGTTGGTTTTATAAGAACTGACCTTCTGGTACAGAAGCCTGTAGAATCACTTCTTTCTTACCCAGAGGGTGTAATGCTTTATAATATTGAGGTACTTGTGCTATATGTGGCATTCACTGGAGAGAGATGCTGCACAGCGTTTTGTAGCCTATGTGGTCGGCATTTTCTGTATCTAGATGGAGCATTATTGCTAAGCAGAAGTTCTTCAGTTGAGCAGTGCCTGCTGTTACAGGCATGGTGTCTCAACCACGTTACTTGAAAGCCCAAGTCAGAAGGTCAGAAACCTTGTAACTCTGAAGTTGTATGTAAGCAGTCTGTGTAGTCCCAATTAATAAATGTCAGTGTTTGGACAGTAAGCTTGCCCTGAGGAGCTACCGGAGAGCAGAGGCTGATACAGCACTAGTTATATCACCCTTTATGACATATTGTAATGCTAAGAGTCTGAGACCTAATATCCTTGCTATAGTTGAGTGAAGTATGACAACCTTATCCCAATTTTTTTGCTAGAGTAGCTTTGTATACTAAGTAGCCTGCACTGTTAACTAGTTTTTGTGTTGTGCAGGCACTAGGCTACCTACCCCCAAGATGGGAATTCTTTCCCTGGATTCCTCTGGTTTTGTAGCTGTCTTTTTTTTTTTCAGCCACCTTGCTTAATGGGATTATGCTAGAGATGAGAGAGGCTTTCCCATGGTGCTGATGAGTTAGATCTTAATAATGTCTCAGGTGAGGTATGTTTGGGATTCTGCTGTCTGGGGACTTCCTCTTTAATGTCAACTTTGTTCAGCATTACTACTTTAGTGATGAAACATTTATTTTGATCGATATAAAATGTGGCACGCTTGAGTTTTCTTTTGGACTCAGCTTTTCTATGCGATGGCATGTCACTAAAATCATTAAAATTTGTAAAGCCCTCTTTTGGAGAATACCGTATAACTGGTCATAGCTTATTTTGCCAGCTTCCCTTTAGAAAGATAGGAAGATTAAGATTATTTGATGTATTTTTGTCACACAACTGACACTTCAGCCTTCTAAAAGGGTTTTACTACCTGGTTATTTTTGATAGGCTGAACAAGAATAGAGTGCTTCTCTATTTAATTTAAATTCTATTTAATTTAAACTGCTTCCCCTGAAAGCTAGTGGTCTCCATTTAGGATTTGGGAAAGTGCTGTTCAGGGACTTCCTGGCACACCAGAAGCTTGGAAGCTCTGTATTAAAGAAGGGCCACAGGTGACTACGTGTTCAGGTCAGGGTGCTGAGTAAAGAACATCTCTCTGGAGAGAAGTGGACAACTAATTAACATGGAGCAGGTTGTAGCTAGTTGCCACTGTTGTTATGGTCAAGGCTTTAAGGATTGCAGCCACATGCTCCTCTGCTGATGGTGCACAATCCATGCCAGGGTTTCCAGACTGTATGGATGTACTGAGCTTAGCAGAACATCCTTTGCAGAACCATGGCGAATGCTGTTGAGCCATATATTTTCCAGCTTAATTCACCTAAGCGTATAAAAGCAGTTCACAAGAGAATGTTTTTGTTGTGTTGAGGAGAAGGGGAAGGCGAGGAACAAAACTTAGTTTTCCTAGAGTATGTTAATGGTAACATTTGAGCTAAAACTCTTGTTCCTGAGTCTTCTGCATAATCACCAAATGCAGATTTGGTTAGTATTATTTTGTTTTAGCTGAAGGAAGGTGTGCTATGTATACCTTTTCCCACCCTATTAGAGTTTCTTTGATCATGCTTTTTGACACAGCTGAATCTAGGCATCTCTGCACGTGAGCCTTGCCGTAAGTATGTCAGAGAAGCCCAAGAGCGCTGCTATTGTTTGATGGTGGAATTTAGTTTGACCTGACACACTTAATGCCTGTGTCAGAAATGTCTATATTCAGCTGTTTACCAAACTGGAGACTTAGGGTATAGCTGTATGTCGAGTCTCATTGCTTGTGTCTTACTACAACTTGAATTAAGTGGAAGAAAGACATGTACATAGAAAACTTCTGTGAGATCTAAATGTAGAATTGGAGGGTGAACAAATTTGGACAGAATTTTTCCATTATACATATTTGTAATGCCTTGTCCAGTCTGTTGTAGCCTTCAGATTTTCCAGGTGCTACTGTTATTTAAGTCTAATGGAGCTGGGTTAAACTTTCAACCTGATGGTCTGACTTCACTGAGCTCTGTCATCTTATTTTTGGTATTACTTGCTGTTTCTGTCATTCTGACAAAAGCTCCTGTATTGCCTAATGGGGAACATTTTTCTCTTCTAATTTGAAGTGCCTGCTTTATAAAAGTTGTCTTTAATTTCCTCAGTCAACTTGATATGGGACTGTGTGTAAAGTAACATCATAGAATTAGATTATACAAGTGCCAAAGACAGTTTTTGCTGGAAAGCAATGGTCCACAACTAGTTCTAACTGCATTCATTTGGAATTCTTCCATGCAACCTGCTAAAACTGGTATTTACAAGCAGCTCTGGAGCTTTAGGGGACAGAGAGTGAGTTACCTGTGTTTGCTTGTCTTTCTTTCATTGCTCAGTTAACTCAAGTAGCTTTTGTTTCTGAGAAACCAAAGAAATTAAATGCAGGATTTAAGATAAAGTGTAGGTTTTGTAGAACATGCAGAATTTATACCATGTAGCCATTATAGAGAAATCTGCAGAGCCTGTTTTCTTCAGAGTTGCAAATGTCAAAGCTTACTTGAAGAGTGATAAAACCTGGTTAAAAATTGCAGATTGGAATTTGTTAATTCATTCATCAGCCTTACAAATTAGCATTGCTAATAACAGCTTGCCTGGAGCTTCATAGGATCTAGCAGATTTCTGTAAAATGTACAGTCTGTTTAAGGCATTGCTAAATAATAATGTCTGGAGTTTAAATCCATAGTACAACTAAAATTCACTGCGAGTCAGCCCTATTATGGCTGCTTGTTTGCCAGTAAATAAGCAGGTGGAGAAAAGTTTGTGCAGCAACAGCTGGCTGCCCCCAGATAAATGGTTTAAAAGAAATAATCTGCTCTCTCCAGTGTGTATGTAAAATGAAGCAGGACCATGGAGTGTCAGGACCCTCTCATACACAGCAAGCTTATAGAATGGAGTATGTTTAAATAAGTACTTGCCCACCCTCATTTACAAAAGGTTTGTAGAGGAACCAGATCTTTAGCATGCATGTTACTGCCTCCCACCAACACATCTGAGGTGCTCATATTATACCTAAATTATCAGGAGGCAGAAAAAAGTGGGGCAGTAAGAAAACTGTTGCCAATATTGAAAGTTTTATTTACTTAAAGATGTCCCATAAGAGGTATCTGGCACATCTGTGTACAAACAAAATGTTTTTAAACAATGGAAACTTCATTGGGACACAGGCATTTCTGATGTTAGTTTGTAGGAAAAAAAAAAAATCAGTGTTGCAGACACTGATGAAAACTTACAGAGCAGACAACTGCTGGGTGATTTGTGATAAAAGAATTTATTGCAGTGGCTGTGATTTCAAATATGCCTCTAAGACTGGTTTTAAATATTTGATCCTTGTCACTCCCCAAAGTCTAACCCAAATTTTATTTTGTTCTTGTTAAAATTTGAGTAAGTCGTGTAGAAATTGGAAATATATTTTTCGTATGGATACTTTTATTGCACTACCTTTCCTTCCTGAATCTAATAATACTTTGATATTTTTTTTAAGCTACCTCTTTATGTTGAGCTTTTTTGTCAATTTTGTATTTAACTACAAAATACTTACTTTTTTTATTTATGTGGGAATCCATGACTTTAAAACCATGAGTCTTCCTTCTGTTTAAAGTTTTTCTTAAAGGTCTTTTAAATTTAGTTAAAAGACTTAAGCTTTTGAAGGAGCAGAATAATTACACACTTAGAACATGTGTTCTCCCGTGTGTACCGTCTGCTTTTAGAAGGGCCAGAAAGCTCTTGATTTAATACTAACCTCAGTTGAGGACATGACTTTTTGGGGGCAATAAGTATTGAGTTGGGGAGTTTTAATCAATTTAATTTATTGCCAATTAAAGGGCTTTTAGTTACTGGTTTTGGTATTGAAATAAAAAAATAAATAAAACACTTAAGGAAAACACTGCTGCTTTCTTCCAGACAGCAGTCTTCCTGCTGTCCCTCACCCCACAGCGGTCTCCAATTCCTTGGCTGCATGTCCCTTCAGCAGTATAACAGGCAGCACAGGTGATTGGGATTGGTCTGTTGTGCTTGTTCTTCTTTCACTGCTCCTTGTTTCTTATTCAACTGCTCTTTCATAGGTTTCTTCACCAGCCACACTCCCTTTAGAGTTGTAGCTCCTTCTGAGTCTACTCTCAGCCTCTGCTCAGGCTATGATTTCCCTTTGGCATTTCTTCTGCTCAGCTGTCTCTCCTTTCTGCCCCTCTTGTGCTGTCATGGTCTTACCCTTTTTTTTCTCCTACTGCTGTAGCACTGTAATCTTTCTTGTCATTTACTGCCCTTTCTTAAATGTGCTTTTGCAGAAGTGCCAGAAACTCCTCTGACAGTGTTGGAGTGCATTGGGTCAGTGCCCACTATGCCCAAGAGGCAATGGACACTAACAAAGCACAAGAGTATCCATCTGAACATCGGGAAGAACTTTTTTTACTGTGAGGGTGCCCAGGCACTGGTACAGGTTGTTTGGAGAGGTTGTGGAGTCTCCATGCGTGGAGATATTCAGAAGTTATCTGGACGTAGTCCTAGGCAGCCTGCTTTAGTAGTTGGCCCTGCTTGAGTAGAGGGTTGGACCAGATGACCTCCAGAGATTCCCTTCCAACCTCGTCCATTTTATGATTTCTGTGCTGCCTGTTGCTGAGCTGGGTGGGACCAGAACAGGGCAGTCCCTGGCCTCTTCCCACACAAGACACCCTGCAGTCCTTTCGCTACCAAAACCCTGACATTAATGGTTAATACATGATTGTATAGGGTTTTCTTCCAAATCAAGGCCTTGCAGTTTGAGCTGACAGTTTTTTGAGTGGTAGTTGGTACTGTATTTCCTTTCTGTGTTACTATTGTCTTAGGTCAAGTAAATGAAACTCCTAAGGATATAATCAGACATTTATAGCCAAGTTCTGTGTCTGGTTACATTTGCATCCATGCTGATTTCAGAAGACAGAATTTAGATCTCCACTTGACCAGAGGAAGAGCCAAAGGGGTAAACTACTTTCTATTCAACTCTTCATCATCATGAAAACAAATCTTTATATAGTCTCTGCATCCTGTAGATCCTTGTGCCACTTTAATTTGAACGAACAATCAAAAGCCCTTGCCGGTTGAGAGTTGAGTAACAGGAGAGTGGGAATGGGGGGAATAGATTCACTGCTTCAAACAAAAATCAAGTTGTATATAGTTGGTGTGTGTGTATTTTTAAATATTTAATTTGGATTACTTGAATACTGAGTGTTATGAGCCTTCCTATGTTAAAATGAGGACTGAGGTATTTCAGAAGTACTTTTGCTTCTTTAGCTGTATTAGCGTGCTGCTGTTAACTCAGAGTTGTACTGCTGAAAAGTCTGGTTTTTAGGATATGTGATCTGAGAAGTCACAACTAAAGACAGCATAAGCTTTTCCACAGTAGACCTTTTATGGTGGTATATTCATATGTTCTGTGAACAGCTGTTGGTTCCATCTTTTTAAGATGTTTGTCATAGGTGAGGGGCCATAACAAATGTTGAAATATTCAGAATAATTGCACTTACCTTTTCTGTTTTCTTAATGTATTTCCTATGCATACTGCCTTACCTGTATGTACTGTACTTCACTGGAGGTACAAAAGGTAAATATCAGGTTTTTAATTTATAAAATGTAAATGAGTTTTAAAAATAATTCTGTAATACTATGTATTTTCCAGTGATACCTGTCTTCTGGGAGGGTGATGGTGGTAAACCCAGGTGAATTTATTCAGAATTAATATTGATGGTCTTTACATTCTCACTTAATTTCTGAACTATTTTGATCATTTGAAACATATTTTTAAGTTTTTTGTAGAGGCTAACCTATGTTAGTAAGCCAACTTTTGGGTGATTTGTAACAGCTCTGATACTGCCTCTGACTCATACAGTTCACATAATGTCTTTGTAACTTATTTTGTGCCTTTTCTTCCCCTGACACAAAATCTCTCAATAAAAACAAGCTGTTTTGCAGCACCACAAACCTATTTTATTGCATTTTTTTTTTTTTTTGCTTGCCTGACCCTTTTGTTTTGTTTTCTGGAGGGGGCTGAAGCTCTCGGAATAGAATAGATATTCATAACAGACTCTGCAGAAGAAAATTGACAAGGTGGAAAGCAGGTCATCTTGGAATGGCAGTGCTACAAAGCGCCTGGGAAACTGGGACTGTCAGTACTAATCAATATATTCCACCGTATCTATCACAAATAATTTCTAACAAAAACCGGCACCCGTGGAATGTGAGAATCAATTTACTACTGGCTTCAGTTGTGCTGATTGATGTTGAAGGACTGGAAACACTTTGGGGGCTTTAGCATAGCAAAATGTCTGTGGTGTTGTAACTAACACTTGTAGTGGGGCAGTGCCCACCAACACTAGCTGGCACTTAACACCCCTTCTCTGAAGGGTATGCAAATGCACAAAAACATAAGCCTTATCCTCAGGGCTTCTGCCTAAGCATTTTGGCAGGGAATGGCAGAATCTGAACATTTGTCTTCATTACCTGGAAATGAGGTGATAAATAGCTTGACTGCATTTCTTGTCCCCTGTCCAGTGACAAAGAAAATACTGTCTGAATCTGAAAAAAGTGACTGTGGGAAATAGGGATCAGTGCTCTATTTTAAATTGCTGGGTACCAGAGCATTCATACCTTTGTCTATCCTTCAAAAAAAAAAAAAAAGAAAAAAAAAAAAGTAATTTAAAGATTCTCCTTGAATAGCTAGTCCCTTGAGCACACATCAAAGCACTGCATCTATCAATATTTTAAAGTGTATATACTAAAGAAGACAGGCGGTCTACATGACAGATAATATTACCATACCTTGTGTTATGTTACGTTGCATTTTACTCCTTGTCAACATGGAGTTAAGAACAATAATCCAGCCAGATGCCCTGTCCGCACTTCTGGACACAGACCACTGCTGAAGTCATCCTTTGCTCTTGTATTGGTTACTGTAAAAGAAAAATGCAACAGTCTTAAGTGTCTTTTCTCATTAATCTGTCATATACTTTCTAGAATCTCCTGAAGTTTTAAACAAGGTATTCTGAAGTCTTTTGAATTCCAAGTGTTTTCATCAGCAGCCTTTCTAGAATGAGTAACTGGAGTCTATGAAGCATACACCAGCATCCAAAATCACTTGTATTGTTCATCCCTTGATCTAAAGTTATCAGACAAAGGCCCCCTTTTTTCTTGGTATTTCTGATTCTTGTGAGCCTTAATCTTATTTCTGGTACTTGAGATACTTAGGATTTTACTTCAGTTTCACTTTTGCCGCTCTTTCACCATGGAGGTGGTGATTGACGGCCCAGTTTTTCAGATGTGTCTCGTTAAATGCTCAGCATAGTTCCACCTATAGCCATTCAAATTTGCTTTTCCCTTCTATCTAATAGGTCTTAACTACATACTGCAGGGAGCTAGTGGCTTAAAAGGCTTGTTTGGTTGTCATCTACATGAGGATAAGGAGCGCTTCTGTAAGCAGCCACTGGATATGACAGTATGATCTGCCATACCCAAGGGCTGATTTACATTGACGCACCTTTCTACGTACATTTCTTTGAACCTGTTAACTTGGGCTGCTGTTAAATGCAGCTTTGCTTGCCTGTGCTTTATCTAGGAACCAGCTGTATCTTGCTGTAACTGGAGCCTGTTTGACTACCGGGCTATGGTGTTGTACTCTTTGTTGAGCCAAGATAAGGAAAAACAGGTGGAGAGACCAAGAATGGGGGAAGGGACCACAAATTACATATGGAAAGACTGTGGTTAACATGGCTGTGAGAAATTTTTCAAATTGTTTTTCTTTTTAATAGTCAGTATAGCTCTAACCTTTTCTTTGTTGTGATGCTTCTGCTATCAGTAATTTTTCACACTGACAAGAGGAAGACACTTCTGGACATCATCAAATGGGAGGTGTGGAACTAAAGTGCCCTCCCTTGGAAGCAGGGACATTTTGAGAAATGCGCTTGTCCCTTGCAAATAACAGCCAGTATTGGTGTTGAGATGGCAGTAATAAGTGTTTCTTACCAGCTGCCAAGCAGCTATCAGGCAAAATTACTTGGTTCTTCCAAACAGCACCAGGCTCAAATTTAACTAAAATTACCTTATTTCTACTAGACTCTGCAGTGCGCTTCTGAGAGAGACTCAACTCTGCCTTTTCCTGCATTGTCATCTTCTTGTTGGTTACACAGAGACAAGACAAATCACTTGTGGTCAAATTCTCTCTGTCTTGGCGAATGAAGGTCTCTAATCCTGATCTATTACTTAATTAAGAGCACCTTAATGAACAATCCCTGCTGCAGGGAGGAGGGGGGAACCTCATCTTCTTATTGATCAAACTTGGTAAGAGCAGTTAATACAATGTTATGCTTGGAAAAGTGATTCATGCCACTTGCCATTTCTTTTTCTAGTAAAGATGACAGCGATGCAACTGAGCAGATTTACCTCTGCCTTGTGGAAGGAGGAGGTAATATGTACCAGAAATATTGCAGCATTGCTTCTGATCTCATTTTGCCTTCCACACTCCTGCTATTGAAAGGTTGCCAAGATATAACAATCCTGCAATCTGTCCTGCAGCTGAAAGTGGGCAATTTTGTTTGTTTCTCTGCACTTTGTATAATCCATGCGCTAGCTTGGCAAAACTACAATGGAGAATGTCATGAGGACTCATTGAAGGGAAGGCTGACTGATCCATGCAGATGGGATTACTTGGAAGTTTGCAAGTTCAGAAACAATTTAAAAAATCTAGTTCAGCTTTCTTTTGATTCAGTTATGGTTTAAGCCATGGACCAGATCCCAAAGCTGGAGTGCTCTAATTGGGAGGGGAAGGGGTATTTATTATTTTTTTTTAGAGGAGTTGTTAGCTCTCTGATGCTGCATCTTGCAGTATCAGACTCCTGATCTCTAACGTGTCTTCCAGCTGCTTTGCTTACCATCCATGCAGGACAAGGTGACACCTTTGCTAATGTCATGATGGAGCTGTCCTGTGGGTGTGCCTAACATACATAAGCAGAGAAACAACCATAAGCAGCATACAGGTGCTTTGTGCAAGTAAAAACTACTGATGAAGGAGGTTGTTCAGTGTAGGGTAATTCCTCTCTTGATCAACTGCTCCTTCTACCAAGAGCTCCTGTGAAGCTTTGACACCTCCCAAAGCTATTAGTAGTCCTTGGATTTGGTAAGAATCCTCTGCCTCATTTTGGATGGTAGGTGCACCGAATAGTAGAGATTACCTCTGCACAAGTTCTAGCAATTGACTGACAGTTTCTCCCCCTTCCCCGAATGTGAGGTGCTATCTTCTCAACTCTGGGCTCAAGTAAAAGTAGAAGGTATTAGAGGAAGTATTCTGTCTACAGTTAAATTGAGGAGCCAAATGCGGGTCAGTACAGAGCTCTCCTGTCTGACAGGAGGCAGAGGTAGGCTCCATCCTTCAGCATGCCTCTACTGCCCTTTGTGAAGATCTGCCACGTCAGCTTGAGCCTACAATGCTCCGTTTGTGTTTTTCTATGGTGTTGGTTTCCTGCTCTGCAGCCGCCCTTGTTTTTCGGGGATAGTGAAAGTGGCTACTTGTACTTCACATGTTTATTTTCCCTTCGATTTTAAACCTGCATCAAGGCACTTTACCATTTGTGCTGCATGGATACTGACCCATGGATACATTTGCAGTTGATACCAAATACACACCCTGTTGTATATCGGTTATTAACTAGCAGTTGGAATCTTGAGCTTGTCCAGACCGTGTTCTGTTTGGGTCAAGGTCTCTCTCTGGTTTGCTTGATATTCACTTTGAAGTGTTTGATTAACACCTTGTTAAAGGAAGTAAAGAAAAGTCCTCTCAAGCCTCTGCAAAGCCCTGCCAAAGCACAGTGATTACCAATGTGGTGATTAGGATAGAACCTTTGAGTACTACAGCTGAAATTGGCCCCAGCTCCGGGTGAGTCACTTTTTCTCACCGAAGTTTTTTGCTTTCTTGAACCCTCCACCCCAACTCCTATCTATAAAATGGAGCCAGGGTGATTTTGCCAGATCATGGGTTATGTTAAATTAGTCTTCATAACGATGATGCTGGACAGGGTGTATCTCTGTTGAAGTTGGTGTAAAAATGTCATAGAGAAACTGAATATTCTTAGGAAAGTAATTTTTATTGTTTTGATCCCCGCATAGCACATAAGGAGGGTGAGCTTTTGGGATGGTGTGGCTTTCAGAAACAGTATGCATAAAGGTAGGAGAAAGCAGTGCTTGGACACTGGCCTTTTCTCAGGGATGTTGTGTTGTTTGAATTGAGGATCTGTTATTTTCTCTAAAATTTTGAATTACAGCTGTGGCCATTTGGTCTTTTTCTCTGCTAGGCTTTGGTTTGTGAGAGCAGTAAATGGAGTAGAAGTTCACTCATATGAGACTCTGTTGTCCCGGATAGCGGGAACTGGACTGAAGGACCCTGGATGCCTATGAGCTCTGTTCTGCTTCCTCTTCTCTTCTGCCCCAAACTGAGCGTGGTGGTGCATTAGCCTGGCAAAGCGACTTGTTCTGCATATTCCTAGTGCTTTGTTTCTCCTCCCCCACTCCCGCTTTCAGCGCCCTTAATCTGCATTTAACTAGTTCTAGCCCTAAATATCTACCCTGTGTCCTGTCACTGCCTGGAGCAGATGCAGCGCAAATGATCAACCCTCTCCCTTTGGCAATTTGGCTTTGACTGCACAAAACAGCCGATAAAGTGGAAAGGGCTGGGCAGCTGATTACGGGGATTAACTTGAAGCTGTATAGTTTTATGGTCTAAGATAGAGGAGGAAGTGTTGGCTTGAAGAATGCAATTGCATTCCTCCTCCTTTCTTCTGCTGCCTGCTCCTGACAATAACAAGTTTGTAGAAGTTGCCAACTAAAAAAACAGTATACACATTTGCCAGACACAGCTTGGGCAGGAGGCTGTTAGCTCATTTTCCAGTGACCGAAGCTGGAGTGTGCAGCAATGCAGGTCATGATCTGATCTGTCTAGAAATTCTCTGAAAAGACTTGACTGAAGCCTCTGTTGAGACTCTCTCTCCTATGAGGCTGCTTCTCACTAGAGTTTGTCTGCTGAATCTCTTGATCTGCTTCGTGGTACGTATATTGTACTTTTAATAAAGCATCTCTTTTCTTGCTTCTGCTGGTGCTCTCATTCTTGTCTGTATTGTAATTGCTCCCTCGTGGTAACTGCTTCCCTCGGGGCCCTCATACTATAGTTTCTTAATGATTCTATTCTCCCCTCCCTTCTTCCCACCCAAAACATGCAGTTGCCTGGCTCTTTCCCTGTGCTTTTCTCAAGCTACTTCTAATGTTATACTGGCAAATTCTTCTTCAGCATCTCCTTTCCATCCTCTCCTCAATGCCACGTTAGCTTCGGAACACAACACAGTGTCCAAACTGACATATCCTGGGGGTCACCTATTAGCTGTAAGTTTGATATCTGTTACCTGTGTGTGGCATGACACAAGCTGAGAAGTTTGATCAGACAGCTTTTACAGCATATTGTCCATACCACTAAGCAAGATCATACAAAACCACAGCTGCTTTAATGTTGTTCAAGCTCTTGCTGAGCTCTTCACTCTTGTTGGTTTTTTTAGTCTCACTTCCCTCCCATACAAATATATCTCCCAGCGCTCGGAAGTAGGTTCCAAGCGCCAGGCTCTTTGGGTCTGGAGACTCTTCTCAACTGCTTACTGAAGCTGACCTGTTTGTTCTGCAATAATATTTTCATCAAGAGAAAGCAATAGATCTTATGGGTACATAGCTGTCATTGCCCTGTGAGGTATGAGGCCTAGTTTCTAGTTTTGGCTCCAATGAACATTTGGACATTTTTTACTAATCAGTCAGTGGATGAAGCACGTAAACAGGGAGGCCAGTGTGAGTCTTCTCTCTCCCAAGTGAGTTTGCGTTAGAGTGACTATTCTCACTTAGCACCGGTGATTTATTCAATTTAATTCCAACTTCCATAGACTCAAGAATAAGTTCAGAATCGGGTCAATTTGGACACAACAGCAAAGGGTAAAAATAATACCAGCTAACATTGTGCTCTGGAGGGCAGCCACGGAAAAAACACCAGCTCCTGGAAATGCTGTGTTCCAGTCTGATTCAGCTCCTCGTATAGACAGAGCATCATTGCAAATGTGCTCCTTGTTTGGGCTCTTGTTAATCTCAGCTGTGGTCTGTCTGTCCCAGAGTTATCATGCCTCTAGATTCAAAGTCCTTTTCTTGATAGCTGAAAATAATAAGTCTACCAAGAGCCAAGCAAACCTATGCTGAGATCAAAAATGAGCCAGCTTTTTCTCACCTGCCAAGACTTCCAGTGCTAAATGTTTTTCCAGTTGCACTGTGCTCTGCCAAACATCATGTTTTCTCCAGATGCTGCTCTTCTAGCCATGTGTTTCAATCAGTGAGAGCTGCTTGATGCTGAGCCTTTCCTTTTTGGCATTCAGGCCATTTACCTAGGCATATACATAAAAGTGCTGGAAGGCTCCTGTTTTTCTGGATGTTTGCCACAGGTATTTTTTCAAGATGGTGAGACATCCTGGTTGAAACAATAGTTCAGTGGTTGTAGTTTAGTGATGGATAAAACGTAGTGACAGAGGAAAAATATCCTTTGCAGATGTTTGGAAATGGTCTAATGAAATATTTTATGTTTGAATTGTGATGCATTGAACTTGTACTATTTCAATGAACTTCCAGAGGATAATACGTGGATTTAGTACTCAAAATGCCAGTTTTCCTGCCCAACATCTCAGTCAATTTTCCTGGGAGCCTCTGAGCTGATGAAGCCAGGGCTCCCAGGTTCCTGTCCCCCTGCCGCTCACTGAGCTGACTGTTATGAACTTGGAAATTTCCAGACTCTCTCTGAGCAGCTCACCACGTGGGGTGCCAGTGATCTTGGCAATACTAGAAGCCCTGCTATATGATTTCTGTGTGCTACCCAGTGGCTTGCTTCTTAACAACAGCTTCAAAGCTGACTGAATTGTTGTGCATTTGCTAGTTTGGAGCCGGTCAGTGGTGCGTAGCAGCATCATAATCTCAGCATTTTTCAGAGTTTCCTGTGTCCTCAGCTAGTGACAATGGAGTCATCATTTTCTTTGGAAATGCTACGCTGCAGCCTGAAAAGATTCAGGTTGTAAATAATTTTGGATTTCAAAACTCTTACCAGGTTGAGAGAACTCGTTTCTAGCAAAAGCTATCTGCCTTTTTTCTGACGTGCCCGGTCTGGCCACAAATGGAAAAAAGATATCAGGCTTGATAAACCACTGGACATGATCCAATCCTATGCTTAGTTTGGAAAGGATATAAACCTTTAACTTACTTGATATGAAATGCAGGCCCAAGGCTAATGTGAGAACGTGTGGCAGTGAGAACAAGCAGCACAGGCATTTGGAGCATTTTTGAGCCTGCCAAGTATTGATCGGTGAGGGGTGGGAATGAGTGGAGAAGCATTTCAATTTGGCATCCATATGTGATTCTGATGCTGTCACAGTGAATTAGTAGTGCTTTCTTTTCCCTCTAGTCCATCCCAGGCTTTTGTCATTGAAGCATCCCCTTTGCCCGTATCTACTCGTTAAAAGACAAAGTGAAAAAAAAACAAATACATTCACAGAACTTGCGCCTCCCTTAAAAGCTTGATTATGTTATGCTAGTGTTCTCTGAATGGAGACTGAACAGTAAGGAACCATCACTGCTAAGGACTGTATGGCATAAATGTTACAGGGGATTCAAGCTACAATTACTCATTTTGTGCAGTCACTTAATCCACTAATGGGGAGAAATGGGGCAACAGTTTAAGAAGGCAAGAGAACTGTCAGAGATTATTAAATCTACTGGGATGATTTGTTTTGGTAGTCTCTCTTGACCCAAGTACATGCTTCAGCTAATGCAGCAGACTTAATGCCTCTGGTAATTAGAGCAAGAAGTGATGGGTCATCATTAGCAACTGCAAATTAAGGGTTCTATTTCATCTGGAAGGCAACATCTTCAACTGGACTTATTTGTTGCCACTGCAGATCGTCTGCGAGTCACAAGTGATACATTGGACTGACTCATTTGTGTGATTTAGTAGAGGCTTTTTAATACATGCTTACTGTTCCACATGAGTAGTTTTTCTAAATAGTTGCCAAACAGCAGAAGCCACAATATTGGACTTTCCCATGCCATTAATACTACCACTGTTATTTACATGATGTTGGTGATTTTTTTTATTGCTGTACAGTACACAGGTCAGATGATTTTCATTTGTAGGTTTGAAATACATTTGTCGCATCTACGAAACTGAAAAGTGAAGAAAGGAAAGCCAGGCAAGCATAGAAAGCATCAGTAATTGGCAGCTTCAGAAGATGTGAGAGCCAATCTAATACCATTCAAGGTATATATTCACAAAATACTTTTGTATGGGTTTCCCAGAGCTGCAATTGTATTCAGTTCTAAGTATTGTGAAAGGCATGAATGAAGATAATATATTCATAGATTCGGTATTTTTGCAGATACTAGGAAATCCCTAAATCCTCTTAGGAGAATACCAATAAGCAAATGAAGACACAGGTACAAAGGAAATTAGCCACAAACTGAACTCCATTACAAGGTGCTATGAGGTGGGCACTGAAATAAAACAAATGGGGGAATGTAGTACAGCTGAATCATTTCAGATGAACTTAGGCAGATCAACAGGCAGGCAACTATGACTTGAGAAGGCTAAGATACTGAAGTGTGGTTTGAAAATGCTTGAAAGCAGCTGGATAAATCAATGGATGCTTATGAAACAGAATTTGGGGAACTGTCTGTGGTCAGCTAGCTGGATAAGTGATGCTGATAACCTCCTGAGGGACAAAAAAGGGGGAATGAAGGTTGCAGTGCCCTCAGGAAGAACTGTCTGAGGCTGAGCATCCCTCTCAGATATATGCCCAGACCCCAATGGGGGCTTAAGCCTCTTCCAAAAATGAAGAGAAAAGAAGGGATTCAGAGGTGTCAGAAAGGCAGCCATTCTCAGTGCAGATGGGAATCTCCTTAGAAATAAGTATTCTTGGGGAATTAAAATTTTTTGATTAACAAAGCTCAAAAGCTCTTTACAGGGCTCAGATCCATGGTATCTGGTGGATTGTGAGCAAACTGGAACTGAAAAGGCCTTTTCTGTTTGCATCTTCATACCATCGCCTGGCTTCAGCGGGGTGCTTTGTATCTCCACGAAGCAGTTGTGAGCTTTTCCCGCCCATTCAGTCCATGGCTGGCTCGGCCATCAGACTGATACCTGGGAGAGCTGGACAGGAACACATGGCCCTGGCTGATACTCTGTGAAGACATTCCTGTGGCAGGCCATGGCCACCCCTGCTCAGGGAGTGTTAGCTGTCCGTTCTCCTTCAAGGAACAAAATACGCATCTTGTAGGTGCAAGAAAGTGAGACCCTTAATCTCCCCTTGCTTCCTAATACACATCTGAGGTTCTGGGTATGAAAGTAATGTATGGTAGTGTTAAGGATGTTGTCTTCTGTATATGCAGCTAGCTGCCTGAGGGGGCAGAAGGGAGTTAAAGTTCTGAGGACACACTTTTAATGGAATCTGACCTTTTAAAAGGCTCATTCTCCTCCCTTGAACACTCCAGCCTGCCCCTCCAAGTCCTTCCTAACCTATTGTTCCACTCATCTTCTTTCAGATCCTGCCTTTTTTCTGGCTTCCCCAGCAGAGCTCGCATACACTGAAAAGACAGCCAGTAAGCCTTGAAGTGAGCAAAGATGAGGTATGGTTCCCTAAAAATCAGGGGGCTCATCTTTTTCAGTGCCCAACTCCCGTGGAAGCTGGTTTGGGATGTAAATGTCTACATGTCTTTGTGAAGGAGTCCCCATGTCCCTCAGCAAAAAGATG